>NC_133904.1:44939046-45566333 GCF_964199755.1 Larus michahellis
GAAAATCCCATCTAAAATTATTCCATTTTTGAAATGGGTCCCAGGGCTTGGAAGCTGGATTGGCAATGAGAAGCACAAGACTTATTGTCAGACCCTTGGAAAGCTCAAAGAATTTAGCTTTTCACATGTGATTTACTGTCTGATCAATCAGGAGGTTCACTTTTTTCTACGAAGTTCCTGAGTGAGCTTTGTAGATGAGCTGCTGTAGGGTGATGATCTGTGAACTGTTAAAAATGCATGTAAACTTTCCCTTGAACAGGCTCATGTCAATGTATTTTTCAAAATGGAATAGTTTATGCAATCACAGACAGGCATATCTTTGCCTCTCTGTGTCTTTATAACCTGTCTCCATCAGTGTACCAGCATGTTGGTATAAAAATTGGTAGCATTTTAAGTATTCATTGGATTGCAGATAAGAACCAGAGGACTTCTGTCATTATAACTGGCATTGGCACTGTAGGATCAGGTACCAACTGTCTGCCTCTAAGCAGTCTGTAATTCTAAGGAGGGCAATTTTCTTTCTCTATCATTTGTATCATGATGAAAAAAGTAAATTGGGTATTGCAAGGTAGTTACAATAATTTTCTGAACCCTATCAAAGTAAATGATTGAATGAGCATCAGTTCAGTAGGTAGCCCAAGAACCCAGTGAGACTTCCTACTTCTGAGAAGTAAGGACAATTAGACTCTGCCAGTTCTTCCTGTTTCCTTCATTATCATACCTCTTCAGGTCTTAATCTATGTTAGATTTTAGTTTTGAAGCCCAAGAAAGATAAAAGAAAAAAGGATAAGAGAGGGAAGCTTTCCAAAAAGGAAAAGAACAGGAGGAGAAATGATACCTGTCTGAACCAGATAGGAAGGGACAGCTGAGCAGATGACCATTCAAATGTCAAGTATTAGAGACCTTAACCTTCTGTGAAGTTGGTGAAGTGGCGTAGCTTCTTGGTGTTTCCGTTCCCTTACCTTCAGTATCCTTATCCCCACGTACCCTACATAATGGTTGGAGACTTCAGTGTTGCACAGGTAAAGATGAGCCTTAAAATTGTGATGTGGACAGACTTGTATAGAAAGTGGCCATAAAAAAAACTGTAAGTAGGTTACTGTAAATAAGGTTAATATTAGCTGTGTGTGGTCATTGAGGCTATGAAGGGAATGATGAAATGCTCTTAGTTATGGCACAGTTCTAGCAGAGACTTAAACCATCCTGATCTGAAATAAGGGAAGAATGAGGTTTGTTGTATCAGCTAAAAAGAAGAGCAGCCAAATTGTGTTCCTCTTCAAGGACACTGTGATCAAATCCTCAAGCAGGGAAATTATCTTGGTAGTAGTATGCTGAGTGATCATTAGCACAAGAAGTTAGAGTTTGTAGAGCTTCCAGGGGCAACGATTTCTTAGTAACAGCCTCTTGTGTTCTCTTTCCCATGGAGAAGCCTAAATGCTGAATTCATCAGTGCTGAAAGTAACCCGTTTCTTCCTTCATTTATTTCTGATCTTCCTTCTCTCCCCTTTCCCCTTCAAAACAAAAACACTGAACCTCATAATCTTTGTTTCAAGAAATTAACAAGTTCAAACACAATAATAATACTAATGATAAGTAAATAATTATCTGTGTTTGCCATTCTGGAAGGGTGAAGACTGCCATGTAAATAAGTTAACACAATAGAACTCGACTCAGTCGCTGAAATCAGCGGGCAGATCGCTATTGGTTTCGCTGCTCTCCAGATGAGACCTCGGGCGCCGTAATTACATACCATATCACTGACTGCCTTTTCTCCTGCTGCTAATTGTTACTTCTTGGATAGCTGAATACTTAATAGGGAAGAAGATCAACACCATGTTGTATTGTATCCCTTTAAATTTTTTGTCGTTGTTCTTTTCCATTTGGAATAAAAGACGTGGCTGTTGGCAGTGAGATTTGTAATGTCACATCCAAATAAGCGAGGTCTGGCAGAATAGCTGTGCCGTTGCATGGTATAAGAAATCATGTGCTTCAGCTGATGTAGAAGTCTAAGAAGGCATGAAAAACTGATATAGTATCAATATATGTTGACAAATAATGCTTTCTGAACATAATTCAGGAAAGGAGTCTAGATGCATCAACAGAAAAAATTTCTGCTGGCATGTGCTGTATTTCCACAAGAGGGCTGTCAGTGTAGCTGTAGTGATAGCAAAGCTGTGCTCCACTACAAGAGAACACCTTCATGTAACTGGGGTCGCATATAAAGCCATGTGCTGGATTAGACTCCCTGGATGGGGAAGCAGAAACTCACTTCTATCACTACAATATAATTATCTCATGAAGTCTTACTAATATACTGTAAGAGACCGACTATCAGCAGTGCCAGACGGGACATACCTTGCCTGTCTCTGCATCTCTCCCCTAACACCTGCCTTCTGCTCCCTTCCCATCTCCGCTTTTCTCAGTTAAGAAGAGATATTCTTGACTGCTCTTTTTTTGATTCCTTATTTGAAAATAAATTAAGCTCATTACATTTCATCCATTATCTGCAACAAACATTTAAGACTGACGAATGCTCACGGTCCAAAATTGTTGAGAACCACTGAACTAGATATTCTGTTCAAAATTCCTCCTGAACAGAACAATTTTGCTCTGAATGGTTGATTCGTCTTTAATACTGAACTTTTGAAGCTAATTCAAACATACTTGTTAGGAATTTCCATTCCAGTGTTACGCCGTGTTGGGTTTGCTCCTTTTGTGGTTAAGGCTTTCCTTGCTCCTCTTAGGCTTTTGCATGCAATCATGGAACGCGACCACAAGAGGTCAACAGTGACACGTAACCGCTAATATCCCCTTATTTATACGCATGAAATACATTATAATAGAAATACATAGCCAAACTAGATTTTCCGTTTGTTTTAGATAAGATTTTCTCGTTTTCACAAAAATAATGATAATAAACTTGTTAACAATCTCTTTTTCTAAACATGTTTGAATGATGATTATCTAGTATTATTTCTAGAACATTTATTTGCTGTTTGCTTTTAAACAAAAACCAAGTTATCAAAAACTAAGTAAATTGCCTAGAAATAGATGTTTTTCCCAAATGACACGATTGTCTTTACTCATATAATAATAAAATAGACCTGCATTCATTGTGTGAAATTTGTTAGCATATCCAGGAATGTGCACATTTACTCGTATACCTAGGCACTGCACTGACCTTATATTGTTCCTCGGTGCAGCTCTGCAGATCCCTAGGTGTGTTCTCCTGAGGTTCAGAGTGCAACTATCTACGTCCCTGTTCATAACTCCAGCCAGCACAAACTGTATGTTTGGGGTCTGTATTTTGTGCCCCTGTTACTTAGCACCTTCGGTACCACTTAGCCCTGGGACTCCTTGCAGATATATGCAAATATATTTCACTGACCTGTTGAAGTGGCATGTTGACTTCCTTCTTAAAAATTTTATCTGTTGTGTAGGGCTAAGGCTTACCAGCTGATCACTGTATGGCAGCTTTTACTGCAGCTATTTGCATTGATATAAAGGAAACATGTACATGTGCCCACCATTTACTTTATTGGCACCTGAACTTCACTCATTCACTGTCTGTGCAACTGGAAATTGTATTTTTTCTTCACAACCTTTTTTTATCGTTCTATGTTTCATAATCAGCTTCTCTTTAAAAATCAGATTAACACCTCAGAAGTAACAGTTTTCAAAAGAGAAAAGGTTCATCATGGTCGTTTGTGATGAAGGGAAGCAGAGGTCGGCAATGTGCAGCATTCTTGTCTGTTCATCTAAAATGGACTCACGCAAATTGCAGATTGCATTCTCATTAGCAGCCCACGCTTCTCTGAATGAAGGTAACGTACCAAAGTTTTAATGGGCACCAGTTGTGTTTCATGCTCATTATAGTAGCATAGTAGACAATGGAAAGTTTATTGCAATACTTTCCACCTGAATGGCACTAGTATGATATTAACTAATGTAACTAGTAGTTGCTTTTGCATTTTTAGTCGTTTTGCATGCACAGGTAACACAGAAAGTTACTTTTAGGTTCTAAAAAGGAAAAGGTTCTGGTGTACGTGCGTTCAGAAGCTTTAAAAATAGAGGAGGCCTTGAATAAAGAAAGTTCAATTAAAGGAAGTCATTTCCAAATATAATTGATAATTTTTAAGTAAATGTGGCCTTGTAACAGAATGCAGATGGCAAACCCACTATCCAGCCGACCCCAGGGTGTGATCGAGAAACAAGCAGGAGGTGCAATACATTCTATTAATTATTTTCACTGCTACAGTTGTTCGCTATATAATACAGGTCAACGGGGGTTAGCCTGAAGCTTCTCCTAATATATTAGTAAATAAATTTGAACAGATTTTAATTTGCTAATGGAAAGGTCTGAGCCAGTTGCAAATAAGAGTGGAGCTACTTTGTCTTGCTCATTACTATGCAACATGGCTGCTCCCAGCCATTCATACAAAATGTTACATTTCCATAAAGCACAGTGTAATTTGTCACAGGGAGAAGAAAAAAAAAAAAAAAGAACACAACTCTGTAAACTATATTAGATTAAAGATAAATGTGTATCATGGAGCAATCATTCTTATGGAGTCTGTAGGATAATTACATGTTGAACACCTGCCTCTGAAGGCTTGCCAAATAATCCAGCATGGTATCTTTGTAATACTTCTGTTTCAGTGAGGAAAAAAAAAAAAAGAGGTATATGCTATTTCCAAAGGATATAAACAAGAGCGAGCCTTTTTTTCACTTGCCTCCTAATGATTTCTCACCCTGTTTTGAAGCCTTGCTACGCCCCTGTTCCAACACACACGGCTCCCAGTACTGCGCATTCACACAATTGTAACGCGGCACCAGCTGCATGCACTGTTTGTTTCTCACTCTTTTTCTTCTCATAATAACAATCCCAAGGGTGTGGGTTTTTTTTTTTCCCCATAACTCCTTTGTAAACATTTGTAAATAATATCATTTTACAGATGCAGAAACCGAGGCATAGAGGTCTGTGTCTTGCCCAAGGTCTAGGTTGGTAGTAGCAAAACTGGGAAAAGAGGTGAAATTTCCAAGCCTAGTAGCATTGTCTTGGTTTTCCTGCCCCTTCCTTTACATTGCTTAGAATGGGACTGCTGCAAGCTGAGAGAATGACCACTATTTTTAAACACTGACAGCTGATTTGGAGGTATAGGCACTATACTGCTGACAGGTGTTTTAGCCCAGCAATGCTACCTTGTTGCTTCAATTCACTGTTTGTGCACCACAGCTATGGCACCTGTCCTCAATCTCAAAATTTTTTAAACTAGATCATGAAGCTTCACTCATGTACATCACTAGTTCAGTTGCTTTAACATCTCCCCCTCTATTGTAAATTTTAAAACTTAAGTTGGCCTGGTTTTCCAATCCATTCTTTCCACGTTAATGAGATAAACAAGGCTCTATAAATGCTAGAGTGATCAGAAAAGCTGCTGTCGTTGATGCTTTCTTAAGACAGGCTTCTAAAAAGGAGAAGGACAATTTCTTGTCTAGGAAGTTTTATACAGACAGGCATTTGAGGGTTCATAAGTTGGCAGCTTGAAATGTATGTCCTTAAATTGTATTTGCCTTAACTGCACACAGAACGTTTCTTGCCATCAACCGTTTTCTCCGTGTTTAAAGTCTTGCTTGGTTTTCGTGGGTGTGTGTTTTTGTGGGGGTAAGGTTTCTGTGGTTTGGTTTTGTTTTAATGGCCTCCTGGTTTTAAATATTCCACCTGTTTGTATTACTCAGATGTATGAGGTGACAGGAAGGGCTGTTAATGTTTAAACCTTTGCCATTTTCACCTCTTCTTCTCTCTTTTGTGATGCAAGAAGTGGCACTCGATTTTAAAATGGGCACAAATGAAGAAGCATCTAAGGATTAGTCCCTTAATTACAATAATCCTTAAAGGATTATTCAGAGATTGGCCCTTACTAAAGTTTTAAACTTAGCCATGCATTTTAAATCAGGAGCAGACTGATCTCTGGTCCAGCAACAAAAGAGAGGGTTCAGGTTTGAGCATTGTTTGCATAAATATGTTTAGGTTGAGAAAATAGTCTACCTCAGACAACACAACTACTGATGCATGTTCTGTTTGTTACTGGTAAACTGCTTGCCCAGCGAATCTGAACATTTTACAACAACAACTTAAGGCAAACTTATAACTTATTAAAGTTTATAACTTATGCCTAATTGCCATAGAAAAGCCTCAAATAAGCAAACAGAAAGGGAAGCTCCCTGGCTGCTAAGGTCAATGGCATGACTTTTCAGGCAAATTCCTTTCTACCATTCCAAATCCTTGAATATGAGAAGCAGGTAAAGTCCTGAGGGGTTTTTTTTTGGTCATGTGGTTTCCTACAATCCAGACGTTTCAGTTGCTGATTTCAGTAAACTACAGATTAAAAGAAAAGATCTTGCAAACCTTCTAAATCACAGTGCCAACTTCGCTGACTGGACCAGCCTGGATGATGGCAGCAAGAAACATTTACAGGACTTCCACGAGCAATGGACTTCATACATATTAATTAATTAAGACTCCATATTTTTCATGCTGAGGGTGGTGAAACACTGGCCCAGGTTGCCCAGGGAGGTGGTAGATGCCCCATCACTGGAAACATTCGAGGTCAGTTTGGACGGGGCTCTGAGCAACCTGATGTGGTTGAAGATGTCCCCGCTTATTGTAGGGGGAGTGGACTAGATGACCTTTAAAGGTCCCTTCCAACCCAAACTATTCTATGAAAACAACTCAGTCTGTATTGTCCTTCACAAAATGCTATTCCCAACCAAAATGAGGGAGCAGAGAATAATAGTAAACATCCTCAAGTATTGAAACTAATTTTCCTATTCAGATTAATGTTCTGCCAGGATTCTCTTCATATGCTGCCCTGCGTTATGCCAGAGAATTTTTCTGCGTTTATTTCCACCCAGGAATGTCTTTGCCTCCAAAAGAAATTGTACTGTCCCTTTGTAGTTGCTGAATACAGCTACAGTTATTATAGAGCAGCTTAACCTGAGGGCTGTGTATCTACAATTTTAATAACTTCATTGTACAGGAGCAGTTTATATTTTAGAGGACTTTCTATTTCCATTTCTCTGCAGTATTTATGGGCAAACCAGTGCAAAGAAAGACAGCCACCGTAAAGTTTCTAAAGTGTCATTGTTATATCTCAGTTCAATAAAACAGTTATATGAAAATTGAACACCAACAAGTATTGAGGGGAGCAAAATTAATTTCAAGACTATGTTAAATATTAAGCTTATAAATTATTGTGTTCAGAAATGATCCTGAGAGCTGTATCTCCAATGGAAACGAATCATTGTACGATCAGAACTTTTTAATCACTAAGCTTGTTAAATTCTGAACACCGTGCCTACGCACTTGTTCTGCTGCAATCTTGATTAGTTTTCTGCTGCTTTGATTACCTCTTTTGAAAGCTTGCATGAAGAGGTTAGAAGCCAAGAATAGCAATAAAAATTAAAAACAAAATCTACACAGCTGAAGCTCAAGTATTTGGGTTTGTAACTACGATAAATATTTTATTACACATTAGATAGCGGGTGAATTATTTTGCTGAGAATAGAAATTATTAGTTTGAATGTGTCAATGTAACACATTGGATACTCTTTCCTACATTATTCCACAATAAATACTCATTAGAAATACAGTGCTAAAACACTGACATGATTTTTGTGAAAGTATTAGAAGTTACTTATATTTTTGGCTTGTATACAGGGTAATAAAGGATTTTATGCTGGGTAGTAAAGGAATTGCCTTTACTTATATTGCTCAAATCTTAAGAATGAAAGCAGTTGCTTTGGTAATAAGCTTGAAGAAAGTTCTTTTGAAAATTAGTTACACATCAGCTACTTACTTAGGATAAAATTTCATTCATTGATTCTTGAGACTAAGGAAGAATAATCCACACATCCACAAGGAAATCTGCATTCTAGAGAGCATTTCCCCTACACGTTGCAGGAATCTAGAGGAAGTATGTGGGAAAGGCAACAAGCTTTTAAAAGCAAAACTTATTTTAAATGTCCTTGAAAGCTATACAGTAAAATTCTGAAGACTTTTACTGTGTTATTGTATGCACGTAAAAAATTAGTGGCATATATCTTTCCCTTATATAATTAAAGAAAAATGCAATCTTAAGGCAACCTTACATTGCTTTCAAAATCAGATCATGGTCATGTCTTTTGCTACAGAAATGCTTTGCTTTCTAATGTCAACACACAAATATTCAAATCAAGTTAAAATATATTTACTATGATTATTTTTTGAAAAAGCAAATTACTTGAAATTCACTCATTTTCATCATTTTCTTGTATGTGTACCTAAAATGTATTGCTTCATTTTAAGCAAAAGATGTGGGGTGAATTTTTAAAACAATTAAAATTGCTTATCTTTTTTTTTATCAAAACTTTTTATATAAGAGGTCTTCTTGCACTAAAATTATATTTATGGGCATGGTTTAAAGAGCTTTCTTTCACTACCCAGTTTTCTTCTTGTTAGAAGCATTGTCCGTCCATCCAGTTTCTGCATTAACACTAGATTAGAAAAGAGAAGTAAATAAAAACACATCATTTAAATGGGGTGACAGGGAATGGTGTGGATCTGAGCGTTGGGGTGGTTCTGAGGTTTCTGGCATTGTTTGGGAATCCAGATTACATTACTCATCCCAGCTGCTCACCTGGCAGGAGACGCGCGCAGGCTCCTCAGTGAGCTGCAGACTCGCACCGGTTTGCATAAAGGTGTTCAGAAGCAGAGTCGAGTCAGCAGTGCGCTGCTCGAACAGGCCACATCGAATACCATGAAGGGTCAGCAGTGATTTTAGGACTGGCTCAGCCCTCCGCACCTGTTTGGAAGAAGAGGTAATACTAGTAGCTGCAGACATTGCTACACAGGATGCTGTCCACCTATGTTAAATGGAGACTTTGGGTTAAGGCTTATCTGTAAGTAGTTGTTCCTTATCAGCTGCTGTAAATCAACTGTATCTGTCCACATGTTGCAATAATTATTCTGAACAAGAACAAGTAGTTCCAGTAGCAGTAGAATGTCTACTTACATTTCCAGTGTGAAATGCTGTGGGAAATCTTTGATGTCTGTAAAAGATGACGGCTGATCTCTCAGTGGGGAATAAGGTGTGGTCTTTTTTCGCTGGCTGTCTTCATCAATGAAAGCTGAGAAATGTAGAACATCTGAGAATTCTGCAACTGTGTCAGATTTGTCTGAACTTTGAGAGTAGGAAGTGAACTGACTGATCGCTTTTCTCTAGCCTTTTCCGTCTCACGCACACCTCCACAGACAGCACACTTGACCTGAAGATTTATTTCTTGAGGAAAGCAGGCTAAAACCAAGATAGCAGGAAGTGGATAAGATCAAGAATTTCCATTTTCCAAACAAGTAAAGAAGTTTCTGTTGTCAGACAACCATTTTGAGACATCAGAGAAAAAAAATGCAAAATTTAGTGGCTCTGTTAAGTGCGTATATCTTTCTTGGGTATGGCACTGATTTGGGACAGGGAGACAAACTTTATTTCCTGCTTTGCTGTGTGTCTCCTGGCAAACCACATCACCTCCGTGTGCCCGTGCCCCTACTTTGCCTGTCTTCCATAGGCCATAGGCTCTTCACAACAGAATCTTTCTCATACTGTTTGATTGTGCAGCATCCATCACAATAGGATTTTGATTTTGGCCGGAAAATCTTTTTAAAAATCTATTGTAATACTAGTAATGATAAGAAATAACATGGAATATGTAGCTCCCTAGGACTAGAATAAGAGGTTACTACAAATTCGCTACATTCAGATATGCATGTCATTTGCAAATTGACAGAATACAAATAACGTTTTTCCTGCACTCCCTGACCTATTTTCTAATCTGCTTCTGCTTTCAGAAAAGACATAATAACTGTCTTATTTTTACTCACCTTTCTGACCTTGCTTCATCTGTGCTATTCCTTTTGTCCTCAACAAATCAGCTTTGGTATTGAGAATGACTCCTTAAAGAGGGGACATGTCCTGAATGTGTTGCTTTTTCATTCCAGGCTGTCTGTGGGTGTGTGTGTCTCCATCCCCTTGTCTACTGTGACAATTAATTACTTTTTTTGTCATCTGACAGCAGAAATATCAATGTCAGTATTCATAGGATTGATATCCTTTAATGCCTCTCTTAATTTTCACTATAGCTGTTAATTGTCACCGGACTACTCAGCTTTTTGTAGGAAGACCATTTACTGTGATGAACACCTCATTATCTCCTGGCACTGTCCTAAACATTGTGTGCCAGTTTCCTCTAAAATTTAACTCGTGATCCAGGAATGCCCATATGATACCTAGGACATTAGAGGGTGAAAATGCCCTGAGATGATTCCTAAGATGACCATCAGTGGTAAGAGATGGACTGCCTTTGTGCAATGGGAGGATGCACCCTTTTGTTTCAGTAGTCCTGTTTTGAGTTTTAACTTCTGGAGAAATAATATTGTTTTCCTGGCTTACTGTCCCAGTCTTTCTTATTTTTTGTTTCATTTAAATATTTTCAAGTTTATTTTTTTAATTCCAGAATGCTACTCATTGACTCCTTGCTTGGGTGCCAGAACAGAAGGGTGTGAGCAGGCCAGAAAAGATTCTAACTGAATTTTCATATCAAAGTTAGAGTCTTGAAGTACTCCAAGTGCTGGCTGTAAATCATTTCCCATGAGGTTGTTTGCTTAGTGAAAATAGCAAAAACCTGGAATGATGTCCCACTCTGACCTCAATGCAAAAGATGGAGGAGAACTGGTGCTAAGTTAACTCTTATTCTTGTGGTGATCAGAGCTGGGGGGGGAGGGGGGACATATTTTAAAGTAATTTTAATGTGGGTGTCACAATTTTTAAGGAATTTCTAACTACCACTCATCTTTTGAAATCTTGGCCTTATTCATCTAAAAAGCACCCATGGGTTTATCCCTGGTCAGGTGTAGGCATTTGAGTGGTACTTCCAAACTGGTGGACTACAAACCCATTTCAAACCACGAGTTTATACGTTAGCCCATAATCCTATCCAGTCCTACGTGCAGCAGCCTGATTTGAGCTGTTATCACCTAAAAGAGCAAGTGGATGTAGTGTGTGAGTGTCACTGTTTGCGTGTGTAGATACAGGTGCTACTTGTCACAGATTAAAAACACTGGAGAGCAATGAAGGGAATATTCCCCAGTTTTCACAGGAGAGTTGAGAAAAATTAAAGAAATATCACCAAAGTGACTTAATAGCTGCCTCAAGATGTGATGCCATGTATTACACTTAGATGAGGCACGTTACTGCAGGTGACACTTGAAATTATTTCTGTGAGCAAAAAATTTAGGGGGTTTGGTGCTGGCCTGCCTCACTCCATCAGCCCTGCCACTGCCCATGTTATCCTCAAGTGGAAAGTTAATGCCACTGATGCATAATCCATGAAACATTTGCACATCATTTCAGAAAGTAAGACCATCAAGAAGTTCATGTTAAGTAGACTGCTCCATTCAAGAACAAAGTCACATAAAGCACCAACTATTCATTCAATATAAACACTTAAGACAGGAGGCAAAAGTGCTACAGAAAAGCATGTTTTGGCACAAGCAGCTGTAGCCACATTTTTCATTTCATCTTTCACCCAAACCTTTATCATCAGTGCGAGTACTATTCAACTGTTACAGGAGATCGACTCTTTCCTGATAATGTTTTTTCAGCCTCTTTGCTGATGTCAAGAACACTAAGCTGCTATATCTCTCTATTGCACCTTGAAGGCCAATAAAGGCTTGAAGTCAGCCTCTTCTGAAAAAAACAAAACATACACATTTAAAGAATCTTTTATTTTAAAATGGACTCTGCTGTATTAGTCACTGTAGATGCCTCAACTTAGCTCTCCATTTATTTACAGTGGGATTTTTATTTTACTTTCCTGTGCTAAATCAAGTAAAGGAAGGAACTTACAAAAGGCTACATAGCTCAGGGTTTCACGGAGTTTTAGTTTCTACATTGGCTGTGGTTATCATCTGTAGGGGATAAACACTGTACTGAAGTAGAATGACAAGAAATTATCTGAAATGCCATTATGTGCATCTGATCATCCAATAACTTAGGTACCATATCTGTTTCTGGGAAAGCCAATATTCCTACACAGAAACTAAGCTGTGTTCCACCCTCTGCCCCCAAACAACCCATAAAATAGGCAGAAGTCAGCTTGGTCTTTTGAAGTGTTTTATTCACCAACAGTCCCTTCTTGTTGCTCCATTTTTCAAATGGAGACTGATACCCTTTCCCCATAGTGTCATGGCAAAGAGAAATGGAGGTTGTGCAAGCACTCTCATACTCCAGATTTACAGTAAACTTAGTGTGAATTGCTTTGCTGAATTAGTTATCACCTTTCTTCGGTTTTGCCCTGAGTCATTCATGTTTTCTTAAAATAGTTTGATAGATGTGAAAGAAGGCCCATCTCAAAGGCAGAAGTCAAGAAGAACGAGAGTCAACTGCCTAGAAAAGGAGTCATCAAAGCAGTTGGATGGACATCATCTTTCAAAAAGTGTTTTTCCCATTACTCTCTTAAAAAAGAGTTGGGTGAAATTCAGTGCAATCCTTAAGCTGCCTTTCCTGTACGTATTACCTCAGCTCTGGCCCTAGGTCAGCAGTGCTTGAAAAATCCTCACTTGTTAGAGGCTGTGCAGTGCCCTGTATCAAAAAAGCTGGTGTTCCCAGTTCAGTCCTTAATGGACAGGTGTTCACAGCACAAAACCCTCCATTACAATTCGCCCTAATTAGCACCTTTATCAGCAGCCTCCCCAGAGAGGCCAGAGAATGAACGGGCTTGGAAACTGAGCCGCCAGCCCGGCTCATCGCTAGAGGTGAGCCCTCCAGGTCAAGGTTGAGGGGCAGCGTGAGGAAGCTTTGCTGCTACTGCCTGGGCTCTAGCTGCTCCGTGAATAGAGGACTTCAGTCTCAGGACTGTCAATCTGGCACCTTTCAAAAGCGCTAAATTCACTTAATTAACAGACAGGAAAAAATAGCCTTCCCTAGCAACTCTTGCATCAAATGGCACTTATGTTACCTTATATTCTGAGCACCTAACCCTATTAGCATTGCATTGTGTGTTTCTGTTGGAGTGCCTTTATGTACGCACCAATCTTAACATATACACTAATGTATACTGGGAGATTTAGCAGCATTTTAAATTAAACTGACGTTATCAAGTAGAATTTATGGCTTTTTTTTATTTTATTTTCCATTATCTGTTATACCCTCTTAATTTCAAGAAGAGCATTTTTCCCATGTTAATATTACTTTTTTCCATGCAATTAAATCACTTTCTCCTTTGAATTTCATGCTTTCCCTGATCATTTTGTCCTTTCTTCTTTTTTTTCCGTTGGCACAAGGCAACATTTTGCATTGCTGTGTTCTCGTGATAGCTCAGTCTATTGTCTGTTAACTCTACAACACAGCAAAACCCTCATATGCCTAGTTTTCTTTCCAGAGAGATTCAGGATATGCGAATTTGTACAATAACGTAATACAGAGATAGAAATTATCTATTTTTGCCCTGTCCTGAGTGTGATTGTTCAGAGTTGCGCAATTCCTAGGGCTACAGACGTAGCTTTATGGCATGAATGAGTCTGCACTTTACAAATGTGTTTTAACAGTATTCTGTAGGTAAGTGGAGTTTTCCTGGTACAAAACTCTCCTTTCTCAGAAATCTCTTAATACAGTCTCTTAATACTGTTCTAAATTTCTATATTTATTCCAGCAGATAATGTTTCCCAATGATAGTGTGCTGACTCTTCAGGTAGGATTAGATAATCGTGCTCTGAATTAGGTATCGATTAATAACTAAGCTATACATAGCAACTTTCTTTTCCCTCTTAGAACATCCTTTCACATCTCCATTTTTGTTTCCCTTCTTATAGCTCTTTCTGGATGATCAAGACCGTGCCAGTAAAGAAGCACCCAGAAAGGAACCAGTGAGGTCTTTCTCAGCTGCCTGTGACCTCTGTGTAGTCACTGTCTCTTTCTCTTAGATGAAAATCTGGAAAAATACATTCTCAGCTCTGAAAGTTTTAGGTGAAAACTACTCTGAATATACAAAGTAATTTTGTGAGGCTGTGTGGTCTAGGCAGTAGGCATTCTATGAGTTAAGATTTACTGTGCATATGTGTATCTGTGTTTTTCCTTCTCTAGCGTCTCTTTATCGAGAAGTTCAATTGGAAGTTCTGTGGATCAGGAAATCTTTTGCTGTCTGTTTGTACAGAGTCTGACATAAAAGACTCCAGGGTCACCCAGACCACAGTGCTGTGCAGTCCAAATTAGTCTAGTAGAACACCGAAGTATTCCAGATGAGTTGCAAAATATCTGCTCCCCACCTTTCTTTGTGTAAGGAACCCAAGCTGGCTGCTTACAGGTGTATTGTACCAAAACCTCAGACATTCTTTTCTGAGCAGTGACAGCTGTAGGGGGTTTTCCTTCAAGAAAGCAAGGTTATCTTCCAGATATTTGTGATACATTATCTTAAAGGTGACAGGGTAATACTTTTCTCAGTGAAGCTGCTTGCGGTTGTGGCCAAAAAGCAATCAATTTTTTGCACTATTCCCTTCAAGTGCTCTTTCAAAAATTACATGTAGTTATTTGGGACATGTGGCCAGATCATTTAAAACACAAGCCAGGTTTGAACTGTTCGTTCAAATTAGAGCATTGTCTTAATTCAGAAACAACAGAGAAATAAGGAAGAGGAATACAAACAGGAGGGAGAAGATGAAACATGTAAGGCTGCTAACAGAGCTGAGTGAAAGCTTTTTATTCTTAAGATTGGATTTCAGCTAATATTTCCTGTACTTTGTGTTTCTCCTATGATGTATCATGTTTTAATTCATCACAAATAAAGCAACTGGCACCTGGCTAAAATCAATGGATTAGCACTGCTAACCTACACCCATCTGTTGTATTCGTACACAATTTTTCATCTGTCTGCAAGCAAATGTGCTGATTACCTTTATTACTAAGGCTATAATTGTTGTTCGGAGTGGACATGTGAAGTGACATTAGTCTTTCATGCTCACTTTTGTGCCTGCATTGCAGCCAGTAGTCTCCAACACGCATTTCTGCCCAAACCGTCCTGGCTCAGGAGCGACTTGCTTTGCCTGGTGCTGAATGAATGAATGAATGGATGAATGAATGAATGAATGAATGAAAAGTGGCTGTGCTGGAGGTTGGGTGTTGTTGCTCCCCAGGGCCATTTCCCAACAACACACATTGTTTCTACCTGCAGTACCTAACACATATCAGAGATCTTGAGGGAAAATCACAACCAATATAAGGTACGTTGATTTTACTGAGTAATAAACCTAGGTGTGCCAGCATTGACCCTCAATGAGTCAACTCTGGGACCAACTGGACCTAATTAGATTCTGATCGTATTTTCTTTAATGACCTGTCTTCCTTTTTATTTTTTTTTTCCTTTCCCTTAGAAAATCTGGTTTACATTAATTAATCTGGTGTAAAAGTTCTATTTATTTTTAAGCAATGGTACCAAACTGTAGGAATATACTGTCACTGTTACAACCCACTTCCTTCTCTGGGAATTTATACACCAGAGAGGCTTCAGTACTAAGAACAAAATTCTTTGAATTATGTTGTAAAATACTTGTTAGTGAATTTTAGTTAGTGAATCATTCCTGAGTTGATTCCAAGGCTTCCCAGTTTTACTTGGTATTTTGTCAGTATTGTTCAGTAAACGGCCATCAAGAGTTTGTTCTGAAATTTGCCTTGGCTACCCGCTTATGTTCCAGTTTTGTAGACGATTATGTCAGCAATATGTCTTTTGTCACAAGGCCGGGCGACAGCAACATTTACATTTGCAAGAGAATGATCAATGAGCTCTGAGTAGCATGCAACAGGTTTCCAGAACTCCCCATCACTGGCACATTTTCAGGGGAGGCAGCCAGTCTACCTGTCTTCCCCGGCAGCAGGAGGAAGTATGCATGCCCTGCAGCAAGAAGAGATTTCCTGCTGTCCCAGGCATTTTCCCTTCCAGGCACAGCAGGATTCCTGCGGAAAGGTTACAGGCAGGACTTCAGCGGAAAGTAAAGCTCCCTCTTCTAAGATTAGTCTTTTTGCAAGAAGCCCCTTAAATTATCTTCGGTTGCTCAGAGACTTTTCCTCTCATCCCTCATTGCTTCTATTATTTATTGTATATGTTGTATACAAACGTGTCGTGGTCCAAATCTCCACTGTGCTGTTCCCTTTGCCCCCAATATTCCTTCTGGTTACTTACTGTTCGCAGTTCTCTCCTTTCTCCTGTCTTCAGTTTATCCTAGTAGATAATAGCACTATGAGTTAAGGAAATAAAATATAGCGCTCAATTGAAAACATCACTACAGTAACTTTAAAACATAGTGAGTCTAAAATAGAGCAAAATTTGCTGAAGACTTGATGGAATGTCACGAAAAGTCTCAAAATAAGTACGTAATTAGGCAAAGAATGCAAAAAGCACTTTCATGACATGTTTGGAGAACAGTTAATGAACAAAACAAAGCAGACACAGTAGTGATTAAATTTTATGTGTAATATTGAACCAAAAGTATGTTGATAGGAAAACTGGGGAATTATCTGATAGATATTTCCAAACACATCATCTATTACCTAAGTATCTGTGAAAAAACAAGTCGTAAATGTACTGCAACAACATTAGAGGTATTACGTATCTTTTGTTTTAGGCTATTTTCTAAATTGTGTTTCTGTGAGACTAATTGAGAGCAATCTGGACTCAATACCATCAATCATTTTAAGCACTTTATTGTGGTTAATATTTTTGTTTGTTCATTTTTAACTTAATTTGTGCTTGATGTAATTCTGTGATTCTAAAAGGTAAATAATATAATAATCAAACAATAACGTCCAGATAACTCATTTATTCCTACACATGAAATTCATGTAACTGATGATTTTAGCAAACGGATGCCTTGTATAAAACTGGGTATTGTGAGCAAACACTCTTCTAGCAATAAGCACAGGTCTGGGCATTGCAGACCTTGAGAGTTAGCTCTAGCTGCACCACGTACTTGATAAAATCTAAGCTCACTATAGATACTTAACCCCACTGTACAAAGCAGGACATAGTTTTATTCCTAAATGAGTTGTACCAGCTTGTACCAGGTTATCAGTACCAAAAGCTAACTGGTTTCTCTGGGTATTAGCTTTCCTCAGCACCAAAGACAGGCTTCTGTAGGAGTCTCTGTTGGTCCATTCATTTCACCACTGCAACTTTCAGTAAATTGGGAATGAATTTGGTAGCACAGGATATGTGCATGTTAAATCAAAACTGTATACTGCAATTTAGGGAAAAAGGGGATTCTGATTTATCTCCAGTAGAAGGACTAGCAGAATTCAACAGACTTGCGCATGTTGCTTTCAAATGCGATTTTTTTTTTTCTTTAGAGCAGAGCAGTAAGTTAACGCATTAACTGAATTTTACAACTCTGGAAATTATTAGAACTTTTCTTTAAAGCAGCAAAGTCTAAGAGTGACCAATAAAAGATATGGGGTCTGATCAGCTGGAATTGCATACAACTTTGATACCGTAGAAACCCAAGAAATGAGAATTTTATGCCTGCTCTGGGCTTCTTTTGGACTGAAATTGGATGCATTCTTCGATCAAATGGGTCCCAAAAGAAGAAATATGTATATGGTTCTGATAAAACAGCTTATTTTTAAGTCATATTTATGAATGTGAGTCCACAACTGAAAACAAGGCTGTGCTGTAGGAATGAAGACACATATTTAACATAAAGTCAGAATAGGTTTCTGAAAATAAGAGATTGTTAAAGTTATGGTGAACATGTGCAAATTGCAAAATATCAGCAAGTCTTCTCTGCTGCAAACTGATCTAAAGCAGCTTTCCTGTTTCCCCAGCAACCTTGAGCAATGCTAGCTTGTTTCTTTGGAAGTAAATTAAATGTGACTTTCAAGTAGTTCATTATTTCAGTAGCCACAATGCCTTTCAGAAGCAAGGACATTCGATAAATCATATTAGGATTTGCTGCAGTTCTGAAGAGAGGCAGATAAAGGATTTTTGCAGAAATAGTTTTCAAATCTAGTAAATTTTTTAGAAATTACAAAACTTATGTTTCTACTGATACAGGGAAAAAAAGAATAAAACATATTTCTCGTGTAAAGAAAGCTAAATGTTGTTTGGTGCTGCACTGAAAGCTGGCATGTCCTGCTTCACCTGCATACAGCCAGTGCAGACGCGTACAGCCCCTAGATACAGCGCCTCTTGAATTGTGTAGCTTGAAACCTCTGCAGAAGGGCTTTAACAGAATGCCCACACCCAGCCCAGGCTGTGCAGTGTTCGGTAGCCGGCATACTGAGAAATCCACAGCCTTTTCCGTGACCCAACCTGTATACGTATCTCTGAACTATAACATCATACTCTTCAGAATGTCTATGATACACAAAAATGGGTATAAGATTTCTGTACTAATTTGTAGGTTGCTTCTGACGGCAGTGCTAGAAGAAAGATATGTATGAAATATGGAGTATACAGATGGAGCTACCACTACGCAGTACCGCTACAACAGGCAGACGTTCTCCTAGTGACTTTCACAGGCAGAAGCCTTTCAATTTGATGACTACATATTTTTTAATTTGGACTTCAGGTTTACACTATGTGAATATATTGCTTTGCCTGTCCACTTGAGTTTCCACCAATCTGTAACTGCTGCAAGTCAAACCAGTGCTTTTTTCAGTTTGTTTCAAATTTGACTATGACTGTTTTGCTTCAGGTCTGGTACGGAGTTCAACAGAACTTCAGGACATCAGTTCTGATTTAGCTTTAGGTTGGGGAAAAAAAAAACAAACCTGAAGATTCAAACTGGGTTTTGCTTGGTTTCACTGGTTCACATTTGTATTGATTTTCAGAAAGTTAACAGAATCATCCTGGTAGAATCATCTGTCAAGCAACCAAAGCACTCAGCTTTGGTGCTCTATTTTAGTGGAAAAGGCGGCTGTTAGAAACTAAACCATTTTCAGGGGGTTGGGTTGTTTGGGTTTTTTTTCCCCAAAAAATGGGTTTGGTGAAAAGAGTTTATGGTAAATACGTTTTTTAAAAGAAGACAAAAAACTGTCATAGAAACAAGGTATTTTTTACCAACAGAAGTCTGTGTAATAAGAAAGCTATTTTCCACTGAAAGCAGTTTCAAGGAAATTAGCTTATTGTCAAACTGGTGTGGATCATGACTGTTCCTAGCTGAGCTGATCACGCTAGACATGTTATTTCAGTTAGTTCAGGACATACGGTATTGCTATTCACAAAGACCTTGAATGGAAAGAACCACAGTAGGGAATGGAGCATCCATTACATCATACAGCACAGAATACTAGATCTCCCATCATCATAATTCATTACTTTTCAAAAAAGTTTACTGGGCTGGACTCTTGCTCTGTGTGATTACAAGAGCTGTTTTAGTAAGAATCATCATCATCGGTATATTTTCCAAAATGTGCTTTGTCTAGAAGACATGAAACAGGAACTGAGAGAGTCTTATACGCATGAATTTTCTGTTTCAACATACTTAGGTAAGAAATTTCACAGTTATCAACATGCCTTTTTTTTCATAAATAACTTCCTTTTCCTTCATAAGAAATACAATTTTTGAAAAGACTGAGAAATGTTTACATAAAAAATGAAATAAAACATCCCAAAGTCACCTAAAGATTTGAACTAAACTGCGTATTTTTCAGATTATTGATGTGTAAAGATTTACAAGTGTTAAAATTTCCATCTCATTTGGGAAAAAATGTTGAAATATCAAACTGCAATGAGAGAGTAAAACAATTTGCCCTGCAGAATGATCAGTCAGCTGGTAAGTTAGCTGATCAGTTAGCGACTGCTGGGCCGTGTGTTGCCTATTAGTTCAGCACAACAAATGAACCTGCACAAAACTAATTTCTCCAGATTCACCTTTACAGTCCCTGCTGTCTACAGACACGGGTAACTCCATTTAACATTTCATAATAGTGGGTTTGGCCATTCCCCTCTTGAAAACCATTAAGCTATGCTTAGTATCTGCTACCACCATTTAGGAGTTAGGAGATGGGCTGAGAAAATACTGCCGTGCCTTCAGCTCATGCCTTATAAATGCATCCAGTTCAGAGGTATGCACGTGTGTGATGCACCTCCTAACTGTCATCCCATTTCAAGTCCAAACATTGAAACTGTGTCCTAAAAAGAGAAGGAGGTTCCAGAAAAAGATAATGCGACTGCCTCACCTTCAGCTCCCACAGATAAAGGGCAGCCCTTCAGGTGTTCAGACAATGCCGGCACCTTCTCCCAAAGAAAGTCACTCCAGCCCCTGCAATACAGCTCATCGATAAGAAATGTCTGCACTTTTTCTTGGTTGCACATGTTTGGAGCTGAGATACCAGGTGAAGGTAAATCTCATTCTGACACATGGTAGCTCAAACAGCCATGTTGCCAAATGCACTTAACTAGTGAAAGCCCAGTCGTGGGAAGCCCAAGGGAAGAAGGCCCTCTCCAAATTGCACTGTCAAATGGCAGTTGGATGGCAGCAGATCCTCCCCCCTCCCTCCCTCACCCTCACCCAGAAACCTCAAGTCTGGCGGTGTCCCTGGGTATGAATATTTTTTTGTAGTGTTATAAGTGATTGCTTGTGGCATCTTATAGTCTTATCTCAGCTTGTGCAGCCCCCTCATGAATATTCTGTACATATAGAAGAGTTTTCTATATCATTGCCCATTAACAAGGAGGATAATCACTCATTCAGTTATCAAGAAGTCAGTGAAGGCCTTTCCTTGAGCCCTTAGTGCAAAGAATCATGGGACATCAAAGGAGGTTAAATGTGGCTGACATTACGATCATTACTTTTTTTCTGTGTAATTACTGTATTATAATAAAGTTGATCTAAGATAAGGAAAAGGGGTATTACAGTCTTTTAGAGCTAAAAGACCATATTAGTGACTCTTTACCTTTTTTAGGCATGGGACAAAATGCATATTTCAACTGATACATATAAATGAGCATTCTTTCACTAAAACCACAGTAAGGTCACAAGTGTACACACAAATGATATATTATTACAGAATTGCTTTTAGGAGAAGTTAATCCAATGTAAATGCAAAAGGGGAGGGGAAGGTATAATGACGTATCATTAGTAAAAACAGCAACACTGAATTTTAGGTTCAGGCTGAAAAGTGGCTTTTTAAATCTCTAGAGAATTTGAACTTTTTCATAATACATTGGTGATTTTTACCTGCCTTTTCCTAGCTGTTCCATCACAATTTAGTTGTGCTTTCAAAAGAGAGTGCACTAAATGCATTCATACACATTGGCGGAACTCTGTATTTACAAAAGCAACTTGCCCTGTGCAAATGGTACCAATGTAATACCAAACTGGCTCGTTTACTCTTCTTCTGCCGGTTCTGGATGTTACCAACACTACAGCAGAGCTAATGAAACTAGCTGACTGTATCCACTTAGGATTTTAACACAAAATCAAGTTTTCTTTAAATTTCTTTGCTTGACCCCAAAAAGGAGCAATAGTATCTAGCTGCAGAAACATCACCATTGCTACAGCTTTTCCTACTGTAAAGCTGAAAAAGGGCCATCAAAAGAGAAGAGAAACATACTGTTTCTGGCATAAAGCAATCTCGTTTAGCCAAAGTGAAAAATATCTCTTGTTTTGGAACCTGCAGTTTTCAATTGTTAGCTCTAGGGTCTTTCCAAGTTATCCTGCTTTTTATCTGCAGGAAATGTTTCAACTTTGTTGTGCCTGTTTTTGACTTTTTTTTTTTCTTGTGAATGACTATTTGAGTAGAAACTCATGTTTTAAAGTATAAAGTTTGAACTCGCTTTGCAGTATTTCCCTATTTCACAGGCTTTAAGAAATTGCCACAGGATTTTGTTTCTTGTATGTCTCTTACATCTAGCATATTTTTCAGTTTATTTCGGAAAATAGTAGACTGCTGATTTCATGAGTCACCTGATGCAGTTGTCCGCTGCCCATCTTTAAGAGTGTTCTCTAGGGCACGTAGGTTATACCTGATTTCTTCATACACAATGCCTGCCAGCAGCAATTTTCAGTGTGTAAAATCTGTTCATAATTGAGGGAGAGAAATATGCAAGTTATTAAAGCCATACCTGACTAGGAAAGCTTTCAGGAGGAACAGAGTAAAAAAAATTGTGAATATTTCCTAGCAAATATGGCAGTCTTTCTTAAACAGGGATCAATGGCATATAGTAACTCGGGTGCCATGATACCAGAAACAATATTAAATTTCAAGTCTGAGGAAATGATGAAGTGAGGCAAACAAAAAAAGTCAGAGACAACCTGAAGTTGCCCAAGTTGACTGCTTAACTTGTAGTAACTTGGGACAATACACGTACTGTTTCATTACACCTCTACAAGTAGAGGAGCCTCATCTGAGAGAGGTAAGTCACACGTTGTCCCCTTTCCCTCCGTGGGTAACCTCAGAGAGGCACTCCTTTTAGGGCATGGGAGTGCTTCACTGCCCCTGCTATTACCTTAGGGGAGTAATTTATAGAGTTTGAAGTTCAGTAGACTGTCTGCTCACAGTCTCTATACGCTTGCTGAGTGTAGTTTTACCTTCTTGGTTAGCTGTCCCCAAAATGCTTTATTCAATTTCCCAGGTTTTTAAATATTTTTTTCACAAGCTTTTACTTTTGGTTCTTAATCTTCTTTTCCAGTTTCTAGTCTACCATTTGTGATATTAAATAACTCACCACATGAACTAGAGAAATCACTATTCATTATTTTTCACATAAAAAAAAACACAATCAAAAAAACCCTTCAGTAAGGTAGCAAGACCATAGATAAGTAAAGCAATATTTAGTAAACAGAGCAGGAAAAAAACCCATAACAATATTGAAAAGAATGAGTCAAAAGTCTCAGCTATGTCACCTCTTCCAGGAGCTACTGGGATAAAATGCAAAATTTGATTAGGTCAGTTGGCAGGCAGATTGAGCACCCCTATACAAATAATTTCTGTTCTTAAAATATGCCATAATCAAATTTCATAACTATCTGCAACTTCGAGGCTCCACGCACAGCTAATAGAAAATGAGACTCCTTTAACAATGTTATCAAATAACCTTCATCTGCAGGAGTATTAGTGAAGGTCTTCTTTCTGATAAAGGGAAATAGTAACTATGTGGCTATGAACTGCTTAAGATTGCAGACTAGAAAACAAATACTCTTGAATTCCAGGTTTTAATATAATTATGAACAGTCACTTTCCCAACCAGTGTTATTGTAATAACAAAAAGTTCAGATGTTTACCTGGCCCTACAGGTCTTATGTGATCTCTACCACAGCAGTCTGCCGTTATATAAGTGAAACACAGGAACTAGATTCTTTTCCTTTCAGATTGCATCTTTCCTGCGTTTCTTCCTTGTTTTACTTCAACGTTCAGGATTAAACTACATCTCCCATCAAGCAATGCAGTTGCCTCCCTGGCTAAGAGAAGGGCGCAGGACAGCAGTCACAGTAAAGATTTTTTTCGGTTCATCTTTTATTAGAGATTCGAATTCATCTCTCAAACTCTTGGATTTGGAAATATATTTTCCGAATTCCTCTCTCTTATAGATTTTCTGTAGCATACGTAGGCAGGTACACAAGAACATATATTAAATTAGGAGAGCTAGTCAGGGAAGCAGAGTTATGTGTGTGGCTAATTAACTCTGCCTTAAGTGTTAATAATGATGACAGGTTGGTGTGTTTCATAGGAAGATACATACTAGAAAACATAATGTGATAATGGGTCGGAGGCCTTTTATGTACTACAAGTTCTTCAGTAGCTCTTCCGTGTGAATTATAGTTAGTCAAATGTGTATTTGCCACACATGTAAAATTCAGCACAACTTTGCACAGTCATGCAAATCTCCTGTTCCTAAGACAGTCACAGACGTTTGGCCTGTTTGAAAAGTTTGGCTTTTCATATTCCTGCAGTTTTATACCTCATAATAACCTCTGGAAAACCATAAAATAAATATTTGTCAGTAACGTTCAGGCTAACAATTTATTGAGAATCCATTTAATTATTTCCATTACCCATTTCTGTAGTACTAATCACTGTGGTGTCAAAGTACGTTTTATTTTTGCTTGAAGCATTTATGTAAATAGTTGCCAGTTTGGGACGTTGGTTTGGTTTGGTTTTTTAATCCTTTAGTGCTTCTGATGGGGACCTTTTTTCTCTGACTTTTCAACATGCAAGCTGAGGAATACATACAACGTTGTACTAGTCTCCTTGCCTCGCCACCCCACACGTATTCATTGCCTGTAGCAGGCACTAACTTTTTGGACAGTTCTACTTTTTAAAGTCATAAGTCAGTGGGGCTGTACTCACATAAGTATTCCATGAAAGCAAGACAATCTGATGGACTGGTCTTCAAATACTACTTTTGAAATGCTAGAAGTTAAGAAACATAATTAAACTGCAACTGCATTAACATTTATATAAAATATAAACCAAATGCTTATCCTGATTCACCAAACAAATTACAGTTTGAACATTATAAAAAAAAAAACCCACCCAGCTACTTATCAACGGCACCATTTGAAATTATTGCTAGTACTACAACTCTAAATGCATAAGATGCCTTAAATACAAACCCTGAACATTTACATACTGATTTCATGAGCAAAGCAAAAGGTATTTGCCAGTAACAGTACAGGACTCAGCATTTTTATTGTCTGAGTAATCCTGGTTTGCTCTGATATGAAAATTCAATTATTTTAGAACTGGTCGTCTCATTAAATTTTGACAAGGAGCACAAGCTCAGTACCAGCTCTAGCTCTAAGAGGCTGTGGGTGCCTGACAGCTCCACGGTGAATTTTAAAATGTAGTATTTTTACAGGACAAGATTATCTGACAATTTTATATTAAAAAAGAAAAAATTAATCAAATACATTGTAATATCCAACACTGGTAACTTGGCCTTTTTGTAGATATTTTTTAAGAAAATTTATTGCAAAAAAAGAGTCCACTGTTTATTGCATCTTTTCCCCCAAGCCCACCTTCAAGTCTTATGCTCCACAATTGTGCTAGAAAAAAAAGCATGTCTTTATGTGAGCAGCAAGTATTTACCACTCATTGTTAGCATTTTCTACCTTTCCTCAATCGAAATGAATTTGTAATAATTTTTATAAATATGATTTCTAACGATGGAACGTCTTTTATTTAACTTATATATACACACCATTACTCCTATCGAGGAATGTTTAGACAAAATGTTTTTTCATCAGAAAATGTCAGTTCATTGAAACTAAAACTTTTCACGGGATCATAACACTTCTGTAAGGCTTTCACTGTAAAAGGCTTCTCAAGTTTAAGACGGAACAGCAGATAGTCCACAGGCTGTTGGAGTATTCAGACTTAGGGCCTGAACCTCTTCTACCACTGACCTTTCACCACCTGGACAATTACAGCCTGACCATGAAGCTCTTGCTTATTGTATCATAGGTTTCCTCTAGTCTACCCTGTTGCACGCTTTATAATCCAGATAAAACAGCCAGCTGTGGATGTGCAACGTGGAATGGAACAAGCCGAGGACTAGATTTGTGAGAGTATAAAGAATTATACAGTCTTCTGTCAGAGTCTTTCATGCCGTGCTTAGGTCATTCTCTTGAGTTGTAGTAGACCTACATACTAGTTCCTACGGAAAGAGTATTTAATTAGTTTGCAAAGCTCCGATAAGAAAGACGAAAGTATGCCATCTCTTAGACTGCTTATAACATGGTGCTTGTGGTAATTAGCTCTGATGGAACAGACTAGGAAAACAAAGATTTAAATTGTTATTTTATATCATGAGTAAGTGCACTAATACCAGAGGGTTGCTTTTGCAGGAGGCTTCAAAGTTCTGGGGTTAGAAGGTGGAGGAGAAATTTAGCATTTTTTCCACTCCAATCTAGAATGTGAAATTTGGGAAAATATTGAAACACTTTGTAGAATGAGAAAGTTATTTCCCTATTGAGCTCTGATAGTTTCCTTATTCTCTATAGGTCTATGCCTTTTCAAGTAACTTATTTTAGCTGTTGAACAGTTA
Source organism: Larus michahellis (assembly GCF_964199755.1). Classification (NCBI taxonomy): domain Eukaryota; kingdom Metazoa; phylum Chordata; class Aves; order Charadriiformes; family Laridae; genus Larus; species Larus michahellis. The sequence goes on from NC_133904.1 coordinate 44,965,117, forward strand.
GTAAGCAAGGAGCGTACGAGAAGTAATTTGCTTCATGTTTGAAAAGACATTGCAAACAAACATTGATTTATTAGCTTATTCATTATAATTTCTTTAATATTACTTTAAGACACTCATTGGATTTTCAGTCTGTGATTTCTTATAGTTACTGTTATTCCATCAAGGAAACAAAACACTTTGATTTATGTGTTACATTATTTCTAACACTTTGTTCTTACTGCTGTGAAAGAATTCAGTAAACTAAAGAGTCTCTAAAATTATTACTGCAAATTCGAGATAGTGGCATTAAGGAAAGAAATTATTAGATAGTATTGCAAGGTTAACACAAATGTCCCATTTAAGATCTACCCAGGATTTCTTGAAAACAGACAAAATGCTCAAAGTCTAAAATGTCACATCTGGACCGGCAAAAGAAAATTACCTTTAAGCATGTAAAAATCTGAGCAACAGAGGGCATCCTCACTATGACGAGCTCTAGAGGGAAATTTTTCAAGGGGACCTTGTATGGGGAATAGCAGACATATTGGACTATCCCGTCTATTGCTTAGGGTCAGGGACATTTGAAATACAAGCTTCCTAGAAAAAAAGCAGTTTGAATTTTTTTATCCATATTTTAATTAACTTATGTGAAGGTCACACATATCTCTATCTCTGAAATGTATAGTGTGTCACTCATTTTAAAAATCTGGATATTTAGCATTATCTTGCCATTATAGTGCAACTTTTTTTATCCAAAATTTCACTGTAGTGATCAAATTAAAAAGATGACAAGCTCCCTATCCTTACAAGCTAAGCATTTTATGTTTTATACTCAGATAGACTCTGTGTGATATAAGATGAGACTTCATAATGGGATTCAATGCAGTTGAGTGCTAAATTGTAGCAGGCTTATATCACAGAACATTATAACAATGGGAGAAGAATTCATATCATGGCTTTAGTAAGAGGGGAAAATTAAGACTTTGCAATTAAAGTAGTAACCCAAAACTTTAAAATAATTTAAACAGTTACTGAATACATGTAATGTTCTATACTTATCTGGCAGCAGGATTGGCAGTCGTTTGAAAGGATCCAAATGAAATGCGGACAAGGTGTATGTTATGTCCTCAGGACGCAGATCTGTCATTTTATTCATTGTTCATGAATACATTGGTATTGAATATCTCTTTCCCACAAATTCACAGGCTCCATGCAAGACTAGAGAGAAAACCAGTGTAATGTTATCGTCAAATTGATGTTGCATACAACTTTATGATAGTCCTGACAACTGCAGTTTGTGAATTTGCCAAGAGCAACCTAGTAAGTGATTTTCAGAGATGAACACTGAACTATGTGGTAAAATAATCCTTTCCTTCAGAAGGGTAAAACTGCAATTTTCTTATAGACATAATTTACAGAATTATTACTGACAATTTTAGAATTCCACTGGGTGAAACACTGGGGGTTTGAGAACAGAATTTCTTATCCTTTCAAGAACAGAAAAAATTTAAACAGACAGTGTATCTATCTGTAGCATCTGTGTAATAACACAGGAGGAACCTGACCTCGAAAACTAGTGGTGGATTCCTTTCCTTATTAAAATCCTCTGCCTTTTGAAAGCTAAGGTGCTCTGTGATTCATAGCCTTGGATAAGATGTAAAAAGAGCCCAGGTTCATATTCTGATTTCTTCTCACATGCCTTTGGTGTGCAGCCGATTTAAAATTAGGTTTCCATATGAGCACTACTGCATAAAAAGATCTTGCCACAGCTCTTTAGATTTCCTGCTCTGATGAAACTTAGAAATTTATGTAAATGTTTAGATTGCAAATCACAGTGCAAAGGAATCATTCTAAGAGTCAAGAAGGAAGGAAGGCATGTAAAAAGATATTGCAAATTACACTGATATTTGATGTTTAGGTTTCTTGATGAAAGCTGTTTCAGCACATGAACATTTCCACTGGCATCAATGAGCTAACTGGAATCAATGCAACTAATTTCAATGAAACAGTTATGTATCTTTGCATGACTCAGACTGGAAGGCCAGTTGTAACGCAAATTCTGGGTGCCTATTTGATTTTTCTTGCTGATGTAAAAGAAGGCATCAAACTCGGTTCTTTTTAACTTAGAAAATTTCTTTCATAGTGGGCTGGACAACTTGCAGGATTTGATTGTCTAGAATGAGTTAGCTTTACGAAGATCAATGCAATTATATCTGTTCTGTGTTCTTAGATTGTAAATTCTAACATCCAAGGATCTAGCAGATGAGCTGCTGAGACACTTCTAGCTACAATGATGTAAAGCCCAGTAGTTTTCATTCCCACTCTCTTGGCTTTCTGTGGTAAAGTGATTTGACCGCTTCTGTTTACAGCTTCTGTTTGCAAGGTGAGGGAAAACCTGGTTTATAGTGATGCCATATAATGGACTTTGAACCACATAATGGACTTTGAAGCAAAGAGGCTTACATTCAATATATGTCCACTTTTCTGTTTGACGGCAACTTCTAGAGAAAGTCAGGATGGATGATTTGTCAAATACAACTTAAATGGGGAATGTCTTCTAGAACTTCCCTAGAAGGGCCTGTGAACATGACAATTGAAAGGGCTGTACCGATGTTGTTTACAGGAGTGCCAAGTATTCATCAGCTGGTTTTGATCCTTGCCTCTAGGAAGACATTTTAAGGGGGACCCAGGTAACAGTCCTTCACAAGGATGTACACAAGCCTGCTCTTCCCTGCTCAGGGTCCCTTCCCTGGCACCCTGCTCAGAGTCATCTGTTGATCGGTTCTTGCATTAGTCATACTCACTGGCAAATATGGGTTTGCTGCAGGGGCGGACAGTATTTGTAGGAAGCCTGATTTCAAGTTGAACTCAGACTGACAAAGAGGACAATATACAGGCTTGGTGCCAAGTGTTGGACACATCTGGGCTTTCAGACTTTCCCTGGAACAAGCAGCTCACATATTGCATAGACAAACCAAGGAATATCTTTTCTTCAATGTAGGTGATAATGTAGGTGATGTCTAAATTCTGGTAGCACACCTAATCGGACTAGCTAAAAATGAGAAGGAAAGATGCACTATAAAATGCAGTTACCTTCCACATTCTAAATTCAAGATCAGAATTAGTGGATAATACAACAGGATTAACAAAAAAACCTGCCAAATTACCCACATTCATCATAAACTGCTTGATATGGCTTGAAATAATCTGACAGTGTTCTCCATTAAAAAAAAAAAAAAGAAAAAAAAATTGGAGAAAGGAGTACTGAATATAGCATGGGTGAAGCAGAACACAATGAAATCCAAAGCGGAGCTGGAGATAACCATGCTTCTGAGTCACAGAGTGAAGTAGAATGTTTTGCTGGAATATCTAGATGATCAGGCAATGAAACTGTATAAGCTTGTTCTTTACTGATTGCTAACCATAATGTTTTTAATACGGTCTACACAAGGTGCTTCAGGTGTATTAGTAGAAAAGAATACAATTCAGTTTTTCAGAACTATACAAGGTAGAATTTTGCCCCATTGGCACTGAAGCCTTAGGCAATACAAACATAATACAGTTGTTAAAAGAAGCCATTATCTGAGATGTGTAAGATCTCTAAAATTTTGTGAAGTTCTTCAAGGGCTGTAGTGGACTTAGTGGTCTGATCTCTTCATTGAGGAAAGAGAGGGGTGGGTGATAATAACAGGAAATATAAATACTCGATCTTTCATCATTTTAAAAAGTATTTCACACGAATCCTTCTTCTGCTATAATGTCTGAAATTTAGGATCTCCTCAGCCTAGGCAGATGGGTCTAACAATTAATGGGAGGATCTTTCAGTGATTTTGCAAATTCCTTAATCTACATTAGCGGATGGTATAAGTGAACCATGGAATTATATGTGTCTTTCAGTGCCAACATTTAAAACCACCTAGATTTTAATAGATGAAAAAAATGATGGTTCATATTTTATTCTTCCTTTAAAACTGGTGGAATTTCAGCATGGTTAATTGAAACATACAAGGCAATTAAAAATAAGAATCACATATTTATTGTCCATTTTTTATGGTTTCTCCTTTCTGAACCCAGACTCCAGGCCAGCCTCCTGTCCAAGTTTTCCTTCATGCCTTATTGTCTATTCTGTTCAGCTATTTAAAAAATGTTGAATATCAACAATGGCTTTCAGTAGTGTATTGTCAACTTTTGTATGAAGCAATCTTGGTTGAATGAGAAGATCCCAGAGCTTATAGTTCTATCTACTGTGCTGCACTGGGTTTCTGCTTGAATGTGTGTGACTGATAACAGGACAAATTTCTACCTTCGTTATTACATTTCAGCTACATAATTCATTTGCCAAAATCTTTTAGGAAATATCTTTGTAGCATATTGCACGAGACATCAGGTAAGTGCTTGTAACGTAAAAATAAGTAAAGATCCAGCAACTGCCTTGTCAAATTTGTTTGTTAATTGTAGATCTGCTTGTGCTAGGTTGTTTTGCAGACTTTTACAATTTTGTGGGTAGCTGTGTGCCCTGAGACATCTCTAGCAGAACATCTTTGCTCACATAGAGAGAAATTCATACTGGATCTGCATTGCTTTTAAAGTCTGAAAGCAATATTTAGAAATATCTGGGGGAAAATGCTGCAAATGTGTGCACAGCTTATGGATTTTCAAGTAACAGATGTTGTCAGTGTTGTTGTCAATATGCAAGCTTGTTTCTGTCTAGAATTTGTAGTACTAAAACCATTTAAAGCATCTTTTTTTTAACCAGTTGTTAACCTTCGCAGTCTGATATAATTTTATTTTGCATACGGGATAATTGTAATTTAACTTACATAAACGCAGTGACCAATGAATCTTTGAATGGAAGCTAATTTTCCAGACACTGTTTTCAGGAAATCGAAGGATTCCCCAGCAGTATTCAGTTTATTCATTCGTTTCAGTTAACAGGTGGCAAAACAGGTAAAACACAAGCAGCTGTTTTCCTTTCATTCTCCATCTCATTTGTTGACAGTTAATGTCACTTTGAAAAGGATTAATTTGAGAGATCATTTTTCTAAATGTTTTGATTGCTACAGTGACATAAAGGGATGGGACTGTACAGTACTCCATGCTGTTGGAAAAACTGAAGCAGGATTTCCATTGCAGCCTGTATTTTGCCTAGACTAGGAGAGCAGGATCTGGCCCATCATCTTGTACTAAAAATTAATTAATGCCTTCACCGTGTATCACATTTAATATTCTTTGCTTAAATATTGTAATCTTTTTTCCAGTAAAACGTAAAGACAAATTCACAAAAGCAAAAAATTATCAATAAGGACTCAAACGGTACTGATTCTGAGCGGTCTGAGAAGCAGCGATCATGGAGCAAATTGATACTACTGAGTACGGGAAAAGATCTTACATATCAGACACCAGAGAATGTGTGCTGTAGTAAGACTGGCATTATATACCAAATAACACCAAACTGGGACATGGAGTACCCTTCTGGGTAGAATATCCAGATATTGAACAGCGTCCTGTTTGACACTGTGTTATCAGTTTGCCATTAATTCATCTGCTTGTCTCTTTGTCCCGGATCCTGGACTCTTTTCAGTGCCTGTGTCTGCTTTGTCTGTGTTCTGTCTGCAGACAAACAATGACCATTAAATACCTTACAGTATATGTGTGCGTATGCGTGCGTAAGCAAAGATGCAGCATAAAATACATTAACAGATTGCAACCTTTTGGCAGATACGTAATGTACTCCTTGTTTGTAGGTGCTTACACAATTACATTTTTGTCAAATACATGAAAGATTTCTATGTATTAGAAAGTGTATAAAAAACAAAAGGCAATTATTTTTAGTGGAAATTAAAACTTTAGAGATAAAACCTGTCATTTTTATACCTGTACTCTGGTACTGAACAGCGACAGCTGTATTTTTTGAAGGAGTATATTAATAATGAAGGTCTGCTTCCTACATTGCTCGTTGGTACCTAATATGTTTACAGTTTTAATAGTTTTGGAGCATTATACAGATGCTAATTCACACCATTGTTATACTGATTACTATAACAGTGCCTGTCAAAGTAAGAGGATTTAATGAAAAACTTCACAATAAAATTTTACTTTTACCTGAAAGGGTTAGGTATTTTTGTACAGACAGCATTACATAGATGGCACAAGCAATCAGGTAGGGTAAAATGTAGGACTATTTTACATCATAAATTAGGAAACAATGATACGCAGAGTTTGAAGAGAAGAATGAAATTTTAACTTCTGGTTTTGCCTTTTGAATGACTTGAACAAAGCTTTCTTTAAAAACAAACAAAACAGCAATTCCTTTTGATTTTAAAAACAGACTTTCTTTATATTTCACTCTTCACCTTTAATGAAAGGAGATTCAAGACTGAGGAAGCTTAAGAGAAGAGTTTCATGAACATCTTGAGGAAGACGTGAAAGCAGCAGCAAACAAAAAGGTACAGTGCCCAGTACAGCTGTCACGTTTTTCATACACTGTATATAAAACACTCCATCTTTCCACAAGTGCCCAACCCAGAAGTCAATTTTTAAATTTATTGCAAAACTGTCTTGCTGGGTTTAATTAAGAGATTGACTACTTTCTGAGTCAGTATCTTAGCATTTCCTTAGCACTTTGAAATCATTCACATATCTCCTGTATCTTATGGGTATTCATTAGCTGTCATAATGAAGACTGTGGTCCAAAAAAAACCATCCTGCCAATGATAGTTGTGATGAGATTTCGGGTTTTTAAGAATTTATGACTTTTCCATGGTGAAATAATAGGTTCTTCAATGATCTTTTGATTTCAGTGGACACTAGAACTTATAGAACTTTATCAAGAGGATAAGATAGGTGCTCCTTTGTTGAATCTGCTTTACTCTGTACAATATAAACTATGAAAGGTTTCTAGTTTGTTTTTTCATTTTTAAAGATCTTTTTAGTTGTATAGTGACAGGTTAATTCCCTTTCAAAATTAAAAAGCTCATTGTGGAAAATGATGTTTAGGAGGCATAAAGTTTTAATCACAAAGAGATTCTCCTGTTCTCTTTATCTAGAACCCTACATGTGACCAGTGTTAGTTGTCCAGACGATATACTGGAATATTTTTCGTAATTAGGCACTGTCCATATCCAGAAAGGATGCTGTTTAAGCTCTCTGTGTAACCCTTGGTGATTGCTGATCTTAAAGAAGTTTGGCTTTTCACTGCAGGCATGAGACTGCCTCTGATTCTTAGAACTCTCAAGTCAGTATGTTGCGTTTCTATAGTTATTTTCTACAGAAGTATCACTTACAGGCATTAGAAAGTACTCCTTATAATTATGAGGCAAATAAAGATGTTCCTTTAATTTTACAAGAGAAGGAACTGAAGTATGAGGTTTACTTGTCTGAGATCAGCCAGTCAGCTTGGCAAAACAAAGAGTTTAGATCTCTTTTGATAGCGGATGTGGGTGTTCAGAATCGAGTCATAGAGTCCCTCTCTGCAATGGCATGTAGTCTGTACTCCCAGTCATGGTATAGACAGGAAAAGGCTGTTTTTCCTCAAAATGTCTACACTGCCTCACTCCACATACAAACTTAACATACGTATTTCTTGCCTTTCCAGTACTCTTCCCCGCCATGTAGTCTCAAATATATTCTGTGGCAGTTTTGTTACAGTAGAGGGTGATATTTCACCCAAGCAATATTTCCCTCAGTCTAAGGGAATGAGGGAAGCATTTTAAAGTATCAGGTAAGCACTTTGCCAGCTGATCTGCACCCAGTCATGCTTTCTTTATCCATATACAGCCATGGAGGTGGGAGGGCCTCCTGTATGCAAAGGAGTCATTCGCTTGTTTACACAATGATTTTTTCCTTGTAGAGGAGAATAGAAGGGTTTGCAACTTTGGGGGGCATGTCGTAGATGTGTAAAACCAGGCTTTTAGGTGTGCATCTGCCTTATGTTGCAGAAGTTCTACTACTTGGTAAGGCAAAGAATCCTCACCAAAATTTGCTAGGAATCTCAGCAGGACTAAGAGGTCAGGAAATACCATCTGATACACTATGACAGTTTACGCAAGTTGAGAATATGAGCCAAAAGCTTCCCCTTTCTTCTGAATTCTACACCCTTTGAAATAAATCATGCACACTGTGTGTTTTCATCCCCACGAGGTGTGGCAAGCAGGACAACCTGCCCACCATAGTGTCCTTCTGCTGTAGCTGGTCAAGGTTACTATTTTGCTCTTCTGACACATTATCAATTATCCTGCCAACATACTGATACCGGACCTGTAGTTTTCTTATAAAATAAAAAACTGAGTTTAATTAAATCATCAGTAACTTGGACCTAATTATTTCAGACAGTATTTAATTAATGTTTCATGGTTACCTAATGTAATTAGGGTTCCTTTAATAAGACCTTCTATGACATTAAAATATATGACCTTTATCTTTCTTATCATCCATAGTCTGACAACTCAGATTTGTCATTTTCACTATAGGTATAGTTTGATTAAATAGAACAGAACATAAAATTAATCTGGCAAATTATACTTGTTTGTTTCTCTTTTTTTTGCTACTTAAAGACTAATAAGTTAAGTCTTTTAATTAGCAGTGTCGGTACAAGTGTTCATGCTAGCGTTTTACCTTCATGTTTTTTCACACTGTCTCTTTTGTGTATCATTTTTTTATGACAAAAGTAGATAACAACCAGACTTTATTAATCATAGTGAAGGGTTCAATCTTTTAGATATGAAAAATAAGGAGCTATTCTTGACAGTAACAATGACTAGTAATTTTTTAAAATTTAAGACAATTCTGCAAAGGACTTAACTTTTCTGGTCACAAACTTCCCAAACATAAAACTGTAGTTTTAATGTGAATGAATTTAAGTGAGATTACTAGGCTGGTCCATGCTTGCTTGTTAGGAGCTACAGGTTCTCTCTTCTTTACTGTTGTTTTTGGGTAGTTATTCAAGATCCAGTGAAAGAGCATTTCTCATACTCAAAGGATATTATAAGCTCTCTTGGAACAACACTCATCTGATCTTGTTTCCTCACTTCACAAAGAGCTTTTCTATCACACCTTCAAAAGTAGACCTGCCACAGTGGCTTCACTCTTCTTTGATTAAATTCCACTCGCTGAATTAGAGCTTACTAATGTATGTAAAATTTAGCACATAGGTAAGAGTTTTGCTAAGTCATAGCACTGACATTCATAATCCTGTTACTTTAATTGAAGAGCAGGACAGCTGCCTCAAGGTATGGAAAAAAAGGCATTAGAATTTAAACAAGCAGAATGCAACCTGGCTATCTAATAAGCTAACATGAATGCTCGATGCACAACAAAAATATAGGTAGAAGGTACAGAAGTCTATAAATGGAATAGTTTCAATTTACTTTTATTCATGTTTTTGGTTATTTTGAATGTCGGATCTTTGGAATATGGATAGTTTCCACCAACTCTGTGTCCAGTAAAAACAAATCAAAAAATTAGAACTGATTCTTTCAGATGTTCAACAAAAGGTTTATGTAAAATTGTAATTAGAAAAACAATACAAAGCTCAAAAAGTATCAGTGAAGTATAGTGCACTTATTTTCATTATGCTAAGAAGAAACTGATGAGTGATCCTCTAGAGAAGGGAAACAATTTATGTTGTTTTCTGTTCTCCCACTCAATAAAAACTAGAAGAACAAAGAGAACTCTTGGCTCCACACCAGTGCAGATGCTGAGGTGGAATAGCTTTGCTTTGTTTCCAGTGGAGAATGTAGAGAAGGGAGCAGTTTACTGACTCATGCTTTTATTCTCTTCTTAAGAGTTTTAACACCAGAGATGTTGTCCAGACAGAGAACATGTTAAACAAGTTGATGAGCACTACAGAGTAGATTTCAGAAATAGTCTTTGAGGAATAGGGGAGTTTTCCTCTGCTCCACTCCAGAAAAGGGCACAAACTCATGCTGAATTTTAAGCCTATGAAGAATCCCATTTAAATCTGTGAAGATATTCCCCCACTTAAAATTAAACATGAGCTGAAGGGTTTTGCTCCATAGGCAAGGAAAAGGCTTAGTGAGCTATCTGGTCTACACAGGGTCTGTTGAGGTGATAAGGAAGCATGAGCAAAGAGCTGTAGTTGTGGTAATTAAGGGTAGGAACACAGTCTGAGCAGCCTAAAAGTATAAAATACTGGTAAACCCTGGGCATCTCATTCCCTTTGATTTATCCCAATACTCTACCTTAGCTACCTGGCATAGTTAGCAGTTTAATATGTGCGTAACCCAAAATGTAACATGAGGGTTATAGAACAGTATCACCTGGGTAAGATCACCGATACTACATCTAAATTTCCTTCTTCAACTTTGAGCCTTTTCATACTAACATATGAACAGTCACAGTTTCAGATCTATTAATGTCTCTAAAGACGACCTGTAACGTTCCAGTAAGTCCTGTTTACTATAGAATTGTGGATATTTAGCAGGGCCTTCAAGCTAAGGAAATATATGATGTCCAAGAAATATAAATAAATAAATAAAAGCCATCAGATACCAGGGAGAAACAGTATCTGAAAAAGTGATAACTGCAGCTTCTTATAAAAAATTACAGAAATTCTTGTATAGCGTCCGTGATCTTCTTCCCATTGAAATTAAAACTGTTACATTCAGCACACAGCAACCCCTGACTTCATACATTAAAAAAAATTGCCGTGTTAATTTAATAAGTCTTAATTAGTACCTATATGTTGTTTGCTGATTGCAGACTATGATTAGTGTTGAGAATACAGTCACTCACCAGTACTAGCAGTATTCAATTAAGATTTAAAAATCTAATAATGTCAGTAACCAAGATTCATCCCACTTGCATAAATTCCCAGTAGGGGAAGAGGATGTGAAGGGGTTAAGCCCAGAAAATTTATCACTGCATAAACAGGCAGCTGCAGAATTCCACTCCTATTGCTGTGGTGAGTCTATGCTGAGCAAAGCCTCCCGCTGAACAGGGTTTTGGGGACAGAACAGAAAAAAAAATCTTGCCCCTAGCCCTTTCTGATTCACCTGTCTTAGAGTCTTTGCATTTGATATTGTCCTTTGATCAGCTGATGACCTGATGATTCTCTCCTTGCAGTTAGTTTTCGATATTTTACATCACACATCTTTATATACACCACAGTTAGATTTCACTGTTTTCTTCATTAACACAATGAAAACTGAATCACAGTGAGCGTCTGTCTGAATAGAAAACACCTAATCTATCCATGGAGATTCAAGAGAAATATCATTAATATAGAAAAATGTACTGGATAAAAAAATTTTGATCCAAGCATGTAAAAATAAATTGATCTGATTACACAGATTACTGAAAACTGGTCACCTTGGCTACATTAGGACCTTTAAAAGCAAACACAAATCAGTGAATCATTTTAGTCAAATTTAATTTAGATTATACACTTTCACATAAAATCTAATTTAGTTGGAATTACTCGGTCATGACTTGTCTGCTCCCCACAGGACAAGGTTAAAGAGATTACATTTGGGTTCATGTCAGCAGCATCTGGTAGTTAGCCTTCTGAATGCTGATTTAATGAGAGAGGTTATGCTTAGTCTCTTGGAAAGACTTCTGGTTTAGGCAGGTGCTTGAGAGATGTTATTAATTTAGTATGATACAAGGAGTGATATTATCATACTTGGAGAACTCTTGTATTGACATTTTCATGTGTATAAAATACCCTGGTGGTTTTGTTTACATCTGTTTAGCAGCTTTTGAGGGTTTCCCTCTAATCTGTCTTTAATACACTGCTTTAGAGAGATAGAATGTTCCTTTTAAAGAAAGAACAGCTTTTTTACTATGAACAATTATCTTGGGGCTTGTCTGCAAGAGGCAGCAAGTGAGCATTAAGCTACAATATGAATTTACAGAGTACTGGAAGGTACCAAGGCTACGTGCAGGCAATGCCTTACTGTCTCTCACCTATGGAAAATCTACACCTACAGCCAGATCATTCACGAAGAGCTCGTTGGGTACTAGCCCACTTGCGCTGCAAACAGACCTTTTATTTCTGTGTATTCAGCTATCCTGAGCCACATTCTATCCCCCTTTGTTAGGTAGCACCGAGTTTTTACATTGAAATGAAATAGGATGCATTGCGGTTAGTTACTAATTGATGAAAAAAAAGTCTAACTGAGTTTAGCCTTTGGTATGGAATGTAGAGAGGGCAAGGGCAAGCTCCATTCTGATGGAGCAGCTACTTTGCAGCAAAAAGAGGCAGTGGTCACTATTTCTACTTCTTCAGCCCCATTGCAGAAGATAAGAAGGTGAAAATAATTGTGAAAACCTGTTGCTCGGTACCTCACTGAACCAGAAAATTTACAATAGCATGACGAATCGCCAGGGTTGACAAAGATACGTCCATGATTCTCCAGACAGAAATCAGTGCACAGGCACAAAGTGCAGTGTGACTAAGACACGCTTACTCAGGTGTCTGCTGCTTCTCTGACCTAACTGCTGGATGTGCAGAAATCAGAGACAAAAAGGCTAACTTCACTAATTCTTCCTGGACAGAATTTCCACAAGGAAAGAAAGGACACACTGAGAAACTCTGGACATGTGTAACCTTAACTGATTCCCTAACCCAGCAGATAAACAGTGGACTTAAACGGACTTAACCGTCCTAAAGTATGTCCCTGCCTATCCATGAGCTTTTCATCCTAAAGTAGTTTCCTCCCACACATAGAAAAGATGAGCCGGGAATTCATTCAGGGTAAATCAGAACCATTTCACTAAAATCAATAAGAGTTGCATCAATTTTAGGCATACTGCATGTTTTCTGCTGTTTTTGTAAGTACTGTTTATGGTTCTCTGGAAGGAAAAAAGTATTGGAACTATTAATCCCTGAAGTTCTGATAAAGAATTTTGAATAACAATTGAAATTCATTACAAAATTTTACTGTTTTGATGCATAATTTCCCTGGTGGAGGGGCTTAAAACTCCCTCTGTAATTACCATAACAGCATAAGGGTCGAGCCATTAAAATAATCTCTGGCAATTCTGTGTGATTCATGTTATTTATGAAGAATGCTGCAGACACAATGTTCTTTCCTACACCGTCTGTTTTCTTTATGTCTCTCTACCCTTTCCCTGCCCCTATGGATGAATGGTCAATTCTTATATATGTACTAGAAGAATCTACATCTCCAAAATTAATAAATCCACCCTGAAGAAATATCATTTATATATGACATCCATAATCATATCAAAGAAAACTGTGCAAAATTGAGAAAAATGGGGACATACCTTATAGCAATTACCTTCTATTCTAGCATATTTTTCTTATTAGCAGTGCAGACAAAAGGCAGTCCCTCCTATTTTATTTTAAATGAGTCTGATAGAAGTATCTCATCCACTTCATTTTCATATAAAATTGCACTGTGGAGCCTGATCCTTCTGCCTTTGCTCAGACAAAATACCTACTGCTGTCCCTGGAAACAAAGTCTGTGTAAAGATTATAGGGTTAGGACCTGGTATTTACACTTTTGCCCTGGCTAACCACCGTTATTGATTCTGTGTTGCATGTGGTATTCCCAAATCATCCTTCAAAGAAGGAAGTATGCAAATGATGTACTGAACTTGGTCAGCCTTTGATAAGACAAATATGCAGTGATTTCATTTAGAAATGGCATGGTTCTGTAGCAGTCGTGACAAGGCAAGGACATGTTAAGCTTGTGTGAATATATTTCCTAAGATGGCACTAGTGTTGACATACCAAATACTTTTTGCATCCAAATTACCTATTTGAGTTTAAAGAAGTTCTACATTCACAAAATGCTAAAATTTTCTGCCAGTGCCCTACAGATACGCAGGCAAAGCCTTGGCTGGCTGAAATTTGTGAAGTGCCAACAAAGACAATAGAACTGTGCAGTTTCACATAGCTCATAGGTATGGCCAGAGACAAATGGTAATAAGAATTCCTGGTTCTGATGAAATCAGATGAGTCTGAATTTGAAAAAGTATTCATAAATATGCTACACAAACATTGTGTGCCTAACACAGCTATCTAGCTGATTATCTGTATAGAAATAAATTCCAAACTTAGTTATGTTTGTGTAATCCTGATACAAATGTACATCACTTACAGCAGTCCCTGCTTCCCTGAAATGTGCTTCTATCCCCAGAATTCACCCAAGTGAAATTCAAAGAGGCAAAAGGGAAATAAAGTGAAACACAGTCAAACCGTGCAGTATTGCATTCTAAATTAAATATCTTATGCACTGAAAAATAGATTTTGATACATTCTGTATTTGAGGCATAAATTTCAATGTTGGAGCAGTATAAAGAAATGAATGCAATAAAAAATAAAAACAAAATGCTGACCCTAAGTGTGCCAAAAATCGACACAGTTCATACTGAGTTCTAAACGTCCTGATTTGAACCTCCTTCTATGAAATTATCACAATAAACACACAGTCCAATCCAAAATACAGTAGAGACACAAAAAACCTCTTGCTTAGTTCAAGCTCATGAAGGAAAGATAAATAGCATTGCCCCTCATCAAAATTAAGATTTTTAGTAAACTGGGAAAAAAGTGCTGAGTTTAATTACCCCTTTTAATTAGCTCACCAGATAGCTCTTTAATTCCTATGATTACAGACGGACAAGCAGAGCCTTTCACGTACTGTTTCTGTCAGAATTCTTCAGATGCAGAAAAACAATTTTTCCTGCTATTGCGGTAATTTTTATTTATAGACCATTTCTAATGCAAATATTGGCCTAAAATCAAGTGCTAAGGAAGCTGACTGACTTGGCAATGGAGATAGAGTAGGAATGTAAAGGATTAGAGTGCTTAATGTACTGGAAAGAAGTTTATCAATACTGACAATTCTCACAGTGCTTAATCAAACATTTAAGACAAGTGGAGAAGCAGACAGTAAAGACTTTGGGGCTTTTGAACAATAAAAGCAAACAAACTGTCTTGTTAGAACATGTCAATTTATGGTGGAATAAAGAAACGCCTATAATTTAGTTACTCTTTTCATATAGATAACTGGTGGCTTTAGGTAGCTAGCTAAAGCATACTGGCTTTAAAATGACTGTAACTCCCTCCTGAGAAAAATGAAGTATAACTTTTGTCCTTTTTTAAATCGAATTTTACTGTTAAGCTTCATTTACAGTTTTATGACTACTGAGGGAGATTATGATTTTTTTTTTTCCTTAAAGGCAATTTATTAATGGAATTTTTAAAATCAACACATAATAACAGACATAAGGGTCTGATCCTTCAGTGACACATCTTGCGTTTACCTTACCAGAGCTGGAGGCTGTGCTAGAGACAGGACGAGGACCAGGACCAGAGCTGGGAGACATGTGCTCCTCTGTATGTCTCTGCAGGGTTAATTTGGGAAAAGCTCATAGACCTAAATTGCCCGGGCTAGATCTCAAATTACCTTTTTTTTTTTTTTCCTTTGAAATTTTGCTGTTGATTCAGGATACCTAGAATCCTATCCAAAATGCCTGATTAAAATCCTACTGTAGTTTTGAGTGATATTCTTAGTGAAAATCTGGATCCAATTCAAAGAGAAAATAGATTCCAGTTTCTGGTTGGATTTCAGTGGTACTGAGATAAATGTTAGGTAACGCAGCGGTAGTCGTGCTGTATCGTTGGATTTACACTCATATCAGGATGCTCTTAATATGGCTCTTGGTATCCTGGTATCAGAAATAAAGATCAATAAGTATTTTTAAGAAAACAAGCGCTGTAAGACCAGGAATGTTGAATTCCTATGTGACAGAGCAATAGGAATATACTACAGATTATGAGAGCAGAGAGAAAGTGAAGTTACTTCCTTGAGATAATCTCAGGGGCCAACTAAATAATTAAAATAGAGATGATTGCTTATCAAACTACTGGTAATATGACACCTACAATAACATATTTGTCATCCGGTAACGTAGTGAAATTTAACTCTTGGAAGAAGAGTAGAGCGGGACCCTGAGCTGTGTTAGCTAAAAAACAGAAAATGCGATAAAAGATGTTCAGTTCAAGAGTGAAATTAACTGGGAAGTAGTAAGGAACTGAAAAGCAGTAAGAATTCAAGACGGCGTTTTTATTCACTTTTTTAGAACTGAGTATAATTCCAATTATCTTGAGTTCCTTTATGTAATTTGCTGCTTCGAGCAAATATCCTGCGCCTACTACCTCCCTACCATGCCTGAAGTTCGTGGAAGTTGTGTGTCAAATTCCCCCAAAACACTTCTGGCATTTTAAGTTTGTATCTATTAGTCTTTAACTACGTAACACATGCAAGCATTACTAGCTTCCAGTGTAGTTACTGTTTGCTACTTGATATCAATTATCACTCAAAAACCTTAGTTGTCAGGAGGCTAAGCTCCTGTTCGGTTCCTGTTTTTCCACAAAACTGGATGATGATACTCCAAATATAACTGTTCTGATGCAATTGATTTTGACTACGTGAGAAATGTCCTAAGCTATAATATTTTCTCTCAAAGAGCAACAACAACAAAAGAGATAATTTACCTAACAAACAAGATTAAATTCTTCATCTAGGCAGAATGCATATTTGAACTTTCTTGATATTGCTATCAGACTTTGCAGATATACATCATATCCCATTTGTTCATCAATAGTATGTAAAGTGGTAGTTAGCTGTAGCCTGATTTCAATAATTAAAAAAATCTAGTATGCGTTTTGTCAACCTAGTGATAGCTGTGTTTACATCAACTCTTCCAGTTTAGAATTTAATATGACTTTGGCATGTTACACTTGTAGGTCTGGTACTCAAAACTTAAAACTGCCCTGGCTACATAATGAATATGCAGATGTGAGCTTAATTTGTGTGTCTGTTTACCATTCTCACACATGCAAATAGACAACTACCTTGTTGGCCATTCGCACCTGCTAATACCCCATATGCACACACAGTCGTGGTAATCTCACATGCAGATTACAGGCACCGTTGCATGTCTTGAAGACCGAAAAATCCCACGTAGTGGCGATAGCACTTTGGTATTTGTACTAAAATGGTTTTACCTTATTATGTGTAATCCTGTTCTTGTTCAGCTATTTACATTTTTTATAGGAATTTATCTGGTCTACACTTACATGGACACATCTGGTTTTTTAGAAAGAAGCTATTGCACAAAATATTGCACCTATTGCACTAGTCCGTTAGCTGGAGTAACATCACTAAATACATTCATGTTACACAGAGTTAATACCAAGCAAGTGAAAATATGCTGTGTGCAACTTTTTTTTTTTTTAATTTTTATGTTGTGGACACCTATTTTTCATAGGGAATATGCAGGTGGACACATCTATTAATTTAACCAATTTTAATCAGTCGGTTGAAGCCACTTGTAAAGTCATACCATTAGTGTTATCCTCAGTGAATTAAATTATCATTCTTCTATTTGTTTTATAAAGATGAAGTAAAGGGGCTACTTATCTGTTTTCTGAAAAGAAAAGCAGCAGGTTTTATTTTCTTATGCTGTAAATTGCAGAAGCAGTGAAGTCAATGGTATAATGACATTGTAAAACTTATATCAGTAGATAATTTATCGTGAAGACTATATTCCTTATTGTCTATAATTTTGATCATGTTTGTCTTTAACTACCCTTTCCCCAGAAATGCAGCAAAGAATAATTCATAATAAATTCATAAAAAATTCAAAATAAAAGGACAAATCTTCTCAAACTTGTCCTACTCCTATGCCTCAAACTTTAGAAAAGATAATGCAAACTGAATTGTTTGCAGAACAATTTACTGGGAAAGACTGATAATTGTATATAATATTACCTTAACTCTAGGTGAAAAGAATGTCAGAACAAAATATATTCTACCATTAATACGTTAGGGTCTATGCTGTATAGTGCGTAGGCTGCAACTGCACTATTATTTTAGGGGAATGCTGATTCAGTCTCAGACAACTACCACATAAACAAAATAGGAAAGAGATTTTCCAGTTTCGTCTTGTTCTTGCTCTAAGTTGTTCAGCGATTGTGTCTACCAATGCGTATGTGCCTGCG
This sequence comes from Larus michahellis, assembly GCF_964199755.1. Classification (NCBI taxonomy): domain Eukaryota; kingdom Metazoa; phylum Chordata; class Aves; order Charadriiformes; family Laridae; genus Larus; species Larus michahellis. Next base: position 44,983,091 of record NC_133904.1, read on the forward strand.
TACATATATATTTGTCCTACCTGTAACATTTTTATCAATCTGTAAACAGTAGAATTTTGGGAGCCTGACAGGCATAACACGAGGAGCCAAACAGTATTGATCACACTAACAGTCAGTGCAACCAGAGTCTATATTTGATCAGTGTGTTACAAGTACCTGTTATCATCATCCTTCAGATATTACATGACCTTGAGATATATAGGCTATAATCATCATGATTCTGAAACATCTTATTGAGCAAACATGCATGACCTGGCCTGATGCCATAAACATAATAAATAAAAATCATAATTTAAAAAAAATATCTCTCATTTTGCAAGCATGTAGCTGACAAAAATGGCAGGTGTGTGATTAATATAACCATTTCAGCTCTATTCTAGGCAGTAAACCCAGGGTCAGGTTTTTCTTCAAGTCTATAAATAAATAGTTCATGTTGCTTCTTGTCTAATTAGCTCAATAGAAAATAGATCAAATGCGTAGTGGTAGCAGGACCAGAAGCTGATAAATGACAAGGAAAATCTGAATGCTACTTTATATTGTAGAAACAGTTTTTCTTATATAATTCTGAATGTGGAAATTTTGCTTTTTGTGTATGGTGTTAAGATGGGAATAGGGAGAAATACCTGATTAGCAATTTTTTCAACTCAAAAGTCCTCTATTTCATCGCGAATGTAATGGTATGAACAGAAACAAGACCTGTTTATCCACACTTCCCTGGAAATTTAACTTGGAGGGCTCTTTATGTGCAGAAGTGCTATGTACAGTCCCTTTACCACAGTCAGTTCATGATAACTGAGTTATAATTACAAGTTATTGAAGAGATAATGATACAAAAATGAGTACCGAGTAAGAGAACGAAGGATTTCCAGCTCAGTGTGCAGAAGCCATCAGCACCTTCCAGAAGTAGCTATTTTCTTTTGTAACCCTCTGGGATCAGCCCCAAGGACCTAGAAATAAAGGGTTTTCTTTTGACCAGTTCACGTCCTCGGTGCCATCTTGTCCTTTTTTGAGGAGGAAGTTAGCACGTGTCAGCAAGCAGTGGAACTTGGCTTTGCTCTTAATCTTCAAACAAAGTTTTTTAAGTAAGCTGTAGCAGCAAAATCCTGTGTAAATCCAGCAGGTCTCACATCAGCCTTCAATCTGGAAGTGTGCAGGTTTCCCTGGCATAAGGTAGTAAACCTTAAAAATGTGTAGTTGGTTCAAGCTCACGTCTTTACTTGATTAATCTACAGTCATGGTGTAATAGTTATCAATGGAAAATGATTAGTCTGGGAAGTTTGATTGTTGCTTAATTCTGATTGTCCATTTTCTTGCTATACAACAGTGCAGACATTTTTTCTCTGTAGCTCTCATTTCCTCAAACACTTAAAATTAAGGAAATCCAAAGGAATAATAACACTGTAAATTTAAATATGTTCTATGGCTCGTGATTATTTTTGAATAGGAAAAATAGTAACAATTTTCCCTTACGTGACAACGTTCTACCTGGTAGCTTTGCATCCTGTGGCAGTGTTTGAGAAGCACCTGAACGCTGCGGGAAGCGCAGAGTGCCCTCGCCTGGATTAGGAAATCGTCCCCTTAACCAAGCAGCGCAGGAGCCACGGGACCTTTGCTGAGGAGGGACATGGGATTACTGTTCTCGTTTATGCTGGTACATGAAGGTGTAGGGTTTCTGTGTTTCAGTGGACATCCTAGCTGTGAGCCAAGACCATCTGTCTTAACTCTGTCTTGCATGAGCTTGAAAAAAATGGTTTTTTGCAGACTCTCACTTTTTAGGAAGTTTCATCTTTTTTTGCTATAATTACTGTAACAGAATATTTTCCATGCCACTCTAGTCAGTCCCCAGCTCATTCAAAACATATTCTTTACATATTATTTAACCAAGTTACAATTATGTAGAGCTTTAGATGGGATTGATAACATTTTTTCCATTCTCTGGATTCTTTTGTCCTGGTGTTTCATTTGGACTGTTCCCAGTGAGTTACAAAATGTAGATCTGACTGTTCCCTTTCCATTAGTTCAGGTTCGCTTTGAGTCCTTTTCAGCTCGTAATATTTATGGGCATGATCTATTAGAGATATGCAAGTTGATCAAGCGCTGGGCTAATCTGATCTAGCCGAAGAGATCTGATTCCACATATTTCCTGTATGTTTCAAAAAGTTTTCATGCATTACGATGATGCCCACTGTCTGAATCTCTCATCTGTAAATAGAGCTAGTACTTCCTTACCTCACATGGAATGCCGGTCAGTGAAAACTACGCTGATTATTGTAATATATTCAAGTACCACGATAGGAAGAGCCGTTAAAGTATCAAAATAGAACCTGCAGTTCATTCGATTTTATGGAATCTGGAGAATGGAAGAGTTAGGTCCTCATTTTTATTTAAAGACCGTATATGAATGTTGCAATGCTTTGTGTGAGTTAGCTGCCATTCTTCATGCAATTTAGTTTGACTGAACCTGCAATGAGAAGCAGCATCGCTGCTGTTAAGAACAGTCTGATTTTTCCATGCACCACTAGGGCACAGCTACCTCCCACTAATTTTCCATTAGCTTTATTGGGAGCCACTAGTGTGCAAATAGTGCAGGCTTGAGTCTTTATGGAGTTTTTGTGTAGAAATTGGAAACCAGATACAGAAATGAAGTCTGCATTAGGACTGATTAAAATCATAAATAGCAAGTGTTTTCTTATCAACATACAATTATTTTTCAGCTCCAATCCAAATATCCTCTAATAAATAAATAGGACCAGACAATCCTATGGATTAAATAACCTCTGTACAATATACTTCTAAATCCTAATCCTAACACTTCACTGGACATCCTTTAGATATGCCTTGTTTGTGAAGTCTTCAAATCAAGTTAAATCAAAGTCGGGTATGACAGTTATGTGAGATTACAGTATTTTCCAAGGGGTCTTGGAATCCTTTTCAAATGAGACTGAACCTTATATTGATGGGCCATTTTGCAAAAGCGTGAATGGGGTGGGCCAGGAAGACAGTGGCAGCTGACAACAGGAAAAGATAGCAAAAGGGAAACCAACCATGACCCAGAGAACACAAACTGTCCTACAGACTGCATGGTCTCCCATCTGGTTTCCCTTCTCTGCTATTAAATGGTTCCTTTTGAAGCCTTTTCTCCCTGTAGCTTCTGCATCACACAGCATCCTCTTCCTCACTTCCTAACAGGGTTCTTCAGGTAGTAGCCTCAGGACTGCATACCAAATCCCCTCTTTTCCCTCCATGGTACATTAATTTTTGTTTTCTTCTGCCAAAATAAGGTTGTGTTTGGTGGGGTTTTTTTTCCTCTTTTCTAACATGATGAGGATCCTGTGACCCTCACCCACATTCAAACCCAATGTCTAATCCACCTGGAACCGCCCTACACTCTTCTACTTCATCACTATCCCATGGAGCAAGAAACACCATCTCCCAGTAATCGCCCTGCACACGTTCCTGATAGGTCCAAAGACAGGGATCTATTGGAATCAAAAGGGCCTCTTAACCAAGGAGAATTGGGTTTTGATTAGATTCGTTGACTCAGAAATGCAATGGGTGCTCCAGCAGTAAGATCCACTGTGTCCTTTAGATGCACATTGTGTGACTGTTTGACCTGTTTCGAAAATGGCTTTGAAATACCCATTTCACAAGTCCTTAACTTCTATATCATTGTATAAGTTCTTCCTCTGCAAGTGCCAACTATACTTGCCCTCCTGGGGGAAGAGGTGTTGTCTACGGAGTCAATGAAGAGTTTGACCACTAACATAGGTACCAGGAACCTTGAGCATCTGCTCCGTTGTTCACAGCCCTAAGCGATCAGTGCATCTGTGAGTAAGCAGTTACAGAGGATTCTGATAGTGGTTAGTCACGAGTCATTGCACTGTTCAGCAAGACTGGAAATTGAGCAGTTCTTGGGAGGTACCCGCAGTATCAGGTAATTGATTTGAGCTATTATAGAAATAGGGGATGAATGCTGAATATTAATTTAAATGGTGTAGGTATTTGTGACTTGTGTTCAGGTCAGAAATGTGTTTGTGCCATCAAAACAGTCCATATAATAACTGTTTTTTCAGCGAGTTCCATTTGTGTTATTTTATACCATTTATGTTAGTTTATGCATACCATATATGTATATACATACCTTTCGTTTACAAAGGGCTGTGGAGCACTTATTGCCCTCATTCATCAATATATGTTAGGAAAAAAAGAGCAGAAAAGATCTTCAGGTCTAGTGAGTTGCTCTCGTGGCCAGAGATGTCTTCTCCATGGTGGACTGGGTGGGCTAAAGGAATTGAAACCTCTCCCTGCTAGCACTGAGCTTCTATTGATGTCTTTTAGATCTGACCACGTCCCACCCCTCCAACATAGCCCCACTCACAAACTGTTCACTCCACTTTTCAAAGCTCTTTAGGTTCCCTGCTTCTCTATTCTTAGTAGAACTGTGCTCCAAAATCTCATTGCTCTCATACTTCAACAATTTTAGGTGAGATTTCCAGATTTGGAGAGTCAAGGTCAGTTTAGATTCACTTGTTCTCCTGCAGATAGTTCTTTACCCTCCACTTGTTTACAGGGACTGAAGATGCCATCATAAGTAAAACATCACTGTGAGGTCTGGACTGAGAATCGCAACACCAGTACTGGGGCTTCCAAAGTTCTTCATCTCCTCACTGATGCAGATCTTTATGTAGGTTTTGTACTGTGAATTGCAGAAATCTCAATGACACTTGAGCTGCCTATTCGCACGGAGGGAAGTTTTTCCCACTAGCTATTATGGGTAACTTTTCTCAGACAAGTTCATTTAAAATAAAAAGAAATGTTAATTAAGAATTTACAAAACAAATGGAAGTTTTGTCCCAGTAAAAAGTGAGGCAAAGACTTGCATTAATCATAATCTTCTAACTACTCTCGAGCAGGGAGATTACTTCAAATACTGACATTAGTGACTGCAATTTTTGAGTTAGGAGATCATTCTTAGCAGATTGAACTATTTCTTATTGTTTATTCCTATATATCACGGGCCAAAGCAAGAGTGAAAGGGGACAGAGACACTGAAAAAACCCTGTCGTTCATATTTCATATTAAAATCACTCCTAGGCAGAAGATGAATGTGATTTAGTTTTCTGAACAAGGAAAGTAATTTTTATTCAACACTTGTTTGTTTGAGGGTGAAAGACACCTTATCATAGCAAAACCAATTAATATATATTTGATCACCCCTTTGAATTAGCCATATAGCCTTATTTCTAAACAAATAGCATGATAGGGAGAGAGAGAGAAAGAGAAAAATAAAGATAAAGGAAAAGGGAGAAAGAAAGGAGAAAGAATAAAAGAAAGATAAATAAACAGATAAATAGGAAGAATGAAAAACATAAAGCAGGGAGGAAGGAATCTCTGTGATTTTATGTTATTTTTTAGAGACCTCTGTAGTCCAACTGAGTCAATATGAGAACAGGACTTGTTTACAATAAATCTTTGTGACTATTATATGTTCAAATCATCACTGAAAAATTATTTCAATTACATTATATTGCATGGCTAATAACAAATTATCTTCCACTTGTTACACCTAATCATAAAAGTATGGCTAGGGAGAAACGGTGGAGGAAGAAAGGTGTGCTTTTATGATTCATAAGAAAACTTATATTAGTTTTATATTCAGGAGAAATAACAATGTTCAAAAATAATGTCCAAATGAAATAATTTGAAAGAGAACCCATATTTTGAAGTTACTACACAATAAGTTAATTTCAAGTTTTAAAAGTAAGAGTATAGTTTCTAAAGTAACTGAGATGTATGACTTAAAAGTAATGTGGGGAGAACATGTCTGAAATAAACTCTGAGTCCTGACTATAATGAAAGAACATTCATTTCAATTCAGAAGAAGTGGAGTTAGTTTTTTACTATAACCAAAAGGCAGCAGAATGTTATTCAGCATTTTGTTTTCCTCAAGTTCTTCAGTCTTGTTTTGTTTTCTCTGAAAAGGGCATACAAGAATGAGGTGGATATACAAAATTTATTTTTTGATGTGCAGTGACATCCAACTACGTAATTCTCATGTTTTGCTAGTTCCTTTACTGAATGTAGTCCATCCTGATTGCTTGATTGACCTAGAGAACGCTATACTGGGTACTCTGGGGATTATAAAATATATCCTATAGTTAACTGATTATAATAAAAACAAAGGGAAATGGGAAGACTGCCTGCCTGCCCTATCCTGGGCTTTTTTGGTGCAACAGAGTTTATATCCCCTCTGTGTTTTTCCACTTTCCTTATATGAAATGAACAGCTGTAATTGAAAAGCAAGAAGCTCCATGGTTTATAGAAATAGGTGTTGTTAAGAGCCTTAGCCATCTAATTTTCTTCCTATTGCAGGGCAGGCTTCCTATTGTCTGTCCTTTAGAGCTAATTTCTTTTCTGATCAAAAGGCCCACATCATTGAAAAGGTAGTAATGACTATTCATTTGGTTGAAACCTCCATTCTGCAGCCTGCAAAGCTTTATTTAGAAACTGCTATTTCTTTCTAAAAGGAAAACCTCATTTGTGTCCTCTATAATGTCAATTAAAGTAGAATATATTTTAATTATTTATCCTGGAGAGAAGCCTTTCAGGATCTCAATTTGCTGTGCCAGTGATACAGGCTGTAGTTTGAAACAATATGTGCCTTCAAAATTGTATGTCAGAGAGTAGGAATAAGGTGTGTTTTGGTTTTAATTTGCCACTAATTAATAGTTTATTTACAGCTAATTAGCAAGTTAGAGTTTTACAATTAATGTCTGATTTCTAATCTAACTCATAAAAAGGAGCCTAGCCATCATTACCAGTAAATACGGTGGGTTACCGGATTTGCATAGAAAACATTGTAGGAGAGATTCACGAAGTTTTAAATGGGCAAAACAGAGATGATTTGGTTTGGTTTTTTCTGAAGGAGGAGCGCAGCGACGTCTCAGTTGTCACCAGCGCCAAGAAAAGAGTCATTAAAGCACCGCAACAAGTAACCCGGGCTGGGGGACACACACGTAGGAGGGCTCCCGGCCCGGGGAGGGCCCTGGTGCTGCGGCAGCTGCTGCGGGCGGCTTGAGGCGAGCGGCCCGGGAGGCGGGCAAAGGACTTTTCTTTTCGGGACCCCCCCGCGAACGCGCGTTTTGGGGTGCCCGCGGCAGCCGGGGCTGCTCCCGCCCGCGCCACCTCCCACCCCGGTGCCGTCCCGCACAGGGCTGTGTCCCCGGGCCGCGGCGGCAGAAGGGGACAGCGGGGCCGCCAGCGCGCAGGGCTGCTCCTGCTGGAGGCGATCGCCTCCCGGGGGGCCGGGGCAGCCCCGCTCCCGCCGGCACCGGCGGCTCCAGGGAGACCCTGAAAGGAGAGCGCTAGGAAATGCCCGGTCCCGTGTCCGGGGCGGGAAGGATAAACCGTGCGGGAGCTGAGATGTTAGAATGAGAGAATCATCGAGTCCGACCGTAAACCTGACACTGCCAATTACCACTAAAGCATGTCCCTAACCGCGCCACATCTACATGTCTTTTAAATACCTCCAGGGATGGCGACTCAAGCACTTCCCTGGGCAGCCTGTTCCAACGCTTGATAACTCTTTCAGAGGTGCTGTACAGTTGGTACTGTAACAGCAGAGGGAAGTTGCAGAAAGTTCCGATTGCAGTCTGGACTCTTGGGAAAGACTTTCCTGCCGGGCTCGGCTCAGGCCGCCCCGCAGCAGCTGGCGCAGGGGACAGTGTCTTTAGCATCATGTTTTGTGTTCCTTTTTTCCTCAGTGTTTTCGCGTGAAAACACACGAGCTAAGTCTATCTTTTTTTTCGGGGCTCCACAGTGAGCCCTAGCGAGTTGTCCTGTGCTGGTGGTCCCCTCTACAACTCTGTTAATTAGTAACTTGGAGATGGAGAGTCCTTATTAGCAATGTCCTCCTCCCCCCCCCCCCCCCCCGCCCCAGCATCCCTCCACGCCTACTGAAGCCAACCCCATGAGGCGATTGCCAGGAGGAGCTGTTTGTCAAAGGCTAATAAACAAATTCCTCGCGAACACCTGAATGAACGAGGGCCAGGAACAACCCAATTAAGAAACGGAGCTACTGGTTGTTTTTTTGTGGCGGTGGAAACAATCCGGGCTCGAAAAGGGTCTATTCAACGGGCGCTCCGAGAGGTCTGTTTGCAGCCCGCTATTGTTGTCAGAAGCCAAATAAAAGTTCAGCTGAGGGGGAAGAGTGATTAAAAACAACATTCGCCGCTGCCCCCTGAATGCACTGGGAGGCTCAGTTCAAAGGAATCGATCTGTACCCAAACGACGCTGCACGGGTTTTACCCACGCACTTCAGATTTTTGTTCTTAAATGTTGCTATTTTTAATGATGTCATCAAAAGCATCCATTGCTTTTCCGTATACGTGAGCAGCAGGGACAACAGTAGTCTCCAGTATGGCACGGAGATCCATGTGGCGAGGTACTGGGGAAGTCACAGAAAGGAGTTGGAGCTCGTTTGTCGCAGCTAATGATTTGTTCTCCCTCTCGCTGGGCTGGAAGGTCGGTCCGGCCATGGCAGCCCCGCAGCGAGGCGGGCAGCCTCGCAGGCAATTTGGAGCTGTTTTTTTGACACGACACTGTTAGATAGGGAACAAAATCTCCTAACAACCTTGGGCTGCAGAACCAGCCTGAAATGACCCATGATTTAACAGCCACGTTACCAAGCTGGAAACTTCTGGGGGAGGACGTGGATTCGAGCCTAAAACAGGGATCAAACCAAGAAGCACGTGAACTTCTATCTTGCGTGTCGCTAAAAGCCTGGGCATTTTTGGAGGATCATCCTAGCGAGGGTCAGCAGGGTCCAAACGAAAGGGGCGCGCAGCTCCCTTGTCTGGGCAAGTTTTGAAGACAAGCCCTCACTGATCTCGGTCGGGAGTTAGGCTGGGGACCAGGGGAGATGTTTTAATAATAGGATTAAACGGGGCCGGCTTGGTGCATAGCATTATTCTTTAAAAGCCAGCGATCCTCTCTGACACGGTTCCAAGATTCCCCCAAGCTCTACTGGAGCTGCAATTAACATATATTAATGGCTGTCGCTTATTAAGCGCTGATTGCGTAAGAAGCAGACGGTCCCTTTCAAATGTGCCTTTTCAACCGTGGGTTTTCTCTCGCGTTCAAGTTGGATTGTGCTGTAAACTCCTGATTTCGGCTCACGCTCCTTTGTCACCAGAAAGAGGAAAAAAAAAAAGGAAAGTGGAATTCTCTACCTTTGACAACTGTATTTGCACAACCCCGAGCGTTCCCCGACCCCCACCAGACACATGGGGCTCTCCGGCCCCGGACAACTTCTCCCCTCGTCCCGGCCGCCGCCGGGGAGTGAATTTAAGAAAATGGCTCCAGGCATGAGGCTTCCCCCGCCCCGTTTACTGCGCTGGCCGGGTCCTCTCTCCTGCTTTCTGCCCCTTCCCTACTTTACAGCAGCTCCGGAGGCTCCATCCCCTTTCCCGGGATACAGGACGGGCAGCACCGAGGAGCAGGCGGAGGCTTGAATTCGCTTGTGGCTGCCGAGAGGATGGTGGGATCGGACCTTTTAAAGCGCTCTGCAGGTAACTTTAGGGAGCAGCAGTCGGTATAGCGGGACTCGCCCCGCTTCCTCCTCTCCCCCCCCGCCTAGCCGGCCATCTGTAGTTTTCAGGCGAGGTGAGGGAGAAGGGAGCTACTTCTCCCTCCGGCCCCGCTCGCATTTGCGGGAGCGGTGGGGTGCCAGCTCTGGAGGTAGCTCCGAGCCTCCCTTCCTTGTCCCCCGTCCTCCATGGGGGCAGCCGGCTGCAGGTGCTGCCTCGCCGCGGGCTGTGCTGCACCCGGAGAGCGGTGGGCGGCTGCCCCGGCCAGCTCCGCGCCCCGGTGCGCAGCGCCCGCGGGGCCGCGCCAGGGCAGGGGACACACCCGCCCGGCGGGGAAGGAGAGGACCCGACTTCTGGCTCTCCTCTCAGGCGCTGAAATCGCTAAAGAAATCCTACCCGGAGTTTCCTACATGCACCCGTCGCTAAGGCAGTGGGGTTCCAGCAGCGTGTCCCTGCTCACCCCTTCTTCTGAAAATAGAAGTCAACCACATTTTTAAGTGTTCTCAGAACACGTGCGGCATGGGAACCTTAGCGCAGTGGGAGCATTGCAGGGACCTGTGAAGTGTGGAAATGCACGAATCAATAATTTTTTATTCAGTCAGGTTCAGTTCATCTAGAAGACTAGCGATATATCAAGAGAAATGCCTTACTTTGAAATAATACGGATCGTAAAGTGTTAAATAGCGTGGCCTTTGGAAAAAAAGTGAAATAATTGGAGTCTCAGGCAGCGGAAAGACAAATTCAACGACAAAGTAAGAGTCTGAAACTTAACGTTGTAATATTTATTTAAACATCGAAGGAAACATCGTTCACGAGGCTTTCAGTGTGTCCTCTAATTCCGTATACCGCCTCATTTTTCGTTGCATGCAAGCGCGTTAAGATTCTCCCGTTTATATAAAGTAATTTCAAAGAACTGTCAGGGTATATATCAGTCCGCTTTCCAGCCCAGCCTGGCACGTCTCAAACCTCGGTTAAAATATTTGAAGGGGTCTGAGGTTAAATACGGCTGTCTGAAGCTTTTCTAGTATGTTGCAAAAGTTACAAGCGAACTACGCCCGAGGTGCGATACCGCCTGAAACATCACCTTCCGCTGTCACCCTGTCCTCTTGGGCTGCAAAATTTTGGCTTCACCCAAGAACACACTAGCAGCAAACCAAACAAAAACAGAGACAAAATACTGACTACACTACAGCTCGTCGCAAGTGGTATTTATTTCCCCTTCGACTTTGTTCAACAGATGATTTTGTCAAAAAAAAAAAAAAGAAATCCGTACAAAACCAGTGGCGCCTTAAACTCACAGCAGTGCTCAGATCCACGCAAATAAAAATCCCACCACGACACCGTGCTGTTTCCAGAGTACCACCTCTGCTGTTTTAAGCCGGCTCGTTTGGCTCCCCCGACCCCGGGAAGCGCTGAGCGGGGCTGCACGGTGCCGGGCGGAGCCGTCCCGTCCCCCGCCCTCCTGAAGCCCCCCTGGCCCGGAGCCCCCTCCCTGGCGTCCGCAGCGCGGCGGGCTCGGGGCTGGCGGCACCGGCTCGGGCAGTGCCTCCCTGTCCAGCCTGGAGCCCTGCCCTAGAGTCGTCCTCTCCCCCTGCACCGATTACCGTCGTTATCCTCGCTGTCTTCTCCTTGGGGCAACACCAGCGGCTGCCAAGCCGGGGAGCTGCACCGGCAGCATCCCTCCTCACCGGGCGCCCCCAGTACGGGACGTGATGCCCGGACACGTCCCTACCTCAAGCCCCCCCGACCCCCCCCTGCGCCCCACAGGCCCCCGGGGCGGTTTGCTCAGAGCTACACGGGCGGAACCGGCCGTGCTGCCCACCTCCTCCGGCACCGGGGCTCTCCCAGCGCGTCTCCGAGCAGATTCCAGGCTCGGTTTGCCTCTCCTCCCCTCACCGGGAGAACCGTCCGGCTTCCCCGGACGGAGCTGGAGCGGGGCGGAGGGGAGAGGATGAGCAGGGACAGGGCAGCGCGACCCGTCTGCCCGCCGGCCCCGCAGCAGCAGGGCGAGGAAAGCCGGGTAGCCCCACGCCCGCGGTGCTTTCAAGGAGCTGCCAGCCCTGTCCGTGCAGGTGCCGTGTCCGTGCCTCTGGGGAAGGAAGGAAGGGAGGGAGGGAGGGAGGAAAGATGGAAGGGGAGGGAAGGGACGGAAAGGAAAGCCCATGATTGACAGCTCTGGTGAGCCCCACTCCACTCACACACCCTCCGCCAAAGTTTTCTTTCACACGGAGCGAACTTTGCTGTTGCCATGAAACTTGGGAGTTTTGCAAGCGCCGTTCCCTCCCCATCCCCCCTTCTCTTTGGGGCAGCCGAGTGGAAAAACTCAAGTGGCAACGCGGTGGGCGTAGGTGGGGAAGGCTCGGAGCGCCCTGCCGGCAGCCAGCCCGGCCCCGCTCGCTCCGCTCCGCCGTCTCCCCCGGGCTGCGCCGGCGTTCTGCCGCGGAGCAGCCCCTCTCCCGCCGGGACGGAGTGCCCGGCGGCCGTGCCCGGTCCCGGCAGGGCAGTGTAGGTTCTCCCCCAGGAGAGGGCTCAGAAGTGGAAGAGTTGACTCCGTTACCCCTCTCTGCCCTTCATCCGGGGGAGGTGTCCGTGCAGCTCGGGGTCGCTCCGTCTCCAGGCAGCTTCTCCAGGCTTGGCACAGGACTGTGCATCCACCCGGGAGCCCCAAACCTCTTTCTGCCCGGCAAACTCACGGCTCCCCCTTGCAAGCACAGTGTCCCGCCCCGCCCCTCCTCCCCGCGCCCCCGGCGGGCAGCCCCGACCCGCCCGGCCCCGTTCCTTCCCCCGCCGCGCGGCCAGCGGGAGCCCCCACCGGCCCCTCCGCACCGCGCAGCCCTGTCTCTGCCCCGGCCCGCCGCCGGGGGCAGGTGCAGGGCCCCAGGGATGCGGGGCAGCGGCGCCCGGGGACGCGGCGAGGGGGAGGAACGGGACCAGCAGCCCCCAAACGCCAACTTTTTGGCTCCCCCCGCCCCCCAGCTGGTCAGTTACCGGCGTCGGGGCTGTCGGGAACCGCCCGCTGATTGGCTGCCGCTCGCTCATTTATAGCCCGTCAATCAAATACCCCGGGACTGGTGTGCGCATCGCTCGGCGCTGCCCGCGGGAAGCGCTCCGCACCGCTCTGCAGGCGCGGCCGCAGCGGCACCACCTCGGGGAGCCGCGCCTCCGCCCGCCAGGCAGAGAAACTTCCTCCTCCCGCAGCAGCCGCCCAGACAGGTTCTTTTCCCTTTCCTTTTTTTTTTTTTTTTTTAAATTTTTTTTTCCTAACTTCCTCTCCCCGATCTGGTGCCCGCCTGCCCGCCACACTGGCGCACCTCTTGCCGGCTCCGGCCATGTACAGCATGCTGGAGACTGAGATTAAGACGCCGCAGCCCACGCCGGGCAGCGCCGGGGGCAACCCCGCTCCGGGGAGCAACGGTAAAGGCGGCGGAGGCGGCGGGGCCAGCAACGGCACGGGAGCCGGCTCGGACCAGGACCGGGTGAAGCGCCCCATGAACGCCTTCATGGTGTGGTCGCGGGGCCAGCGGCGGAAGATGGCCCAGGAGAACCCCAAGATGCACAACTCGGAGATCAGCAAGCGCCTCGGGGCCGACTGGAAGCTGCTGAGCGACGCCGAGAAGCGGCCCTTCATCGACGAGGCCAAGCGGCTGCGGGCCGTGCACATGAAGGAGTATCCGGATTACAAATACCGGCCCCGGAGGAAGACCAAGACCTTGCTGAAGAAGGACAAATACTCGCTGCCCGGCAATCTGCTGGCCCCGGGGGGGGGCAACGCGGTGAGCAGCCCCGTCGGGGTGGGACAGAGGATTGACACTTATGCCCACATGAACGGCTGGACCAACGGGGCTTACTCACTGATGCAAGACCAGCTGGGCTACAGCCAGCACCCGGGCATGAACAGCCCCCAGCTGCAGCAGATGCACCGCTACGACATGACGGGCCTGCAGTACAGCCCCATGATGTCCACGGCCCAGACCTACATGAACGCCGCCTCCACCTACAGCATGTCCCCCGCCGCCTACGGGCAGCAGCCCTCCACGGCCATGAGCCTGGGCTCCATGGGCTCGGTGGTGAAATCCGAGCCCAGCTCGCCGCCTCCAGCCATCACTTCCCACTCGCAGAGGGCCTGCCTGGGAGACCTGCGGGATATGATCAGCATGTACCTGCCCCCGGGGGGGGATGCCACAGACCCTTCCGCCCTGCAGGGCAGCAGGTTACACAGCGTCCACCAGCACTACCAGAGTGCCGGGACTGGCGTGAATGGTACCGTACCACTAACTCACATATAAACTTGGCTGCTCCGGACGGCTCCCCGTCTTAATCCCTAACCCCACCACCGCTCCCTGACTGCACCGGGACGTACGGCAGTGTTGCTCGGCTTAGCAGACTTAATACTAACTTTGGAGAAACTTTAAAAAGGAAATCCGTTAGTTGTGTCTTTTTTTTTTTTTTGTACAAAAAAATAATACTTGAGCAAGCTGTTATTTTTAATAGAGCACAACTCCTGCCTCCTAGAAGCCGCTGTGAAGTTTTCAAACCACGGCAACTTCTTTCCTGGTTTCTCCTAGGTTGGGCACTGTTTTATTCGCTTAAAAGTTTTTAGAAGATCTTGCATCTTCCCGTTTGATTTCTAGTGTTGCAATGACATAAAAGAAAAACCCGGCGGGCTTTTGTTTTTAAACTCAATCGTTGTGGTTTCATAAGTGTTTTGTTCTTCCCGTTTTACCGAGTCTCGCTTGGTTTCTATCCACAATCTGTAGCTTTCACGAGTTTTTAACTTTAGGGTTTTGTTCCTTAAAAAAAGGGGAGGTGGGAGAGAGCTGTGCGGGTCGCAAACGCATTTCTTTTATTTATAGTAAGTTGTGTGTCTTGGTTTTTCTAAAGCTGTAAACTTATGTAAATTGGTTTGTGAATTTTACTGTGAACTATGTTTTGACATATCAGATGAAGAAACGTTTTAGTTTTGTTTACCGGATTTCTTCGTAAGAAAAAAAAAAAAAAAGGTCATCGAAACACTCCTTCCCTCTCCCTGACCCTAGTCCTCGTTTGCTTCCTTCTTCCAAAAGAAGAGAGATCAATAAATTTTATATCAGGCACGTCGGCGGTCTCCGGGAGCTTTGTGCGGGGGCGGGCGCGCAGCCGGTCCCTCCGCGGCGGCGGGGAGCGCGGAGCGGGGGCGGCAGGCGCCTCGCCGGGGGCTCCGCGCCGGGGCTCCCCGCAGCAGCCGTCGTCCCGCCGCCCGGCCGAGGAGCCCGGGAGCTGCCATCGTTTTTCGGCCGGGTTTCTGCGGCTGCCGCGCTGCGCTGTATTTCGGTTGGAGGGTTTGGGGGTGTGCTCCTTCGATTTGGTTTTCTCCTAAAGAAAAGCTGGACCCGAACCGGGAAAACGTCGCTGCGCTACTGAGGCTGCTCCTTTCCCGAGCCGCCGGCCACTTGTTGCCGCTCCGCCCGGCTGGTTTCCCCCGGCCGACGGGGAGGAAAGGGGGTTGGTTATACGTGTGCGCCTCGGTTGTTTTTTTTGTTTGGTTCGTTTTTTTTTTTTTTTCTCTGGAGGATTTGCCTAGAAACCCGAGCTCATCTGAAATATTTACAAAAGTAAAACCCATTGGGGAACTCTTAATTAGAGTCTATTAAAAATGAATGGTTACAGGAGTCCCCAGAGGAAATAAATAATTCAGTCTTTTCAGTGTGTTTGACTAGTGTGGTTTTAGTCTGGGAAACTTTTATTTTCCTTTAATTTTATTTTTTTTAGGGGTCTGCGTTATTCCTGGGTGTGTTTCTGTGGGCGCTGTGGAACAGCCCGGAGCTGCAGCCCCCGCGGAGCCCCGGGGCCACCGGCCGAGCGGCAGACCGCTTCTCCCTCCCTGCGCTCGGCGGCAAAAGTCGCCTTCTCGGCCGACCCCGCACGCCCGCCCTCGGCTCCTCCTGGCCCAGAGCGACGGCCCGGCGGGGCCGCGGGCCGGGCTCCGAGCTCGCCCAGCCGGGCGGCCGCTCCGCAGCCAGAGCGCCCGTGCAGACGGTCAGTGCATTTCGCAGCGCAACCTCCCCCTCGAGTCTCTGCCTTTGGTTTGCTTCCGCTAACCTTTTCGCCGTTTGTCTCAGTACAGAAGGAAAGGGACCGGGAGGGTGCTCTTGTTCTTCGGTTTGGTTAAAAGGGCCTGCTCTGCTCACTGCTTATGAACAGCGGCTTCGGGGAGACTTTCTCCCCCTCCGCTGCCCGGTGGCCGAGATATGCTGAGGGCGGTGGGAGCCGCTTTCCCTTCCCCACTGGTTTCCTCCCTGCCCGGCCGCTTTCCACCCTCCCCGGCGGCTGGGCCGGGGGCTCCGCGCTGCCTCCCGGTCCCGCAGCGTGGATGCCCCGGGAGGGGCACCTGCCTCACTCACCGCCGGGAAGCACGTCCGGGATCGGACAAGGCCTTCCTCCGGCTCTTCTAAGAGGAAAATCAATGATGTTCTGCAAACCTCAGCGAGAGTCTGCTTGCCGGGTGCCCGGCTCCTGGCCACCCGGGGGAGGGGGAGTGCAGGGAACAGCTGCTGCAGGTCCTCAACCCGGGGAGAGACCCCAAGCCCGCGCACGTTGCACTCTGCTCAGACAAGCCCCTGGGCCCGTCCGTTCTCTGGTCTGTGCGGTAAGCCCCTGGCACCACACATACTCCCCTCAGCTCAGGAACAGCCATGCCCGAACGGGGGGTTATCACTTTGCAAATGAGAACCCGATGTGTTTAATACCTTCAGCTCAACTCCTTCCATAACATTTCTGGTGAAATTTGGCCAACCTGTGGTGTTGCTTTCTCCTGTTTGTGCTGCTACCCTTCAGGTAGGAGTGTGCCTGTTACTGGCTCTGTGAGGAGAAGCAACCCCATAACCCAGAGGTCTGAGAGAAGGTGATAAGATCAGTGGTGTTGGTACAGTACCTGAAGATATGCAGGGGGAAGGCAGCAGCAGGTCCCAATTAATCTCAGTTGGGGGTCGAACTGCTCCCCAGTGCTCTCCCGAACAGGCAGCGCCAGGACAGCTCTGGGAGGGGAAGCGTGATGATCCTGTTCCCTGAAACGGCTCTCCCTCAGCCCTCCCAGACAGGCGTGTGGTGCAAGTCTGGCAAAAGTGAGGGCTCCTGAGCAGGTGAGCTGCTGCTGGCACTGGAATCGTACTTGTTATCTTAAGAGTTGAATTGTAGCTGCATCATTATCAGTAGCTGTTTTCATCGGAGTTCTCTGAAGTGGATTCTCTGCTGTGAAAGGGGAGAAACTGTTATTTCAAGGTTTGCAGTACTTAAGTTCAAGTTATCATTCTTGTTTGCTATCAGTCAGGGCCTAAGGAGAGTTTGTGAGCGAGTCCCTGAGGGGTCACAGAGAGATACCTCTAAACTACCTCATTCTCTCCGAAAGCTCATCTCAGTGGTTTGGCTTTTGGATGCTTTTCCTGAGCTATTGATTTTGAGATGCCCGGACAAAATCCTCCACACCGTTTTCATCTTTCGGGGGCTGAACTTCACCCTAAAGTTCATAAATTGCGGGCAGAGCTTGTGGAAAGGGCTGTAAACAGGCAGATACCACTGGATGGGGGAGAGACCCATTGCAAGCTGAAAGCAATGAACTCAGCCTTGCACATAAGTACAGATACAGCTGCTTCTTCCCCGACCACAAGTGTATTTCCCACCAGAGCACCAACAGCAGAGAGGGAGACATTGCCTGAAAGACAACTTTTTTTCAAAGAGCAAAAGAGAAATTTGCCTCGAGAACAAATGCAGAAACGTGTTCCCTTTAGAATTAATGTTTTATTCGTATGAAACTTAATTTTTAAATTTTCAGTTTATTCTGGACGTCGACACGCATCCTGCGTGCATTAGATCTAAATGCCTTTTGAGCGATGCCCGTGTGGGATTTCATGCTCCCGCTTGTGTGGGAGGGATCAGAATGGAGCCGTTACATTCCCAGGGAGAGCAGGTGAAGTTACCCGCAGTTACGTACGAGACATGTTGGCTCTGCAGAAGATGCATCTGCGCAGGATCCTTCGCGCTTTGCAAGATAGGGCTGTAAGTGAAATGCTGAGTTGTTGCATGTGCAAACTCATTAGCACGATTATTTGCACAGTTAAAAAACCCGACAGCCTTGTTCTAAAACATCTAGAATAAATGCAAGTGCATTCATTATCCTTAGAAAGACTGAACATCGGCTGTGGAGAGGCTAATAATGTTATCATTTAAGTGTAATGACAATATTTAGGCTTTTGCATTAACACTTTTTTGAATGGAAGAGTGGAAGATCACACTTGGTGCTACTGTTAGTCTGTCAAAAACCAACGTATTGTGCTACATTTTGGTGGTTCCTTCCGATACTAAAGAGCTGCAGAGTTAATTTATTTCAACAAAAATTTGTAAGTGAAAATACTTTAAATCAAAATTTTGAGACAGTCTTGTTGGGGAGTAAATTCTAATAATGAGCAGAGGAATCTGATTGTGCATTTTTTAAGAATATTTTTTAAACCACACATTTTTGTATTTCCAATAGTTTTTGCTATAAGAAGAGACGAATATTAAATTCAGTAAAAGGCATATGATTAGCATAAACACTTTATGAAAGCATTTCTAAATCAGTACTTACCCATAGCATACATGAGACTAAGAAACTATACTTTTCAGGAACGTTAGAAAGGTAGGAACTTGCCTAACTAGCTCCCGATGTTAGTGGAAAGAATTATTTCATAGGAATGAATACAGCGGAAGAGATGAGGTTAGGTGATGTTCAGGACTGAAATGCTGCTGCTATTCCCAACGTCTGCAGAAGTGAGACGTTTGATATGGCTTCTTTTCTACTTATATTTACCTTTATCCTAGATTCATCGTAGTCACATCCAGTTAGTTTACATGGCCCAGATTCAGGTCATTTCTATGGTAAACCTGGAGGGACAAAACACATACATCTTAAAAGAGGAAGGGATAAAATTTGAATCCATTTCTTTTAAGATTTCTCAAGGAAGACGTGGAGAGCTGTTATTGCAGGTCTGTTTGCATGGGGTAATTTAGTGGTAAATGCAGATTAAGTTTTCCAGAATAGTTTCACATATGCTTCTATGCTTCTCTATCGTGACTTTTTACGGATACCACTGGATGCAATAATTTCAACACAGCGCCTTATTTCACAACAGAATGTCCTCAAGATGAGGAATTAATTATTCTTTGCTGTGAATACCATTCACAGCCAGCTTCTTTGTGTTGCTAGTCAAGTAAACAGGATTTCAGATTTGCCTCCTCCAAAGACATCCTCAGAAGCTCTTTATGCATTTTATAACTCAGCTTTCCAGTTCCTAACACGAGATCTGTACCTGCTTAGTGCAGCAGGGGAGGTTGCAATGCATGTGAGCGAGTGTGTGTGTGTGTGAGAGCAAGAGAACGGGGGGGCTGTCGCAGTAAGGCCATAGAGAGATGTATTTATACTTCCTCTGTGATTAAAAAAAAAAGTATGTACCACTCAGTGTTACTTAAGTCAGCATTATGCTCAGGGTGCTCGGCTTTATTGTTGTTGCTAAGTTCAATTATACCATATATAAGCCAAGTTATTTTATTCAGTAATGCATCAAATTAAGGCTAAATCAATCTGAGCATGATTTGGCCTGGTTTAAAAATGCTTATGCTAATGTAACTGAAGTCTCCGATTCACATCCAGCAGTTGTGGGGGTTTGACACATCACTGCCGCAGAGCTGTTTGCTTAGTTGATCTTCTGGAAATCACGACCCTTTTTTTTCTGTGCTTTGGCCATCACAGTTCACATGCTGGTGGATTGGTGCAAACTCCCTCGCCTCGGCTGATAGGGAGAAGTGTGAAACATAAACTCCCGCATAAACTGTGCTGCTTCCAAAGAAATGCAAAGCGAGCCAGGTTCTCGGAGCCCCAAATTGCTGTGTATATTCCACGTGCAAGGCAGCCCGGAGCTCGAAAGAGTCAGGCACAGGGAAGGGCCTAGGAATAGGAGGGAAATTAAGCAACGTTAAAAACTTGCGAGCTTCTCTCATTTATCACTTCTGGGGCTTCTGATTGAGACTTCTGGCCTTGGTGAGCTTTTTTCTTTGTCTCCGTGAAGAATATTATGCATCTTTTCTATACAGGCCATAGGAAATAGTATAGCAGTGATTGCACCAAGCCTTCAGGATTTCCCCTTTGTACTAGACTCGGCTTATTCGTTTCATGCATCATCATTCACAGCTTGCTGTGCTGATTTCAAAAATTCTATACATCTACTTGACACAAAGGGGAGAGACAGAACATAGTGGTGGACGTGCCTTAGGTGCATGTAACGACTGTTCTTGAATGCCATTTGCAAGGGAAGAAATCTTGAAAGTCAATGGGAACTTTGCCCATTCAGAGTTCAGGATAAGGCACTTGGCATTGATTTCATTTTCATTGTACTGTGCTGCCTAGTCAGAAAAGCTTCTCTTCCAAAAAGTTAAGAAAAGATATTTTAATCCAAATCATTCTTTTCTTTATTTTTTTATCTCTTTTTTTTTTTTTTCCCTTTAAGATTCACTGGTCAGTTTTCATTTTACAGCCTGTAAACAGAAAATGTCATAGTAGTAACTCCTTTTAAAAAGTAGGTCATACTTTCATTATTGAGCAAAAAATTCCTTTCTTTTGAACTTTAGTCTGTCAAACAGGTGAACACTTGTGAAACAGGTGTGAATTTTTTATGAGTGTACAGAGCAGGGACAGTAACTGAGTTAATTGTCATGCCCCTAAAGTAAAAGGAAGTAAAGGAGCTGAATATACAAACTGTCAAACGTGTGCATCAAGGTAATTCTGTGTCTTTTTCCAGGCATTCGGCAGGCCCACGGGAGTTGCTGCAGTAAGGATTAGCCCTGTCCGTGTTGTCTCGTGGAATGTCCTAAGAACAGTTGACATTTTTCTGACTTGGTCGATTTTGTCCAGAGCACGCAATGTTATATCAAAAGTTTTTTTAAACTATTCTCAAAGTAAGGAGACGAAATTCTTGAAAGTATTTTGCTTCCTTGTCCAATAACTTTTCTGCTCTTCTTCTCTCAATAGCTTTCAGTCTGCACTTGTGTCAAAGGGGAATAATTCTAGCCAAGAACAATTGTTTTGATTTGAAAGTCCTGTGTAAGCAGGTACTAATGATTTTGGAGTAATGGTTAAAGGAAATAAGGATTCTTTTGTTGGTTTTTTTTTGTTTATACATCAGTATAACAAAAAGGTTTTTTAAGAATTTAGACTATGGTGGTGTTGAAAGGTCTCCTGCTGGAGATTCTGGAGTAGGAAACATGGTTGTTTTGGCCTCTAGCAGAGGACTGTCCATCTGTGCGCTGGAGTTACTTTGTTGTTCAATGACTGGCAGCCAATTAACGATAGGAGGAGACTTGTGAGCTACACAGAGAAGCATGGCACTGCCAAAATCTGGCAGATCGCTTGGGTTTCCTGTTCTGTTAAAATTCTCATGCAATCATTTTCTCTTCAGTTATTCAAGAGAGGACTAGAATTCAGGCCAAGCCTAAGCAGATTTCTATAGCGCTGAACAAGCACTAGATGGGATTTTGCAGCCCTATGTCTGATTCCCGTGCTCTGGTTCTGCTGGGCTCCATCTCCCTCCTCAATCCTGCCAAGATTCAGAACCTGGATATGAACACAGCCTCGACATCTAGGGGAATACTGACCACGAGGTCCTATTCTTTTTCAGAGAAATGCATTTTCACTGGGCTGTCAGAATGTGTCGGTTCAGGATACTGCTCTGATACACGCAGTCTTGAGAAAGTTCATTTCTCCTTACACTGAGATTTCATCATGGGAAAATCCCTCCTTTCCTAACAGAACTACTGATCTCTAGTTTTCATCAAATTATATTTCCAAACACCTTCACACCAGAAGCTTGTTGGTGGACCCTAGCCAGTTGCTGACAAGATATGGAGATATTGCTGACAGCGTGGTATTGCAAGAGTTGAGTGCTGGGCACCTCTGTACCTGGCTCAGTGTAGGACTTCAAGGGGAGGAAGAGGGACTAATGGAAAATACTGCCCAGGAGTGGTGTTGGGAAGGCACTGGCAGACATTTGGTCCGTGATCTGCTTCATCTTCAGTGCAAAGTAGGTAGATGAGTAGCAAATGTCCTTTTGTCTGTATGCCCTTACGGGCAAGCCAGTCTGGGTTGAAAGCATTGCAAAGTGAAGCCAGAGTTCCTGTATCTGTGTGGAGACCAGGAGAAGGACAACTTGATGCTGAAGTAATTAACTTTCTTGCTTGGCGTATTAACTTTCTCTGAAAGTGCTTTGTGGTTATAGCACTAGATTGTCTGCTTCGATTTGTGATGAGGAAATCGGTGAACGTGTCCTTGAATGAGAAGCAGTCCACAGAGTGAGATCCTCGATGAGTTTCAA
Organism: Larus michahellis; assembly: GCF_964199755.1. NCBI lineage: Eukaryota > Metazoa > Chordata > Aves > Charadriiformes > Laridae > Larus > Larus michahellis. Next base: position 45,005,052 of record NC_133904.1, read on the forward strand.
AACTGTGATGGCTGAGATTGTCACCAACCCATGAAAGAATTTCCTGAACTATTCCTAATAAGAGCCACTGCTAGATGTAGGTTTTATGGTTTCTACCTTGGCTTGGCCTTAGAAGCACTGCGGAGAGAAGCAGCAAGTGGAACCGACCTTCCTCACCGGGGAGATAAGAAAGTCATGAGAAAGTCAGGGTTATAAGCACAGGGCTAAGCAGCTCAGGTGGGAGCAAGAGGGTTTGGGTTTATCTTGTCTGCTCCATGAGAAACAAGATTCCAAAGGGGGAGCAGGTGACTTTAATAAATTGCATCATAAATTTTGTTGCAAAAATAACCAATGAGCATTTTTTATTTTAACGTGCTTTAGACTGTGAGCTTTTCAGAGGAACAGGGCTTGTTTTCCCCAACTTCTAAAGCATTAGGTGTGATTTTGATGATCCCACTCATTCATATATCTAAGCAGGTTTAATCACCATTTGTGCCTGTCTTAATTCCAGCTCCAAAGACTGGCAGCCCAAAGGGAAGTGTGGGAAAGCAAATAGTAACCCACAGCATGGGAGGTAAGTGAAAGCTGTGGCTCTGTGAAACGTATTGTTCCAGCTAAACTGAGACCCTTTCCTTTCCTTTGAAGCCTTATAAGGCAGCGTTCATGATCTGCAGCGGTGCATGTGGAAGGGAGGACTAGAGACAGAGTGCCAATTTAAAAGTAGGCTTTTATGATTTAATCACAAATATCATTCTCTTGCTGCAGACATGAGAAGTACGCGTATAGAAAATGGCATTGTGACAAATAGTACCAAGACATTTTTTTCTGAGTCCATTTAGTGAAGGCTGGGCAGGGAGGTTAGATGTAAAAAAGGCGAATGATACAACTAATGGAGATGGAAGGAAAGGCCCAAAGATAATGGGATGAAAGGAGTTTACCACCTTGGAACATGTACGTTTCACTCCTGAGGATTATTTAAAACTGTGAAGAAAACAATGCATTCTTGGTTTGTATTTAATATACATCTGTATTTTCTATATCTCATAGTTACTTTTTCAATATGCACAACGTGACCAGAATCTAGCTTATCCTTACCTTGAAGTGTGAACACAACAGAAAAATCAGTTGTAGCTAATGAATGAACAGGGACAATAGAGATCTATTGGCATTTGTCCCTAAAATCTCTGTGTGAAGGGGAGGACAGGGGAGCTTTGGGAGGGAGCCAGCCCAGATCTGCTGAATTTCGATGAGGATTTCTCTAGTTTGTCTCCCATTCTGGTTGGCTGCATTATTATTTATTTCATCACTCAAATTGTGGTAGGTGCTGCTTGCCTTACAGTATGAATAACAAGCTGTTGGGCTCAGTAGAGTTCACTTATGCAGTAGGCGAGAATAATTCTCTCCCCTGCAGGAACTGCTGGGTAAAATTTAATAGTCTCGGCTATGCCCCAGGGGGTTAGGGTAAAGGATCGTAATGGTCCCTTCTGACCTTAAAATATATAAGTATATGACAATATCTAAGTATATACCAGGATTGTATCCTGGCCGCAGTGCAGTCAATGGATTCCCCCTACAGGGTCTTCTCTGACACTTTGCAGTCTAAAAGCTTAAGAAAGACACAGCATGGAGCAGCACGACCACAACAGATGATGTGAGAGAAAAGGCAAACTACTAAAAGAAGGTCCTGTGGTTACTTGGCTGTGTCATATGGCATACATATGTGAACATATACCCTTTGGCACAGGAAGTTTCAGTAGATTATGCATAAATGCACGTGTTCATGTACATTCCCTTGTATCCCTGCAATAACTTTTGCTAAAGTATAGGACATAAAAATTGCCTAAATAACTGTTGGATCAAGTAATACAGAAAACAAACATACACTATCAGGTCCCCATGTTATCCCACAAATGGTGTTGCCGTATTCACACTTCTTTATTCAATAGCATCATTCATATTCATTGTTCACCTTAACCTGAAGAGGGACATTGGTAATAGTTCTCTGGTAAAACTTGACTAATCATAAACTGAAAATAGCGACTTTTTCACCTGAAACATCTGTCTGAGCACATTCCCATTCCCTTGGTCCAGTGAAGTGTGTCATCTTCAGATTGGAATATTTGTCAGTAGGATCAGCTGTTAAATGTTTGATAACATTTCTATTTCTGTGGCCTTAAAGACCTTCAACATTTACAGGCTCCTGAGGTAAGAGGGGAGGGAATATAATACCTAGCTAGTGCTGATTATCCTCATGGCTGAATACTGAAGAACTAGTTGGGATTGCGTTGTTGAGGTGTCTTTAGAGCCAATAGGCTAGGAAATTATTTTTATTGTGAAAATTTACATCATGTAGAAATTGCCGTGCATATCAGAGATCCTTGGGGTCTGTGGATTGATGTCCTTGCTGGCAGGTAGAGAAGATTACTAATTTTGCAATCCAGTAATGATTTGTCATTTGCTTTTAAGGAAGCTCTCAGATGTCATGGCTGTGATAGAGGCACTATAGAGACATACAGGAAGAGTATGTGCTTTCAATTAAAGAAAACTAAATCAGGTAAAGGAAAAAAGTGACCAAGGTGTTGCTGCAGTCTTCCCATGTGTCGCCGTCTAGGACATAGCATGTGTGTCTGCACCACATTGTCAGTCACACAGAGCAGTGGGAGAAGTTTGAGACAGCAGCTAAAAAAATTACTTTGGGGCAAGAGATCTGGAAGACATTCTCAGGAGAGATATAAAGAGGTGGATATATGCGGGACTACGTGATGACTGGTGAAGGGATTAAGAAGTCTACATAACACCCGAAAGATGCAAAAAGAAAAACTACTTGTGCTGGGTGCTGCCCTGTGACACAACCAGGGTTAGATTTAAGGAGGATTTTATCAAAGGAATGCCAGGAAAATAGAAGTCAGGGATACAAGGTTCTCTCTAGAATAATGTTTTAGATGTTAAAGCAGGACTGGATAAAATATCTGTGAACCGCAGAGAAGAATCTTGTGTTGGAAGAAGGGGAGATCAGTGTTTCATGGCTGTTCTCTGCAAGTCATTTCTGTGAGTTGCAGTTAACATAGACTGGTCAGTTTGACTTATGTTTCCAGTAAGTTTCTCTGTATTGTTCTCTTGCGTGAACTTGGGCTTTGTCTGAGCACTCAGTCATCTGTAAAAGGATTGATTTGCTCTGATTGAAACATACACGATCAGGTGCGTTCCTGAATGTCATGGAAGCCTGGGAGTGCTGTACTGGAACGGAACTTGAGGTTTGATAATAATTCCTAACTTTGGGGTTGTTTTCTTTGTTAGATCTCAAAGCATTTTGCAAAGAAAATCAGTGCAACTCAGTTACATTAGGGAAATGGTCCAGGGACAACCAGTAAGGCAGTGGCAGAGCCAGTAGTCATCCCTTGTCTCAGATTGATGCTCAGCCCACTGTTTGGAAGGGAAAATTTAGAATTGGGCTTATTGTTGTCCTGTCTGCAGTGTTTCCTTATGTTGATGATGACTCCAGAAGAGCTCCAGAAGACCTAAGAGGGAATAGCTCCCAATTTTCTCCTTACACCTCTGCTAAGGGTTACTGGCCTTGGAGAGGGAAGTATATATTTGCCAGCTCTTCAGCCACTGCATACTAGCTTAAATTAATCAATTTTTCTGATACGCTGGACTATTTATGATAGAGGGCTGGCAAACCTGGTGTGTCATATGGGCTTTGTCACCCTGGTAGAGGGGGAGTAGAGTCATGTAGTTGTTTCCTATATTTCCCCAGTGTGGACTAGGGACAGCCAGAGTAGTTGTGTGGGAGGATGGCTTAGCCACTGAGCACTGTCTGAGCCTTCTTGGAGGCTTTGTGTGATGGGTTTGGAGATCTGAAAGATTTGCATGCCCTCCCTGGCCCTGTGTGTGTTTGTAATTTGCGGGAGGTGATTCGTGCTACGAGCTAGATGCGACTTCAGAAACCAGTCAATACAAATTCACTCAAGTATTTTTAATTTCAAGATACCCTTCCTCTTCCCAATGAAAAAACACACCTAAATGTTGGGTTTAATTTCACTAAAAATATTATCTCTTGAAGTGTGTATTATGTTTTTCATTAAGCACAAAAGGTATTTTATGTGCATTGCAGTTAAGTATGCAGATGAATCCAGATGAATCCTAAAGACAAGGAAAGATACTGTAAATTAAAGTCTATCAGCCTTACCTTGCAAAATTTCTAAATTATGGGGTTTCGATGTAAGTTTCTTTTGTTTCAAATCAATTATGTGGCAGGGTAACTTGTAGCTGAGTTTGCTGCTGGTTTGATGCATCCGTTGAATCTACTAGCAGCTGCAAAATTCCAGGAGCCTGGCCTTTTCATGATTCAGTGACCATGTAATTGGCCATGGGATTTATTCAGCCTTTTCAGTCTATGTGACCCTTCCGTACAGCATCCTACCAAAACGTCCCGGTTAAATTCTGTGGCTTTATGTTGTGCATTCTGAATGAACGGCTCACAATTTAGAATCCATTTTCCTTGCATATACAACCAGATAAAATATCATAATAATGGCTGCCTGCTTGTTTGCGTCATCATTTAATTTCAAAGTGTGCAACCTGACTTTAAAACACAGTGAACCGGGCCTTTGTGAGCAAAGGGCATTGGATTTGTTCTCTGTGTCTGCTTTGGGTACCGCCTGGAGTCAACTGCCATCAGGTATTTCTGCAAGCCAGTTACTAGACGGACTGTCGGGAACAGACACAAGCATACGTGGAGGGATAAACAGTCAAGCACACACTCAGCCCCCATCCCGCAAAAGTCTTAAAATACTGTGACTTAATCATTTAGCAACACTATTTGAGCAGTTTCAAACATAACTACTCTTGGGAGCCATCTCCCTTCGCCCTCTGGCTGGGAGCTGTGGGCGTGGGAGGAATGCAGGACCGGGTGCTTATCTCTTCATCTTGTCTCTGCTGTGTTTTGAGTTGCTGGCTTGAGTGGTGATGTGCCTGGAAAAGATTGGCTGGGGGAGGTCAGCTACTGCACTGATAGGCACTGGTGGGAATCGAGATGGAATATATATGGGGAATATAGGTTTTGTATTGTGGCCCAGATTCTTTATTCTAAAACCATGTAGTAGAATTTAAATGATGTACTCTCACGTGCACGACGTACGTCTTTAGTAAGACAGCTTTATGTAAGCAATGGGTCACAACTAGGAGTCTACCCAGAGGTTATCATCTCCTGTGTGAGAGTTGTTGCTTCTAGCACCAATGGTCAAGATTTCGATCTCTGTTATACACTTTAGTGTGGAATAACTAGTTTTACAAAGGTGTGGCTGAAATTAAAATTTACTGTAGGTTTCACTTCCAAGGCCTACATTGTGACAGGATTACAACTGCAATGTCACCCAGGAGAACTCTGCAAAATCACCAAAAGTGCCTTTTACACGTGAGAACTAAAGCTGTTGTAGGTTATTTCAGGAAAGAAGGGGGTAAAGAGTGCCTTAAAGTGCTGCTGTTATTAAAAATATAAGTAGAAAAAAGTCTTATCGAAGTGAGGTTTCCTTTCTTAAACTAATTCTGATTTTTTTTCAGAGCAGTTGTTGTTGACCTAATTTGGAGGAGGTGAAAAGTGGTTATGCCAGTTGCTCCGCGAGAGAAGCACGATCGGTGTCTCGGTGAGCAATGACTGCTGCGTGGTGTGTGAGTGCAGGGTGGCGAGGAAGAGCTTTGCTCAGGTCTGTGGGAGAAGGACGGTTGAACAGGACTGTAAGTACTCTGGCAGCCGACAGGACTGTCAGAGAATGTATTATGATGGTGTTTGCCACATGTTACTCCTTTGAGTTTATTTTAGTTGTGGCCAGTGTTAGCGCATCCAAAATCTTTCTTGAAATGAGCACTTTTAACCCTTGAGGATCAGCCTTAAACCTCCATGACGGATTGCTCAAAACTGCTTGGCAGGTCTGCTGTCTTTCAGGCTTTCTTCCTCTCTGACGAGTGAGACAGCTATGCACCCGCCATGTGATGGTGAGCACTGCTGGTGTGCGAGCTCGCCTGAGAAAACTGAAATATTCCAAAGTGTGCCATATAGAAAGGGTCCTTTGGGTCCAAGGCTTTCTGAGCACTGCTGCACAGCACCGTACCTCCTTCTTTGTTTTCTGATCCCGTGGGCTAGAAGAAGGTCAATGATCCATCAACCAAATGGGGAAATGGAAAAACCTAAAAATGGGAGACCGTTAGCTGTAGCTGTAAGGGGAAAAGGAACAGTGCAGGGCTAAGAGTGCTGTGAAAATCTTAAGTTAAAGGAGACTCTGAGCACGTTGTTTTTAAGTGACTCTTTTCTAACACTTTTTCAGTTCTCTAATAGTTGCTGGTCAGCCTGTTTCACAGTACAGCATTGAAAAGCACAGTTGCAGTACGAGGTAGGCTTGTAAGAGAACTCATGAGTTTGCTCTTTTTCACCCTTAGATGAATTTTCAACATTTCTGAGTTAAAATGGCAGATCGCACAAGGTGATAGCAAATGCACAATGCCCTAATTATCGCTGGGTTAACCTCAAGGATGCCAGAGTGCCCCATCAGTCCCAGTAAATGAGTGAGCCATCGAGGGACTGGAAGCTGTCCGATGGCATCCTGCATCTGCATCCATATCTTAACAGGTTTTGGTTTCCCACATCACATTCCACCTAGGAATGACCTCAAATCACTGTGCAGGCTTCGGTGAGTTCAGCCACAAGTACCTGTACTCCCTGGTGCCCAGGATTGTAGCAGTCTTACAACATCCCTGCGTAATGATAAGAGATCCCTAGAGATTAGAAACTTGGAGCTTTCACATAGGCTCACACACGATAAAGCCAAAAGGTTAGAACCTGAATGCAGAAAGAGAGGATGTGTTCAAGCACAAAAGATAACTCAGTTTAAGATTGTGCCTTTAGCTGAAGTAGTACAGCTTTTGGTAAACTGCATTTCGCGAATCTTCTTTAACAGATTAGAAAATCTGGGCTTTTTTCCACCAAAGATAGTCACTCAACATTTTTTCTCTTTCTACAGGTGTTACGTATCTTTTTTTTTTATCCTTGAGAGCCGGGAAAATGGTTGAGACATCCCTGAACTGAGTTACTGTCATTTAAAAGTTCATCTTCAAAAATCTTTCTCACAGGGAACAGTTATTAGAACAGTTATTTATTAGCTTCCAGACTCAGCACCCAAAACATCTTTTCTCTCTATTTCCAAGCTGAATATTTTTCTTCTCTAGCTTTCTGGGTATCTGGTGGATGCCAAACATTTTCACACCAATCTTCTATTATCTTGCCCCAAAGATAAAACCCATTTTCTCTTCAGCCTTCTCTGGTAAATTCTCTTCTTCCTTCTGAGAAATAGAAATTTGCTTTCCGAGCCCACTATGGCAGGTGTTAAGAATAATGAAATTAAAATGCCATGAGTTTTTTTCACATATCAGAAAAGACACCATTATGAGATTGGGACGTAGGTTTGTGTTGGAGAATACAACCAGCCACTGATATACACTGTAGTCTTAAGTGTTAGAGAAGGTGTTAGGAAGGATGCTGTAAAATAAATAAAACCCATTTGGCTAGGAAAAAGCATTAAAGTCAGGGTTTTATTGTTTTCTTCTTTACATCCTCTAAACAGTGACACTTCTGTGGAACGTGAATTTTAGGTATTCTAATGAAAAATATGAAGGCCTTGTTATGCTGTGACAGTTTAAGTGATGAGTAATTGCAATTAATTTAACAAATATTGACTATATGCGATGACTGTTTGTGATGCCAAGCAATAGGTCAAACTTATAACCCTCACTGGTACCTAACAAGCTCAGCCTGCGTGCAGCGAGGGGCATACCTGCATGGGGAACACCCTCTTCAACAACTTGGCGACATGCTGAACAATTCAGCTGCCTTTCCTGCCCCTCTGCCTGAGATTACCTATTGCCTAAAGCTGAACTGCAGCGGGGATGTGCTCCTGAACTGCTGCAATTCACAGCTTGGTTTATCAGCATAAACCACTGTTAGTCCTGCTTTATTGTTCACAGCCCAGGATATTTACATAGCATTTAAAGGGAGGATCTCTGTAGCTTCCACTGCTGAATCCAGTGGGAATTGTACATCACAGCCCTCGGGGATTTACAGCACCTTTTCCAGTCCTTAAATGAACAGCACAGAACGTAACTTTTACAGCTCGTAGCAGCACAGACCTGTATTAGCGCCTTGTGCTGAAATCGTTGAGTTGGGTGCGGATCTGATTTATTCGATGCCTGACTTTGAACTGATCCACGCAGCGTGGTGCAGCCAATTCCCTCTGGTTGCCTCAAAGACATGAGAATATGAAATTGTCATCTCAAGTGCCACTGGACACAGCCTTGGTGCTGCTAAACTATATATAGAATTATAGAATCATAGGGTTGGAAGGGACCTCTGGAGATCATCTAGTCCAACCCCCCTGCCACAGCAGGGTCACCTAGAGCAGGTTACGCAGGAACGCGTCCAGGCGGGTAGCTTGTATAGTGCTTTTCAATGAATACTGTGGAGGCAGTTAGATTTGTAATTCCAGTTTTAAGGACTAGGAAACTTGGACCAGAGGAGCCCAAGGTGCTTCTGTAAATTCTTGCACAGCACACAGTGAAGACCAGCAGGATTGATGCCTTCCCACCCCCATCCAGGTCACTACTGCAGCCCCCCGGGCAGACACAGCAGAGAGCTTTCCTGCCTTCTGCGCTTGGTGTGCCAGTGAGGGCCACGGAGCAAGGTGCTAATGTCTCGCCCTTATATGTAGAAGTGCAAATCGGGCTTAGTCACAATCTGGACGTAAATGTTCCATCTCAGAAGGATTTACAGGCAGGATCTGAATGAATGGAGACCAGCCGCATGTTGATGGCTGTTTAAGTGAAGGGATTGACAAGGGGATCCATAGCTGCAGGCGGGGGACCAGTTTACCACTCCCAGCTGTCCACCCCACCCATGTTGCCCAGGCGGCTCAGCAGCTCCTGAGCGGGTTGCCGAGCTGCTGTTCTCAGTTGAGTGGCATTTCAGAGGAAACAGACTGTTTTTACCTTGCCTTAAAATGCGCGATGCTTGGGGTCAGCAGCTCGTGGCTGTGCCGTCAGTGCCGTGGTGTGCTGGGGTAGCCTTATCTGCCCCACACTGTGCCATCCCCATTTCCCAGACAGTGCCCTCGGCATAGCGAGTTTTGCCCTAACAAACAGGCAGTGCTGTTCCAGGGACTATTAATAAGCAAGCAGATAATTAATGCTGTTCTAGCAACGTCGCCTGCCACACAAAAATGTGTTTTGGGAAACTCGGAGGTATTGAGAGTGATTTCACATGAATTTCACATTTATAAGCAACCTTGGTTGAACAATTCCAGCAGGAGTCAAGGCTTCCTCCAAACCCACGGACTGGAGACCAGACCATCCGCTGTTCTCCCCTGCTGACTAGGCATATGGGACACTGCCAGCCCCAGCGATGTGTCAAACCTGTGACCTCTAAGTGTGATAAATCCATTATTGAGCCCTAAAGCAATCTTATGTACTTGGCGTTATTGTTATCTGTGATGGTCAGAAGACAGGAGAGGGTGGGTACCCTGATCTGTGAAGTCCCCAAGAAAGGTGCTGGCCAGGGAGGAGGTGGAGGCCCATCCCAGTCTGGCTGCTGGGAGGGGACTGCATTCCTCTGCTCTCTTCCACCCAGGGGTGGAGCACGGTCGGAAGCAGCGTGTTTGCTTTCATCTGTCCTGATGATAAGCAGACAACATCCAGGCAACCCTGAAACACCTTTCCGCTGGCCCTTCTCCTCTGGAAAAGGGACATTCACATTAATCTTCTACCCAGGACTAATAAAGATATCACTGGGTATATAGAAAAAAAAATGCTGAGGGTTGGTTTAGGGCGGATCAGGGCTGATTAACTTTATCCTGCGCTACATGAGAAGAGACCTCTTATGATAGCCCAGGCTTTTGCAAAGTGCTGCTCAGCAATGGCTCTTCACACTGGCCTCACCTGCACTTCCTTGCAGAGGGGACACTGTCGTAACAGAGAGATGCCTCCTGTCGTGCTGTAATTTAAAAGCGAAATTTCACAGAGGCACAAGAAGAACAAAACCAGACCCCTCAAAAATGATGTGATTGCCAAAACTGGCCAAGGCTTGAGATCGATACAAACAGTAAAAAATATGAAGGAGGAAGATTTCTAAAAGTGATGTGGAAAAGGATTATACAATTGTCTAGACGCAAAGGCCCATAACTCGGGTTACAGGGCAGCACTTTGCTAGATAGGTGAGCAAAGCACTCCAGGTGTTGCCTGTAATATTAAAGGCAGAAAAGAGCTTCTTTTTAAGAATAAGCGAAAACCTGGAAAAACGTGGGATCGACTTTATGGTCAGTGTGGTTTGTCCACACTGATATACAGCAGTATGCGTAGGGTTTTTTCCTGGGAAGGTAATTAAAAGTTCTTTTACCCATTTCTAGAGGATCAGTCATTACATCTGCTAGGCAAGTGACATTTGGCTTCCCCGCCCCCGCCACTCCCGCCCCCGTTTCTACCTTAGTTTCCTGATCTTTGGCATCCTGTAGCAATGCTAACCTTTATAAAGTGTTTATGGGTTGACAGTGCTGTGTAGGTGATGGGCATTACTTTAGCAGAGATATAAGTCGTTGAGCACCATCAGGAGCTGCAGATGTAGCCCATTGCTTTTAGCAGGTATTTCGTCTCCGCGCAGGTTTACTTCCAGTCAGGCAGCTTTATAACATCGGCACTTTTAGCTCCTAATTAGATTTTTGAATTAACCCTTCATTAAGGTGACGGGAGGTGATAGAGATACATTTCATTGTAATGAATGTAAATTAGGGGCATATTTTGCACCTCCCATTGTTCTCAATGTTTGGCTGGAGACAGTCTTCTCCAGGGGCTTGGAAAATAACTGCTTTGGGAGGTTAGATTTTCAAAGGATTTGTAATCATGCTTAATATTTCTCTTCTCCCATCATACATACACAAACATATGTCTGTTTAGAGAGTAACAATTGGGACTGCTTGAACAGGGGCATGTGGGAAGGACAGGAATAAGTTGTAGAGGATTTAGCAGACCTACCTCTGCCCTATTTGTAACAGCTAATTTTTCATGGGGACTTTGGGCAGAGTTTTCACCTCTCTCTGCCAAGGATAAAGACTTTCCTCTGAGTTTGAATGCACATACTGAATTGGTATTTTTGCAAATGAAGGGCACTTTACTCTTTCTTTTTTTCTGGGTGATAGTAAAATCTATTGAAAAAAATATTTTTTATTATTGTTATTTTTTTAAGGTCCTGTGCACAGGTGTGTGTAAATTGACCCAAAATATACTACAGCTACTTGGAGATCATCGCACATGTTGGGCGGTATGAGTCCAAGCATGAAGGAATGATATCTTCCTGCCAAACACCCTCAAGTGCTGGGCTGGCATTTTGTTAATTATATATGCTATTTTATTGACTTAATGTTCATGCCATGGCAGTGCCTGGCAGTAGGGCTCAGAGGCCTTGGGGTACAGTTTCGTGCTAAGCCTGAGCTGCAGCCAAAGGTGCTGCCTGGTGCCTTGTGCCAGGGCTAATGTTCTTATGGTCACCTGGATCAAGGAGCTGATGCTGCTGTATACCAACATTTTTCTTCCAGAATGATTTTACAGCTGGATTAACTCTTGCAAGTTACCAGCGCAGGAGGATAGCCCTTGTGAGCAAGGAATGTGCTGTGAACTGTTTTAGTGTAGCACAGATTTAAAGCAATGAAAACACGTCTGTAGGTGTGGTTGGGGAAGTTGTGATGTTCTCTGCTTCAAGGGTACCTGCAATAGTCATAATTGTGTCTTTAAGGGATTTGGTTAAAAATATACCAATGTATATGTTTGGACAGTTTTTCGAGAGAAGCAAAATAGTCTCTTTTATTCACTTCTTTATTGTCTGTGCTTTTTCTGTTGCTTTGGAATATGAGTACTCTTAACAGTAAAGGTAGGCTTACGCATACGGCTTTTCAGGATCAGGGTTAAGTATAGTCCTTGCTGCAAACAGGTCTCTCTTGGCTATGTGAGTTAACAGCAGTTATTTTTTCTTTACTGGGACATTAAAGCATTATTTTTTAGGAGACTCTTCTGTTTTCAAAGTCTTTTGGGTTTTAAATAACTTTTACAGAAATAACTCCTAGTTATTTGTTTTTCAAGTCTTTCTTTCTGCCGCGGTAAAATATCTTTTCCCCTCAAATAAAATGTTTCCTCTCCCCCTGTTAAACACTTTGAAAAATAGAGACTTGTATTCATTGCTGCTGGTTTCAAGCAAGGTTTTAAATTCTTCAGCAAAACCAACGTTAATATAGGACTCTGCTCTTGTAGTTGTTTTCATTGAACTGTGTGTACCTTCATGCTGATGTATGTGCTGATTCCCATACTCAGTCACAGGAAAATATGGTGATGGGCAGCTCTTAATTATTGAGTGCTGAAAACTCCGTTCCTTCTTTCCTCTTCCAAAGATTGTAGGTAATGGCTGCAATCTCTAAAGGAGGAGAAAGGCCTGAGAGGGAATGTGTCAGAGTCCAGGGGAGAAGAACAGCAAAAATCTGCCTGTTGCGTAGTGCTTTCCCTCCATAGCTGAGAGCACTTGGCACACAATAAGTAAGGAGAGCTGTGAGCACCTCCACTGGGCACAGCCTGGGGCAGGACTAGCACTCCAGCGCCTTGGTCTCAGACAGGTGCTTTAGTGGCCCCATACTTACACAACGCAGGAGACCCATATTCTTTTTCTTGTTTTTTTTTTTCTTTTTATAACTTTCCTGTGTGTCTTACTGTCTAACCTGTGTTCAAGAACTCACTGTCTTTTGGTGTGACAACTTCCTCTCATCTCCTGGAAATAACGAATGATATTAGTTGAGTGAGTTCTTCACAGTCCCATTTTGTAGCTTGTATCTCATCTGTCCTTCTGAGCATGCAGCATCTACTGCGTTGGACATTTTCAGTGTGCTGTTTGATTTTTGCAAACTGCTTTTTAAAGAAAGTTTAAGGAGTTTTTATTTTAGAGTCCTTCAGTTGCTGCCGACCCGCCAGAGTGGAGGGGACCTTCAGTACTTCTCCAGGTAAGTAAATTGACAAAGAACATTTCCCTCAATGCATGATGTACACGGCCGATTTGGGCTCTTTATATCTAGATTTGCTCTCAATGATCAGAAAATAGCAGAAGGGGGACGCCTGAATGTAATTTCTCTGCTGAGATTTAACTCAGCTTGCTCTCTGATCATTTCAAAATCATAAAACAGACTTCCTTCAGAATTTTTTGAGAAATGTCAGCCTGCAGAGGTTAGATAAGTCACCAGTGCTAGTTGTAAGAATAAAGGTAAGTAATTTCAGACTTCACAGTATTATTACCGAGGTACTTTAACATAGCATCTGACTCCAATGACAGAAAATTTGCTTGAAAGCCAATTAAATCTTGAAATTTTTTAAGAGTTCTTCCCGAAGTGACAGTGCTGTGGTAGTATTTTTCTAGGTGAAGTGGGGAAGTTATGAAGTTCCTTTAGCAAAGACAAACTGATCTGTCACGCTGTTTCCTGGGTTTTACTCAATGTAGTGATAATATTCGAGCTGGGAACTTTTTCTGAAACACTGTATTGTGTCAAAGGGTGTCTTAAGGCAACAGCTAGTTGTTAATGGCTGTTTTAAGTGTTAAAAGTAGCCAGGTTCTGAAAATTGCGTTACTGATCATTTTAGAACTATAATCTGTATAATTCCAGATAAATTTATTATTGGTTGGGGGAAAACTAAGTGGAAATGAGACATCATCTTGCACATGTTTAGCTCTAGTAATTTATTTTACGAAATGAGAGAATTGTGAGGTTGCATTATTGGCTTCATGGATTCCATATTGTGTCATTTATTGATTAGGTGCCATTGCTAATTTGTCATTTTTTTCATAATTTTGTCCTAAAGCGTTACCGTTAGCCAAATTTGTCAACTGGACTCATGTGACCAGACATGCTGTCAGTTCAGACATTTAGAAACAGAGTTGATGCACAGAATAAAGGTGTAATAATTGTTAGAATACACATTGCATTTTTCCACATGGGAGAAAAGAAGTCTTACTGAAACATATCTGAGCCATTTTGAAAACCTGCTTTTTAAATGACAATCACGTATTACCGATACCCTATAAATGATACAACTCAAAATCTATTTCTGGACCGAGGATAATTTCTGAGTACTTGAACCCCTTACTTCTTTATTCTGTCTTATATAGGAAATCCTTAGTCTACATGAGGAGATGAGAACTGTCAAAAAGTTGCTCTTTAGGTTCCTGTCCCCAAGGTTTGTTTGGTGATACAACTGTGACTCCAGCAGCAGAAGTTACCCAGGAGCAGTCATGCTTTCATTTACCTGTTTCCTGAAAAACTCATTCCCAGAGAATGAATTACCTCTAAACCTTGCTTGCTTTTCATCCTCAGCTTTGTAATGTGCATTACCACCACTACCATCTTTTTTTTGTGCAGAGCTGCCTCGGAGGGGCTGCTGAGCTTGTTGAGGGCTCTACCAGTGCAACACAAGCAGGTAATTACCGAGATGGAAGGTTTCTTCCACAAACACCAATAGAAGGTTCAACAGAAGGCTTTTAGAAAAATTTCTCTCCTCTGAACCCAGAGCAATGCTGGTCTCTAACAACCAACATGCAAATACTGCAATGACAGGAGGCTTGGAGAGCTTTAGCAGAGCTCTATCTCCTGCCACTTCCACTTGCAGGTGTGAAGGCCTACTCATCTTGCCCAAGAGTCGTCCTTGATCTCTGTCTACTCACCTGCCAGGGGATCTTTTGTTCAGAGCTGCCACGTCCCAGGAGCTGATGAATTCTGTCAGGGGACTGGCACAGTTTAACACATCCTGCCTCTGCTGTAAAAATCTCTTCCATGGAGGCAGCAACGTTAAATGGCTGCCACTGCTTCTTCACACTTGAACACCTGTGGACACTTATGCACATTGACAGCTGAACTAATGGCTTTCTTCTAGCTTCCTCCCTTCTACTTTTTATTACCGAGGACATTGCCAATGGGAAGCATCAGCATCTTATTTGGCAGAACCAGTTAGAACGCTGCATTTGGTGCTTGAGAAAACCCCTTGTTGACTTTCCCAACAAACTGCCATTTTGCACGAGACAGGCATTTATTTACAAGGCTGATCTTGGATGAATGTTGTACCTATTACAGTGAATAACACTGGAGCCATGTCATCATGTAATATTACCCTGTACAGAGTTTCTCACCATTTCTCTGGAGAATCTGCTTGAACAACATGTACAGAGTAAGAAGGAGGACAAAATAGGACCTCTCTTGGGTACAAAGAACAAGACTATATTGTGTAGTGGGAGCTGTGCTGATAACTTTACAGTTGGTTAACAACTAATGACTTCATGATCTGAACTGTAGTAAATCCCAAAATTTCCCTGGGAATAGTGCTGCAGGAAGCTTTCCTTTGTTTACTGAGAAATAGCAATTTGGGATGGGAAATAAGTTGTTCTCCGTTGTTCAAGGTCTTAGTCCAGTGTAATGAACTCTGCTGCCTCTGAGGGGTAGTGTTGTGGTGTAGGGATGACAGACATACCCTCACTTGTTGCTGCTTTTTCTCTCCATCTCACCTGAGTGCACTCTGGGGGTGTTTCACAGTACCTGCTACCGTTCGATTCTAATACTCAAAATCCAAAGATTCAGAGCATTTATCACCCTACAGTGATTTCAAGGTCTCTGTGACAGCAAATATGGACTGTGACCCACAGGAAAATCTCACTGTGCTCTTGCAGAAATACTCAGCATGCTAATAAAATATTCTAATGAACAAATAGCTCCTGCTGAGAGCTATAGAGGAAGCTGCTGACACTTGAAGAGTATCCGTGTAAAAACTTTACTTAGCGGAGGACGCTGAATCTGAGTTGTGACAGCAGAAAAATCCGTGGAGAAGGCACCAAATAAACCATGCAGAAAAGAAGTGTTTACATTGTTATCCCAGAAGTGGTGCTGGAATAATTATTGCACATTTAGTTCATAGTCATTCCCGAACAATGTCTCCATGGCTGTTTATTAACAAGTGACAAGAACAATGTCTTTCCTGAGGTTGGACTCGGAATTAGGCTGTAGGCAGACCTTGCTCTCCAGGCTGAGCTGTGCCAGGGAATCCTGCTTTGCTTGCCCAGGATGCTCAGCCGGAGGCTGTGGTCCCCTCTGGTCTGCCCATGGCAGCGCACTTGGTCTACCCAAACTTCTTCCAGTCTAATAACCTGCTGGATTGAAAGCCAAGTGTTTCTAGGGCTCATACCTACCTGACTCATTGGGGCTGGGGTAGAAGTGCCCAAACAACCTCCTACTGGCAGCGGGGCAAATGTCAGCTACCAGTACAGAGCTATACGTAGCTAGTAACATATAGCTAGTTGTGAGAGGGCTGGAGGCAAGAACCTCTTCCAGTGGTTTGGGTGGATCTGGGACAGGACACGTGGTCAGTCCCTATGTACTCTGTTTCTGCCATGCCTGCGTAATTAGCTTCTGCCTGGTAGCATCACCTACTGGTGTTCCTCCCCTCCCTGATAGTACATTGTTAACTTGCGTGACTCCAGCTTCTAAGGATGGCTTGGAAGCTGACATAGTGAATAGATCATTACCTGTAATAATCAGCAATTTACAAATTTGCCTCTATGGGAAGTGTTCGGCAGTCTTATTTGTTAGGGAAAAAAAGACAAAGTGAAAATTTCTGTAATTGGAAATCTATCTCTTTTCATTCAGGGAGAGGGCACTGTCACACTGAAATCACTGTAATGCAATTCTCATAGCATCTTTTTAATTTGTTATGGTTTTAATTGCTGTTTAGATGAAACATTGCGGAGCAGAAAAATCAAATTCCGATTTTTTTTTTCCCTTTTTATTTTTTTGACTAGTCATAGCAAAATGCAAATAGAAGATACTGAATGAAGAGAATTTGAACATGCTGAGATGATGTGGAACTTAATGCAAGGCAGCAAACAGTCAACAGTAATAAATGATTATGTAAGGACTATTAAATCTTAATTTAGTATTCATACAGCCCCATTGGCAAACATAGTTTTTTTGATATCTAATTGGACAGTGTTCTGTGACTGTGAGGCAAAAATGATGATCCAAACTCATACCTGTTCTGATAAATGGAGATATCATTAGCAATATGAAGTAGGTGATCACGACTTCTCTCTTTTTCATAAATTACACTAAATAACCATAATGCTGCAATTTAGCGGTCCAAAGTTCATCCTATTCAGCAGGCCATCCATAGTCAACAGTTTAAAGAAAGGGGACCTGCTGAGAAAATGGTGGTCTAATCAGATGCCATAAAATCTGGCTGATCAGATGAGTCCCATTTTCTTTTTTTGTAAGGAGATCCTAATGAAGCAGTGCATTGAGGGGATTCACAACTTTTGTTCCTCCCTTTGATTATTCAGGTTGGCTGCACCAAGTTCTAAACTAAGCGAGTGGAGTCTAATCCTCTGGGCTGTTTGCATACATGCTGTGTTTTACAGGAGGCTTATTAAATCCCACTTTGCCAGCTACCAAATTGTGTGCGTCTTATCTTCGGTCCAAATGATCAAAACACTAAAAGATGCATCAAATCCAGCCATCGAATAGGAATCTACTCTTATTGTCTACCCCGTGCTTGCTGGCTAATTTACCAAGCGCAGCAAAAATGAAAAGTACTTCACGCTTCATGAATATCTAAACTGGTGCAAAGCAGCTGGGATGCTCTCTGCGTGTTTAGCCAAAGGTTCAACTTGCAAACTTTGGGGCTGTTCTAAGTTATAACTAAATATTGTAGTGTCATTTGAAGCAATAAAAGTCTAGCGGAACACCCATTTCTATCCAGTTATGGGCATGGCAGTTTTGGTTTGGCTGCTTAAAATAGGCATACGCTTTCTTTAGGAAAAGATTTGGTACATTTACTTTTACTTGCACTTAAACGGGACAGTGCTTCCCTTCAGCTGAGTTTTCAGTTTCTCTTTCCTTTAACTGCTGTCTTATAATTCTCAGTATCTTCATATCTTCCTCTTCATGCTGCCTGCTGGGACTGCTGCACGCAGCTGGGCATTGCTCCCTCACCTAAATCGCGTAGATGACAGCGGCCTTATCGAATGCCCATTGAAGTCAATACTGTTTAAGCATGAGCGTGCTAGGCCTGCCTTTGTGCAGTGATGAGCTCCTGCCATCCTTAGTAATGGGAACTGAAGCATCTAGCCCCCACTTACCATCTCTGTGAATCAGCAAATGGGAAAATTGCTGAAAGAAACCTCCCAAGATCACAAACAATTTGGTTCCTCATCCTCTTTTCAGAGCGTTGCAGCAAGGAGCAGTGAGACTTTCACAGAACTGTTCGTCAGAAGTAACGAACACAAACAAGCACTTATTCTGTTCTGTAAATGGTGAAAATGGTGCACCACTGTACATAGCCACGTATGCTTATGGGAGGTGTCACCTATACTGATGCAGATGCAGTGGGTTCCCTTTGCAGCCATGGAAATGAAGGGAAATCCGCTGTCATGCTGCGGGAAGCCAAACTCTAGTGCTGTGCTAAACAGAATGACAGCATGCTGCCATGCTGTCTTGTGCTCCAAATAAATCCTCACAGTGATGATAACTGTCTAACAAAAGTTGAAGCAGCTATTTTAGTTTTGGATTTTTTTCATGTTCCTATTATGTTGGCAAGCGCCTTGATTTGGTTTCTCCCATCAAGCAAATCGTTTCGGAACTGAGCTCACTGTATTGGACATTGGCATGCCCTTCACAGGAGCACAGGAGCCATTAGTTTTTTCTTTTTCTTCAATGTTTCTTTTCATTTCAAGCTCTCAGTGAACAGTTTCTGTTAGTGCTTTCACCCTGCAACACGTCTTGCTTTGACTTTCTGCATTGATTATGAGGAAGTCAAAATTCTTGTGGTAAACGTGCCTTCTTTAACCACTGTTTTAATGACCTCCGTCAGAGTCCTTTCCATATCCTCCCATGTAAGCAGTTGTCCCCCTATCTTTTATCACCCTTCATAAGTTCAGTTTATCCCAATTATCTGCTTTTGTCTTTCAGACAAGTCTTTAGGTACGCAGTGCCCTCCCCTTGCCAAGCTGTAGAGACATCTCTGTGGTTACCTTCCTTATAGCCACTTGTCCCAGACTGATGGCTCTAAAATTGCTAGCAGAAGATGGTCTGAGAGAGAGACAATAGGGATCGCTGATGTTTATCTTCCTCATTTATGTCTTGGTTTTCAATCCACCTAGCCTCAAACCACCAGACAGTAGGTATGTGCTTGTGTTTTAGGGAAACCTACCCACATATCTCTGTGGCTTTAATTAGGGTTCAGCTGCGCTGGTACCAGATGCTACCAGGTGTTTATAACGTTCCAGAGGGAACCACTGCTCGGATTCACAGCAAAGCTGTTTACAAGGACACTTCCACGTTAGCTGTAGGTTAAGCAAACCTGAGTCTGTTTGAACTCTTCAAGTTAGCCTGGCTTGTTCTTGAAGCATCTTTGGAAGCAAACGTGTGAGTAGTGCAGCTAGGGCTGAGGAGGTGATGACCTTTGGCAGATGGCGTTGCAGAGATGCTTGGGGGCAGACTGATGAGCAGTAACCTTTTTCGTATAGTTGGCTGTGGAGTGCTTGTTTGTCTCGTTTTACTAGCAGGATTTCCTATATAGACATGATTATACCAGAACAAGAGTATCTTTTTTTTTTTTCCTGTTCCAGTTTAGATTGCCACTGCTACGTAAGTGAGTGTGTCTGCACTACAAAAATCAGTATAATTTGAATGATAAAATTCTACTTTTAAAATTTCTTCTGCAAAAGAAACCAGACATTACTAGGCTCTTGAGACAGAAGCTGTTTTCTACTCTGTATACTGACTAGATCACTAAAATTTCTGAAGGCTGTAGATATTGATGTAATAAAAATAGTTAATAATGTTGACTAATCTACTCTATACCTCATACAGGTTAAGACTGTCTTCAACAATAAATACCCTTAAGACGCACGTAAGAGTTAGGCTGTGTGTATATGACAGAAACTCCTTATTTCTCTAATTTTCAGTAGTGTGATCTCTTTTTTGGGGGCAGGGAGGGGAGGAAAGTGAAAGGGAAATGATCGACAACTGTATTCTGAGGGCAAAAGAGAGCTTTGATTTGTACCGTTCATTTTGTATATCTCTAACATACCCAGGATTTGTTAGCTCACACAGAATTTGATTGAAATGTGCTCAGCAAAGTACTTTGTGTGTGTCTCATTTCCAAAATCCTGAGATTGGTGGCCTGCTAATCCCGGTAACACCACCCCTACGCCAGTGCTGAGTGTTTTGGAAGAATCACATCCTTTGCGACACTTTTTCATTTCAAAACTAATGAACTGGACTATTTACAAGCAACTGAGTTGCTGCTTTTCTCTCTGCGGTTATACTCACAGAAAGATAATGCTCAGAGGTAATTTTAAGCGTATTTTTCTGCAATAGTTGTGGTCACCTGAGATAGTTTCAGATACCAGGATATCATAGATTGTTTTGTCGGTGATTGGGATCTCTAGGGTACAGAGATTTGTCAGCCATTTCATTTATTTTAGTCAAATGCAGCTGTTTAATGATATTAAAATATTCCTAAGTTTTATCAAGTCAGATTGTACACGCTGTGATGGAAAGGCCTGTATCATCCTCTGTTTGTTCATCACTGCTCCCCTTGAATAAATAAAATATCCTAACAGTTTCCAGTGGCAAATGAACTTCTGATTAATGACTTTGAGTCTCTAGTTACACTGGAGAGTGCTAGATTGTGATTTCACTCCTACTTCTACTTTATACCTGTTCAGCCCTTTAACGTGTGTATGTTCAATATATAATTTGGAGCAAACCAAACACAGACCTGTGAGAGGTAGATCAGGGGTTCCCCGGCCAAACTGCTCATCACCTGGAAGCTGCAGGTAATGCGAGTGTGAGTCTGTCACAGTGCTGGCTGGCAGAGTTAAATATTCCTCAGGCTTCGATTTCCCGTTTGTCAGACCTAAAGTGTTTTAAACTAAGAAGCTGAACTGCCATGTAGTTGCCTGCCTGCAGTCCATGGTAACCTAACAAGTCACTGACAGTAAAAGACATCATGATTTTTAATACATTTTTTTCTTTTTTCTTTTTAGGTCAGGTGCTACTGTGCTGCTTGAGCATCCAAACATAAATAGGAAGGTTTATAAGACTGCTTTGAAGACCTCTGATACGGATTCTGCTGTTGACAAGTTGGAAAGAATGGCTAAAGAATTAAGAGTATACCTTCAAGGTAAAATGTTTACCCTCCTCTGATGTTACACACTCAGGATTTTTTTCTTCTTCTTTTTTTTTTTTTTTTAAAAAAAAAAGCAACACACAGCAAAACAGACACGCACACATGTTCAGAGTTCTGTAGGTTTCGGCTGATGTTTTACTTGAAATAACACTTTATTGATGGGATTCCCCAATTTCCAAGGAAGAAAAGCTGATTATCTTCGGAGGCAGCCTTATACAGAACAGCAGACCCCCACCAGCCTTCCGCTCCAGACTGGATCAATGCGGAGAAGTGCTCTTTGATGGACTTTCAGGCCCTGTGATCTCCCAGCCCTGGGGGTTTAAAGGATGAGCATATCAATCCAGGACCACTGAACTGCATTTCCATTGCATGAGGGCTCCTCCTCCTGGCTTTGTCCGGACAAACTCGACTCCTCCTACTTTTGTCACTATTCTTTCATGCTTTGTTTAGCAAACACAAAAAAAGCTTTGTTTGTTGCTGGGTCTTTTTTAAGCTTTGCATAAAACAGTTTAAAGTGCCGTAATGCTGTGTACCTGTGATCACCTTCAGGGTCAAAATCAGTTTACAACAGATTAACCTATTTATCTTTTTTCCCCTCCTGTCTTATAATTTGCACAAATACAGATTGTTGTTCTGATGAGCGTAGGCTTCCTACTTTATTCTGAATTCTGACTTTGCAAGAATCGCTAACTCTGTGGATTTCCCTGGGAACAGTCTTCTAGAAGACAGCACATGTGTGCCTGCTTTTCTTTACTGCTGTTGTCCTGCTGTGTTTCAGCATACTGAGCAAGAAGAAAACTGGCCACGTGTAATTTGTAGAAGTTTTGGTAACACTGGTGCAATTATCTTGCTTGCCCTAATAGTTGTCATTAAAAATGTGTGTGTTTAGGTTTAAATTTTTATTTCAGCTGTAAAGCTTATTACAACTAGTGTCATAGATCCTCTATTTATTTCTGGAATCATCTCCCTCTAAAACAAACAAAAAACCTCTGATATTCCCCCTTCTGCCCACTGCTTTGGGGTAGATCACACTGAAGTTTTGAAGTGAGAAATGCTCATCAAGTATTGTGCATCTTTAACAGTGAAGATCAAGGAAGTAACTCACTCAGTACTATAATAAATTCTTCATTATTTGCATTCGTTAAAACCATTGCCCATGCAAAAGGTCTGAGTCCATAGGGGAATAAATTTGTAATTATTCATGTTAAACTGGAAATATCAGTATAGGCAATGTTGTTCACACCCTCCTCCCCAAACCATTGTGTGCACACACCCGAAAAATCCATAAATTGAATGGTTCCCCCAAATGCCAAGGAAGTGTAGCCCTAAGGGAAGGGCATTGTCTGGTGCTGTCTTGCATTATCACACCCAAAGTCTCCAGAGATGCTCATGAAAGTCACGTTAGAGAAAATGGTGGAGTAATCCATCACCTTCGGAGACTTAGCATTTATGCAGACTTCCTACACGGCTCCTTTCTGAAGTATTCGTAGATTTCCCATAGGTGAGTCTTCAAAAATCTTAGCTGGAGTCCTCATATGCTGAACTCAAACCACTCCTTTTCCAGGAGGTAGAAAAAACCCAATTTTTCCAGTTCCCAGGAAAAAAACCAATTGCGTCCCCTAGTCCAGAAACCCCTTACATACTTCCTTTACTACAAAGAGCAGAACTACAGCTCTGTGCTGCTCTCTTAATGTTCTTGGTTTATATTTTGCTGAGGGACACTGATCCTAAAGCATTGCAAAATCCCAGTAACAAGGACTAAAAACTAGTGCTCTGAAGAGATGGCCTTGGAAACTTTTGGCAAGAGCTGTCTTTTCTGAACCCGCCAGTCAAGAGCTGGGGTGGATGCCACAGATCCCTCTCAGCCAAGCCTCAGGCTACAGCCAGGCACGGAAAGAGCTCTTGAAGCCCTGATGGATGGGCTCATCCTAATGGACTCACTGTAGCACTTGGCTATTATTGATCCCTGTGCATGTTCGTCTGTCCTATTTCCCAGAGCTGAATGAGCGTAAAGGAAATATTCTGAAGTGGGTCAGTCCTTATTTCTTAGACTGAGCGAGGGAAACCCCTCTGAGCTCAGATGGCGATCGGAGCTCCTGCCCTGGGCATGGTCAGAGGGCTCAGGTACACTTTAAACTCCCCAGCCCTGTGGTACGGGGAAGTCCTGATCCTTACACCCTTTTCTCCTGCTTACAGCTCTGCAATCCTGTCATTTACTGACCCAGTGGGGGCTGCTTTTGGTAGAAAAGTAATGTGCCAAAAGAGAATAGTTTTCTCACAGTTTAGGGAACTGAATTATATGAGAGAACAGGAACAGGCACGTTGGGACTACAGTACCAGGGGGACTGTGGATTGGCTCAGCCATCTTCTGTGACTGTCTTCTGCATAATCACACTTCTCTGAAGTGTGAAGAGAGTGGGAGAATTGGTGAAACAAATAAAGACAAAGAGCCGGCAAGTCATGAACTAGATGAGTTTGCTGCCTCCACTGTGTCACCCGTTCGCAGCATGATTTCTTGGCTGACCTTATGTTAAATTTAATCTGGCAGGGATGAGGTTGTATTAAGTCAAGACATCCCTCTGCTGCATACTTTAGGGAGCGGTAAGCATTCAGAGGTTAAGGTTTGGAAACGTGGGACTGGGATAGGACCGTATGCAGCCTTGTGCTCCTTTTGAACTCCTTGCTGCTACAGATGCCTACAACCATGGCAGCAAATTTCCCCTTTCCATCTGCCGTAAGAGGTGTCCTATTCAATTGGGCCTGGGTCTGACCAGGATGACCTATGCATTCCTGACCTCCCGACCATTCAGCGAGGCCACACATCCTGAAAACTTCGGTACAAAAGACAGCTATCAGCTCCCTTTGCTTAGCAACAATCATTACCGTGAGCACATCAGCCTGATGTTCTGCACTGAGGACTGACTCTTTAATGCAAAGTGCAGTTCAAGGTCTCTGCCTTAACTCTCGAAGTCCTTTGCAGCACTGGCTTGATCATTCCTCCAGGATAGCTCTGTTGCAAAGCAGCAGGGGTAAAATGTGAGGTGATAGGCAAACCTCTGTGGGGATTTCAGGGCTGTGTAAGCAAGACAGGTCGGGCTCCTGTCAAATGTAACTGGCTTTTCCTGAGTTTTTCACCTTGGGTGCTCTCTTTTGCTCATACACATACACGCACAACAAAAAAACTTAAAGTCTACCCCAGATATTCCTCGTGTGGAAGAAAAAAGGGTAACTGATGCCCTTGTTTCTGTTTATAGGTGTTTCTAAAGCATTTGAATGCAACTGTGATGGGGCAATAAAAGTACCTAAGGAGATCTCAAGAGAAGCCCAAGTTTAAAGTACTGAATCTGCCAGCCTCCGAGTCCATGAATGATGTTACATCCATAACTCAGAATGCTCCAACCAGCCCCTTTGGAAGGAAACCATCCTGCAAAGCAACATTCAAACCTGCAGACGGTGAGAAAGCCATAAATTCAGTCCTTAAGAATTTGCTTCCAGAAGCACTATTGTACCTACTGTCTTGCTAATGAGTAAGTCTCTGAGGCTCTTAGAAATAACCAGGTAAGAAAAGGCTCTCGCTTTTAATATGGTATAATTTGACAAGACTTCTACGTTCATGCAGAAAGCAAGAGCTGGAGGTACTCTGAACATATGGAGGGCAACTGGAATCCCCTTTTGCATTTCATGTATTAACAGATAATTGTGCCTTTCAAGAGGAATCATCTATTGAATCATTTGAATGCAACAGGTTTCTGTAACAGAATTAGGGGAAAAAGCCCTCAATCCCTGTACTTAGAGAATCAATGGAAGGGGTGCTGTGGAGACTCATCTTCCATTTCCAGCTGTTCCACATGAAGGATGTTGCCTTCCCTTCTTTTTTTCACCCGTTCTTCCCTGCTTAGGGTTTGGTAGCCCTTTTTGATCAATGCTTGTGTGAGTATTTCTTGTTTTAGTCTAAATAAGCTGTGTTTGCTTAAGGAACGAAAATAACAGGGTGGGTTTTGTTTTTTTTTTGCTAACTGATGTCATTTTAATTTAAGTGGCACAAGTGCAGTTGGAAGAGGCCACATGGCCTGAAAGAGTTAACTGTTTTTCCCTTCTCCCTGTCTGGAGCAGAAGTCAGCCATCTTCGTCATGTGGGAAGAACAGTGGCCCAAAACTCATCCCCTGCTCTGTCGCTCCGCTTACAAATGTTTCTGCTAGTGCGACTCCTCAGTTCTTCAGAGGATTCTTTTAAATCAATTAGTCCTGAGGCCTGACCTGCACCGTCATTCCTGCTAGGCGATGGCATCATGTAACACTCCTGCAAGATAAATATTTCTTCAGTAATTATCTGCTAATTAACAGGCACATCATAAAACCCATTCCACATAGATTCAGTGTTTGAAGAGTGGAACTTGTCCCTAGTAAATCAGAAGTCGTCCCCAACTTACTTCTCTTTTTAGTTAAGTCCTCCATCTGCTAAAACCCCATTTGTACAAGTCCTGCAGTTAAGCAGGAACATCTGCCTCCTCCCGAGGAGCCTGGCTGTCAGGGGACGAGTGTGCTGCTTTACGTACCAGACCCATGCGTCGGGGCCAGTGTGCGAGGAGGTGTGGATTCACCGGTCTTACCCCCACCACCTCCAAACCTCTCATTGTTACGCTGTGGGTGAAGCAGTGAGGTATTGCTCTGTGATGGAAGGGTACCCTGCCATATACATCCCATCAGTGTGGGACGTGGTTCTGCCAAATGGTCAGCTTGGGAAGGTTATTGGAAACTAAGGATTGTGGTGAATAGGATTCTGGCAAGTACTGATGAAAGGTGAGGATTTAGAGTTCAGCAACTCAAACAAAAATAATCATAACTCACAGAACGTAGTGCAAACTATCAGCAACAGGAGTTATTCAGAAATGGTCTTGCTATCTAAAGCACAAGCCTTAAATACTATTTTTTTTTTAATTACTTGTATTAGCTTAGTTTCAGGTTTTTTACTTTATTAGATTTGAAGTTCTTGGAGATGGATGTCCTACTAGTCTTTCTAAAGCTACCAAGAATCCTGCATCCGTAAGCAGGTGATATTCTGAGAGCAAGGCTTGACTCTCAACTGGTCTGAATCCAGGTTTTAATTGGGAATGAATTCATAGTTCAAAAATTATGATAGACTAATCCTACATAAAAAAAAAAAAAAAGATAAAACCAAAACGTAGAAGGAAGTTCTAGGAGTTCCTACAGAAGGAAAAGTAGCATAACCACAAGTGTGGTTAGCATTGCTTGTTTCAATGTTGTTAGCTGCAATGAGAGAGGATATTTCCCGATGATCTAAAATTACTGAAGAATATCAGATAACTGTTAGAGAATTGCACTTGTAATTTCTAGTTTATAGTAAAGGGCTATAATAATTAAAATCTCATCTTTCCTTCACAGATACCATGTTTGAAGTTCCTCAGTCTCATCCTAGTGGCAATTGTTAGCTGTAGCCCCTAGTTCAGTGGCTTTTTACTCGTTAGTAAAGGAAAAGATTAGAAAAACTCACCATCTGTGATAAGCTGTGAGAACAAAGCCAATTAAATTTTAACAGTTGGAATGAAGGAAAATGTGGTACAGGATAAAACTCTTCTCTCTTTCTTTAAGAAACCTGAGGTGGTTAATTTTATTTTTGCTAGAGTCACTTCAGATTTATGGCCGGTTGCAAGGATAAGGCTTTGTCTGGCTGTGCTTTAAGAGATGGAAAATACGGTATATCCCTGCAGCCTCACAGGGAATCAATTCACTTTTCATAATTTCAGAATACTTCACAATATACGGATGTGGAACAGTCACCAAAGTCTGGGAGAATTCTCTGGCACTTATTCGCACTTTTAATTTCTTCCTGTTATAGCCTCACTATTACATTTTAGAATGACCACCTCAGGTACAGTAAAATCTAGAAATGAAACAGAAAGTTATAAAGGTCATTAGAATTATTGACAAAAATAATGCAAAGAGCTGTCCTTTCTCCTTTCCAAGAAACTGTTTGGAAGCTGTGCTATCATCTTCCTGTGGCGCTGTAACGATTTCGGCAACTGTGAAGTGCTGCTCTGTACATGTTTTTAAATAACTGTCAACAGCTTCCTCAAACACCTGACACTGGTGGTCTTAGGACTCCAGTGCACAATTGACGTACACATTGTGAGGTGAGACCTGCATGAGCAGCTTTTATCGGGTATTTTGAGTAATTAAGGAGATTAACCTGAGCAGGAAAGCCAGATTTCATTTGTTTAACATAAATGTAATTATTCTTGTTATCTTATGTCTTGGGATATAGTACTATTCTCAGACTTTCATTTTGATACAAGCAAACCCTTTCTTCCTCAGTAAGTGTGTATCGTGCCATGGATTACCCCTGCAATTTAGTCTACTTACTGCCAGGTATCTCCCAACGGAACATTTATGTCGCGTGTGCTGCAGACTGTGATTTGCTTACACAATTGGGACTATGGAGTAAGGCTTGTAATTAGCGAAGGTTGTTTCCTATGCATTTTGCAGTGAGGATATCCTGAAAAGCCGAGCTCCCTATTTGAGTCCCAATGCCTGGGAATTCTCACCCTTCTCCCTCTTCATTCACACTTGCCTGTCTTCTGCTGGAAACCAGCAGGGCTGGAAGCTCTTTCAATGTTAACTCTTACTCTGCTTATGGAGCTTTGTTTTTTGTGCAACACTACCACTGACCTCAGAAAATGCCACTGCAGCCTGCGGGCAGCTAGCCAAGGGCAGCTTCCAGGAGAGTGGTTACTGCTTGTGGGAATACAACAAGGAGTACGATTTTGGGGACAGGGTGAATTTTCCCAAAGGGGGAGGAAGTGGCAGCCACCATTATTATTATTATTGTTATTATTGTTGTTGTTATTATTATTATTATTATTTTGTTATTGGTGGTGGTGGTGTTTGTAGACATTAAAATGGTGAATGTGTGATGATAAGCCTAGAATGCATTTCGGCATAAGCTATTTTTACACCAGTAGTAGATGTGTTCATGCACAGATGCTGCAGCTCTGACAAGTAACTTTCTAAAATCAACGTGACGCACCAAAGACCTCTCACCATCTCAGAAAAACAGCTTTCAAACAGTTACCGCAGCCTGGTTTGGGGTTTTCTCCTCCACTATGTGTACAACCTGCTGTTGGTTCAGTCTAATTATATTGAAAATACCTCGGTTCTGGCAAAGCGTTTGCAGTGAATACCTGCTTGCTTCAGCTTTCTAAGTGGAATTTCTCTTGAATTTTGTCTTGCAGACTTTTTACAGGAGGTTATACCTGTTATGATTATTTTCTCTTTTTAAGCTGTCATTGCTCTTTTCTTTCACAGGCTTATCTTGTGAAATACAAGTTTCCATGGAGATTTTATTTAAATAGCTCCTGGGTCCAATTTAATTAATAAATCAGAAATCTATAAACCACACCTCTCTCTTTTTAAAGTGTACAAGGACGTTCTTTGAAAGAGGATGTCGTTCATTGCCTCGTCAGTCAAATATGTATTTGCAAACATTGGGGCTTAGGTCTGACAGAGCAGGGACACATGGTTTGAAGAGATTTACTTTGTTCATAAAACAGTTGGAAGGAAAGGTGACTGACAAGACCGTACCAGCCAAAATACAGTTCACGCGATTTCAAAGCATCAGAAGTACTTTTTCCCCAAGCTTTGTCCATAGTCAATTTGTGTATTTCTGCATATCTCTAATGTTCCCAAGGGGCTTTTTTTTTTTTTTTTTAAAGAAAAAGTACTAACTAATGCTGAGAATCAACAGGAGAAATGTTCGCTAAATTCATCTATCTATTAAACACCTGCACAGGCAGAAGCCAATTTTATTATATAATATTTGACCATTCTATAGGTCTCTTGTCCATAGATATACACAATGGCGGGTGATTACCCCGTGTGTACGGCGAGGAAGCTGAAGCACACAGCAGATGTAGCAGCGTGTATCTGGGTCCCTTCATCCCTTGGGTCCCCCCTCGTCAGCCCCAGGCATGTGTGAAGCTGCTACCTGTGTCCATCGGAGGGGGTGCTATTTATGTCAGTCGACGATGTCAATGTTGTAACATAAGAGTAAGAAAATAAGTGGTGGAAAGCAAAAATTGGCAGGACGCTGAATGGTATGTATGTGTACCAGAGTGATGTTGTCAGTACAAAATATTGGTGCAAATGCCTTGAATTACCCGGGAAAGGGGGCCATAGCGTGTGTGTGGGAGAAGGAACAGTTGCTTTGCATATTTTGATCTCTTTTTGGCACATGTGTTTCACTCTTACAGTTTGAATATTGTTGACTTTTAAATCATTCAGGAAAGAAACACTGTTAAAGTTTCTGCTTTTTTCATTGAGCAGCCCAACCCGGACCTGTTCACCTCTCTGGGCTGATGGGTGCTGTGTTTACACAAATAAATAATTGGGACAGGCATTCAGATCAAAAGAATCATCCTGGTGTAGATCTGAGTTCACTCAGCTCAAGTTGAAGTGTGGAACTCAGCCCTCTGCATTTCAAGTCTTGTCACTTCTTCCTCTGGGGAAAAAAAAAGGAAAAATAGAAGGGATGCATTCCTGATATTTACTGGTGTACTACTTAAATAAGTCAGGCAGGTGAGTACAGGGCTTTTTTTCCAGATCCCACTTCCCACGCTTTCTGATGCCTTTCTATTTAAGATTGTTTTGTAGTTTTGCTACACTATTGGATGTTGTGCTGTGAGTCAGCTCTACTGAGTTCAAGGTAGGGCTTAATTGTTCATTTTTGAGCAGAACAGTTCACTACCGCTTCTTTGCACATATTCCCAGACTGGAGCAACTTGTCTATAAGAACAAAATGGGACCAGATAATTAATCTGAGGCACCCCAAACTTTCAGCCTGCTTTCCCAGTGTCTGTTATCTGAGGCCACGTGCAAAGAGGATGGGGAGGGAAGTGAAGGAGCTTGCGGCAGGAAGGTAAAGCTGACCTTAGCGGGAACAGCAGAATAGACAGACTTGCTTGAGCACACTCACACATTGAGGGTTGGACACTACAGTAAACAAAAGATTATGTCAATTTTGAACTGGTATATTCTACTGAAAGAAGGAAATAAAGAGGAGGAGAGAAGGGATGACAAGTAATACCTGTAATCACTCCAGTAACCTGACTCCAGTGTCGCACTCTCGGGGAGCAAAGACCGTCAGCCAGTCCCCATGGCTTGCTGTCCACCACAGCAAATGCAGCCGTCTCTAGGGAAAGCTGGGGAATGCCAGTTGATATTCAATGCATTTAACCGGACAGTTAGGTCTGGTTTGGGCAGCTCTTCAGGAAAACCCTGAGAAATCCTGCCACCAGACTAAAACTATATTCTTGAGCAATATTGTGCCCTTTGGAGAGAAACATCCTTTCTGAGCATTGTGGGTATATCCTGAGCCACCAACACCTCTTTGAGACCACCTTAATCCTAGCATTGTTCATCGGAGTATACAATATTCTTTTCCAATAAGATAAAAATAAACCTTTGTATAGAGTTTTTTCTCATTCTTCTGAGACTGGGTGAAAGAGGAGAAATAAAACTGCATTTCAGTTACATTGAGATATTATTCTAAACAGTTGTGTGATGGGGAGGTAGGAGATGCCAGCTCAGTGCAGTCATTTGCTCCATCAGGTGAACCGTTGTCCCAAATGATGGCTAATCAGAGATAAAGCAGGCACCAGCGGTGCAGTTTCAGCATTGCAGCTCCAGCAGATTTGCAAGGGAAATTCAGATCGCCAGGTGGTCCTTACCTTTGGCAGAAGGTCAAAAGAACATCACAACTTTCTTATCTCCCTGTTTTATCTGCCAAAGGTGGAGGGAACTGGGGAAAATATCTGGTTTTGTAGCGTTAACCCATTATAAATAGAGAGATATGCATGCAGGGACTTTTTGATGTTTTCAGGATTTTCAAGATTGCCAAATTAACCTTTGGTTTGTTTGTTTTGTTTTGGTGTTGTTTTTTTTAGTTTTTTGTTTGTTTGGTTGTTTGTTTGTTTGTTTTTTTTCACAGAATAGAGTTGCAGTTTAGAAGCTTATTCTCCAAAACATGACGACAAAGCTGAATATCTCATAAAAAGTTATTGTGGCAGTATTTTTGACATTTTGCAGCAGGAAAAGGGTTTTCAAACTATAACTTTTGTTGATGCTCATCTCCTCTATCACTTTTCCCTTGCTCAGTGCTTGTTTTACTCAGTAACACCGGTAGTTCAGGTGAAACAATGATTGTTCAATACAACCCTCAATGTCAGGCTATTCAGCAGCGTTACTGGATGCCAAGGTTAGGATTCATCCGCCTGCTTGGAAGGGTTGAGACTTGGAGCATTAAAGCAGCCCATTAGCAAGATCCTTGAATCAGATCAGCTCAACTGTAGATTTTTCCAGTCTGAATGAATCATACTGAGCTGTCTTTGGTGGTAATATCCAGATGTCCTTCCTTGGTGATCTATGAGAACAAGAGAGAAGTTTTGACTTTGCAGGCTGGGTGCAGTTGGTGGTGTTCGACTTCCCATCTTGAAGAATTTGCTGTAGTTTTACAACTGGTGACAAAGCATTAGTGTGCGCTTCTTCCCAGGGGACGATCACATCTAGTCAGGTGTCTGGTGTTTTTCCGTGCTGGACACTGTCTCTGAAACAGGTTGGCAGTGGGTATGGAAATCCCCAGCTGTTTGGTCTGACACCTTCTGCTGTGCAGTGGGAGTTGCGTGGGTGATGAAGTGGTTGCAAGGACTCTTAAAAATAATGTATTTATTTTAAATGTAATTGAAGGGAAAATAATTAGATTATTCTCAGCTGATGAGCCAGAACGCTTCTTCACAGAAAATTATTTTCTGTGTTCAATAATGAGCCACATCGTAACAGAACTAAGTAAAAATGATAAACATTCCCTTTCTTTTTACAACCGCAGTTCTGGCTCATTCATAGCCCTGGGTGGACCAGGGGGACACAGAAAGTAAAGGCGATTAATTAAAAGAAGACAAAGAAACAGAGGCTCGGGAGAGGCACACTGACGTGAAGGAAGGGATAATTTGTACTCTCTGTTATGTGTAATTGTAATAAGTGTTATAGTTAATTTTGTTGTTTGAAAATACACGTCACAATTCTTTACCAGCCCGCACAGCTAACTCGGGCCCTTCACTGAATTTTATCTACAGCTGCTGCAGGAAAACATCCCCTTGGAGCAGAAAAGGGTTCGGGCTCCTGCAGCTTTGCCTGTGCAGGGTTACAGTCCAGCCCCCCGTTTAATTTAGGCTGGAACTTTTAGCATTTGTAGTAAGATGTCAGAGCTTGAAGCGGTGATGAAGATGTACTTTGTACCTTCATTAAGATACAAAGTCATTGAGAGCAGGGAGCCAATGACTTCCCATAACCTCCCTGAGGAATTGATTAGTTACTTGCATTTCATTGTGGGAGGAATCTAGAGCTGCCTAGAACCGCACATGGGATGTGCCCGTAGACCTGTACATCCCACAGGGCGAGGTCACGGCAGGAGAAGTACGATTTTGCTGTAATGATGTCATGCTAGCTGCCGCCCTGTCACCCAAGACAGCTGTGCGTTGCAGACCATGGTCTAGGGTGGCGGTAGCTGAACGTGGTTTTTTTTGAGTTGAGGGTTAAAACACAGCCAGCTCAAGGCTTTTCAGAATTATTTAACTCTTGCGCGTGTAGAAGAAGAGTGCAGTCTGCTGTGCAGGGACAGATCTATGCCACCCTCCATTCCTTCCTGCTCCCAGTGCGCCCCACGGGGCCAGAGCTGGAGTCCTTCCTTGTGCTCTCCTTCCCCTTCTCCCTCCTGGCCAGGTCTGTCCCCAGGCCAGTAGGTATCAGAGCCAAGCAACTGAAAAATTATTTCTGCCATGATGCTCTGCCTCCCAGCCCGGCCCTAGGATGTGTGCGCTGCTGCTCTGCTCACGCAGCCAAAGCACGTTGATGCTCTTTCTCACCTCCTGCCCCATTAAGCAAGGAGGAAGGTGACAGGCCAAGCACTTAGCAGGACTCGGCGCTGCAGCAGTGAGGCCACATCTGTCCATCCGTGGTGTTACGTTGTGCCCTGCACAATGTCTCTGCTTATGCTCAGGGAGGCAAGAAGGGCCGCGCACTGTCGTGGTGGGTGATGAGTCGTGCCCCAGGGTAGCAGTTGTGCTTCTCTGACCTCGTTCCTTTGGCTTCTTGTCACCGTCACGCTGGCATTAGCCACTGAGAAAATAGATTTGGGGGATGAACACCAGCCTCTGGGTGCAGGTTGTGGTGGGGTTGGTCTTCAGAGGAATTGGCAAATCCTTTCCAGTGAAGAATAAGGACTTGTGTTTGGTCCTTCTGAATGCTGAGCATCCCCTGCTCCTGTGAATTTTGGAGGCTCAAAAGCCTTATTCTCGGCTGCCTCCTGTTTTGTATGAGTTTCAGTCTGTTTTTAAATTTCTCCCCCAAGTGGTAGGGTTGTTTCCCTTGGGAAATTTTAAATAAAACCAGGTAACTTTACATCCATTTTTGCAGATAATTCTTCTTTGTAGAGAAATGTGACTTTCAAACTGCTGTTTAAAAATAACAAGAAAATTTATTGTAAGTGATTGATTCTTGGTGCAATTTTCTTGGCTGAAGTGAAACAACTGTGTTTTCTGAGCAGATCTGTGGGTGGGGGCTGTGAGCAGACAAGATATACTTGAGTTCCAGTCTATCAAGTTGGAGCGTAGCAGGTAAATCTTGGGTCTGCATCTCTCGCTCTTTCCCCCCCCCTCTTTTTTTAGGAAACCTAATCAAGGTAATTGGCATCTAGCAATCAGGTTTTAGGATCTTGACAGTTCTGCAATGTGGTTTCTGTCACTGGTCTGGGAAAGCAAGACTGAGGAGGAAATGGGAGCTATCATGTCATGTGGATGAGTAACTGGCTCAGACAGACCTTCCTTTGTATCAAGGCTTGAAGCCACACTGCTGTCTCACTACAGCCCGTGGCTATTGCAATAAAAAGCAGGTGCAAAAGAGAAATAGGGGAAATACGATTTTTTTTAAAAAATGGCTGGCTTTTATAAGTTAACATTAATTTTTTTTTAAAGTTAGCTATAAGTCTGGGAACATACTTGAATTCTTCAAATCTTAGTACAAAACTGACAGAATAGATTTCGTTTGCAGCGCAATTTTCTCTATCAGCAATCTCAGCACAAAGTAGATTTTTAGCAGTCACTTGGTTCTTTTTATCACTTTTAATCACGCACAGGCAAATGTTTAGATCTTAGGAAAATGACTCACCTGTCTTAGGTGTTTTTAGCTAAATATTTCTGTCCTTTTAATCAAATAAATATATACAATACTCAAATTTAAACACTTGCCATGTTTTAAAACTTTTTTTTTTTTTTAAAAGCAGTATAAAAACTAAGTACAGAGTTGAACATGGAAGTATATCCACCATTTCTCCTTGCTATCAGTGTGGCAAAGTAAACATCTTCAGGCGAGTGGCTTTATGTGTTTAGCTTCTCGTTCAGTTCTTGTTTGCTGTTTGTTTTATTTAGGCTCCTTTATTTCTTTGACGAGAAGAATTCAGCATAATAGCACTGGGAACCAATTACAGGTGGGAGACTGGTGCCCCTCAGATGTCTCCACAGTTTTTCAGGCACCAGAGAAATACAAAAGATTCTCTTGTAGAATCTGTCCCGTGCCACCACGTTGGTGCGTGTTACAGCACAGAATTTCTGTTTTTCAGGTAGTTGTGTAAGCTGCTGTTAAGAGTCTGCAATTGCATCTAGACTGGTATTTTTTGGAAAATGTATGTAGGAGTAGCAGCCCGTGGATCTTCACAGAGACCAGTCCTAACTGCAGAGCTTTGAATAGACTTGGGTAATTTTGTTGTAATAGGTGACTGTTTAAAACTAAAGCCTGTAAATCTGCTTTAGATAGCTGATCGCCAGGGTCATCTCCTCTCTATATCCTTGGTAACTGGAAGCAGCAGGCAGTGCGGACCAAAGAGGTGGTGATAATTCTGCTGTATTGTCCTCTGACACTGATAAACACAATTCAGCGTCTCACCATTGGTCCTACAAAGGATTAAAGCGTTTTCATATGGGAACTCTTCAGTAAAGCTGATTTTTGGAAGCGTGGCTCAGCTGTATTTTTCAAAGGTGTCATAACCAGATTTGTAGACACTTATGGGGAGGTTATCACTGAGTTACCTCAAGCTGGGCAGAAATATCAGTGCATGTTTTTGACAAAGCCTGTGTTGTATTTCCACGTCTCTGTTTCCACCTGTGAAACAGGGGTAAGCAACGCCATCCGCTGCAAGGCTGAAGGGTTGGCACTGTGCTTTGAAAACACTTAGCGGGCATCCTAGGAATTTTTTCACCTCTGAATGCCAGGATTTCAGGCCTCAGTATCATTTGGCAACAGATCTGGGCAGAAAAACCAAAGCACTTCTTAAATTCTTTGCTTTCCTCCAGTAATGTATGAACAAGCCTAAAATTAGTTAAATGATTATGAAAAAAATCAGAATTGTCTGTGACTGTAAACTGCCTCAGCTTAAGTTTATGTGAAAAAAAGATGCCTCTGATTCTAAGACAGTAAACTGGAAAATCAGGAGTTCACTTGCCTTCCCCATGGAGTATTTAAAAATGTCTCATGCTGGGGTATGTGGATAAGAGAGGTAGACAGCAGCATAGTTGAAATGACGGTACTCACTGCAAGCCTGTTCTCTCTCCTATGCTTTCTATACACTATAAAATACTAACCTTGGTTTTATTCATAAAATATCATTATTTTTATGTTATGAAAACTCTGGGAAATATGTTGAATTGCAGAAAGTTTGTCAGAGAATATTTGGAATTTTCTTTGTCTCTAGCCCTGTTTTGAAAAGTAGTAGTAACAAAAGTTTATTGACTAAGCTGTTAGTAATGTGTACTTTGAGATTAATCTGTAAGAAAATGCTTTCATGATCCCAGATTGTCCTTCTCAGATACAAAAAAATTTTTAGGTCCCACAGATTTGTTTCTCTATTATATCAGTACCATCTCATTTACATGCCTAGCATTCTTAAAATAATAGAAAGATCCCATCAAGGGAAAAAAATAATCAAAGTAAGCCCCATTTACTTGTTCTTAAACATGTCTCACAGTCTTGAAAAAGTTATTTTTGTCTCTTGGTAGGTGTGAAAATTAGAGGTAAGTTGCCAATAGGTTAAATCAGAGGATGGAGTGAAGCTCACTGATTTTAATGTTTAAATATTCTCCAGTACTGCTTGGGAATAGCTGCTATATATCAATTATACACTGAGTAGGAAGTTTTAAGACAACTGGTACTGCTAGAAATTCTGCCTGTCAAATTTGTCATAGTTTATTTAATTACAAGTATGAAGAAGAAACAACCTAGTAGCTTTTCACAATCTCTCCCCCCTAGGGCAGATGGGTATTAAAGCCAATTCAGTCTGTTTCCTGATTGCTTCAGGCTACAGAAAATTGTTCCCCAGGGAAGAGAAGTAAATCAGTTATGATCTTTAGTCTCTCGGAGGGAGATTAGAGCCACCACACTGGTGAAACAGCAGTAGGCTTCCTCTGTGTAACTGATTTCACCTTTAATCCTACCATTGATTGAATATTGCTAAGAACGCTGCCATGCATTTTAAGGTCAAACCGATGATGAACACCCCAGGCAAAGGAAGTTATTTACACAAAAAGGTAAAGACGAGCCTTTAGCTTTACTGTTTCAAAAAAGCAGTAAAACATCTACTTTGGAAAAAAAATTATTCCAATTTCAGCCATCAGCCTTTCCCAAGTTTTTGTCAGGCTGCTTATCACAGTGGTGTCTGAGTATCTTCCAGGTAATGTGGAATAGTGAAGTCTTTTGTGGTCTTCATTGTATCTCTCACTCTGCTTTCTTTTCCAGGTAAAAGTTCTCCTAATGTGAGGCTTTTATTCTTTATCTGTTGGTGTTAATTTCCTTTTAGTATTAAGTAGAGCTAGGACAAAAAGTAGTACTAAAGTTGCAAGAGTCATTTTATGACACAAAGTGGTTTTATAGGAAAGGAAAAAAAGGTTTTTCTAAAAAAAAATAATAATAAATTCACACCAGCTACTGCTGAATCTCCTCTCTTAGTCTCTCTTTTTGCTTTTCATATCACAGCATGTTTTTTCATAAAGTTTTTTTTTTTTTTAATCAGTAAAAGAGAATTCTTCTGTCTCTACTGGATTAGAAAGCCCCAGATTTGCCTGACAGGATACCTTTCTATAGTTGTATGCAAAATCCATGTGTATTAAAGCTGTTAAGAATTACTGTGTATAGTACTGTGTAGGCTGTGAAAACCACAACGTCTTGATGCAGCTACAGGTGAGGTCTGGCACAAAGATGATTTCTGTTTATCTTATATTGTTGCTTATAAAGTGTTCTGGTTGTTGAGAGTCTCATTTGCCATTTAATATGGATGCACCAACCCCTGGATGGACGGTGAGGGTAATTTCTTCTGCCTTGGGTGTTTATATAAGGCATGTAGAGCTGTTTATCTGGCATCTTGCGTGACACTTGATTAGGTCTGAAGACTGTAGTCTGCTGAGGCTCTGTAAGTCTACCCGGGAAAGATTAATTTCATCTTTTTGGTGATTTTGTATACCCAGCTGTCGCATGATTTATTTCCAGGCCTTCACACTTGAAATGAAGCTTCCTGGTTTTCCATCATAGAGGTTTTCCTTTAGAGTAAGGACTTGTATTTAGATCCTGTAATTATGCGTTCCCATTCTGGATTGCAGGATCTGTTGGGTGATCTTGGGCAAACCACAGGACTCCTGTTTGGCTTCCCAAATGATATGTATCCTGCTTACTTATACCGAAAGCTGTTGAGGGTGGAAAATTGGAGCCAGCTCTTAAAAGGACTTCAAAACATCGGGAATTATGCTAATGGCATAATAACGATAATATAAAATAGAGTGGGACCTAGAGAGACATGCAGGATGAATACCTGGATTGGTTGGAGAGAAACGATTGGACTCAACCAAAGTTGAGAAAACTCAGTAAACGAGGGGCAGCCCTGTTTTAAACCAGCTTTGTTATTGCTCACTGGCTGGGACAATGTCATGCTTTCTTCACGCGGTCACAACATTTCTCAGGAGGCCTTTGGCTGGCTTAGGTATCCCATCTGCCTGTACCTTAACACACCCTCCTGGGTTGTTGCTCTCTACCTAGGACGTATCTCACGTGATACTGCTTGATGCCAAATATCTTTTATCTGTAGGGTACGTCTGTGTCCTTTCCTTTGTTGTCTCTTAATCCCACCATTGTCACTCATCACATTGTGGGAATCCTGTCAGCCACTTCTGTGTGTGGGAATGTGATTGCATTAATGCCAACAGAGCCAGCACTGGTATATGCCCAGCTTTGGCTGTGCCTTGCTGACGGCTCTCCTGGTCAGGATTTGTGCCTGAACTACTCAGGAAGGACCAGCAACTTTACTGGCTGTGGTCACACCACTCTGAGTCCTGACCATGACTGCAAACTAGCAGCTGACTTGCAGGTCTGGGCTCATTTGGGACCTGCCACACTTGAGCTTTTAGGGGGTAATCTAGAGAGATGGGGACTAAACGCCCCACTGTGTGCCTCCAGAAGCAGCGATCAGCAGGCATTCGGGGTCTCTCCAATACCATCAACTTTTCAGAGCAGTTACGTCCCAGCCCACGGCAGCAGGTACTGCAACGCCTCTAAAAAGGGATGCAGGAAGAGTTGCCATGGAGGTCAGTGTTTTTGCTGACCAGTGCAGACCAGAAACCGATCCCTGGGTTCAGGCAGACTTTCTCTTCTGCAGAATCGATGGGCACCCGACAAAGCTGGCGTTAACCTCAGGGTCTCTGGGTAGCAGATAAAGCCTGGGTCCTTTCTCCTCCTCATACACTGGGTTAGTTGGATTTGCCGGTTCACTTCGTGTAGTGCAAGCCTCAGGCCCCTTCCCCTTTCTCCTGCCTCCTGCTGGGCTGAGGTTTGAGACCAATTTCCTTGCTTGCACCCCCGGACTCTGCGAGGGACTGGGGGTGGGTGGAGCGTCTGCTGGTGCCCTGGGTAGGCAGGCAGGGTTTGTGCGGTGCCTTGGCAAGGAGATGTCTGCAAAGCTCTGCAGTGCTGCACCGTTTCTTGCAGCAGTCACTACGGGGGGAGGGATGTGCTCTTCATACTATTGATATCATTGATATTTTCCTGGCTGACTTCATGCTTGTTCCTATTCCCAAGCATTTCTCCGGTTTAGCCACAAGGTGCCATCAGTAGACACTTCTACACCAGTATTACATCCACTGGAAACGGAGAAAGCCAGGCAGAAAGTCCCTGATGTTATGTAGAGGGAAAGGCTAATTAATGAAAACTGTAAGCAGAAGGAGATCAAAATATAAGGGAAAAAACACTGAGGAAAGGCGGCTTCAACTGTGTGCACCTCACGTTTTATGCTGTTGCACTGACAAACTAATCAGCTCCGATTTTGATTTTTATTTTTAAACTGATTTTAATACTTAGTGCCCCTAACGACAATGACATCAAGCAGTGTCCATGAAGCCTTGTGTCCTATTGTGTTTGCTGCCATGAGAGGACAAATCAGAAGGCATGGTCCCTGCCTCCGAGCGTTTCCCGTCCGAGCTGAGGGAGGAAATACATCAAGGGGAAATAATCGGAAAAAGGAGAGTGAGAATAAAAGTTATAGAAAGAGTAAATTTTCCGGAGCATCTTTGTGATTCTGAAAGATGGCTATTTCATGTAGGCAGGTCTGGAGGAGAGATCTGACCAAGCAGGTAAGAGTGAATTTACGGAACAATTCTGGAAGGAGTCATGCTTGAAGAACAGCAAACAGGAAAGAAGGCCCAGGAGACACTTGTAAGACCAGCAGGAGATCTGGCGGAGACAGGTGCTGTTTACAGAGCAGTGCAAGACCGAAGTGTTTTCAAGTATGCGACGCATCTGCAGAGTGAGCGGTTATTCTCTTATAGTCTAAACTTCGCAAATCGGGATGCAGGTCCTGGAAAAGCAGTTGATACTCACTGGGAAAGCAGAGGACGCTAAAAGATTTTCCCAGCAAGCATCGTTACATTTTCTCTGTGTGGCGAGATGGGTGGTAAGGGCCGATTCCCACTAGCCGGGAAAGGAACAGCCGGGATGCAAATAGGTAACCGTGCACGTGGAAGAAATTGGGAGGATAACGACGGCTTCGGAGGAGCTGCCGTGCACAAAAGCAGAGCAGCAGTGCTAAAGCAATGAGGGGAATGGGAAAGCCTGGGAGGAATGTGGGACTACGGCTGGAATTGAGGCGTCTCTTGCTGCCTTGGTTGTGAGGAACTTCTTCCTAATTGCATTTCTGACTGCAATTACAGCACTATGCAATACAGCGTAGTTTGTTTGCTGAGTTTCCTTTTTGGCTCCTTACAAATTGACCCATTTGCTTTACTTTGTGTGTTTTTAATTTTCCTTTGCAAAACAGCCGCACTTTGGGCTCATTTGGTAAATTAATATTAGTGTTTCAGTAAGGCTGCTATCAGTCCTTATTTTACACTAAATCTTTCCTACAGGTTTTTCTTTTTCCCTCCTCCTCTCTCTGACTAATAGATATCATTTCAACAGTTTGACTAACTGCCGTGTTATAGAAAAGGCAGTAATTTATACTGATGTAATGGCTGTGATAAAAATCATTTGTGTGCTGATTTTATAAATTAGGTAGGAAATGTGAGTGCCTCTGAAAAATGAAGTGCTACCACATGAATTCCAGTGTTGTTAATGCTTCATACCTTTCTGCTTCATTAAACCAATTTCACGGGGAGATGAGTTAGAGGAGGAAGCTGTGCTGCTTAAGAGACGCAACAATGGTTTATTGAAAGAAATGGGGATAAGATTAAATTAAGTGCTACTTGAGAAATATGGAAATACAAAAATATTCAAGCTTATAGATGGTGAATTCAAAAATATGATAAGTTAGCTCTTTCATACCCAAAGAACTGTCTCATCATAATTGCATAGGCTGAATTCACAGGCTACTAATTAATATTGAAGAGTTTCTTAAACCAGTCTTATAAATGAGTCGGAGTGCCCTAGAACTAATTTATAACTATTTCGTTTCGGAAATCAAGACAACTTAAAATGCAGCTTTCAGTACATTCCTATCTTGGCTGCTAAATCCTTTGAAATTATTTCTGCCATATATTTTTAATTTATTTATTTATTATTTCACATATTTCATTTATCAGCTGAATTTAAAGGGAGGAATAAGAAAGGTGTAAGATTAAGAAGCCTTTAGGTCTGGTAAGACCCTGCTAATTTAGGATAATGATCCAGAGCAGCCTAAAGTAACTTTTCGACCACTTTTGATCTGAATTCAGCTGCATTGAAACTGATACGTTTCAGTTACATTTACACTGGATTTTTTTTCTGATCGAAGCTGTGGAATATGTAACTTAAGAAATAATAAATTTGTGTCCACAGAATGCCTTTAAGATCAGGTAAGGTCTAAAACTAAGAGGCTAATTGATTTTTTACCACTTCCATAAAATAGCTGCAACTATTTTTTCCCTTTCCCTTCTCTCCCTTGAGGACTAGAAGTTTTCATTCTCAAACAACTAAACCCTATTTGTTCTGTGGATGGTGGAACATGTAAATACAAAGGGAGTCTTTCATTAAATAAGAGGCTTATGCATACACAAGTTTTAAAAAATGCATAGTTTCAAAGCACAACTGAGAGGCTGCCATTTTACCCCTGATTCACAATGAGAACTCTGTGTACAAGTGACCCAAGTACTGGGATTTGGTCCAGCTCTCAGATTAGCACAGAAAACACGTAGAGACATGGACGTCACCCATCCCCCTCCCACTAATGATAATAGGAGCTCAAAATGTGCTCATCGGGAATGTGTGTAGGATCTTATCGACAGAAGCGTATCCATCGCTACCTTCTGCTTGGGGAGACCACGTTTCTTCTCGTGTATGATGGGTGCATCACCTAACATTAGCACTACTGCACCATTGACACTCGCTATCCATATGCTTTCATTTAAAATAAATCGCTCTATGGAACAGGATAATGTGCCAGACAGCTTTAAGGCTGGATCTTGCCAAGTGCTCTCAA
Source organism: Larus michahellis (assembly GCF_964199755.1). Taxonomy (NCBI): domain Eukaryota; kingdom Metazoa; phylum Chordata; class Aves; order Charadriiformes; family Laridae; genus Larus; species Larus michahellis. Next base: position 45,047,371 of record NC_133904.1, read on the forward strand.
TTCCCAATGAGAGGTAATCAGCGCTGAGGACACTTAGCCCTTCTCTGGATCAGTTCTAGTAGCAAGTATGTAATATTACAATGCAGCTCATTTCAATACTGGCAAGGATCTTCCTAACAAAGTGCTGGGCACCGTCCAGCCCCAGTGCTGCTGGATGACTTCAGCGGGATTTGGCACCTTATGGGATTGGTCTGTAAGATGTAATTAGCGATTCAACTCATCTGCAAGCGCAGTGCATGGGATTTATATCTTTCATTCTTCCTTTCTTAAAAATCTGTTTGTTAAGGAAGGCTGGAGGAAATAGAATGGGGATAAAAATGAAATTCCTGCTAGTGGAAAAACTCTGAGAGTCCAAAACCTTTGTCACCATGTATAAAGAAAAGTAAAAATCTTGGAATTTGGAATTGGTGAGATTTTTCTAACAATACCTATTTGCTTTCACCTTATAGAAATAACGTTTCAACAGTTTTCCTGAAAAACAAAAGGAACCTGTACATCCCTGTTAGGATTTTTACTATAGATGTATCCAGTTTTACTATAGATGTATCCAATTTCCAAGGAAAAAGTATGCTTTGAACTAGCCATAGTTACACAGGACCCACATGGCTTCTCCTTCGAATTACTCATTCTGTGATGTTCTCCCCCCTAACTGTACCAGAATATTTTCATTATACTGCAGAGATACCTGGTTATTTTCTGTGCAATTTGGTGAGTTTTCAGAGGTTTGAGAATCAAATTGTTTCCTCTGTGTAAGTTTGTGCGTGCCCATTTGGCAGATAATCGTTCCTTTCTTACTCCCGGCCTCTACGTTCAGAACGGAGCTGAGACTGGCGCTGGGCTGGGGGTGAGTTACTGCCTTTGCGTGCTGTTTCTGGGGGTGTTTGCGCTCACCCAGGTTGGCAGTGGTCAGACACTGCTTTCTGCTGCTGCCGGGCTCCTCTTAGTAGTGGTGGGGAGCTCTGCTTGTTCCTGGGAGAACTCGGTGTGTTACAGGTCTGAGGTTATTTAGTTTATTTTTAAGGTTGTGATTTCTTTCTATCTTTGACCATGCATTCTATTTTATCCTTCTTTCTCTTTCGAATTTTTGAACTGGGTGGGTTTTTTTTTTTTGTTTTGTTTTGTTTTTGTCTCTTATTCTTATCCTTTCCTTACTCTTTCGCTTCCTGTTTACTTGTCTGTCTCTGTTAAGCTGTCTTCTGTCCTGCGCTGTGTCAAGTGAATGCCGCTTGTTTTGCGGTCAGGAATATAAACGCTTGCCACTTTCCCTTTGCTCTGCTCCAGGCACGAGGAAAACAGCAGATACACGTTGACAGCATTTTGTCTTTGTGCATGTTGGGCTTACTGCAAGCGTTGAGTGCAAATTGCAGAATAAATTCACATGCTGAATACTGGAGAAGAATTACATCAAAGATCTAATAATGAGTAACTGAAGCTGCCCACAGTTACGAAAGCATTTAGCTTACTGAGACACTTATAAAAGCTAGCCGTATCTATGAAAAAGAACTGTATAGTTTGCCTGCATGGAGTCCTGAACTCCATTCTTTTTTGTATCAATACGTGCTCTGAATCACTCCATTAGAAGAAAATGAAAAATAGAGTTTGTTTTACAGTGGCCACAAGATTTTGGCACATATTACAAGATACCTCACTCTTTTAAGCCCGGATTTAGTTGTGCAAGGAAAACACTCTCACATTCTAGTGTTTTTCCTACCCCCAGTTATGTTATTGCCCTGGTAGGTTTAATTTGAGGCTTTCTAGAGTGCAAATTCTGTGTGGAAGAATTGCTTACCAGCTATCGTTGGAAAATACATACAGGTCTGTGGGCCAGCTTTGGTGTGGAAATGTTATTAGTTTGTTAGAAACATTTTGGGGTTGCTTCTATATTTTAGATAATCGGTATTAATTTTAGAGATTTGATGGTGGTGGGTAACTAGGTTCAGAAGTAGAGCTTTGTAAAGAAGTATGAGATTTCCAGGATTTGAGGCTCTCTCAGAGTAAAAATGAGATATTTATAAGTCTTAAACGTGTATTGGCAGAGAAAAGCCATGGTAAAACTGAATATTAGCCCTCTTTTAAAGGCAGGCTTTGAGAAAATGAGCATGTCTTGAGCAATACAGGTAAACGCACACTGTAGAAGTGTTCTAGACTATGTCTGCGTTACGAGACCTGGCAGCACAGCAGTCTGCCCGCAGCAGGCACAGGCTTTGGCGGCACAGACTGGCTCAGTCTGTCACAAGTCTTCCCGCTCGTGTTCCCAAGTTTCCTTCCCGTTGAAACCACGGCTCAGTAGGGGAAGGGACTGAAGTATCCTTTATCTTACTCTGACTTGGTTCTTCTCCCTCCTTACCCCTTGCTCTCAGCCAAGTGAATAGTTCGTCCAAAGGTGTGGGATCCAAAGTTCTGCTCTCACTCCCCACCAAGCAGGTAGCGGCTGACCACCGCCGTATTAATGATCTCCTGTCCTCAAGACTACGAATGTTAAGCAGGAGGGATTGGTTTGTTTTGCACAGGGAAAAATATGAGGGTTTGGTATGTTCAGACCGTGGAAAATCTGGACACGATGAAGTGCTTTACTGGCTCATCTCTAGGTGAGTCTCATGCGCATCTCTTGCAGAGTTACGAAATGAAACTCTCCAGAGTGCAAAACAAAAGTTAGAATAGTTATGTGGCACTGCTCATCAGCTGGCAAAAAATCATCTGCTTATTGAAGCTGGATGCTTCATGCTGTACACGGCACTTTCTGGAATGTTTTATTCACTCACTGAGCATTTTGAGCTTTGGAAGTGACTCATGAGCACAAATCCCAGTACATTTAGCTTTTTTCACTTTAGATTGTGTGTTTCCAACATCAAACATTTGTTGGATTTTCCTGTCAGAATAGCAATCTATAAACGTGTAGATTCAGCGCCAACATCAGAGCAAACTGGTAAAACATCCTCTGTCTGCTATCAGAATGGGGCAAATTCCTTTATTTTGCTATTCCCTACTGAGATGCAAGTTCAGACTTTTGAAAACAGCATCTGAAGTTTTACGCTTTGACTTCACAGCCAAGATACTGGGCAGAAACTGCGAGGCTGTTGTTTATGCAGCTTTTCTCCTTCAATGAAGTTGAGCAGAGCTTGTCTACAACCAGCTTTAGATAGTCACTCACCACCCCTGGGCACACTGGGCGGCTGCTGCTGCTGGTAAAGGAGATGTATAGTTTACCTCACCAAAGGCTTACCAGGTTTCAATCATTTTTAAAGAATTCTGAGAGTACTTGGTTAGCAGAAATGTCAAATAGTGGGGGGAACATTCATAGCGAGGAGCTATCATGATATCTCCAGTAGAAAAGAAGGGAAAATACGGATACAGAAGGGGACAATGGTCAACACCATTTGAAGGCAGTAAGATGCCTCCCATTAAGTCACATGGCCACATGCCTGGGTTTTTCCATCCTTTCTTATTGTCGACATCAGTGTTTCTGTTATATTATTGACCTGAAATATGTCAAGAGTGGATAAATTAAAAACGCTCCTGTCATGAATGTGTATGGCTCCAGGAAAGTGAGAGGAAAAGTTAGGCTGAACACTCAACAGTGCAGTAGGACAGTTTAACTGGCGAGTGAGCAGAACTGGCCCCAATAAATAGATTCAATTAATACCATAAAAAGCGATGCCTCTGTGCAGGAGTTTTTGCAAGAAATTGTTGCTCTTTGGCTGTAGAAGTGACGCTTTTCAGTTTTTGTGAAGGTGGTGGTCTTATTTTTCGTAAATGTGCCATAGAAAAAAATCACGATGTGCAACAGTAATGACTTGTCCTGCCTTTATTCCTGTGTTCCCTTTCTCGTGGCGCTATAAGGAGAAATACTGGACTTGAACGTCATGAGGTTTATGACTTAACAGTGTTGGGCATCTTTTTGGCTCAACTGAATACGTTCTAATGCCAGGAAAACGTTTACATAGAATAATGGATGTTGGATCATTAAGAAACATTCAGAAAAAAGTATTTTCAGTTATTTTTAACATCTAGCTTGTCTGTTGTGGAACTATAAATCTCCTTCCCTCCTTAAGAATTTCTTAATCAAGTTGTAGCCTATGTAGTCTATTATATAGACCCTCATAAATGAGGTGCTTATGTTGGAAATAGTGCCAAAATATGACATCAGGAAGGTGTTGCTATAATTAATGTTTTTGGTGAGAAAGAGGGGAAAGTATTCTTAGGGCTCTTCTTCCTTCTATGGATAAGAAATATAATCATATATTACCTCATGATAGCATGATTCCGATGCAAATGGCAGAGACTGGTGGCTTATTAATAGGCCTCGCCTGTAGCAAACCTCCTTTCCCCGCTTCAGTTTGAAATTGATTATTTTAATACAGAATTCCTGAATGAAAGAGGTTCTTGGCCTTTTCCTGGGCTGTTGAATAATGTATGTGGGAGAAAGCAAATAGAAGCAGAGGGTCTCAGCTGCCGGAACAATGGGCTGCGCACAGAGCTGAGGGGGCACATTAGTTTATCATTGCCTTGTCAATCCTCATAGGCTGGGAATCGTGGGATAGCCTGGAAAGAAGCAGCTGCTGAACGTGTGGTAAACTGACCGGGGCACTTTAGAGAGACGACTACATTTACACATCTGAAAACAAGATATTGATTTTCTCTACAAAGCTGGAGAGAAATAGTCATCCTGAAAATATATCTAGATCGTGGCTTATTTGCAAAACCGCGGCGCTTTCTGGCTGTTCCGAGAGCCGGGAGCCTCCTCGTGATGGGGCTTGCAAATCTAAAAATAGTCTGCATAAACTTTGCTTTTCCTCTTGGTTGATTGACTGCCTTCCTAATCCTTTTAGTGATTCATTACAAGGAAAATGTAAATGCAAGCAAGCTGGATTTGTAAGCGTTAACAAAAATATTTTCCCTAGATTAGTAGATTTTTCTTTTAAAGGTAAAAGTATTTTTCAAGTTACATATTCCCCTTCTGTGGGCCAAACTGATGTTGGAGATACACTGTGTGATATCCATGACATCACAGGCTCTGCCTTTTCTAACGGAAGTACAGTTCACTTCGGAATGCCACTTCTGGTTTATTTTACCTCCCCGGGCAGGAAGTTTTCTTCATGGCTTTCAGAAGTGATAAAAATAAGAAAGCGAAACAATACTTGACATGAACAAAGCGAGATGATTAATTATTTTAAATGACGAGAGATTTAAGGCAGAGAGATGAGCAAGCATTTCCAGGTATAGCGATCACTATTTCAGTGAGAAGCTGATGCCTTGTTCTAGGACAGGTTATTAGGATGCTGTTATGTGGCTGTGATCAGAATTTATGACTATTATTTTAGCTCTCAGAAATCCTATTTATGACTCAGGATCTTCTCTGCTGGGTCCATACAAGACTATGTTCACGATGTGGATCACAACATGTTGAGAAGTTCCAATTGCAATAACATGCCTTGTCAGAAAGGAAATATTTTTATCTATCTAGGCCTAATTGTAGATCCAGATCCCCCATAGGTGTAATGGGTTGGTCTGTTGTCCTTATGGGATGACAATTACAAACATGAAGACACTTGGCTTCATGAGTTGCTTTCTTGGTTTTTTCTGTCAAAACCCAGGTACCTCAGCACTTACTTGCAGGTGTAATCATTGCACTTTGGCGTACAGTATGTAGGTCTTGCAAGGGCTCCACTTTGTAAAATAAACAAGTTCATATTTTGATACTGAATGTAACCAACAGTAGTCAAAAGCCCCTCCAAAACCAGGACAAAATGAAGGCATTAATTTGACTGGGATATCTTCAGACTATTATAGTGTTTTCCACCTGGATAGAAGTAGGAAGTTAGGCTCCTCATTGTTTTCCAGTCTGATATTGTGATGAGAACAATAGAAGAAATACAACAGAACAATAAGTTTTTTCTGTATCTTTTTAAAGACAGGGAAAGTATAGTAATTTAAGTGTGGTTTGATTCCTAAATTAGTGAGCTGTGTCGTAAGTAATGACAAAACGTATCTCCGTATCACAAAATGTAACCACTTAAAATCAGATTTCTAAGTCTAGATCTGAGAAAATGAATAAATGCTCATGTATTCTAATGTTCAGAGAATCCAAAATCCTCCTGTTGATTGCAATGAGAGTTCAGTGATTTTAAAAGGACACTTTCCATGGAGCGCAAGAGGTCTTGATCCCCAGATGCAAGAAATCGTGAAAGGAAGGCAAGAGACCAGCACGGCTGAGTTGAGACCTGCTGTTCAAACTAAAGGGCAAGAAGGAAATGCACAGGCAGTGGAAGCAGGGACAGGTATCCTGGGAAGAGTATAGGGATGCTGCCCGGTTGTGTAGGGATGGGGACAGGAAGGCCAAGGCACAGCTGGAGCTGAACTTGGCAAGGCACAAAGACCTGACACAAAGAATAATAAGAAGGGCTTCTACATGTACGTCAGCCAGAAAAGGAGGGTTAAAGAAAGTGTACCCCCGCGATGAGCAAAACTGGCAAACTGGTAACAAAGGAGGAGGAGAAGGGTGAAGAACTCAATAAATTTTGCCTCAGTCTTCGCTGGCAACCTCTTTCCTGACACCTCTCAAGTGGATGGACCACAAAGTAGGGACTGGAGGGCCAAAGTCCCTCCTACTGTAAGAGAAGATCAGGTTCGTGACCACCTGAGGAACCTGTACGTACAGAAGTCTCTGGGACCTGACGAGATGCATCCCAGAGTCCTGAGGGTATTGGCTGATGTAGGTGCCAAGCCACTCTCTGTGATACTTGAAAACGACAGTCAGGTGAGGTCCTTGGTGACTGGAAAAAGGGAACCATTGCACCCATTTTTAAAAAAGGGTAGAAAGGAGGATCCTGGGAACTACTGACCTGTCAGCCTCACCTCTGTGCCTGGGAAGATCATGGAACTGATCCTCCTAGAAATTATGCTAAGGCACCTGGAGGACAGGGAGGTGATTTCAGACAGCCAGAATGGCTTCACCAAGGGCAAGTCTTGCCTGACCAACCTAGTGGCCTTCTATGATGGAGTGACTACATCAGTGGACACAAGAAGAGCTACGGATGTTGTCTATCTGGACTTCTGTAAGGCCTTTGACATGGTCCCCCACAACGTCCTGCTCTCTAAATTGGAGTGGTATGAATTTGATGGGTGGACTGTTCAGTGGTTTCTCAAAACACAGTAATTGTGTTGTGTGATTTCCTGACTTCTCTGTACTCTGGTTTAAACTGGTCATTATGAATAATGTCCTTATGAATAACCACGTCTGTGAAAATGTTAGGTGAGACACTTCAAATCTGTGGTTAGAGAATCCTGATTAAGCAACAAGAAGAAAAAGGCCGAATGACATCATCACTTACTGGAACTTCAGATTGTATTTGCTTCAGACATCTTTTTTGAACAACAAAAAGATTAAAGTGCCGTATCTTGCATTCCTTTCCTGTGATTTTAGTAGGAGTTTTGCATGGAACGAGCCAGAATGGATCCTCTTAAACTATGCCATGAAATACAGGAAGAGTATTTGTTTCTTCTCTTAGCTATACATTAACATATTCCTAAAAGATTTAGTTGAATTAATTGCACAGGCAGCAAGTAGTAATGGAACAAGATGAAGCCTTGACCAAAAAGATACTGTTTAAGTATCTCCTTTCCCTGGTGAAATAACTGCCAAAAATTTATAAGCAAAGGAAGCAAAAGTCCACCAAAATCACAGTGTGCAGGAGTCAATAAGCAGAACTGGGGCCTGATTGCGGATGGTGTGCAGTGAGAGAGGGGAAGGGGAAGGTGGCTTGTTTTCGCAGGAGCATGAAACTGTTCCTCAGTCTTATTACAAGCACTGCAAGTAGAGTCCGTCGAATGCGCCGCAGCACTGACGGGTAAGAACTGCTCTACAGGCTCACTTGGGTCGGGCAGGGCATTGCCAGCTTTTTGCCACCGGCTCCTCTATGTGGCAAATGAGAAGTTCTTTGGCTTAACACAATCCCAGGCATGCTTGGGAAAAACAGCGGAGGTGAGTTACAAACGCTCTCAAATAATAATTGCAGAATGACTTGTAGCTGCCACCTTACTCTTCTCTTAGCTGGATACGTGCTTCATTCGTCTCCTGCCCTTCCTCACTGACCAGTGCAAAAAGCCTGCTGTTTGGGGTGTCCTGCTTCACTGCTGCCAGAGAAGAATATCCGACGTCTCCTTTCCCCTCTGCCCACTGTAAGAAAGGAGCAGGTCAGAGAACTGCGTGCCTCATGCACCCCCCGGGGCTGGCCCCGGATGTCTAAGCCCCTGCAGCATCACGACTGTTGCCGCACAAGAGGCTCGGCGCGCCCGCACCTTTCTCTACGTCCAGTAAATAGCATTTCCTGATTTTGGGTCACATTTCCATTCTCCCAGTTTACAAAGCATACCGCAAAGCTAAACATCAATCTGCCTTCACCTTCCAGCCCCACTAACGTGCTACTGTGCTCCGAGTCCTGCGCCTTAGTAACAAGGACTCTGTTACAAAAAGAATATCAATATTAAAGTAATTTTCTCAAAACATTTCCTTTTGTGCATGTGTGGTGTGGGGGAGAAGCAGGAAGTAATACCTGTATTTTCTTTCAGAGTAAATGCTGTTTAAATTACTCTTTCTGCAGAGCATCTAAATGCATTTCATGTTCCCCTACAATTTCCTATTAAGATGTATGTTGATATGTATTCTCCCATTTTAAAAGATTTTTGGAATATATGGAAAGTTGTAATATGGAATAGTTACAGTCTTGCTTTGTTTCCACTGATGATATAGAAATATTTAGATATTTTCCCAGACCAATGATCCTTCATAAAGTACAGTTTTAGGAAAGGTGATCTATGTGTTTTGTTTTAGAGGGCTGAAATAGTGATGACTCAGAGCTACCTCTGTAGTGTGAAAAATAGTTAAATTTTAACTTCAAACAGTCAGGGAATACAGAAAGTCCTGTAATGGACTCATTCTTTCTTGCCCACAGTGTTTTTCACTGGATGTAGTCTTTCATGTCCGTTTTTTTTTTGTACACAACTGGTGCAAAGTAGGTGGTCTTTGAAAGTGTCGGTGAAAGTGTAGGAATGGAGCATTTGATTGAGAATCTGTGTTGAGTATCCTTTTCTTTTAGTAAAAAGTTTGTCTCAAATTTGTTGCTTCTATGTCCTTGCTGCTGTGTTAATCCAGAGGAAGAGAAAACATGGCATCTATTTTTGCTCCTCCTTTCCACGCTGCCTGTCTTTAAAGTTAGTGATCTCCTTAATCGGGTTCCCGCTTATCTGCTAACAGATAAGGCTCGGTGGTTTAGTTAGGTAAACACTTCTCTTCCAACTGGCTTATTGTGATTTATTGACTTCTTATTGTTCAGAGAAAATGTCTGAGCTAGGTGCGATGCCAAAAAGCGGTCATTTGCTACCAGAGTTTCTGTTGGTTTTGTTGTTGTTAGTACATTGCATTTTCTTACCATTCCACTTCTTTTCACGTCCATCCTTGTCAAATGGAAGAGGGCAACAGAGCAATACTCAGTGGCTGCCCGCTAGGCCGTGCACGTCTGATAACACCCGCGGCAGGACCGTGAGTAAACAGCATTAAGATGGGTTGCAAACCAGCCAGGCCAGAAACACAGTGAGGGCTCCTGCTAACACTCAGAAAGTAGCCAAGCTGTGATGGCCAATGCTTTACAGCTGGTTGTGTGTAAGGCTCTGGCCCTCCCATTTTAATGTGGCAGCATTTGGGAGTGATGTCCGGGACCAGAAGCAGTGATCGTAGCTTGCGGTAGGTTGATCTGAGTTCATTCACAAGCAGATGAGCTCCACCCGGCTGTCTTTCATGGAGAAATTACTTCTTTCCCTTACTAGCTGCTGCAGCACGCTGGTTGTAGAAACAGAACTGTCTTCCACCCTCTCACGGGCAGGAGGAGGTGGTGAATTTGCTAGTGCTCTTCCTCTGGATTCAGGGTAGAAAATGTTCTACTTTTCCCCTGGACTGACAACAAACCTGGTGAAATGTAATTCTAGTTTGATGTCGTCTAATGGAGCAGTGTCTGTGTTTCTGCGGGATATCTGCAGAAGCATCTTGTTGTCACACCTGAGGGCAGGTCTTGAGACTTCATCTCAGCAAAGCATTTATCAAAAGTTCCCCAGTTCTTTTCATCCAAGATCAGGTATCTCCAGATGCAGCCGAGAAGTGGCTGCGGATCCTCTCTGCAGTCAGACAGGCCCCCGTGAAAGCAGCTTCTTGACCTCATCAGTGGTGTGGAAATTAAAAAAAAAATACAAAACATTTTTAGCTAAAATGTAAATACCTCTGTTACATTATACATTTTTTGCTAAAGATTTTCCTAGATGAGTCAGGCTGAAATCAAAGGCAGCTTAAGCTGAAGGTCAGCAAAAGTAACTTTCTGTCAAATCTTGCTCTGCCAGGGATGCACTACGTGCGCCCAGAAATTACACTGCTCTCCTAAACCCCAGTATCATTACACCGGTATAGGCAGGGACCAAACCTGTCACTGTAAGCATTGACTGCAGCTTTTTCCCTATCGGAAGGGCAAAAAACTAGTCCGATGTATAAACGATCTTTATATGGGTGCTCATACTAAAGATCATGCCGGTTTATCTATTTAATTAGATGACATCCCCAACCAAAATAGTGTATACTGCTGCAACAGTTGTGTCTGGAAAAGGTCTCTCCATTTTTCCAGTGAAAATATTTAATGTCATCTGTCTTCAGATCAAGTCTGGACATCAGTAGGGCAAGACCCATACAGGAACAGTCTTCCTCCATTCTCCAAAGAACTTGAGAAGTCTTTGATGTCTGTTTGACTTTACTTAGTTTAATGTTCTAATGAAAAGTGACTTTTTTACCTCCACAGCATTAGGAAACTTGGGCCCTTCCTGGCAAATATGGATCTAAATTAGAGATTTCGTCTGGATCCTTAGTGCTCCTTAGACTTGGCCATCCCTGGCTTCACACAGAATTAGTCTGGTGCTGATTCCACTCAAAGGTAAGTACCAACTGTGGAAGACCAGCAAATTCAAGACAGCTCTTTCATAATTTTTTCTGCACAGTCCAGGGATTGCACAACCTTTTCAGATGTCCTTGGAGAGCCAGCGTCCTGTCTTTGCTGCTCCGCATTGGATCTGCGCTGCTACATGCTGCAGTATGGTCAATGTGGGAAGCCCAGTCATGAATCGAATGTACAGGGATCTGCTCTGACCTAGAAGGGTATTTAATGTATCTTAACTTTTTCTGGTCAAAAGGTGTAGCCTAATACGGAAGTATAAGGGGAAAGCTAAAGGCAAAACTCAGTCCCCAGTCTTCCACAGGGCAAGGATTTTGTACTTTCATAAGGCAAAGGAAATCCCATAAATACAGATGTGTCATCTTGCTTATTGTTTCATTAATTCCTAAACTATGGAAAGAAAAATCCTAACCATTTTGTTTCCTATTTCCCCAGTTAACCTTCAGCTTTCCTAAAATGCTAACATTTTCAATTTAATCCATGAAATATATGCAAAGTGAAAATATTAAATAAGTGAAAAAACAAAGTTTAAAGCTAATTTGGGGGAAACTCCTGTGTAAGCTCTTCTTATGAAGGATCTCTGAGCAGAAGAGCAAGTCTTTATCTCTAGTCTCTTTACATTTTTTAAACTCACAGCCTAAAGCATATTTTCTTTTCCCAACACTGCTAGAATTCAAGATGCATCTTTAATTGGTTTAATGGAGCTACAAGGCATTACATTAGACAGCTTTTTCCTAGTTCACAGAGGTCATATTGACATGTAACTTGTGGTATTTCCTTGTTTTCAAGATAAGCTAAAACAAAGGGGAAGTGTTCAGTTCCAGGTGAGTGGGAGAGGGCACAAGAAATGGGAAGAAGATAAGAGTATTTGATGCAGGTGGGAATTTATCATGCGGTGTCTTTTTGCACTCAGGCTGCAATTGCGTAGGAGTCTGCCTGCATACAGCATCTCAGTCTTCCTATTCCTACTTTAAGAATGCGAGTAAATAAGAGAGTGGTACAGTGGAGTAATGAACCGCTGAATCAGTGTCTCCTTTCACATATCATAGGGCTATAGCAGTTTTACTAATACGGATGGCATCATGCTGGGGTAACTCCCAGTCACCTTTCATGTTAGAATAGCAGAGTAAATGCAAGTAAAGTTACTCGTGGCTGGTTTTCAATCCCGTCCTCCTAGCAGAGCCAAATAAATTCTGCAGTTACAAGAAATCGGATTGAATTTTAATAACTGAATGCAACTCATTTTCAGCAAATAGTTTTATAAATCGTCTCCTCTTCAGTGAAGTGTCATATGCTTCTGTTCCATTCTGCACCAGTGCACATGGCGACCTTGACTAGCAGTGATAGCCAATAGTCCGTCAGTATTTAATACTGTCCTAGCTGAGTGCAGCTAATCAATAGTGCAAGGTTCATAAGATTCCCTTGTTCCAATTTCCCCCTTCCCACTTGGAACAATTGTTCTTGAGCCTTTTGTGCAGCTCATGTAGAGGTGAAAATGTTCTGTCAGTCTTTTGCGTAGGATTTTTTAGCCAACTCACGGCTGCAAGGGACAAACTGGAGTTCATGCTCAATAGCATTCAAACTGAAGATGGTTCTTAGAGTGGTTTCTAGTGACTAGCTGCCTTGAATGTGAGCATTATTTTTAGATCCAGACTTAGGGTCTAATCTTCAGCTAGTGTTGTGGATTTGAAGGTCAACAGGGATGATTGTGGTCATCTAACTTAACTTCCTGAATAACCTAAGCAGTGGGACTCCACTATGAATTGTTGCTGCAAGGTCAGTACTTGTGGTTCACTAGAATATCATCTTTACAGAACTATTCATGCAGAGTAAAAAAAAAAAAATGAATTACAGGTTCTCTGCACTTACTCTGTTCTTCTACTAGCTCAACTTCAGAGTGAAGTCTGAACTTCGCAGTTGATGTGAATTTATCAAGTTTCAAAATCCAGCCACTGCATCTTATGTCTAAAATACAGCAGCATCAGCTGTCAGATTTCTCTTCCTTTTGTACTGTGTAGGGGCTGTGATCAGTTTTTGAAAGGAGCTAAATAGGTTGGGGTCTTGGAGTCTTTCACCACAAAGCATGTTTTCCTGCCTTTTACTTATTCATGTGCCTCTTCTCTGGACTCTTGGATTCTCCGGTATCTTTTTTGAATTGTAAATGCCAGAACAGTGCACAGATTTCAGGAAGAGCAGTACCAATACCAGGCAAAAAGGTAATATAACCTGCTGCTCCTTGAGATTCTGCTGCTTCTATACGCAAAGATTACACTGGCCCCCCTGGTTACTCTGTTGTACAGGAGACTAATTTTCATCCACAGCCCCATGGATTTTTTTCAAAGTCACCTGTCCCCCGGATAGATTCCTCAGCTTGTTATTGTGGCCTGCACACCTCATTTCCAGGTTTGTGATTTTATATATTTGGGCTCTACTGAAATATGTATTTGCTCATTGTGCATAATTTACCAAGCCATGCAGCTTACTTTGTGTTATTGGTCTAGTCTTCTTTAGTTAACATTCTCCCAGTCTGTATTCTTTATCAACAATGTTTTTGTATTTGCTGTTTTGCCCAAGTCATTGATAGAAATGTTAAGTAGCAGAGAAGACACCCTTAGGGGCTGCACTCGAAACAGCTGTTAATCAGGATTCCTATTCATAATTACATGTGGAACCCTGTTATTTAACCCGCTTTTAATCCATTTAATGTACGTAGTTTTAGATTTTTATTGGTCTGGTTTATTAATCAAGGTGTCACCCATAAAACATCACAAACATACAAACATTTTGCATCAGACACCGGCACACAAACTTTTCATCTTGAGTTAGTCTGACAGGATAAGTTGTAGATAAACCGATGCTGATTAGCTTTGGGCTGATGCCTGCCCCGTTACTGCTGTCTGCCTTTGGTAGGTGTTGTGTTTAACTCTCCTGGGAGTTGGCTCTTGCAAGCGAGAGGTCCAACCTCCCAAAGTTCACAGAAAGGTCCAAAGTGGGCGATGGATGGTGTCCATGGCTCACCACGAGCTCTCCAAGGCAAAGTGCAGCTCCTTTGTGGCTGCTGCTGCATTTCTTCCTTGTTTGTTTGGATGCGACATGGTTTAATATTTCCACACATAGCTAAAATTTCATTGACATTATCAAAATAATATCATTACAACCTGGTCCATTTTCTTTACCGGTGGGTTATTTTTAAATAGGTAAAATAGCTAAAATGAAGATTGTTCAGATAAAGAGTGTGATTTTTTTGAGATCTAATCATCATGTAATGCAAGAAAATAATATTACTTTATGATATGGTAATAGCTAATGTTGAAATGTGTTACTGTCTACAGGTAAAACACCTGTATTACTTTAATGCAGCACAATTATTTCTGTGTTGCTAGATTATATCTAAGTAGATATCTGGACTAGCTTTTGTTAAAAAAAAGCGGAAATCTGATGAATAATACCATGTGTATGTTGCTTTGTGTGTCTTTTTTACTGCATAAAATAATCAGTAGATTACTTTCAAAATATCATGAAAAATGTTTCTCCTCAAAAAACGTACCTCAGAGCATCTCTGTCTTATCACTGCGTTTAAATAAAACGGGGAAATAACAGTAAGGTGCCAATTAATGTGACCTCCCCCCCGACAAATTTTTCATCATCCAATTAGTATTTTACTAGAACATCTCAATTAGGGACAAAAAATGCTATAGTAAAACCATGATGATTTGTAAATTATTACTCTGTGAACTGTCTACCGTTGTTTCAGTTATAGTGCCTCAATAATTGCAGATGCGTAAGACCGTTGCTGCGAATTCTTCAAAGTAGAGATGTGATCTATGACCTGTACACACGATTTTGCAAATTGGAGGGCTGGATAAATGATTCAAAGAAATTATCCATCCTATTTATTCCATGAGAATCTTGAGCGAAATATTCTAGATTTATCAAAAATTAAGTATTTTACCAAAACCAATTTTTATAAGGGGTATTGAGCCACTGTCTGGTACGTTAATGCCGAGTCAAAAACTCACCAGCGTATTCTTCAGACCTTTTACTTAAATGAGTTCACTTTCTGAAAAGCCACGCTTCTTCTTGACACCTTTAAGTCAATGGTCACCCTCTATCATATCACCGTGATGGAAGCGTGCCAGTGGAATTTGACTCCGAGCATTAAGGGTTAAGCTTTTTGAAAAGTGCATTGTTTTAAGTTTCCCAGAGGGTGAGTCATCTTGCAGCGCATTGCATCGAGCTGCATCAGTCATGTAGCTTTATGTCTTGGAGTCATAAAGTCACCTAATCAGATGTGACTGACACTATTTGACATGACAAGTCAGCCAGGAAAGTGCAAGAAAACAAAAAACATGTTTTTCTGAAAATTCTGGTTAAAGCTGCTGTCTTTTCCCATGTTTTGTTTTACATTGCACTGAGGAACATATGTTTTATAATGGGTAGGGGGAGGGAAAATACATGAAAAGATTTTCTGATGTAGAAAAAATACAAGCTATTGTCATCTGGGCACAGTAAAACTTATACAAAAAGTGTTCCTGCAGTCTTTTCACAGGGAAAGCCTTTGGGAACAGTGTTTCTCTTTGGATATGAGGAGTTGAAGAAGCACGAGACTCTTCACACAAAGCACCAGTGCTTTTGTAGCGTAGGAACAAGCACACATGCACACGCAGGCACGAGGGCTTTTGGCAAGATCCACAAAAGAAATTAGACACCCCTGTAACTTTATATGGCAGCACATCGTACATGCTGAAGATTTCTTCTACTTGAAAGTACTCACACAAGACGGTTCTGGCAAAAGAATACTGAAAAATATAAACCCAGGAGTTTCACAGGCTGAAGGAAAAAGGCCCCTCTTACAGGAGAGTTGTTCTCTTTACTTCTCGGTCAGTACCATGCTCAGGATACGATACACAAAATTTCCACAGGGCTTCTAAAGTTATTCTCAGGATGAAATGCAGCCTTCTTCCACTGCTTCTTTGCCTGAGCATCTACGCACACAGACTGTTGCACAAAAATATTGTAAAGTCTTGTACACATACTCACGCTACGTGTGCTTTTCAGTTCTCCCGAAGTGCTGCATAATTGGAAATGTCCAACAAGTTTATGCTTAGATGGGTTCAGCTACCGCTTATTTTGGCAATCGTGTTCTCTTTTTTTACGGTATTTGATAGCTTTATTTAAAATCTGATTTAAAAACATTATGTATTGTGACATTATGACAGTCTTTGAAGATAAATGCTTGAAAGGGGCCTATGAGAATTCAAACACCAGAAGATAAAATAGTAAAAATTACCTGAAGAGTTTAGGCAGGTTGGCTCTCGATTCTTTTAATGCTTATGGTAGGCGATGATAAAACATTGAGGAGTCTTACAGAAGAAATTTTCAGGTCCTAAGAAAATGATCCCATAATTAAGTGCTCGGGTTCTAGTGCGTGTTTTTCTATTTAGCCATCTTATTCCGTGTAGCCTTTTCCCAAGACCTTATTCTTTCTCAGTGGAGTTAAGCAGGCAACAGCTTATAGGTAGGAAAACGTAAAGGTACAATTATAGATATAAAGGTATAAAGTTCAGGTTTCTACAGCCAGGCAATGAGAAATCAACATCCAAAAAATCGAGTTATTTGCTTTGTTGTTGCACAAATGTGGAATTAGGAGCTTAATTGTGAGTCCCCGAGTTGATGCTTTGTGCCGTGCAACAGTAAGATTCATGCTGTGATGAAGCAGCTTCTCAAGAAGCAAGAAACTGAGCCTGGCTAAGGTATCGGCTTTCAAGAAGCTGGCTCTTATTTCGCTTCTGCAGTGTTTATCCCCTAAGCCTCCTGTCAAGCATAGGAAGAGAAGCAGCTGTTTAAAATTAGAACAGTACACATGTTAACAAGTAACTGTACATGCACTAGCAGGAACATGGGAATATACTAGAAAATAACAGTCTTTTAAGACTGCTTTAGTAGCACTGGAAGTTGTTGATGTCTGGGAACTTCAGGTTTCACGTTTTCCAGGCAAGGCTTTTCGGCTGCCTGCACATAGACACATTTCCTAGCTCCATACCTGGCGTGGAAGTAACCTGCCTGCTAGCTGGGAGTAGGGAATAAGCAAAGTTTGCAGCCCCCTGCTTTGCCAATGGATTGTCTCCAAACATCCCTATTTTTTGCACAGGCACTGGCACAGAGCGTTCTGGTTTAGAGGAGTTTCTGTGATTTGGACTTTGTTCTCATATAGGATGAAACATTGTCCCATAGATAGAAGTTTTTATTTTCAGCCAAGCATAAAGGAGTGGTTTGAGTCTGTGACATGCCCTACCTGTGATTAGGATGCCTGGGGATGGGTAGCTTGGCCCAGGTAGGGCCAGTGCTCCTTGGTTTTGGGATATTTTTGCTTTCGCTAAGGGAGAGGAGAGCATCACCTATCCTTTCTCCTTGCGCTGCCCCAGCTGCCTTTGGCCAGCTCTGCATCCATTCCTGCTGCGGGAGGCCCCTTCCCGCCTCACAGGGTTGCCTTGTCCTCAGGAAGACCCTCGGCAGCCACATCTACCCCCAGGGACTGGAAACCTGAGACCCTGAACCTGCAGCTCCCAAAGGGAAGAATATCACATTAGCCTGGAATGATAACCTGGCCAGTCGTGTTTCCCTTGGGGTCTCTCAGAAGATATTATTTCAAACCTGCGGTCACCTTCTCAGAGTACTGAGCGTCAGCAACGTCCTGCTTGACCCTCTGTGTTTCCATACATCCTCAAAGAAAGTTAGTCACCACTCCGATCTTTCTTTTCTGCTTTTCTCTTTCCCCTTCCCCTCTTTTAACCTCACAGCAGCTCTGCGTCCAGATGAATCTGTGCATTCGTGGGCTAAATTTGTTATTGCTTGCATTCTGTAAACGCCACTCCCCCCAAAAGATGGATTACTGGAGGCTGTTAAGTATAACTGCGTTACACTTCCCAATTGATTATGAACTGTCGGTTTTGTATGTTTAAAAACTCCTTTCTGGAGTTGTCCAAGACCATTGAAAACACACAAATAAAGCACTGTCAGGTGGAAATAAAAGAGATTTTAAAGAGAACAGTTGAAACCCACGAGTGAGAATAAATCTGTTTTTCTTTTTTTTAAATCACGTGGAGATTAAGACTTTATTTTAGACGAGTCCTTGACTGTCCCTAAGAAGCACTGTAGCACTAAAAGGAGTCTTTCCAAAGTGCTATGGTTACAGCGCCTGTTACTCTGACAAGAGGTTGCAGAATGTAATAAGGCTACGCTTCAAGTCGCTTTTTCAGTTCCTGTAAAATTCCCTGTTTCATGTGTGACGTGGTGATTTCTGTTTGGATGAACAAAGCTGCCTTGCAGAAGTACTTCCGAATAGTTGAATCCCAGCTTAATAGATTGAAGCAGCAACCTTAATTATTCTGAAAAGTACGCAAATGGAATTATTTTTATTCTTAAAAAAAAAGAATAGACCTTTCTGAATTAATTTGTGTATGTCTGTTTTCAGAGTCGATTGTTTAATTCCTGTTTACAAATGTTTGGCTTTTGTTACTACAGTTTGCTGTAAGTTACACCCCCCCCTTTTTTTTCTCTCTCCTATTAGAAAATCATGCTGCAACCTATTTGTTTAAGCAATGGTGTTTTCTCTCAATGAATCATCAGACGAGCGATTGGCTTCATAATCTTTACTTAAAAACAAAAATATCCACATGGGTGCACAGCATTTGGCTAATTAATTTCCGATAATTTGCAGTGTTAACAGCCAGCTGCCAGGGGCTCGGGCGACTGTTAATCTGTGGAAGAAGCCACGGTGAAACGATTGGAGATCTGCTCCTGCTGGTTGCCAGATAAATTCTTCTTATGACAATGTCACTAGGTTAATTAATTCAATTAATGACTCCCAGCGCAATGTTTGTCTTTGTCTCTTTCATTTGCCACAGGCTGCTGAACAGGTACTCCTGTGGATGTATTCTGAAGTTCTGTCACAGATAAGGAATAATGTACCATTTTCATGTCTACTTCTGAAGTGTCTTCATTTTTAATGAAGTTTGGTAGCTGTTAATTCCATTAGAAATTGGTTTCTTCTCTGTTTTTCTTAAATGTAAGCAATCAAATATTCATCACTGTATTATTTTCAGAAACAGTCGTGATTTTAGGTAACTATAATGTTAGATCGTTTTTACATTCCCTTAAAGCAAGAAACTCAGTGTGGAACTCTGCTCCTCAGATGCCGTGAACTGGATGTTTGCTTTTGTCCTAGGAAAGAGGAACTGTGAGGCTGGATGAGGCCTCAGGTGTATCTAGCTTATCATCCTAGCTCCAGTAATAGCAAGCGCTATCTATTTCAAAGTTCAAGAAGCAGAAAAATGCATCTTACATCTAACTGATTTTTTTTTTTCATTCAGGAAAAAGTGAAAGAAAAAATACTTCCAAATGGGACATGTGGAAAGAATCTCAGAGACACCCGGTGAGACTCTCAAGAGTCCTCTGTCTTGAATGCATCTCATTTTTCTGAGTAGAACCAGGACAATTTGGAGACAGTGCTTTAAAAAGCGTAGCCATCACTTTTCAGATTAGCTCATATAAAAATGTAAATAAAGCACAGTGCAAACAATGAAGTGGGAATGAAAGTCAATTTTTCTTCTTGGTCCTCAGCTAAGGACCAAACCAGGGCTCTCTGTTGATCTGGTTTTGCACCACTGCCCCTTCCTGCAGATCACTCTGGATTAACATTGTACATTGATACTTGTACTGAGGTCACCCTGTGGCCCTCTGTATTCACTCTACTGTGTTTCCCATTCATAGTTTTAATTTCATTCCTTCTCTTGAATAGGAGCTGAAACACTTGAATGTGAATTCCAGGTTTGGAAATGAACTGAAGCAAGTTGTAAATCCAAATCCCACTGACGTTGGAAGTTCTGCCCCGGTAGCTGTTCTGGGTTAGCCCCCATTTGGTATGTGAGTAAATCAGATTTAGAATAATTTTAATCATCTGGATGACTGATTTAAACCCAGTGAAGACTCTAAAAGGCTTCCATTGAAAGCTGAATCTCGCTCTAGGGCATTGCAGCGACCTAATAAACCTAGAGGAAAAACATAGTGAGGAATAACTTGAGCTACTGCCGGGAGATTCTGGCTATTAGCATTGCTCAAAAACCTGAGGAACAGGTGATAGCTGATGTTACTGGTGCAATAAAGGTGTGCGCATGGAAAGGTGCCTCCCTCTGAAGTACCAGTGGGAGCTGCACGCTCCATTATTTGACTGCATTTTCAAAGACTCAACTGACTTCACGGTATCTCTCCCCCCCGTGCCATTTCAGCCTTGCTGAATTGTGGGTGCGAGGGTCAGCCGCCTCTGCCCAGGTGAGCCGAGGGTAAGGTCTTCCCTGCGTGGTTTGAGACGTCTGCTCTTCTTAACCCAGACGCAGGCGCTTGAGCAGCCAGTTCAGGGAGGGAAGGCGACTCCGCAAGTCCACTGCTGAGCTCTGTGCCTTAACAAAGCCTGCCGTGAAGTTTATGGCATCTTTTGACACTTGTTATCTAATGAAAAGACTATTATCCCCCTAAGGGGGAAATCACCATGTGCTTTTCTTTAAATTCAATCCAAACATATACTTTTTAAATAGAAACACTCCGGTGTTTCATGTCAGGGCCCTTTAGCATAAGCAGCTGCCGAGGCAAGCCGTACGCAAGAAGCATAATTTGAGCTGTCATTTCCCTGCAGTAAATGCTTTCCTTTGTCTCTAGGAGCTGAGTGATAGAAATCAGGATATGTAAATTTGGGCAATGGATCTTAATTATGAGCAGCAGGTGCCTGTGCAAGAGTGCTCAGGTGAGGGGGGGGGTAGTACAGCTACTGTGACTTGCTTGTTGTCGGTGTACAAAGGGAGGGCTACAAAGCTCCAATTAATTATCCACATTAATGAGCTCAGCGTCCCAAGTGAAAGGAGAGTGCCTTGTCTGCTGCTCCAGTTTAGTCTTCCCAGCAGACAGTGGTTTAAAAACCAGTTATGCAGCTCAGCCTCTGAAGAGTGCCAACAGTAAGGATTAAATTACCATGATAAACCCTGAGAAATCAATTTGTGGCAGTATAGACTATGATGAATAATCCTGTTGGAGAAATTAATTGTCTGAGGAATATTTCCTCAAGGTGTCTTGACCAGAGCAGCATCTTCCCAGTGTGTTTGTAAACAGGACTGTCTTTGGGGAGACAACACTATTTACCGTTTACTGATTTAGGTAGGTAATAATTATTATGTAATTAATTATTATGTAATTATGTAATTATTATTGCCTATTAATAGGTAATTCTTATGCTTTTTTTTTTTTTTTTGTCAGAACACCACTAATCATACTGAAAGCATTAAGGTTAGGTGAGCTGGGGGGGAAATTCATGCCTAGTGTAACATGTAGGTTCCTGTTGGACTGTAGAGTCTGGACAGGCACGGGGAGGGGAAGGCAGACAGGAATGGTGCCTCCAGACCGGGTGCAGTCCACGCTTTCTTCAGTCCGACCCCTAATCTGAGTGGGTAATTCAGTTTCTATGCCCATTTAACCATGGGCTTTCTACCAAGGGTGTTAATAACGTGTTTTTTATTGAAAAATGAAGCATTATTGATCTTTTTTGGTGAAGTTACAGATCTGCTTTGTAAGCACATGCCTAATGGTGAAGTTATACATTGTGGTTTGAGTTGATTTAAGGTCTTGCTGCTGCGTGGAAGAGTGGGTCTCTGCCCCTTCTTGTGTGATCCTGCCCTTGTGCTGGCTCTGACGTACGTGAGGCTCTGTACGGAGTCAGTGCAACTTGCTGACCAAGAGAAAGCTAACCCAGACAAAATCGCAGATGGCTGAGATCTTCCTTCCACGTCCCTTGGCGTTAGACCATCCCTTTTTCCCCCACCAGAGATATCATAATTCTCTTTTAAGTAGGGCAGTTTAAGTAGTAATAGACAGGAGCCCCCCATGTGGACGGTAGGGACCAGTCTGTCACCTGGACAATATACTTTAATCAAGTGATTTTTCCCTTACAACTTGCTTCCTGTTCCCTGCACTGATGGGTAAAGACCTTGGGCCCTTCTCAGCATAATCCAGTTTTGTTGCTATATAACTCCTGGCTTGGAGCAGATTGCTGTTTGCAGCCCTTCGGTTAGTCCTCTTCCCAATTGTGGTTCCCCCCCCCCCCCCCTTCTCTTTTCCCCCCTCCAACTGTGGCGATATCTAAGCAGACATATGGGCCCTCATTACGCATTGTCCTACACCTTGTGTGGCCACTGAGGTTGGTGCAAAGTGGGTGTTAAACAGCATCATTCTTATGTGGCAGTGTTTTACACCCCCTTGGTAAATGATTACGTGAGGTCCAGAGAAATAAACTGTCAGCCCCAATACACCACAGTGCAGTTTTGCTACAAATTTGGGCTACCGTAGTTTGAGGAAACCAAAGCCCTTTCCTCCTTTGAAAAACAAAATCAAAACCAAAAGAAACAAAATCTCTAACAACTGTAATTGTGTGAAGGGAGGGCATTTGGCCAGGTTATAGCAGAATAACTTAACGGGTGAGCTCACAAGTCAAACAGTATATATAGACAAATACTTATTAAACAAAACTGCTGTGCTGCTCTAGCTCTACTGCTTCTTGCAAAGCAATAGTCCCCTATTTGTTTTTCAGTAGAAAACTTGGGGATACGGGTGCAAGTTTGTAATAGTAACATCCTATCCATTTTGTAAATCTTTCCACAACCAGGAATATTTCTGAGTAAGAACTGAAGCATCTCTACTCGTTTAGAGGAAATGTTGCACAACGCAGGACAAACCAGTCAAGCCACTTTAAACAGGATAAATGAATGAAGGCTTCAAGGTAGGATCAGCTGTTTATTTACATCCATTGTCTCCTTGTTTCCCACACAAATATATTCTGTGTTTAAAATTTATAAAGCTGGGCAAGCCCTTCTCACGCTGTTCTCAGTAAAATATTGCCCGCCGCATCTCTCTGAGGGGCTACTGACAAATAGGCTCTTGTTGTCTAACTTTCTCTCTGCTGAGGTTAATGATTAAGTGGTTCAGAAGGTTAATTCCTGGAGATAGTGTTGTCTTTGGCTTGAACAGATGTTGGTAGGGCTTTAATGTGGTTATCAAACTCTGCTGCCCTTCATTCTTTGCTCTGTGCAGTCCTGGGTATTGTTCACCAATGCATTCCAGGCCCACTCTATGGAGATCCAGCAGAGCTGAACATACCATGGCATTACCGCTGCAGAGCATCGGCTTTCCTGAGGTCACGCTGGATAATGCCAATATATAGCACGTAAACTGATAACGACAGTCTTGATCTTTAAAAGATCTGCAAATATTTGTATATGCATAAAGATACAGAATACCTTTTGAGGCTCTTATTGAACGATCTGTAAAGCCACTCACAGCCTTTATATCGTCAAATCTCTCAATGGCCCCTGTAGAGCAGCGCGTCACTGTGTAAACCCTGCCCCTCCTCCCCTCAGCGCCTCATATCTTGTTAGATGATATGACTCTCAAGGGTGTCTGAAGTAATCTGTTGTGTAATCAGTGCCTCTAACAGCCTGTTAAAGCACTTGGGGGTTGGACCGATATTTACAGCGCTTGAAGCTATGTCGTTACAGGAGCTGCTGGATATGCGCAGACTCCCACATCCACTGTGTCATAACCATCCATCAGTATCTCGCGTTCGGTGGTAGGAAGAGCAGTGTCAGGGACGTATTTACCGGGCAGCCTTGCAAACACCTCCTGCCCTCCGCCTGCACGCTGCTCTAGACCTGCTAGCAGAAAAGCTGTAGGAGTTAAAGCATCTAACCTCGCTCTGCCTGGATATGAAAAATCTCATCATTTTAGTTATTGCATTGATTTTCTTATTGTGTGCTTTTTAGCACCGCTAGCTCACAAATTGTAACCAGATTCAATGCAGTATACAGCACCTAGTTTTAATTTGGGGAAGAATTACTGTTAAATTGTAGGCGTTAACTGGTTTATGACATCAGGGAATTTTCTATAATGTGGAGATTTTTTTAGGAGCAATTCACAGTTGCAAAGAGAAGCTGGGTCCTGTGACCAAAATACACGCTGGTATTTTAAATAGTAGGATGCCAAAAAGAACAGCAACTTTATAAATAAGCAGTCCTTGAAAGAATTAATTTTAAGGCAGCCTCATGGTGGGATTCATTATGTTTGAATCTCAATGCTGACAATGCCGTAAGTGAATCATCATCTGGGACTTTACGTGTTTGTTATTATTTGTGAAACTGTAAATAGAGAGGAATTTTTTTTTTTTTTTGCTTTTCTTTCATTACGAGTTGAGATGAAACTTGAAGGTGGTGATACCTGTGTCCCTACCGAGCAATGCTATGGGAGAAGCTCTGCCCTTGTGATGTTGTGCACTCCTGACTTCCCAATGGTCACCAATGCTGAGTGGCACCATGCCGGTTTTTCAGGTTACCTGGTGCAGCCCGTGGTTTTAACCTGCTGGAAAACATCGGTGTCACTGCATCTGATCGCAGGCAATGTCTTACGGCCACAACCTTTACCGCAAATGCAATACCTGGGTTTAACTGGTTGTCATCCCGGCAGATTTCAAACATAATTGTGCCCAGAGGCTGTTCTGGATAAGGCTCTTCTTCGGTGCTTCAACTGAAGCTGTGCCATGGGGCAGAAAGGAGTGAAAACTCCCAGGGCCAGAAAAAGAGAAAGAAGGAATGATCACAGTAATAAGGGTGCTCCTCTGGGGACAGGGTGCTAAGTCCCTACACCTTGTCACCCCTCACAAGCAGTTAATTTGGTTTTGTGTCAGGTTGTCTTTCAGCTGAAGTAGCCTTTGCTCTCCCTTATTTTTACCTGTACTGTGTCTCTTTAAAAAACAATTTGTACCCCAGTTCAGTTGTAATCTGCAATACATTCTTTTAAACTCCTTGGATAAAGCTATATTTTATTTCTTTGCACTGATTTAGGTCTTTCTTAAAGAGAACGGGTCATAGTCATATCTGCTGCAGTCGCAGCGGTGTCCTG
The DNA here is from genome assembly GCF_964199755.1 of Larus michahellis. Lineage (NCBI taxonomy): Eukaryota > Metazoa > Chordata > Aves > Charadriiformes > Laridae > Larus > Larus michahellis. Next base: position 45,072,348 of record NC_133904.1, read on the forward strand.
TGTGGTGGTACCAGTCCCTCCCAACAGCCAGCAAACAGCCCTCCCCAGCTGGGTCCTGTGCTCACCTTCACCTTTTTTGGCAGCCGCATCACTTCAGTCGATCTTTGTTGGCCTGTGATTGATTAGAAATTTCCTCCTGCCCCGTCTTTCCCTTTCTCTGTCGCTTCCAGCTGATGAACTTGCCATCGCTGCTTTTGCTCCTTACTTAAGACTCGTTACATTTGCTGTTAGTGCTATGGGAGACACAGCTCAGATTTGAAGGCTGGGTATGCCAAGGGCTGGAGGGCATTTGCAGTTCTAAGGAGTTGCCAGTCTCCGGCATAAACCAGAGCGGGCGTAAGGCAGCAAGGGTAAGACCGGGTAAGTCGGTCAGTTAGACTTCACTAGGCAAAGTCTTTCCAAAGTGCTCCTCCTTTCACCCTGCTGAAGCTGGAGTTGTGATTCCTACAGATTTCTACAACAACATAGTTAAAAACAACACTTTTAAAAGCGTCTTTCCCTGTTGATAACTTGTATTCAGCCAACAATCTCAGCTAGGTTAAAGCTCTCTACGCTGCTTGTACGTGTAGTCAAACCCGGGACTTGCACGTACACATTTGATTCGATATGAAATTTCTAGTGATTTTATCAAATCCTGGTTGAATATCTGCCGAATATTTCTCTACAGAACCGTACGGACCAAAACACGAGACAGCTAGAGGGATGGCAGCAGCAGACCGGTGTACTGAAGGGTAAGAAACCAGTAGTTCGGGCAAACAAAAGCCGCTGGCGTTTCTGCTGCGTGTACGGCAGAGGGAGCAGGGCCCAGCGCTGGGGGGAACGTCGGGGCAGCGCTGCTTGCGGCGGAGAGTAGGAAGAGGAAAGGGGAAGAACAACGCGTAAAATCAGAAAATAAGGCAGGTTTTACGTATTTAAAAAAAAAAAAAAACCGCCTAACACGTGGAGAGAAATACAATTTAGCCAGATAGAGCTGACTGCAGTACAATAAACAGTTGTGTTTATAGTGTGTGCTTTAGGTAATCCTGCTCTAGCAGAGGAGTTGGACTAGATGATCTCTAGAGGTCCCTTCCCATTCTGAAGATTCCGTGATTCCGTTTCAAACTTACAGAAAACTCCTGTACCGCAGAATCTCATCCCCTCCAAACCATCCCAACCTATTTGCATGGGTCTCATGGATAACGTATTGGAAATTATTCTGGCACTGTCCAAGGGGTGTTTTGAGCATAAGTAGAAATATGCTGCCGTGAATGGATTTCAATTTCTCTAGGGCTGTATTTCTTTTGGTGAGCTGTTGTGCGTTTACGTGTGTGCATTGCACTAACGTTGCTAGATCTCTACATGTAATAGCAGGGACGCCAGAGGCTGGGAATGATTTGATTTCCATGAGTATGAATTTCAAACTGCTAGGGGTATTCCTGTGATGTATCTGCTGTAACTGGTGTTTGCAAGGTCTGAAAGCAGATGAAGGGCATGGTAAGCGTGGTTTCCTCTGAGGAGCCCTGGCTTTCCACCGATCCTTCAGGAGGTGAGTGCTCTGCGGAGATTCAGCGGTGACTCTTGCCGAAAGGCAACGCCTTGTCCCTGCTGCTGATTCCCACCTCTTCTCTGGCTGAGCCGCATCATCAACTAGGGCCAGCTGAAAAGTAGCCCAGCAAAAATTAAAAAATTATCCTCTTTCAGCTGAATAAATGTCGCAGCTTGGTTCATCACAGAACTGCACAGATGCCTGTGCTGTCATGGCACAGCCAGATACATGAAGGCGGAATAAGAAACTCGGGAGGGAGAGGGGGATGTGGCTGTTAGCACAGGCTGAAAGGCACAGCAAGCCCTGGGACAAACGCCTTTTACGAAGTTGGTGCTGAGCAGAGCTTGTTCTGAATTAGAATTTGTGCTAAAAATTGTTATCCTTCCTGGAAATGTAAAGTCCATATTCAGCAGTTTCCCACAGTGGGGGAGAAATATAGTTTAGAAAGAAGTATTTTTGTTTTGAAATCTTCTAAAGAAAACTGAGCCCAGCCCTCCACCTCTCAGGGCTGGGGGACGTGACTACTCAGCCAGAGCTGCAGGACCGAGGCCAGACCTCTTGCACCGTGGGAGGAAACCTGGGAGGAGAGTTAATTAACCATCTAGCACAGAGGAATGATCTTGGTACTGCAAAAAAAAAAAAAAAAGCTACTAAGTAAAGGGAGCTGGTCAAGAGGAATTAGGGAATTAGGCTTGTCAGTGAAGCAGGGCAGGCATCTCTGCAGTGGAAAAGCATCCGAGAGATGCAAGGACGAAAGCGCTTTCTGGAGGTCCTCGTTAAGAGGCAGTGGAGCTTGGCAAAGGTGCTCCAGGAGGTGGGACACGCCGCCAACGTCCTGCTGGGTGCCAGAGACGATAGGAAGCAGTGACACTGAGTTAAGGGCTTGCCACAGATGAATGAAGAAACTCAAGTCATGTTCTTAAAGAATTGTGCGAAAGTCAGTGAAAAGGAGAAAGGTGAAGTACAATAACGCAATTTGGTGGAGTTTCAGAATGGAGAAAAATGATTTCTCTTTAGCTCTATAGTGGAGCAGGAAGTGTGAAAAATGAAGTTTTTCATGCCTCTCAAGAAGGGAGGAAAAAGTTCGGAATCCTTTATTGTTTCCTCGGTTGCAGGTGTGAATATTCAAGGTCACCGAAGGCAGTGGGATATACTGATTCCATTACAATTACTAGAACACTAAATGCTTACTGGCATCATCAGGTCCCTTTGGAAAGCCTTGCTGGCTGCAGAATGTGTATGTACTTGCCGATAATGAGCTGCTTACCAGTGCGTGCGTCACCCAGGCAGACCAATATTTGAGGCTGCCACTAGGAGCATCTGTCCCGCGTGGGCACGGGCAGCAGCGAGGCGGCTGAATTGTGTGTTTAGGGAAGTCAGCCTGTGTGAGGGGAACACAAACAAAACATGGATCTGAAAAATGTGGAATTATTTCCTGCTACAGAACAAGGGAGCCCTCAGGTCCTGTGAAAGTCCTTTTCACATCACCGTCCCTTGCGATACCCAGGAGTGAGACCAGGGTGATGCCCCCGTTATTTAAATGCCTGCTGCTCTCTAGAGGATGAAAACATTTGGGGTGCAAGAACGTGTCATGGATCCTCTTTTCTTTGTCCATGTTCCTGGGTGCAGCATTTTCGCACTTTGAAACAATGGAAGTTCACAACAGAAATGTTCAATTAACTGTTAAACGCTCTCATCAATTCAGGGATCATTTCCAAATCTGATGGATGAGTTCAAAATATTCAATTCATTCTAACCATCAGGCGGAAAAACAGTTGAACTCCCGAGGAGAAAAGAGCAGATAAATGCCGAAATGAACTTGCATATCTTTCAGAGGTACGGTGCACCGGAGACATTGAGTTATGAACAGGAAAACTTCCCGAGTGTGTACAGTAAGCGGAATAATGATGGGCAATGTCTCAAGCTAAGTCTTTTCTTTCTCTGACTTCATTTTGATCCAAGTTTAAAAGGCATGGCATTTGTGTTTGTGTACACATGGAGAGAGTCTCATTCCATGCACAATTAAATTAGTTCCTATGACAGTAAATAAAAAAAAGGAAAATACTATTAAAAAAACCCAAGTTAAAAAGTACGCAAATATTAAAGTCCAAGAGGAAAACCTGAAAGAGGATTTAATGGAGTGAGTAATTTTTAGAACTCTCAAAAATAACGACATTTTTAAGTTAGTTTATTTGGATAGTTAGGACATATTTTGGATTTTTAATTGGTCTTGTTTCTCACAGATGCATCCAATGGATTCATGCTGTAGAAACTTTTGAGGGAATTTTTAATCAATGCAACTTGTGAGCCATTGAAAAGTGAGTAGAAACAAATGCAATTTGCTGCTTTAAAACAGTATGACTCTGTTTTGTATCCACAGTGCTCTTAAATTCACAGATTCTATATTTTATTAAAAATACATTATGTAACGTGAAAAAAAACATTATAGAGTATATTTTACTGAATCCTGTTACAGTTTCCTGTAGTTCTGCATTATGTATTAATAGACTCAATTATACTTCCACAGATTTTTAGAGACTGGTTCCATTGGATTCCATTCAAAACTGCATGTTTTAATATGATGAACTATGAATTATTAAAAAAAGACAATAACAAAGCCAACAGTAGGTACACTGACAGCAATGGAACAGTTTTATTCCCTGCTAATATCCATATTGTTACTTTTCAGAATATTCAGAGTTTCTGTAGCTGAACTGTTTCGATTGTTGTGATGTGATGGATGGCATAAGTGATCTACTCAAGACAGAGTAGAGGTCAGTATATTTGCTTAAACAACCATTTTAATAGTAATAACTTTAATACAAAAATGTATCACAGTTGCTGAATGGATTCCCATGAAGACAGTGTCCATACCGTGCTTAGGGTTAAATAGGAAAGGTCAGGAATTTGGAAGAAAAGGAAGACCTATTCTTCCCATTTTGTGGGTGGAGAAGATATCAAGTGACGTATCCAGGTTTACCCGGGGGGGAAAGGACTATGAACGGAGCCCAGATGTGGTAAGTCTCAGGGTGCAGTTCCATAACGCAGCTGAGCTACTAAGACTGTAGCTCCCTCTGAAAAGGGAGATCTTATTTCCTCTCATCCACTCCCTGCTGCCAATGCTGGTGCTTGTCTGACCATTCACTGAGCCAGTTTAGGGAGTCCAACAAGGGAAAAACCCAACTCACCCCCCTCCTGGGAGCGGGAGAAAGGAGACGGGAACACCACTGGGTTCTCCTCACTTTCTCTTGCCGTGGTCTTCTTGAGTTGCTGCAAAGATCTGGCAATGTCGCGTGAGCCTGTATCAACACCGTAGTCAGATTATATATCTGATCAAACCTCTGGCAGCAGAGGTTTGAGCACTGAAAAGGGATCCCGCCCTCCTTTCCGCCACCACTTCTCTCCTTGTTCTGGTCTGTTAGGGCCTGGCACGCTTCCAGCCCGGCTGCTTGGATTTCACCATTAGGTCAGTATAACGTATCAACAATGAAACACAGACCGGGTTTCTCCTTACCAGTAGGTACTGTAAAATAAGTAAGTTGTGGGTACACGGAAGTAAATGAAGTTGGCAGAACACGTTATTTGTGTGGTATATACGTATCCCTTCCTATCGCTTGTCAGCTCCATGAAATAACAAACTTCATTAGTTGACCCAAATGTAAATACTAAAAATAAACACATCAGCAACACTTTGCTTAGTCTTTACAGAATAAAAATCTTCTGTTATTTACGAAGCCGGATTTTTCCATTTCCCTTAATGCGCTAACCTTTCTTTCCTGGCCCGCTTATTAGTAACACTTACTTTTGGGAGATTGTAATGTTGCTGAAAGCACAAAAAATACAATTCCTCTAGCCATTAATCCTTGTCTTGATGCTACCTCCACAGTACAATGCCTCTCTCTCTTACCCCTGGCCTTTTTTTCATTCTCTTTTTTTTTCTTTTTTTTATCCCCTCTGTTTACCCCAATGCAGCCACTCCACGAGGTAATTCCTTTTGTGGCGAGCTTGCCGCAAACTAACTCCTATTTACATTGGCCGCAATTTTCAATTAAAGACAAGAACTTAACTTTAGCGGAGGGTCCTATAGAAGCTGCAGAGTCCAGCATTTGGGACAGATTTGCTTTCCCAACTTGAGACTTTGAAGTTGGGAAGCATGAGAGAGTGCCTGGATGAGGTGGTGAAGTGTCTTTCAGAGAAGAGCTTGAAAGCAGAAAACATGTTAACCCAAGGGTTCTGAGGTTAGGGAAAAACAAAAGGTAGGAAAACAAATCTCATGCAGAAACTATGTATAGGCCTGGTACCCAGAAGCGTGACTTAAGGCAAGCAAGTTGCTGAATTACCCTTTGTACAGTATAATAATGTCAGCCACGTAAAAACTGGACTTCTTTTAAAGAATACCTCTAAGGTGTCCAGTCTAAACCAATTAGGCTTTAAGCAGAAGACTGTGAAATGCCACTTAACATGCTGGTTTTAAGCTTGTAAAAACCAACTGCAGTGAGAAGGAACTGTAAGCTTTTTGTTTTGCTGAATGAGCAAGCCACACGAGAAATTATAATCGGGCAATGAGAAGAATTTGAGTGTATAAACCAATTCCCCTTCCAGTTTCTCATTTAACTCTATGTATATTGGTATAGTTTAGTAGACTGCAAATTAATTTTTTATTTAAGTGGCACGTGTACCTGTGCCATTGATTTTGTCTGTACCTGTCACACTGCGTCATAAAAACATCACCCAAGATTTTGTGGCTACATGAAGCAGTATGTGTCGTACAGTGCACAGGAAACAATCCGAAGTATTTTTGACCCTTACGGATATGCACAGCCATAGAACAGCCGTATCTAAACCAGTATTTTTAAAATTTTTCTGTCAGCTAATCAAACTTAAAAAACCTTACACGTCGTCTGCTAATAAGAATTAAATCGTGTAATAACCAGTGGATGAAAATAGGAGTGGTACACAAATAAATGCTCTATCTGGTCAACAATTTTTATCACTATTTTGAAGTAAACAAGGAAAACGGGGTCTGAAAAGACTTAAATCTGAATTAGCTTAACTGCTTTTGACAAGTTTACACGAGAGACATTGAGACTGTGTGTACTACTTGCTACTTTAAGTTTCCTCCTGGCTTTCTGTTTGAAAGATTCCAGCCAAAGTTAAATCAACCCACCCTTTGCTGATTTCCAACATTAGACATGTCCCCAACTTCTTTTTTTTTTTTTTTTTTTAACCCTGCTTTCAGGCTGACTTTCTCCCAATTGAAATTCAGTCCCTGAATGGTTGGTTTTTTTCCTTGCTTCTAAACGTTGATAAAAAAGGGTTTTCTTCACTCCCTCAATTTGATGTGACAGGGCCCTGACATGAATAATGGACGTGTTTCTTTCACAGGCAAATCAACTTAATTTAGCATGCTTTTATACTTTCAATAGCAAAGCCACAAGCCTGTAAATTCCATGAGATCCTTTAGGTTTGCAGAAATCTTTAGAATTAGCAGAAAACGTATAAAGTAAACAGCACTTATTTTGTCAAAATACTTGAATAACTTTTATGCAGGAGTTAGAGATGAATATATCACTTCCTAATCAGATTGTGATTTACATGCAGTCGAGGATGGGCTGCCCAGGCTCAGCCTGCTCTTTTGCTAAGGGAGAAAAGAGGGGTAGGAGGAATGAATTGTCACAAATATTAAATAGAACTAAAATCCCAAACTCTCTTCCGAAGCTGAAGAAGTGGAATTAGAAGAAGAGGTTTATGCAACAGAGGCTCCGTTAGGAGAACGCCATTCTGCGCCCATCTCCCTGTACAATTGCACGGGGAGGAGCTGCTGCTTTGCACAGGGTTCCTGCTGCCCAAGCAATGAGGAGAGAAAAATAATTTTGTTTACTATCTACACAGGAGGGTGAGCAACCAAACCCAATCCATACACAGGAGGGTGAGCAACCAAACCCAATCCAGTAGCTTTAGAAAACAACCTGCGTATGTGCAGCCATGTGCACTGATAGGTATTGTTTTAGAGAGGTCAGACCTCGTGCCCTGTCTAGCTACGATGTCAGCGTTTTTAAGGGTAGCAGCTCCGTCTCTGTCTACACGATGCTGGAAAAGGTGCGTTAACGAGATGCTACGAGATTTGCTTTATGTTGAACAAGCAGCAAAACTCCTCTTTGAAGCTTCAGAGAGCAACTTTGAATTCCTCCTTGGTTGTGTGGTTTCAGGATGTCCAGGGACGGACTGGTACCTCCTTTTTGACCAACTGAAAATAAAATGTGAAGGCAACAACTTTGGAGTTGAGCTCTGCTCTTTTCCCCCACAGAACTCCAAGGAGAGGAAATTAGGGTAACTTTCTCAGCTTGCCCTTTTCACCGTTAGGACTCATCTGCCAGGATTGCTGCTGGGAGAAGCAGCCTGGTAACACTATCAAAGGAAAATAGAGGTTAATTCTCTTGTCATTACTTATTATCGTAACGTTAAGCAGCTGTAACAGCTCATTCATCAAAATATCCTGATGGTGTCGATAATGTATCAGTGGATAGTAAATAGGTTAGTTGGAGGGGTAAAAACTCCATTGATAGAAATCTTCTGTTTGCATAACAAACTGTTAAAAAAAACCCCCCTCCTTTTCTTTGTAGTATTAAATAAATAAAATAGAAGCTAGTTTAAAAAAGAATCTTCTCAAATAAAATGCCACTTGACCCTAAGCCATCAGCCTGGGTAGGAGAAAACCGGCCCATGCAGACGCTCTGCTCGGTTCAGCCTTGCTTTGCCAGATGAAATCAAGTTCTGTGGCTAACGGGATCGCGCATACCTCCAGGTTTGTCTGTAATAAGTAGTTAATCAGCCAATTAGGGGAACCAACAATTACAAATTGGGAAGAAGAGAAAAAGGAAAGAAGACGGGGGAATGAGTCAAGGTAGGCTGTAATCCCTTTGAAAAGGTTTCTAACATTAACTCCTAAAGAATTATGTTCTACCATACCTTGACTGATTTGTTTTCCCCCTTACTCCCCCTTCCCCTTTTCCTACTCGTTGGGTCAGTTAATTGGCTGATTAACTAGCAATTACCTCTGGGACCAGCTCTATATAGGGTCTTTTTTAATCTAGAATTTTATTGACAAAGGCACCAGAGCAAATTTATCTCTGGTGTAAGCTTGTTTGAGTGAACGGGCTGACACCCAGGACAAAGTTGATCCATTGTATCTCAGGCACTGTGTTTTTGAAGCATTTGATTAACTCGGGACTTTTAAAATTACATTCCTTTTCTGCAAAATCTGCTCATTTGGGTTAGAAGAGGGAACAAGAGCTTGCGAGGGACGTCAGTCAGACGGCCGGTAACGGTCTGTAGCAGCAATATCCTTCAGCCACCCGCTCTGTGTAACGATATGACAGCTAAACAGGGTGACACCTCCCTTCTCTCTCAGGCTGACACTATTGCAGTCTTGCTGGCATGGACCTTTTACTTAGCGTTGTCCATGATGATTAATTGGCCTAAATTCTAGTTCTCATCCAAGCAGCAGCCGCGGAGGGTAGGGGATGTCTCTGATCTTTGGCCACTAAGCCTGGTATCTACAGTTGACTTCCCCAGCCAGGGTGAAGTGTGCCAGACAGTAACTGGTGACTCGGTATAGTGCAGCTCGGCTGTACCTGGTCCCCTCCCAGTCCCTCTTTGGGACGTGACTTTTCCATGACTTTACCTGGCACTTCTGCTGGCTTCCTGCAGCCCTATGAAGGGTATTTTGTGCTGTGGGAATCAAACCCAATGCATTTACTCATTTACTGCAGTGCACTAGTCACCGGAAAACTCAGATGGGACACTTCAAATAGAAATCCTTCGTTCTTCCGCATCCCTGTGCTGTCTGGAGGGTGGAGGGACTGGCTGCTCCTGCTGTTTCCTCAGGCTGCTCTGCTGGGAAGGAAATGCTGAAGGGGATGGACCTTACACAGGGTTACCAGGCAGTAGGGAAAGCACGATGCGGGAGGGGATGGAGATCCTGTTTTGGGAGAACTCAGACCAAAGAGCCAACTCTGAACACTGGAGCCAAAAGGCAAAGGATCAGATTATTGAGGGATCTGGCAAATTCCCTAGAACACTGGGACCTGGCAGGAACACATCCCTCCCTGCATGAAAGGGGCTCTGTATTTTACAGTGTCCAACAGTGCGTGAGTTAAGGATAGGGTAGCCTGGGACGAGAACAACTTGAAGACCAGTAATATAGTTTATCTGTGGGTGTGGGGAATGGAAGAAACACTGTTTTTTCCTATGATGTGCAAGGACATAAAATCCCGCTCCTGGGTGTTATTTTCTAGGCAGGCAGACGGAACAGTAGCAGCTCTAGGAGCAGATCTGTAGCTGCCCTCCTGTTTGCGGTGCTACAAATGCTGCAAGGAACGGTGCAGGTGGGTGTGGCGGTGTGCTCTCCCCTTTTTCCCCCGCCGGCTCCTGCTCAAGCCATGGCCATCAGCGGGAGTTGTGATGAGTTGCACTTGAACTGTGGGAGATGGCTGGCAACATAACCAAAACACTGTCTGCAGTGGGAACCTAGGTATCTTCTTCCCATGAGAATATGACTATAGGTCCACTATCTTACTCCATAAATAGTGGACAGCCCAAGAGCCCTTTGAGCTCTCCTGCACAGCAGCGGGCTGCACGACAGGATCTCCCCTTGAGTGGGATGCTCACTTAAGGTTCTTCTCCTCGAGGCTGGGAGATTCCTTGCCGCAACAGATTCTCGGTAAGTGACTAATAGCATGCTAAACTTTGAAATCTTAGCTAAGTGATATAAGGATTGATTGCGCATATATAATCCTTTAGACATAAACCGTTGACCAAGTCTGGGACTAGGATTGGATCCAGCCGCACCTAGACTCCTCTCTGAGAAGTTTAGAAAGCAAGGGGGTCCTTTCTGAACCTCGGGACTCAACGGGAGGGTCTCCCTGAGAGCTTGTCTGACCCTGGGCTCTATGCAGTAAATAATCAAGTGTACTTTGGCATCGAATCTCGTAAAACACTGTCACATTCACTACTAACTTTGTTAAATCACTGTTTTGTGTTAATAAACATTTCACTACTCTCTTACAAGTGAAGTTATTCACTCCGCCCCAGGACACCTGGCGTAGTCGGCAGGATGTCAGGAGTTATCACTGATTATTTACGGAGACATGGAGTGAACCCGAACCCCAAATTCTCAGAGGAATGGGCTCCTGATAATTGGTACAATTGGGAAGTCATTGAAGAGCACTTGAAAGCGATTAGGGGCCGTATAAAGGATGGAAAAGATAAGGGAGTAATCTGTAAAATGTGCAGCTGCCCAGAATCAGTGTGCAGTGGTGGCACCTTCTGTAGCCAGCTCTGCCAGCTGGAAATGTCACCATTTCTACCTGGAGGTCACCTCTGTATGGGAGTTCGCTCTCAGTCCTGTGGTGAGGGCATAATCTGAGCATTTTCTCACTTCAGACAAAATTTTCCAGGCTAGCCTAAGCTATCTTGTTAAAAATGCTTAAATTAAGCCACCCGGGCTTTGTCTGGAGCCGTCTGAGGGGACTTCGAGAAGCCACCCACAAATCCAGCAAACAGCTGGACAGCGGGGACTTCTGGACTGTGGCAACACCTGCCTGCAGAGGGGACATCTGCCTGTCTTCAAGGGCTAAAAAAAGGACAGGGGGTGGGAGCTCCTTCCGTGCAGCGTAAGTATGGGTAAAATTTCCAGAGGATATTATCAGTGACTATGATTTTGCCTTTCTAGCCAACTCAGCATGGCCCTTTCCTAGAGACCTCGAGTTCAAAGGACTGTCCCCTCTCACAGACTGAAGCGTGTCGGTGGCGGAAACGCCAGCGGAGAGAGCTGCACCCAAGAGCTGGTGAGTAGGCACTGCTGGATAAAGGGTAGCTGTTGTGCTTCTGTACACAACTGTTCTGAGTAGGCATTTAGGCTACAAGTTTTACAAGTCCCTAAATAATGCTGGCATTTTTTAAAAAGGCTAGTCCTTTCTCTTTCAAACTTCTGCACTGTAGTATACTTGAAACGAGAGGAGTTTTAGGCTGGAAAAGCAAAGAAAAAGAGGAGAAGATCCTTTTTTTTCATAATGAAAACATGCTATCTGGTTCAGGGAGCAGCTGAAAGAAATCAGTGGGAGAACAGTCTTATCATAATTGGTCTCTTTGCAAAAGAGACTTGCTTTGCTGAAAAAAACCTCTGTTATACTCCTAGTGATAAGAAACTTGTAATACAATTACCAGGATCTGAGGGATGCGGGCACTGGAGGGAGATAGTAGCTTTGGGTATCATTGAACTAAGTTCAATCCCACAAGATATTTTTGAGCCTGAGGAAACACCTGATACCTGGTTTACAAATTTATTGGAGTTTAATACATTTGCAGTATCATAACGCAAATGTATCACAAACGCAGTATCAAAAAATGCTCGTCAGATCTGGACAAAGCCAGCACAGACTCGTCACTTCCGTGGTCACAATTCGGGATCCCTGGAACGCAGCTCATCCTAAACCCAGCCATTTCGCAGTGTTGTGAAGGGGCTTAGGGCAGAATTTACCCGAAACCTATGCGAGTTACTAAAAAATGTCCCTGTCTTTGCAGCTCTGAATAGCTCTTAACGCTAAAGGATTTGGAACACCAGATTAAAGGTAGATATTCCTCAGATGCCAAGATTTACTACATATGGCATATGGGCCGCGTTGAGACAGGAGACCAGACGAAATAATCGTTTTAAATCGATGTCTGTTTGCCTTATAAATTGTGATCCCAATTTACACACAGAAGCGATAATGCTATTACTGAGCACGAATGGAGAAAAGAAGTGCCTGCAGTAAGAGGGTCAGGATTGAAGTAGTGTCTGTGATCCGTTTCATCAGTGACTGTATTCCTAGGAAAAAGTCCTCCAGCAATAACTTTGGTGAGCCATGTCCCTGCCCAAGGACTAAGCTTTGGCAGGAGCAGGTTGTTCTTCATTCCATCTTCCTCCACCTGTGCTCTTTCCACAAACCGTTAGCAGAAGTTTTCAGCCATGGCAGGGAGCGTGAAAGGAATGAAGGGCAGGTGCAGGAACATATCCCAGCACCTGATAAAATGGAGAGGTTTTCCTATAGGTTAGAGAAGTGCTTTTCATCCTGAGCCTGTTGAGGTCTATAAGGAAAGAGGTGGGTGCTATACTGGCCTATGCACTTAAACATTGCAATTCTTCTGTCCTTGTAAAGGGAAGGAGGGAAACAGGGGATTGTGTAAATTGCTTGGTAGAAGACCACCTGAAGAAGGGACTGTTAGTCCTCTGGAGCAAAGGAGGACACCAGTTAGGGACTTTCCATGTCTAGGAAAATGCACAACATGGTAGAAGTGATAAATAAAAAGTTATTTATTACAGCTTTTGAAGCTCTTCTTGTCATAAACTGGACAACCGTAGTCACAATCCCGGTGAAAAGGTGTGATTAGTGTGTTTTTGAGGTTTGCTTTAGAAATAAGGGCGTGGTTGCAGTATGGAAAACTAAAAGGAGAATTTTTGTTTATCCTATTATAATTTCCTACTCATTTGACGTCTCCTAATGTTGTGCTGCCTTCAATAGTCTCTTGTATGATGGGAGAGAGGGAGGGGAGCCTTTAACAGGTGCCAGTCGTCTGTACCTGCGTGGTGTCAGCAGCTGGGTGCTTGGGTGAACGCCGCTTGCTTTCAAAGGTGTGGAACGGCGGGTTCTCTTTCAGTTCTGGGCTGGGATTCAGACGGCTTTTCTTCACTGCTAAATATGGATTAGGGGTGTAAAGAGTGAGAGCTTAAACAGTCAGCCCATCATAACAGAAGTAAAAACGTTACAAAACAGGACAATAGGAAAAGAAGCGACAGCTTTTTAGTTAATCCATCAGTTCACCCTTTGGGCTGCGCACTGTGCCTCTGCCCTGCGCCCCTTCTCGCCAGGATGCTCTCCCCTCCCACGGGTGCCAAAGGCGACCACAATAATACAAACAAGTTCAGAGCAATGATAAACTGTTACCTTAAAAAAAAAAACAAACCCAAAAAAACCCAAAAATCTAGTTCTCCTGTTTTCCTTCTCATGCCCCCATGCATCATTGTACAGGCTCTGAAGAGACAAGCCCACTATTACAATGTTGTCAGGGCCCTGCTAGTTTTCTAGTTCAAATCCTTGTTCATGCTGTTTGCTAAGTACTTGTTCACTGTGACAGCTTTCAGCAAAACAGAACACACTGAATGCTTCTTTCCAAACGGCTCTGTCCTGCTGGGCTTCAAGTGAAACAAGCCCTTCAGACTCCATCATGTGAACTTTTCATAAGGAACAATCTCCTTTAGACAATTCCTTTCAGAGATACTATCCGTGAAACTGGGACTTGGGGATGAGGTGACATCACAGCCTTCTTCCTCTGGCCAGGGTCATGGCCACCAAAGTTGTATTTGTCAGGAGGCCTCCACATGGCATGGTGCATGATTTCCTTAATTACCTAATGTTTCCCTATTAAAAAAGAAATCTACAACAACTTTAAAGTGTGTTTTAGTATGTTTTCTGTTGAAAGAAAAGCAAATGCTTTTGTGCAGACAGTCAAATGCTGGGTTGTAAAAGTCAGAACTGATTATTGAAAACATAACTCATGTGCAGTTAAATCTTAAAGGCAGCTGTGCAAGAGCTGGTGGACCAGATCTGAGACAGACCTTTGCCGTTTCCCGTGCTGGTGTCTGCACCTTGTGCTGTTCCCCTCTGGCTGGCTGGCCGGTTAGCCAACCACGGAGTTGGCAAGTAAATGGGGTAAAAAGGGCTAGGTGAGAGTCTGTGAGCATGCAAAATGTTGTGCACACTTCAGCATCAAGAACTTAGCCCCTGCTAAGTTTTGCTCCCACCCCATTGCTGAGGATAGACTTTAGAAAGGTACCACCATCTTTCCAAGCGGTGCAGGTCGAATCGACGACCCACGAAAGCTGTCCCGACCCAAGTGACCACCGCCCCAACCATCTGCCGTGCGTGGGCAGGGGAGAAATAGTAATGTGGTAAAAGCACAACAGAAACAGTCAGGTGGAGAAAACTGATGGGAAAGAAAGGTTGCAGGTGTATGATTTGGTGCAGAAAATGGTCCTTCTGGTGGTGGTGTGTCCCATTCATATGGGAATGGAGCATTTATGTATTTTTGTGCATTTTACTATTCTTGGTTTGGTAAGTTAATACACGAAAATGATTTCTCATGAGTGACGTGGTATTTTGTGCCGATATTTCTTTTTTACTTTTATATTGTATTAAAGAACTGTTCTTCTGCACTGTTTTACAAAAAAGAAGATAACCCCAAAATGCGTTAAGAAATAAATGACCTTAAATAACTTAAAACAAAATGCCCATTGGAAAACAAACATAAAAAAAAAATGTCCTTCAACCCCAAGTGGTGTTTGGTCCTTCACGAAAACATGCTAATAGCGTGTTAGCTGCCTATTGCTGAAAACAGTGACCGAAAACATTTTATTTACCTCCCATAGTGAAAGGTACCCCAACTATGAGCTCCAGAATGCGTCTTTTCCTTAACACAGTTGCGTATGATGTTGTTTTCTAATAAAGGATATTATAAAGGTTACGTGTTTGAAGAGAAAGGAGTCTGATGTGCACGGGAATTATTCATAAGAAAGGATTCTGAAATCCCAACCTAAACTTTGCATTTTCACCAGGCTCCTGTGCCACAACCAGAATCATATGAAGTAGGTGACAGCTCTGGAGGGTAGCTGTGTGGACCCACCCCTGACTAGACATTTGTGGTTTGACGATGCAGAAGAGCCAAACTAAGAGCTGTCTGTTGCCAGAAGGATCACAGCCTGGCTGCTCCCGCTGCCCTGCCACTGCCACTCATCTGAGACTGGCAAAACTCCTCGCCAGGCAAAAAACATTAAAATGGAGTGATGCTCAGAAACACTACGAAACAAGAAGAATTGGAGGACTACATTCATGACACTGAGGAAAGGTGACCCAGCAAAGGCGACCAAAGGAGACAGCAACCCGAGACAGACCAGGATTTGCAGAGGCCCTCAGGTATCTCTGGAAGTTGTGGATCTCAGATGGTATTTCTTCCCTCTCTGCTTCTGTGAAGGTTAGTTTCCGAGCAAGGGGTTTTTTTGTCTGGCTGACAGAGTCATTCTGTGGGCCAGACGAAGTTAAAGAACAAGTGATTTATATGAAAATTTGGTGTAAAATATGTGTGCTCTTTGGGATATTTTCTTTACCATCTTTGGATGAAATTCTTTGAACAAACAAAAATTTTGCTTGCTTAAATGCAGAAGTAGCGTTTTGGTTTTTCTATTTGACTAGGTATAAATTTTCATGCACTTTCCATCAGATGAGGGAATTGCAGTCATCTGTGTGAATCTGGCCAATAATTCAGGACTTTGGGACACTTGCTGTGAAAAGGCCGGGATAAATAGCCCGAGACAATGACAGGAGATGAACCTCACAAGACTCAGCAATGGCATCTCTTTGGGAAAGCCCGGAGTGTAGGCTTTTGGCTTTTGTGGATAGGGCGGCAGGCAAACCCTTACTATCCTATGGTATTTCCACACTGCTCCTTGTCTTTCCTTTCTTAAGGAAGCTGCGCCCCTCCAGCTACGCTCTGTGCTGGCATCATCCCTTCCCTCCCAATTCCGGTAGCGAGATGGAAGCACTCCTGTTCAGGTCATGGAGATTACTGACCGGCATGTCCTCCCCACTGACAACATATCCAAGAGCCCTGCCTGCTGGAAATTCCAATAAAAGCATCACTGGAAGTTTAGAAAAATTAATAGATGACAAAAAGGCGGGCATCACTTGTGCACCACTTCCACTTTCTCTTCACCATCAAGGGGGTTCTGCTGGCTTGAACCACTTCAAGTCCTCAAAGTTGAAGGAGTAATTGGGATAGCGACAAATTCTTTTTGAGATCATGGAGTTTAGTTCTACACCTCATGGCAGTAGCTAAACTAAGCAGAGCAGCATCCTGGATCACCAGCAGTGGTCCAGGGCTCTTCTGCTTGTGCAGAAATAACTAAGAACGTGCAGCACCAAAGCAGTAGGTCTTTCTTTTTATTCCATGTGCTTCTCATGAGAAATATTTGCTCATAACTGCTGGAAGTTAAACACTGGGCTGCTTCTGCACATTGCCTGCAGGGTTCTAGGTCAAGTTAGTAAAAGATTGGAGCAGGCCTGGTGTAACTCCACACGTTATTCATACTCCTGTGGGAATTTGTGCACACATGGAATTATCCTATTGATGTTGCGGAAGCTGTTCTTCCTAGCTGCATCCTACCTTAATGAGAAATCACTTCTATGTGCAATTTTACCAGTATTTCCATGCCCAATTAAAGAAGGAAGCATTGAGGCCGACTTTAAAAAATACTGAACAGATAATAGCTCTGTTACATTTCAGTTGGAGATGTAATTGCTCAGTACTTGTGATTCCCTCATTGGTATGGAAAAGGGAGAACATCTTTAATGCTCAAGCATTTACGTCTGTTTCTTTCCACAACTTGGGACCACAATGCTGCCTAATTCCCGTTGAGGGCACTGGGAGTTTCCCCTATACTGTAATTTGAGACATTAAAGTCATTTTAGCAACAGTCAGTAACTAATCATTAATCCGGCTAAAAAAAACCCCAAACAAATCAAAACAAAAAACCAAAAAAACCCAAAAACGGCAGAAGGAAAAGACCTCTGAAGAGTCCCAGAATATTTACAAATCGATTTACTATAATGTCTGCTTTAAATGTAATAATCTGAAATCATACTTGACATTAATAATATTGCTTTAATGTGGTTTGCCTCAAAGTGCTCATCATATCCCATGCTGTCTAGTCCACATTCGCCTGGAACAGCCAGTGATAAACTACCAATTTCAGGGTCCACCAGGTGTGGAAGTTGGTCATAGGACTTAGGCTGTGTAACCTGTGGCTGTATTTTACAGGACCTCATAAATAACAACCAGCTTCTGCCTGCTCTTTGTCTTTTAAATTCATGTAAGCCCTTATGTATACACACAGAGGAAGGGAGTGGAAGAAGAGGAATGTACTCCAGATGGGAGAACTTGAACACAGAATTACCTACAATTGTGTATTACATTTGTTTATGCCGTGTAGAGGAACATAACTTCTGTGCTTAATTATTTTTCCTTAAAAGTGCGTATCACAGATCTCAAGTGCAGGCTGTAAGAAATGCAAACAAGTGTTGTATTCATTCAGCTGCGGGTTTCTCCCGTTCGCTCCTCTGCATTCTCTCGTAACTCTCAAAAATGAGAAATGCACGTTTCCAAGTGGGGGGATGAGGGGGCACCGGGATTGAGCTTTTTCTATGCAACCCTTGCTTTTTCACGATTCATTAAACCCTTTCTCCCTCCTGTGTAGTTGGACCCCTCTCATTTACATGCATAAGGGATGCATGATTCTGAGAGAGGTACTCTGGTCCAGAAAAAAAAAAAAAAATAAAAAGAGGAGATGGCCCTAGGGCCAGGGTGCAGGAGACACGGGAAAACTTGGCGAGAGTGACCCACGTAGTGGCATTGCCTCTCTGGAGCGAGCGAGCTGGTGCCGCTGCGCCGTGCGGGGAAGTGAACCGCTGCTGAGAGGGCTTTGGGCTGCCTCGGCTGACCCCCCGGCCCGGGCTTACTTCAAAACCCATCTTTGCAGTGACCTCAGCTCCCCAGAGAAGTGCTGCTCTGTGTCTGAGGCAGTAAACAGCTCTACTGCCTCTGCAAATTGGCACCCGATTAATTAATTAATTAATTATCGCGGTGCAGCCTCCAAGGCTTAAATCCCAGCCACTGAAGATGAACTGGCAGCTTTAGAGCGGTGGAAGGGAAGAGACTCTGCTTCTCCCTTCCCCTGCAGTATGGAAAAGACCTCTTCGCATCCAATGGGTTTTTCCTTGCAAGACAACGTCAGATGTTTGATAGCCTTGTTCCTCCTGTCCGTGGTGGGGAAAAGCCTGCAGCTAGAAGGTGAAATATTTTAGTTGGCTTTTTACTCAGATAAATTTTTACCTAGGAGACTGCATCCCATGCTTAGTAGAAACAGCTCCCCTCTTCCTTTGCACGAGCTCTCTTTAGCTCACCTTTACGCAGCTCTTAAAAGTTGTTGTGCCAATGCTGAGCTATGTTAAAAAAAGCTCTATCTAACATCATGTCGCCCACTAGTACCTCATCAGTAAGACGAAAATATAATCAAGCTCGTTATGACATAGATACTTATTATCTATTTATTTTGTAAGCTGTGGTTTTGACTATATAATGCACAGGCCAGGCTGTGTGGGTCAGATAAAAAATGCGGCATTGGTACCTGCCCTGCAGGAGAAGAACCACGGCCTCTCCAGGGATTCCTGCTCTGTCCTGCCCAGGCAGCTCCGCCTGCGGCCGCGCTGTCCCTCGATTTTATTTTTCCTGGTACAAAGAACACTAGTGGCAATTGCTGAGTGGTACTGTGGGCAAAGTATAAATATCTTCACATTTCAGGTGAATTTACTGCAAGAGAATCTGCAGTGTGTGGAGCCTTAGTAATTCACTTCTGGACGCAGCAGTTGGCTTTACACGTCTGAAGAAATGGTGCTTTACGGTGGCAATAATTTGGTAATTTTCAAACCTTTAACAGAAAAAAAAAAAAAAAAAGAATGTGATATTACCATATGGTGTTAGCACATATGTTTGTGTCTATTGCTAGAAGTTGAAACGCACTTCAGATTTTTTTTTTTTTAAATTATTTTTCTAATTATTTTTGATAAACTAGCTGAGTCCATTTGAGGGGAGAAACTAAACACTATCAGGGCCAATATTTGTTTGCACGTTGTCGATGGGAAAAGTTTTTAAGGAATGAAGTAAAACCCCTGTGCATAAATATATTAATGAGCGTTTCTTCTAAGCTCTTACTTTATATGCTCAAGCCCATCTTTTAGCTTAACTTCTATTTAAAAAGTTGAAAGAAAGTAGGAAATCCCCGCAGAGAACAGCCAGCCACACTTCTGAATTTCAATGCGTCCTTCTAGATGAGCGCCTGTGATTTTAAATGGTAACGTTGTTGCTTTAATCAGGAGACAATCCTTATATATTAGTTGTACTGGCCTGTGATTGTAAGAGCTAAATGATACACAAAACTGGATACACATCTTTGCCGGCCGATTAATGGGGAGGACTGAAAGCAAAAGTAAACACTAACCTTACAAAATAAAAGAAGTTAAAAGATAAGTGTTAAGGACCTTTTTCTTTTTGGAGAATAAAACAAGATTTAGTAGCTTTCCACTTAATTTAAATGAAAAGAATCGCTACCTTACATATTGCACTGATAATGCGGGGGAGAGCGAAAACAAAACCCTCTTTGTCGCAGTGACACCTCCTATAGTTGTTGTGAAGAAACTTTTCCCCTTGGTATCTGCTAACCAATTCTAATTAATGCTGCACATTCCTCCACTGAAATCATTTAATGCATAACAAGGGGGGTTAAAAAAAAAAAAAAAAGAGAGAGAGAGAGAGAAGAAATTCTCAATGCTGATGATTGCCCTGTTCGAATTATGGGAGTGAAAGCCCGGGCCCCCTAACCTACTGTCTATAAAGCAGAGCTTTGAAAGAGAGCTGCGACCTACAAAAGCTGTCAATCTCCCCTGCCCCGAAAGCCTGGGTTCACATGGATTCAAGTGACAGCCCTCCTCCCCCGCACACAATACATCAATCTGTCTCTCCCCCGAGCACCCACAGCCCATTGTGCGAGCCGCAGGTGCCTAATATAGCACCCATGGCCGCCCCCTCGGCCCCCCCTGAGAACCGGCCGGCACAAAGGGGCCCGGGCAGATGGGCAGGGCGCTGCCGGGAGGTGGCCGCCAACCATCCAGCCCGGTTTTAACTTTTTTTGTTGTTTTTTTTTGGGGGGGCGGCTCTATTTCAGACCTCCTCGCCCTTGGTCACCCACCAGTGGCAAGGGCTGGGGTGGGGTGTTTGGTGCTCCGTTTCCAGCAGCTTGAAAAAATGGGTGTTGCAAGTGGATGGCAGCGCTGAAGGATGGGGCTTCCGAAGGTATCGGTAAATACAGAGGATGCTGCTGCTCCTGCCCGGTGCGGTGATCTGTAAAGGGGCTCAGACTCCCTTCCCACCATCTTAATGGGCAAACAAGCCCTGGGGACGTCTCTGTTCTGAATTACCTGTGTCTGTTCGGCACAAGGGCTGTGGAGGCACCCAGCTGTCCAGATCCTGGAGGTCTGTCCTGCTGGTGGCCCTAAGAGGAACTGACTGCCCATTTCATACTGGGCTTTGGCCAGTGAAGATCTAGCCTGTAATAGTGTCCCAGGTTTTCTGTAGACCATGAGTAAATGCTTTGTCACTTGATCTCTCAGGTACCTCTACGTAAAATGGAGTGAAGGTTTTTCTCGTCTATCCACTCCTTTCCTTGTTGATAGAAACTGTGAATTAGGGGAGGTGGGAATGTGTCTGTGCGATTGCACAATGCCCAGCACAGGAGCACATTTCTGCCATAAAACATATTAGCGGCAATGGTAATGTTGATGATGAAGAAGACATCCTGCTAGTGCACACTGATAAACTGGTTCACCTGCTGCTGCTTTCCATGCCTGAACTGTGAATGTTCCCCCTGCTTTAGCTCTGTGTTATTGAGTCAGGTTCGGAGAATCCAGAGGACAGCCATGGAGCTTAATGTGTCAGGAAAGTGCACAAGGAAACGGGATGTGGAGAGGAGGGAGCTCATCCGTGCACATGCTGTTACAAATGGTGCATAGCTGGCTATTAATGTTGGTTTTTTCCCAACACTTACAGCACAGATCTTCTGTTCTGATGGTTCAGTGGAAGCACATAGTCTGCTCCTGAGTAAACCAAGGAGTCTTGTAAGCCCAGAAGTTACTCAATAACCTTGCCTTTGCTGGTTAAAATTTGCATGAAATAAGCGTCTTTCTTTCGCCTTTACGTATACCAAAACCAAACAAGCAAGCGAACAAAAACTAACAGCATAACTTGGCTTCTTCAAGTTCCTTTCCAGATCATTTTGTTCTGAAGTGTCCCAGCACGTCTCCCTTTCTCATCGCCAGTGACACAGCTCCCTCACCTGCAGGCTTTGCGGGGCGGTGGGGACATCCCGGAGCTCGGTAGCATGGCTGCTGCGGCAGCCTGACTCCTGCAGCACTGAGCTGAGCGCAGGCTAATTGCTGAAGTATTTCCTTTGCTTTTGGTGAGGTTTTGCTTCAGTGATTGCAAATTAAAGTGACACCGCGATTCAAGTCAGCACAATGACATGATGCTCTTGCTGCTTTGATCTCGGTCCTTAGATAGATAACTCCTTAAAAATAAAAAAGGAACTGCTGACTAATTTGGTACTAAGCATCAGTCAGAGATCAAAAATGTCAAAGTGCAGAGCCTGCTTGTAGGTGTGATGATAACATCTGTCGGTGAAGACAGGTAAAAATTGTCTGATTCTCCTGCAGCAGCTGAGTGTGTTCCACTTTGCTGGCTGAAGAGCTACATTTCGACTTTCATTTCAGATGGATGTTTTAAAAACACCAGCCAGAACTGGGGCCGAGAGAAACAGCAGTGCAGCACAGCCCGAGCCAGGTGAGCCTATTTATTGGCAAAACTGTTCGTTCTGAGGAAAAGATCACAGGTGCTGGATGCCAGCTCTGTTGTAGCGACGCAAGAAGCTGAGCATGTGAACGGAAACAGTTCTGTGGCTGCTCACTTTCTCTCAGTGCGGACTGACAGAGCACCTTCAGGCAGATTTTGAGCCTCCGGCCAAAATACATGACAAGAGCAAAGTCAAAGTGGCATTGGCTTGTCTCGGCAGTTTCTTGCAGTATGAGATGAAACGATCGTGTTGTCTGATTCTTGCAGTTTCTTCACTTGCCTTCAAGACTGGATAAGAGGATTCTTCAGTAGATCAGAACATGGAAAAGCTCAGCTCTTTCAAGCCAAACTCTATCTACAACAGGTTCCTACTGCTGCCAATAGTAAAAATTCTCTACCTTCAACTGTAGGACCAAGCCATTAAATTGGAGCCTCACAACAATTCTCATCTTCGCTTCTGAGAATGTTGCTCTCAAGTAGCAGCTTTTGTTTCCTTTTCAGGGCTGAGTCAGCTCCAAAGTACCTTGAAGATTCAGTGTTTAATATAGTTCATTGAAGACAGGGATGCCCAACCTTTGCTGGGACAGGGCAATAGCGCAAAACAAAAATTGTCTGGGTAGCATCATACTTTGCTTTCCTTCTTGACCTCAGTCTTAGCTTGTAAATTCTTGTTGCCACAAATGACATGTAAATGTTTCCCTGAAGCCAGCACTTCACCAAAGATTTGAGAGAGAGACACCCTTTTGCCTTGAGCAGGGGTTCAACCAGGCTAAAAAAACCTGACGTGCCTGACCGCTCTGTCGTGGTTATCTGCACAAAGCTAAAGCTATCCTGGCTAAACAGTGCTCTGAATCAAGCTTTGTTTTCCTGAACTTAAACACCTTAGGAGAAGTTTAAAAATATGCTCGGTACAGGAAAAGGTAGTCTAAATATGACACCTCTCTTTGAAGGTAGCTGCGATCACTGAGCAATAAATAAATAAATTAAAAAAAACCCAAACCACTAGCTCTTCAAAAGACCTATCTGCTTCTTTCTTATATGAGCAATCTCTGGCACACACACAAGTTAAAAATAAAGGCAACAGCCTGGACACCAAGATGAGCTTAACTCATCTGAAGTACAATTTGCAGTAAGCAAACTGGAACTGAACCATGGAAGTGATTCATTAGCCGTATATTCAGCTCCAGCACAGCGTTGCAGACAGTTACTCTGGGCCTTAATTGCTTCTGTTAACATCATATTCTAGAGCTCATTAGAGATAAACAATGTGTATTAATATAATTCAGACAAGAACTAAAGATGAAGGTGGAAATCCATTTGCTGTGATGGCCATTAGTCAATTCAGAGCTGTTGAATGATGCTTGAGAATCTAATATGAATTGGGAGAGTCCATATTTCATCAGGCAGATCCTCTCATCTTCCCATGAAAAGGTCTTTGTCTAAAAAAAGTTACTTAATGAGAAGTGCGTGCTTGAAAAGGACACATACTAAGTACTCCCCTATTGGTCTCCTCAGCAGTTTAAATGATAAAGAGTGGATAAGGCCAATTTTGCGTTCGATAGGAGCTTGTCCACTTTAGGAGGATTGTGCTGGTTGTCACAGAGGTATATTTGGCCTAGTGTTGCAAACTTTGGTGTTTCCAAATGTAGGGAGTTCTCAGCTTCAGTTCCATTTTCTGGCTCTGGGCAGGTCACTTGCTTTTTTGTAAGTGACTATACGCTGGGATTTCTCCAGATGTGTCTGACTGAGAGCACAATTTGTTACTCCTTTTTCTTAATTCATAGTAGGGAGATCCCACAAACAGCCTGGCGCCGGAGGGATGAACATGAAACACGCCGAGTGGCACAGTGAGTCTTCTTCACACCCAGAAGCTGATGTAGAGTAAGTTCACCCGCTCCCTCCCCACACACCATTTCTTCTCCCCCGTCTTCCTGAGTGCCAGCACATGTCCAAGTCTCTTTATAACTTTGCTTTGAATGTCCTTTTCCTTAGGATGTAGAAGACCCGCATTGCTGGCAGCCTGTGCGATCTGAGGAACAAACACGGTGTGGGCACCACAAATACACGAGCAGCAGCTTCAGTCCTGGGGCTCCTGTTGCCGGCTCTGGAGAGGTAACACATCTGTCCAGCTGGTGTTAGTTCTCCCAAGTAACGGCGGGGAATGGGGTCCTGTGTATTTGAAGGGGAGCCCAATTCTGGCGTAGAAGTTTGTAGGAGGATCTGGAACATCTTGAGAGAGTTCAAAGGAAATTGAAAAAGTGAAACTGAAGTCTTTAAGGTTAAATTTGAGAAATTGCCTGTTTTTAGTTTATTTTAAAAAAATAGCACAGAGGTGGTTTGAGTATTGAGTTACTTTTATAAAACATGAGATCTGCAAAGGAGGCCTTTCTATGTGTGTTTATAAAAGACCTAGCAGGATTTAAGCAGAAATTTGCTACCTTCAGTGAAGACGCCATCTCTGACCAATAAGAGGATTGTACATTGCAAGTTCTTGCTTGGGTGAGCTCATAGAGTGTCACTGTGGGGAATACATCTCCAAGATATACTTTATTCAACTTCTGGGAAAAATTTTGTAATCCGTATATGCAAGAGGTGAGAGGAGATGACCCTAATGCTGCCCGTCGTAGCCCTCAGAACCCAAACTTCTATGAAAGTTGGAAAAGCGCTAGAAAATCAGCTGGATGATCGGGATGAAACTGCATGTGACTTCTCTTGACAAGTTTTGCGTATGAATTGTATGTCCACCAAGACGCGAGCCCTGATTTCTCCGACATTTTTTTGGTTTGTGGTTCCTGCAGGAATAACTGAACAGCGAGGGGCTCCTGCCTGCAGGGGGAAAGGGGGGAAAAAGGGGGGGAAGGAGGAAGGGACTTTTGCCCAGCGCCTGGTTTCCAGCGTGCACCCGGGGAGCAGCTCTCTCCTATTTGTAGACAGGGAGCGCCACCTGCCGCGGGTACCACACCGAGCAGGATGCTCCTGGGGCAGGCAGGAGCCCCCTGTAGTATTTTCTTTTTACCTCACCTCGGGATTTTTTCAGCCGCTCAACCCGAAGCTACAGCTCAGGTAATGCCCTCCTCAGCTTTCGCTGTTGCCCAGGCTGCTGCAGGAGGAGAAGCACTGGCGGGATTGCTACGATTTGTCTAGGAAAAGGAACTCATGGCATGTGAGTCCTCTCCTGTTTTGACTTTTCAAATGTAAAGAAAACTTTATATTTTATTTTACATGTTTTTTTAAATTGCATTTTATTTTTTGAGAAGCAGCACTCTTTCAGATGTCTAATGTGTAATACTGACATCATTCAAAACCGCGTGATCTAAAATGAGCACCAAAGACACAGTTCTGATATTTTGTAACCTAAGCCTTTAGTGGATCACTTCAGCAGGTAGAGAATCGCCGCTGTTAATCCGAAGAAAGACTTAATTTACAACAACTGAGGGTATTCATTTTCTGTTTCAAGCAGGGAATGGCAAAAAAATTTACCTGTTAAAAATGATCTGTTTGTGAGTCAGGACCCTCTCTGCAGCATGTGGTCTTGCAGACCAATTTGATCAATGACTGTCAGAGCCCTGAGGGCACTAATAGGCCTTGATGGTCCTGAGCAGCCTCACCTGGGGCCTCCCCTCCACACTCTCACCATGGGATCAGGAGAGAGTTTTAATCTCAGCCCTGGGCTTTCAGTATCTGCTGGAGTTGCCCTGTGGAAAAGCTGTTTCTTCTGCAGGAAAGCCCAGCCACAACCATACCTTGGACTTGATCTGTGGACTCACGCTCCTAGATTGATACTGGATCTATCTCATCACTGTGGCCCTGCCTGGCCATCCCAGGGCTGTGTCTGATGCTGGATATTTTTACTGGACCTGATTCTGAGCTGTGGATTGACTTCCTAAACTTGACCTTGGACCTGCCTTGTCACCATGGACTTGTCTGGTGATCCAAGATCTTGACTGAACCTGACCGCTCCCCTGGCCTGCCCTGCTCTCGCTGGGGGTGGTGTGGGTCCTGGCTGGTGAGGTCCTGCCCTGCTGGCTGGGTTATCCCCTCGAGTCCTGGCTCCCCGTCCCTTGGAGAGCAGCTGGCCTTTGCTGCAGCCTGAAAATGATCTAACAACTGAGCTAAAAGATGCTGGTGCTACGTGCTACCAAGTCTCAACAGAGAACGGGTTGACATGATGCAGTTTTAATATAAATGCTGATTCCTCTTCATTCTGTCGTAGAACTCACCTCGGACAATTGTGAAGAAGAAGAAGCTGTATTTCTGAGGTACAGAATAGCTCAAAAAACTCCTCTCCCACTCTAACATTTTCTGACTTTCCAAGTACAATTTTTAGGTCTTCACAGAAAGACATCAATGCATCTGCTCCCCAGACTGTTTCCCACTTCAGTGAGGTGAGTTTTAGTCTTTCTCCAGAACAAAAAGCTCCAGATGAGGTCTGTCCCTTCAAATGAAGTCCTGTGTCTTTGGAATGACAGGAGAAAGAGCCAAAGCACTGTAAAGCACTATTTTTTGGGTTTCATGATGGTTTTTGGTGCAGGAAGTCAGTGGAGTTGTGCTGACTTACACCCCTTTGGATTTCTCCCACCTGGACAATACAGATTGGTTTTTCATGTCATGACACCTGGAAGTAGGGCTCTGATGTGGAACTTGTCTCTTGTAAAGACATCACCTGAAGCTGGTTTAGTGCTTCTGGAATCTCTTATCTGTGAGGTAAGGAGTCTTACAGAGGAGGTAAGCTGATTGAGGGGAATGTGAGCATAGCTCTTGGGTGTTTAAAGCAGTTCTTGTGTAGTGGGATTACTCCAAGACCCTTATGACTGCTCTGGTTCAAAACCAGCTTGTTTGAGGTCCCATTGCCAAAAGGAAGAGCATGTAGAGATGCTGGCGCAGAACTGCCTGCAGCGTCTGACCTGGAACAGGTTGGTCCATGGGCTAATTCATGTTGGAAGGGACCTCTGGAGGTCACCTACCTGACTGCCTGCACAAAGCAGGTCTAGTTCTGGCAGGTGGCTCAGGGCCTTGTGCCACTGAATTTACAGCTGCCTCATGTTTTGAAATGTTGGAGTTCTTTCTTTGGGCCTTTGTGGTCACTGGCGTGTGTGGAGACTAACAGGGGGTCTTGTGTAACATTTGGGCTATGTGATGGCATGATGTGAGACCTCCTACATGGAGAAATGAAGCTGTGGCCTTCCTGTGGAGAAGCCACAGGCACCACAGCCCCCTCCACCTGCTTTCTCTTGACCAGGCTGGATTCCTGGTGGGGTCTGGGTTAGCCATGTGAGAGGTGATACCCTTTTCACCAGCAGATCCCGAGGCAGGTGCCTTTCCTGTTTGCAGCAGATATTTTAAAAGCACTTTGCAATGATCTTTGGTTCTTCTGCCATCATGTGGCTGACAGAAGGATGCAGGGCTAGTTATTCACTATAAGAGCTTGAGTCCCTTAGTAGTGAAAGCTTAATGAATAAAAAGTCTTCTAATAAGTATTGGCTGTGAGGTTTCTCCCTTGCCTCAATCCTCTATCGGGAAAAGGGGATTTACAAGACTCGGGCATCTCTCTGCTCCCTGTCAGAACAGAGGAGTGCTGGGAAGGGCTCCTCAGCTTGGGATGGAGGAGTTTGGGATCCCCCTCCCAGCAGAGTCCGAGGTGCAGGGCACTGAGAGCCTCCAGCCTCTGAGCTGTGCAGGGTGTTGCTGTGGAGGGGCTGGTGGGGAAGAGCATGTGCTGTTTTCAGCCATCCTGAAGATGCAGCAGAGCTTCAGCTGTGTCCTGCATGGCTACTGCAGAGGGGAGCTGAGTCCTGCCCCACTGGGACTGCTACTGAGCGGGGTGTTAGAAAGCCAAGTCAAATGAATGCCTGCTAGCACGGCTCATGGGAGATGCAGAGCAGAGAAAGGCAGAAGCTGTTCCCAATGTCGAGGTTCTTGCCAGCAATATCAAGGTGGCCATGGCTGCAGTGTGAAGAGGAGCATGCGTGAAAGCACACCCCTTAGGGGTGCGATGGGGTCTCATTGCTGGCATCCCAGTCTGTGCCGTATACAAGTGGTTAAACTACCTGGGCACTGGTGTTGGTGCTTGTGTGTGTGTAAATGGATGAAATTTGTATAAGAATGCACATGAGTGGGTTAAATCACTTCATTTGGAGATACTGTAAATAAAGAACACTCCTACAAATGCTATGAGTCCCCCCTACTCCTACGAAGGAACAAAAAGCAGATGGAGCCTTCAATTTCCAATATTTAATCATATTAAACAGTGCTACTCATACTAATTTATGACAGTGATTTATTGCCTTGCAAACAGAACGTATTAGTGTAAGCACTTTGAGTTATACTTTCATCGCTTTTGTAAGAAGGAGAGAGCAAGGTGGTACAAGAACATCATTTGTGAAGGGGGTGGGAGGGAGGGAAGGAAAGAGCAGGAGGATACTTCCTTCCCCAGCTGTGATATACTGAAAGGAGAGGAGAGATGCAGCTGGGAGATGAATGTGACTGTCAGCTGCTGCCTCTCAGCACTGCACACCAGTGTGATCTTCCCAACAAGGACCTGGGTGAAAAGCAGGGGATGAGGAACCATGTAGGCTGTCCTTTTGTATGCTGAGAGCTGGGATTCTTCTGCTGTGTCTTAAATTAACCAAGTGTTGCATTGTCTTAGCTGTGGCTTTCTCCAAGTCTTTTTCCCTAGAGCAGAAAAGATGCAGCGTGTTGCTAACGTGGAATTCGTGCTCAGCGGTTCCTCGGGGAACATCTCCACTGTGAGGGGTGCACAGGCTGCTGGAGGCAGAGCATGAGCGTGTGTCCAAATGTGCTGTGAGAATTATGTGCTTTAGGCCTGCTTCCTTCCTTCTGCAGCCTTTTACTGATGGGTAGTGAATGCAAACTCCAGCGACTGCTGCTTCTGAAGGGTTATATGGAAAACAAGCCACTTACTCTCTGGTGCTCCAGCTGCCAGTATCCCCAGATGGCCCCAAACAGCAGGTCAGAACATGGGCAGACATGAGTTATAGGTTCTTCAGCAAGTATCTGTGAGTCCAAAAATGCCCTTGGGCATCTTGGAGCAAAGGGAATCTACATTCCAGCTTGACCATACTGGTCAGTGGTGATCTGGCAAGCAAAGCTATGCCACAGCCTTCCCTCGGTTGGCAGGAAAGGCTCCAATTGCTCACAGCAGCTAAGCATCAGCTGCTTTTTGAAGTAAGGCAACAAAAACTGCGTGCTAGCCCTGGGGAGAAGAGTTAATTCATATGGGGAGAACAGCTAGGACGCAGCACCCACCTCCTGCTTGAGCACGCTTTGCCCAGCACTGTGTGCAAGTCAATGTGCTGGTATCTGGCACAGAAGTGATGCCACAGGGTCTGTACTGGCCATTCCCAACGGAGCAGATGATCCTCAGCTCTCCTAGGACTCTTCTGTCTCTGCACAAGGAAAAAGAAACATCACTTCAGAGCTTCTGCTGTATGATCATCTCCTCCCTGCACTGCCTGATGGCAACTCTTCCCTACAGATATTTTTAGATGCCTTGTACAAATCCTGCCTCACCTCCCCAAAAAGGTTTTATTTTTCCTGCTATGTCCCCATTACTTTCATTACAGATTTGCTCCATGCAAACAAATGCAGATGGGAGGGGGAGGGAGGAAGAAATTAAATCAGGAGAAGTTAAGGCAGTTTTCCATCGCCTTGCCCTAACATAAGTGCCATAACAGGGTAACAAGCTGGGAAAGTGAGATTTACAAGAAGAAGAGCTTCACTCCTGGATGCAGAAGCTAGAGTAAACAAATTATTTTTATCAGGCTATTAAGTAAAGTGGATGCTGAGAAGCACAGGACAACAAGGAGCAGTGCTAGGAGTAAGGGACGAGGCAGCCTCCCTGTGCTTCGCCTGGCACAACACCAACACTGACTGAGTCAAGACTGGGTCAGCTGCTGACAAGTCCACGTCAGCTTGTCTCCTGCCCACAGAGGCACTAACTAATCAGAGCAATCAGTCCTTAAACGTTAGTTACAGACCTCCCCAGGAAGCACTTTTTGTTTGCCAAGCTGCTCTCACTCACTCCACTGTGTGTGACAGCCACCCACATACCAGCCCTGAGGCTGGGCTTTAGGAACACCACCTCAGGGGCTGCTGGGTCCCCTGCTGGGACTCCTTATTTCAGGCTTAAAGCTCTGCCTTCACCGAGTCTTAAAGCTCTGTGTTGTAGTCATTGTAGTCATTTATTGTCAATACAATATCTTTATTGTATTGACACAGCATCACCATCTGTGTTGGTACAAGAGTCTTGGGAGGGGAAAAAAGAGCAAAACTGCAATCAGAAGAACATAATTCTTGAGCAAGATTTCCCAATGGCAACTCCCTTGCCTACACACATTCATTTTTTGCTTAGAACAGAAGTCGCAGTGTCATCCAGGACAGCATTATTTCAGTAACGTGATAAGTCTTTAAACAGATGGCATCCATGATCCCATAGGGACAGAGGCTGACTAGGTGCCATGTTTTGGTCCTTTCTGCACCACGCAACGTGTATTTACACTGAGGGTACAGCACAACCCTACAGAAAGCTTCACAGTCTTGCTCTGGCAGTACTCAGCCAGCCGCCAGCACTACAGCCTGCCACAGCCACGCTGGATGCAGGCAGCTGGGTTCATGGCAAAACAGAAGATCAGCTCATGCTTCCTTTGCTCTGCACAGAACTGCGATGTAGCCCAAGGAATAAAAGCATTTATACCTAGTGGCTCGGTGTCAGCTTAAGAAGTTCTTTGTATGTTAGAAGGTGTTCAAAAGTTTGCCCTTCACACTTTTCTCCACCCTTACACTTTTCTGTCAGAAAAGGAAAACAGTGACTATGCTTCAGCTGAAACACCTCAGACCATCTCCTTCAGCCAGTGACGCACCATGTCCAGCGTGGTGGTGCACCTCCCATAGCTAGTGGGGCGCAGCCGTGAGCCCAGGTTATACCCTAAGGTCACAAGGTAAAATACACAGGCAGTTCATGACATTATCCCCTACAGTTTCAGAAATTTGCCTGTTTAACAGATGCCTCCTTTTCCCTGAAAAAGCTGCCCTGCTGACAGTGCCACACAGGGCATGGAGCAGCACAACCGCTGTGCAGTGATTCACAACCAGCTACAAGTACCTTGTGCCAAGAGGCTTTCACCTTATTCCACCCCTCTGCCACCACTCAGTGCATGGTCTGTATATACGCAGACTGCTCCAAGTACACAACAGTCCCTGCAGAACTAGGTCTGAAAAAGCTCGTTCCCCTGCCTGACAGCCACAACTGCAAGGTATAAAGAAAATGCACGTCCTCCACACACCTATTCCCTTCATCTCACCTCTAGGACATTGTTTACGCAGTAGACTGAATAGGTCCCTTTTTTCTGACAGCTTCTCTTTCCTGAAACAGAAAAGAAGTTACACAGTGTGCCAAACCACGCAAAGAACTGTCAATCTCTATGCCTGAACATTTAAGTATTTACACGTACAAGCACTAAAAGCTTCTTCATAAATTCTCCACTCCAAAAGGTGAAGGATGGAAGAGAGGTTGCGGACCACGACTTAGCTTAAAAGCAGCTAAACATTTCACCCCAAGGGCACTGCCGCTCCAGAGCCCCTCCCCACCATTACATGGACATCGGTCCACAGATCCCGGAGCTCTTCACAGAGCACTTACTACCCCTGTGCCGCAGACAAGAGGCTCAGATCTCCCAGCAAATGAAGATCTCAGAACACACTTAATTTAAAAGCTAAATATAGTATCAGGATGATGCTTGACAGTGTTCCTTTAATAAAAAAAAAGATATGCTATTTGCCCAAAGATTTATAACTTTCAAATGAGAATTTGATACCTGATATCTCTTTTTCAAGTACCTTTGCTTTCCACTCCTACAATTGTCATTTTACCCACTATAAAATCGCAAAGGCTGTATTAACTTGAATTAAACTGACAACCTTTGCATATCCATGCTGAAGTTCAGGTACCCGAGACACAAAAGCCAGCAACGTTGCCCCCCCAGCATCCTTGTGGGGTCAGCAGCGCTCTGTAATTCAGCAACTCAAAATGAGACATAATAATCCACTCCTGTGTCTTGCTGAAGGACACAGAGCAGAGATAAGGGTTCGCTCGGAGCTTCCCAACAGCCAACCCACAACATGCCACCATGCATGTTGTAATTCAGCTGCTCAAAGCAAGAGGGGTCAGTGTCACAAGCTTGGCTAAAGGAAAATAGAGCTCTTCCACCTCTCGGTGATAACTGCCTTCAACGGCTTTATTCTCTGCTTCTGGTGGGCTGAGACCAATTCCGTTCGGGAGGGCAGAAGGTACAAGCATCCGGGCTATCATTCAAGATGACGTTAACATCCTGCAAGTCTTCGGTTTCACCTTTCCTCTCTGCTGTATGGCCCTGTGTCCCCAGGACGCCCACTGTCTCTAATTGAAAACCAAGCAGACGCACACAAATGGAAGTTCCCCATCTCCCACCCAAGCTCAGCTGACATCAGTAACTGATTTGCTCCTCAATTCCTGCCTCTGTGGCTGAGAAAACTTCTTGCTCTGCAACAGCACATTTGATGCCTTGTGCTGATGACACGCATTTCAGGTGACATTACAGTGGGGGTCTGCTACAGGCCACCTGACCAGGAGGTCTGGGTGGATGAGGCCCTCTACAGACAGATAAGAGCAGCCTCACGTTCACAAGCCCTGGTCCTCATGGGGGACTTCAACTACCCCAATATCTGTTGGAGGGACAACACAGCAGGGCACGTACAATCCAGGAGGTTCCTGGAAAATGTTGATGATAACTCCCTTCTCCAAGTAATTGAGGAGCCAACGAGGAGAGGTGCTATGCTGGACCTTGTTCTCACCAACAACGAGGGGCTGGTAGGGAATGTGAAGCAGAAGGGCACCCTTGTTTGCACAGACCATGAAACGGTGGAGTTCAAGATCCTTAGGGCAGCAAGGAGGATGCCTAGCGAGCTCACTACCCTGGACTTCAGCAGAGCAGACTTTGGCCTCTTCAGGGATCTGCTTGGTAGAGTACCATGGAATAAACGCCTGGAGGGAAGAGGGGCCCAAGAAAGCTGGTTAATATTCAAGGATCACCTCCTCCAACCTCAGGAGTGATGCATCCCAGGAAAGAGGAAGTCAGGCAAAAACACCAGGAGGCCTGCATGGATGGACAAAGAGCTCCTGGACAAACTCAAACATAGGACAGGTACCCTGGGAGGAATACAGAAAAATTGTCCAAGCAGCCAGGGATCAAGTTAGGAAAGCTAAAGCCAGGAACATCAAGAGCAACAAGAAAAGCTTCTACAGGTACATCAGTGATGAAACGAAGACTAGGGAAAATTGTCTCTGAAAGGAAAGGGGAGACCTGGTCACCCAGGACATGGAGAAGGCTGAGGTACTCAACAACATTTTTGCCTCGATGTTCGCCGGCAAGTGCTCTAACCAGACTGCCCAGGTCACAGAAGGCAAAGGCAGGGACTGGGAGAACGAAGAACTGCTGACTGTAGGGAAGGATCAGGTTCGAGACCATCTGAGGAACCTGCCCACTGACGGGAAAAGGGGAAACAATAAATATTAGGAAGAAATGCTGTACTCTGAGCATGGTGAGACACTGGAACAGGTTGCCCAGAGAAGCTGTGGCTGCCCCATCCCTGGAGGTGCTCAAGGCCAGGTTGGACAGGGCTTTGAGTAACCTGGTCTAGTGTAAGTGTCCCTGCGCAGGGCAGGGGGACTGGAACTAGATGATCTTTAAGGTCCCTTCCAAGCCAAACCACTCTATGATTCTATGAATTTTGAAAGTGCCTCAAGGTTTCAGCTATAAAAGCAGCCAATATGACAATGGAGGTTTATCCAAGCATGCTCCAAACCATAAGACCTACAGCTCATCAATAGGGAAGGGACACTAGGCACTGAAATGCTTCAGATCAAACAACACATCCTTAATGAGGATGCTAAAAATAGAAAAGCAAACTTGCTCTTTCCAAAATGCACAGGTCCCTCAGTGCTACTGAACATGCCTTGTTCCAAAGCCAGCGTAACAGATGGGTATCTGCACTGAAGTCAAATATGAAAGGGGTGTTTTTGTCTCTCACCTGCTTTCTTAACAGTCACTCAGCAGAGTGATATGAGGTTCTTGAAAAAGAAAGCGTCCTGGACCAAAAAAGCCCTTCCAGAGACTCCCAAACTCCTTCTAGGGGCCTAATGGGGACCTACGCTCCAAATGCAAAAGCTGCTAGGCTTCAGCAGCATCGGTAAGTCATCTGGGCAAGGGAATTCAAAGCAGGAGGGGTGTTTCTCAGGACATTGCCAGCAATTCCCTCCCTACCAGAGGATGTAAGTGCAGGTGAAATGAGGAACCAAATTTCACCTTTGATCTGAACTTACTCAGCTCAGTCCCAAAAGTTCAAGTATCAAGTATGTCTGAAAACCATGACAAACCTTTTCCATGTTGCTGCTGCTCTTCTCTCTTCCAAAGTTTTTTCCTTGTCTCCTTTCCCAGGGCTCCCTATGGAGACCTGCTCAGTAGCACAGGAAGCTGAAACAGAGAAGTGCAGATATCTGAGGACTTTGCAGTTCCACTCTTTGTGTGGGAACTCACCTTATTTCTAGCAGCTATTCCTCTTACATGGAAGCACTAGTCTAGGAGCACAGGCTCACACTACCAAGTGACTGAATTGGCCCTTGTCAGATGAGACATAATTGCTCGCCACATACACAAAGTTCCCTGCCACTGCAAAGAAAACGCACCAGGCTGGGGTGACTGACGCACAGCCATTTTGCGTGGTATCTTGACTTTGCACAGTGAATGACCGCCCCATCTGACGAGCGTGGGCTTGGCCCCTCAGAAGTGCAAGAGGGTTTATCTGCCTCAGTGGGACTGTGCTTGGCTGGCAGGCGGCTCTTCATTCCCTTTTTCTCTTTGCCCAGCAGTTCACTGCTGGGGGATTGGTTGCAATTTCAGTTAATGGCTCAAGTAGGTTCAAGTCAAGGACGGGTAGGTTCGGATCGCATTGTTTCCAACTGAGATTTCCTGCATTTTTAATAAAGTATGGTCACAGAGCATGAACAGGATACTCTACTACTCTGAAAATGGACCATGCACTTGTTACATATTTTTAAAAATGGAATGCAAATTAGCAAAAGGACATTCAGATGGCACCTCAACTCTCACCTTCTCTGTCAGGAGACACGTTCCTCATGACACCATGACACAGGAGTTACGGACTTTCCTCCCAGGTGGCACAAGCAAAAGTCTTGCTGGAGCAGCAGTGTAGGTCTGAATAACCTTGTGCCAATGGCAGGACAGCAGTAAAATTTAGGATGGGGTTTATGTTCATCTAGCACTATCTTCACTTTAGCAATCGTTACATTTCCTTCACCCACAAATACAGGTAGCTT
Organism: Larus michahellis; assembly: GCF_964199755.1. Taxonomy (NCBI): domain Eukaryota; kingdom Metazoa; phylum Chordata; class Aves; order Charadriiformes; family Laridae; genus Larus; species Larus michahellis. The sequence goes on from NC_133904.1 coordinate 45,107,813, forward strand.
TTAGGACTAGCGTTCATGGCCCCATGGTCACTCTACTTCAGCAAACAGACCAAAATTTAAGTCAGAGGACTCCAATTTAAATAATCAAAGCCCAAACAGCACAGAGAAAGTGAAAAAAATTGCTGATTTTGACCCAAAACAAAGTCATTACAGTAGTAACACAACAATCTACACAGGTTCAACTTACCAGGAAGGGCCCAGAGGCTCTAGGAGGCTGGTCCACTTCTTAACCACTGCTAGGAGGTGGGAGACAATCCAAAACCCCAAAAAGTTCCCTTTCCTTGGAGAACCAGATACCTCTCTCTTGAAACCACTCAACACAAACTCTCTCTGTGTAGTGAAGAAAAATTTACACCGATTTGGACTTAAGAGATGCTGGTATCAGAGACGGCCACATGAACTGCAGCAGGCGTGTTTAGAGCCAGAGCACTCGTGCCACTAGTGCCAGATGATGGCATGCTGCTCCTGCCCCTGTCAGGGACAACCACAGGGCATGCATTAGGCACACCTCACGCTCTGCTGGGGCACTGACCCAGGGAAACTGAGCAACATTTCCACAAAAACTGATTTTCAGGGAACAGTTCACATACAGGGTACCGCTGAAGTATACTTCACCTTGCCTGGCTGTTCGTAAACTCAGGTGATTTCAAGAAATTGCAGCAGCATGGATTTCAGAGCGTACTTGCTAAAGTATTTAAGGTGGTAGGTCCCACATTGCTACAGTCATTTGGCTGTAACTCTTGCCATATAGGACATGTCTGCATAAATCATGGTACCGTTGTGATGCATAAACCCACTGTAGGTGAGAGAGAACAATTAATGAGTATAAGACGTTATGTTGTTTTTCTGTTGAAAAAGAAGTCTGGGAATTTGGAAGGCTGTTTTTTTTTTGTTTTTTTTTTTTTTTTTAAAGGCTGCCTAGTACGTCAGGGGAAAAAAGAAGAAAAGAAAAAGAGAATCAGCCTTTTGCATGTGATTCATGTCTAAAAACACCCACGCAGCTCATCATACTGACCTCAAAAGACAGAAATGCTGCAGCAAGACACTTCCAGAGAGGGAATCCATGGGCACTGAACCACAGTGAACAAAGAGCCCATGAATTATCAGCTCTTCAGAGCTAATCTGTCAAGCAAATATTAATACAATTAGCGCTGATCCCCGAGTCTCATCATTTTCAAGTTATACTGAATTTTTTGAAGGACGGAAACTTGTCACTGCCTTCAGCAGATATGAGCTGGGAGAAGAAAAACTGAGAAAAACCTCCTGAATCAAGGAACCATTTCTTTTTTCTCTGTGTAAGCAAGCAGCAAGTGGGTATGGCCAGAACGGTCAAGATGATGCTTAGTGTTGCTTTCATCAAGCTGTTCCAGAAACACTGTTCTCCCATCTCTCAAAAAGTGGGATTGCCCATGACTGCTTGCCGTGCTGTCTCAGTCTGCCCTATCTCAAGCTGGTCTAGATTTACTGAAAAGGGAAGGTCTGAAGGGCCTGTCATTGCCCTGTGCTCATGCTCTGGGCGCCTGCACAGTAAAACTGTGCTGCTGAAGAATTTCACATGCCCCATAAGTAGCTCAGCCCAGCCCAGGCAGGAGGTTGCTCATGGCTCCCTAGAAGTGAAGAGGCTGCATATTAGGAGTATGACCTAGAGCAGCAGGCCAGCCGCTGTCTCATCTCTGCAATCCTCATTGAATCCAAACAAAGAAAAATCCCCTCTTTCTTCATGCCAATTAGGAGAATAAAGAAGAAACCTACTGCTTGGATATCTACAGATGAATCTGCAGGAAAGTATCATCTGTGATTTAGAGAGTGAACAGATCCCAGAGCTTTTCAACCTCTTTTCCCGCTGCTTCATGTGTTCTCCAGACAATTTCTAACTACTCCATAAATTTTTGGACTCCTTGGAAGGTGAATCTGACCATGGAGACAGAATCACTGGAGAGTTTGCACAGATACCCTCATTTGCTCAGTACACATCCAAGTTTATAAATTGTAGCCCTCAATGTTCAACCCAGCAAATTCTTGCTAAGAAACAAGGAGTAGACTGCAGCTACCTGTTGTGCGGGCACCATAACCAGTGGCGTTGAACACATCCATCCAGAAACGACGAACAAGCTGAAATACACTGTCCAGCTACGAAATCCACAGCAAGAATATTTAAGGGTCAGCCGTAGCTTCAGCCCTTTGAAGATGGGGGAAGCCTCTATATCCTCAGGCTACCAGAGTCTAAATTCATAACTAAAAAAGGAAAATCCCTACTACAGCAGCCCGAGCACAAACCCCTCTGAAAAGTGCACTTCTTGGAGTTGTTTTGGAATGAGACGACCTGCACATCCAAACAACTAGCTCTTACAAATCATTCATACTTTATCTGCATCCAGGATAGTTTTTTACATTTTTAACACTGTTAAACATTGTTCTGGGAAATTTGCGACCCAATACTGACTGCGGTTCAAACACAACGTGTGCCTGAGGGCAAAACATCTTGTGAAAATATGGAACAACATCAACATGCAAAACTGACACTATTTTATTCCAAAAGATGAATGAAAACCTGTTAGCAATACTCTAGCATATCAGTTTAAGCATTTTGTAAGAATTCATCTTTTACTTCCCAAATATAAACATTATTTAGAGTTAAAAAAAATGTTTGTATTGAATAAAAATCGTAAGAGGACATAAAATTCCAAGTTTGAGAGAGCATCATAATGATTCACACAACTGTCCACCAGTCCTAGTACATCACTTCTAACAGGAGCTGAAAGCAAAGGGAAGGAAGGTAAGAGCAAGGCAAGACCATGAAATACTAATAATCTCTAATACCTTAAAACCCTTTCAGCTCCTGTGTCTCTGAGGCAGATGTGACTTTTCTGCCTTTAGCAGCCCTAGTAGGAATGTCTTTCATTAAATTTCCCCTTGATCCCATGTAAAACTTTGCCATCCCATGATGTCCCTTTGCAGGCAGATCTACAGTTCAGCTACCGGCCGAGTGAAGAATCACAGCCTTTTGCTTGCTTCTAATTTGCTCCTATCAGTTTTATGTGATGCCTTCAGAAGCTTGTAGTGGCAGAGAGGTCAACAGTCAGTGCCCAGCCACTCACTCTATTCTGCTCACACGTGTGCATGCTGTGGGCATATAGATGAGAGAGTAGATATTGGACAGTATAACAGAATAGATATTGGAATTCAGTATAATAATATAATAATATAAAGTCTTTTGATAGACTGATAGGTCCACCCCCCCAAGTTGTTACAAGGCAAGAAATTTCAAAGGCTTCATTTTCAACATTTCTGCATGAAAACCAATTTAAAAATAGCAGAATTTCCCTTGATGCAAAAAATCTGTCTTCTGCTAAGCGGTGCTGTTGAACAAGCACATTCTGTGGTGCTTTTCCTCTATTGTTTCTTTCCAGAGACAAGGTCCATGCTGTCCCCCTTCCAGGTGACGTCTGTTACCAGTGAGAGGATGTGACAGGCAGTTTAGAAGTTTCCTTTTTCGCCTACTCAAGAAAGGAGAGCTCTAAAGCTTGCAGTGGTGAAGTGATTTCTTGCCATTTTCTCTTTTTGTGCTTAGCTGCAGGTTTCCACCTCTGGTCCGCAGCACCCCAGGGAAAATACATGCTACTTGTAAACTGTCGAGACAAGGTAACTCGCTGAAGGAAGTCATAATCAGGAGGCTTAAATTAGCTGTACAGGGGGCTGCATCTTCACTGGAAGATCCTTAGATGTTGCGTACTGATCGAAGTTGAAAACCTGGATGCACTGGTTAGCAGAGAAATGATAAAAGCAGCATTTCTTCTTCTCCCTCCTGTGTCTTGAAATATTGCTTCTCTTTTAATTTATGCACATTTTTGGTCTCTATCCATTTTAGCTAGAGCAGCGCAGAGGCTTTCCTCTCATAGGTGTTTTTTTTTTCGTTTTTTTTTTCTTTTCTTCTTTTTTTTCCCCCCTCTTCTCATTTGCCCCTTTTCCTTTGCTCCAAAGAGCATTCTTGCATGGAAAATGGCAGCCACCTGCTTCTATTGTGAGGCTGCTCGCAAATGCGAACAGCCACTTTACTGAACACAACTGCCTTTGGGCAGAAGCAGGCCCAGCTGGGACTAAGATCTACAAGTGGACAATTAGCAGCCAAGTAGTGGACTAAAGCTGGTTATTTTTATGCTGCCCTGAGGAGGTAGGTCAGACAAGGCAAAACATTAGTATAACCAGCAAACTGGAAGCATCTGAAGCTTCTGCAGGCCCTAAAATGCCCGCGTGGTACATTTCTGCACAGCACCGGGTAGCAGGAAGATGTTTTTCTCGTCATAATGTTTGTAGCAAGAAAGCTATTGAGAGAGAAGCATGAAGCACCCTTGATTATTGTTTTTCATGTCTCAGTTTTAAAAGCCATTTTTGTATTTTTGCTTTGCTCGCCGTGCTACAATTTTTCAGTGCTGGCTGCCAGCACCACTGGTCACTGACGGTGCCAGAATGGCATCTTCCGCTTGTGTGTGCATGAGGTGAAATGGTGACCCTCTGTGCTAAACCGGTATCTCCAGAACCGGCCCGGAGACACAGGGCAGACCACAAGTGACCCATCTGTCCAGTCCTGCTGCCAGAGGAACTCAAAAAACAGGGGGCCGCAGTTTTCTTACGCTTCTTTGCACATCAGCACTGTCAACCAGCATTGCTGTTTGGCAGAGCTGGGCTGCCCTGTGAGGTGAGGATGTAGATCAGAGGTGGACGTGTCAATGGAGAAGTAGCCTTAAGCTGTGGATATGCCTGTGTGAAACCGCAAAGCCTGCTGGAACGACTTCCCCCATCACAGAATCTGTGGCTGGTCTGTGCTTCTTCCCAATTTTCAGGCATGTTTTATTGCAGGAAATAGGACATTAGAGAGGAAACTAGAACCTGCTTGTCTGAATCCTCCATGTACTGTTACGACTGCTCTTCAAGTCACAGTGACACCCCATGTAGTGCTAACCTGGCAGCTGAGTTCCCAGAATAGATGCACATGATTTTTTTAAAGTCTGTTATGATGTCAGAAAACTTCCCTTTTTAGCTTTTGCCTCATCTATCAGCTATAACTTGCTCGTGGTTGCTGAGCCATAAATAGAGGCTAGCAGTTAACATAGGCTGAGATTCACAAAATCATGTGAAGAAGTTAAAGATCATTAAGAAGGAGCCAGAATTTCCTACATGGCTTTTATTGCCTTAACCTCATGGCATGATGAGAGGCATGAAAATGTGATGGAAATACACAATACTTAATTGCAATGCAGGGAAGCTCTTCCAACATATTTTATATCTATCATCTTGAAAGACTTCAGGCACCAAGTAGAAAAATGTTTTTGCTTGGCCTAAAAAAGTCAAAGGCTGAGGAGGAGGGACTTGTACTCCACTTCCAGAGCACGATTCGTCTCTCCCTGCAGTGACTGGAAGGAATCATGTCCTAGAAGTGGACTATAAATGCAGCTTTGGGTGAAAGCTTCATATGGAGACATCCGAGCGATACATATCAGAAGTGAAATGAGGAATTTATCTGCCCACCTGTGGGTGCCTACAGATCCACCAGTGAAACTCCCCAGTAGCCGAGGTCCTCAGCACGAGCTGAAAGCTACTGGGGACCCAGCAGGGAGAATCCAGACTGCACTCCCCTCACTCTGGGACCTTCTGGGGTCGTGCCAATTGGCAGGGCACTGACCATTAGTCTTTCCAGACTCACCCACATCACTTCTAAACATCTATTCAGTCAAAGCATTGAACAGCTCTGCCACAACCAGTGAATCAAAAACAAAACTCTCTCTTTCACTATCTGATCGTTGTATCATCACATTTACTGCCCCTTCACCATTTTTTTTTTTAATTTTTTTTTAAATAGTTGAGGTTTTCAAGGTATCTCTGACTACTTTTCCAGCCTTGGTTCCCTGGGAGCCTTTTGTAAGAACGCAAAGTCACAGACCAGCCACCTCTTGCACAGTCGCTTGCTCCTAGTTGCTATGATGCAATTAACCGTCAACAAAATAGTCTGACAGACAAATCAAACAATATTGCACCAATCAGCACTTTTTTTTGGTGGACAACTGAGTCAGCTATGGCACAATTAGTTTGTATGGGGTCCCATGCTGATGAGAAGAGCGTTGAGCCTCAGAAGGCTCACTTGCACGTAAATCAGGAAATCCCCAAACGGGATCCACTTAGCCATGAAAAAAAGATCTCCAGAACAAGGGCAGTGAATTCTGTGATTCTATGAATGGTCTCCAGTGAACAATGCTGAAGCTGACAGCATCTTGATCCCAAACAATTAAAGAACAGGATTATAATTATTTTGAAAATAGAGTCATAACTGCTCCTTTCCATTACTGTAGGACAGGCAGCAAAAATGCAGTCCTTCTCCCTGGAATAATTTCCTCATCTTCAAGAGAACTGGAGTGAGCTACAGAAGATAGTGCAATGTTTACAAAAGTACATCTCTAGGATTATTTCTCTCTGTGGTAGAAGTGCACGTCTCCACCTGGTGACTTTCATGTTGTTTCAGATAGGGATTCTTGGAAGATTTCAATTTCAGATTAAAGATTTATGAACTTCATGTTAGTGACAGTGTAGCAAATTTGCAGGTGGTCCTTCCAAAGACATATGGTATTTCAGGGCAGAACTATTTTAATACAGAGGGTTTTGTTTAAAAAAAAAAGAAAGTAGACAGAGGAGACTTGCACCTTAGAAGTGATTAGATACAGACCTAGATTAGCAGTCAGGTTAAAAAACAAAGTTCAGTACATTTATTTATCTGTTACACTTTAACATTAGTTTTACTAATGGCAGCTTCAGTGCTCTTTCATTTAAACCAGTACAGAGCCTGCAGTAACGTCAAAGACGGAGCATTCCAGTGCCCTGTGCAACTCCTGCTCATCCCTGACAGGTTTTCATCTCTCTACCAGGGAATACCTTCAGGAAGGGGGCTGGTTCACCCAAAACACCTGCTAGTCCAGACACGGCAACACCATTAAAAGTTCTCCTGATTTGCCTCAGCAGCCCTCCAGCGCTGAACAAGTTGCCCTGAAAACTTGATGTCAAGACCTTGATGGCTTAGCATATTCAGAGCCCCTCATCAGCTCTCTCTCGTCAATCTACCCTAAATTAGTTTCCAGTTAATTTACAGGGTATTCGTTTTCTAGGATTTGTTCGCTGCCTTCAAGCTATGCTTTGCAGGAGACTGAAACACCAAGAGAGCCATGGGTTGTAAAACAAGTATATGTAATCCTTTTCACATGGAGATTCAGGGCTGAATTTTTGGGAAGCCAGCAATTCATGGAAACATAATTCCAACTGAAAGATAAAATTAGTGAGGGGGGAAAAAAAAAAAAAGGGAGAGCAAGGGGCTATGAGATTATATCATGCAATCTTCTGGGATAGTTTTAAGTCTGATTTAAGACTTCAGTTCCCAAGGCCTGCCACTAGATGGTAATGAAAACTAAAATAATGAAACTGACTTGGCATTAATATCTCTGCCAACTGCAGCTGCAGGAGTTTCCCAACGTGACACCACAGCCCCTCTATGCTTGTGAGTCCAGAAGAAAGCCGCTTGTCCCTTCGGAGTCCAGCAGACCGACATCACCTCCTCACTACAGCAACTTGCAGCAGTTCGGGTCTTCAGCTGTGCTAGAAAAGCACATTGCACAGTGGTACCTGCCAGCGAGGCCAGCTGCGGTGGGCACAGGACAGAGCTAACCCATGCTATAATTCCCTGTAGGGCCCTGGCTACACGCCACGCAGGAGCTTTAGGCAAGTCTTTGCTCTGCATTCATACAGACACCCACCTTCCCAGAAGCTATCCGTGCTTTATGCACTGCTCCCAACCAAGCTGGGCTTCCTGACCTGCAGTTCAGAGAGGAAAACAAGTTTTTCCTGAACACGTCACAGAAATGACTGTGAAGAACTGCTAGGCTTTGTGTCACCTTAGTCCCTTCTAGCCTGGTTGTGGTTCCAACATCCCAGTCCTCCGTTGCATTTAGGGTAAAGGGGAGATATGCTCACAAAAATCACAGTTTCTCTCAGATTGCTTAACCTACTGAAAGGTATTCAGTAAACCAGTGAATAATTGTAGCCTTCAGCTTGCCTGGAGCAGATATAGCAGATATCAAAGCAGGTCTGATCAGACCCTTTAATCATCATTTTGGGGTCCAAGATCACCTGAAAGATCAGCAGAAAGGCTCGCTGCCAAGCTTGAAGATGCCGACGGATGGCAAGGTGTTCTAGCAACACAGTCCCCACCTAAACACAGCTTTTTAAAACACTAGGTACTCATGGAAAATTACTGGATTTTGGGTACAAAACCAGCCTCAAAATGAGTCTGAGACCAAAGTCTGTTCAGAATTCTTCTTTCATCATCTAGTCACCAATAAAACCAGTGCTTTAGTAGAGACACCCAAGTGGACGCACCTGCTTTGTCACCTTCCCCCCAAGACCATCTCTTATATTTTCATCAGGTTTATTACCCTGTGATTACCTGAACTGGCCTGGTCTCATCTCCTGTGGTCAGTTCTGGTGATGGGAATGTGGAGTTCATTGCTCTTCAGCTATCCCCTGTAGCCCATTCCTGGGATTTTTCCTTCCTTCACATACCTTTTGGCCTGACTTTAGCAGAACCACCAGACTAAGAGCTTCAGCTGCCCATTTCTAATCTTTCCTGCATACACTAGGAGAGAGCACACTTGGTCTGTGCTGTACAAGGGAGTCACATGGCTTCAGGAGTCCAGCTTCTCTTCAGATGCAAGATGACACGCATAAGGAATGGGAGAGTTTTGCTATGGCCAAATAGGGTCATTCATTACATTTCTTGTAGCCAGGCAAACGCAGGGTACCATGGTCCTGGCCGCATAGAACTCCCAGGAGGGGACACTTGCCTTTCCTCTCAAGGAAGGTCTCCACAGAGCATCCCCCTCAGTCTGGAACACATACCCAAGCAGGGGCTCCACCTACTGCCGCTTCCACAGAGATTACCATCTCCCTCTAGCAAGATTTGAGTAGTCTGGAAGGAAAATCTTAAGTAGAACATTTAAAACACTGAAATAAATGGGACTGCTTGAAGCACCGTACTGCTCAGAAGGTGTCAGGAGCTAAATTATTCCAGAAGCACCGAACCATATACTGTCATGAGCAATCCTGTGTTGGCAGAGAGAGGATGGACAAAGCAGCCTGATAGATCCCTTCTTGCCATCCTAGCATCTATAATTTCTCTGTTAATGACTTGTAATTGCATCCTACACGTCAGGACACATTTTGATTCCTTGCTTGATCAAGTGCTGGGGCCAGTAAGATCATTCAATTAACTGCACAGTCCAATACCTCCCCCAGCGCCAAAACCTCTTGTCCCAAATCAGCCAGGATTGTCTTTCTGTACCTCTGCAAGGGCCCAAGGGAGAAGGGAGCACAGCAGAGAGAAATATTCATTCCCCTAATTTAAAAATGTAAAACACATTCAGGACTGTGTGTAATAGTGTTGTAAATCTTATTTCCGTAAAGTACCTCCAGGGCTAATTCAGGAGACATTAATCATATTCCAGCTTCTCCCAGCTGTTAACTCATCCACGGGGTTTTTAATAAAAGATTTTGTGTGCATTTTCAAGAGGCAAAATCATACCAACAAGGGTTGGTCTACTTGGAGCAAACATTTCCATGATCTGGAAGAAAGGCCACCTTAGAGGCTCCCAAGCCCCTGCCTGGCAGGTTTCACTCTCTGACCGAGCCCTCCCCAGCTCCGACCAGGGTTACCTCACCGTGCATTCAATGACGCCCTATGGTGATGAGGTTTGGCTAAGGGACAGGCAGTAATATATTTCCAGGTCACTTCCTTCAAGTGCAATCTGATTTATTCCCAGCCAGTTCATTGGCATTGTTCAGTGGCAGAACCCTTAATTATTCCTTTAAGTCTCATTTCAAATTCCAAGCACTGCCTCCTTCCTCCCTCCCGCCTCCCTCTAGCCTCCTGGAATAATAATCTGATTTGTGGATAAACACACTGTTTCCTTTTATGCCACCTGTCTGAAAGCTCTTCTTTCCAGGAAAGGCCTTGTTTCATCTCCATGTCATGTTGGGGAGGTGATAAGTTCTCAGGGGCATGCAGTCTGCTGTTTCAGGGACCAGGGACCATGATCGTCCCCAACTGGGGAATGCCACAGCACATCCAGAAAGATGGGATACGCCTCTTTAAAATGCTGCACATACAAATCTCCCTTGGCAAGACAGCAAGCGAGTCCAAGTTGCAGCAGCAGGCTGACGAGGCAGGCGTTGGAGTGCTGCATTACAATGTCTGTCCAAAGTCCTCCTCCACTAATGTTTCCCCCACGACCCACAGCCCCACCTGCATCTGCTCACTCATCCCCACCAAGACCTTGTCTCTTTTTGCTCCTTGCAAAAGCAGTCTCTCAGATTGCCAGGCTTGTGCCTCCCCATTCAACCTGCATGTTTTTCCTCCGTGTGGGACAGCAGGGGAGAGCTGGCCTCATGTTGCCAGCCAAGCAGCAGGTCTGACCTCAGCCTCTCCTTCCTCAGGCTCCTTTTCCATATGCAAAGCCAGATTTGGGAGGATTGCATTGTCTAACTTCATCTTCTAAATCAGCTTGCTGGCTAATCCTGTTTTAAGTGTACTTCACACTTAAGGCAACATCACTGTGGCTGCAGAAGCCCCTTTCTTGCTCCACTTAATTACATAGGATAACGGTATAACTAGCCTCAAACTACAGGAGCCCAGCTGTCAGAGGGAAAGTGGCAAAGGTTTTCCAAAAGCAGTTTCCTCTCCACCGTGAAGGTTATAAAAATTAAAAGCCAGGAGCCACTTGCGCTCATCAAAAAGGGAGGAAAGCTGGGCATCTTCCTAATATCAGGACTGGTACTTTGCAGCAGTGGCACTCACTCAAGGTAGTATTCCCACCTGATAATTCAATTTTTCTTTGAGTTACTTAACCATTTAAAAAAACAAAGTCAATTTTAAAATGAAAAATGCCACTTCACACTGAAGTGTCCAGGTGTTTAGATCTGTTGTTTTCCAAGGGAAGCGTTTCAACTTTTTCTTTCCTCTTCTCAACTGAAGTTAATCAGCAAATTTGCCTCAATTCCTCAAGCTGCGTGTTTAGAAACAGAAATCACTGGTTTTACTAAACCTGGGAAAACTTTTCTTTCTTTTTAAAAAAAGGACGTGGGTAATGGAAAGCCAAATTAAGCTTAGGTGGGACCACAATAAATTTAGACAGAGACACAGCAAGAGGAGAGACATATCTTAGTTTTTACTGGAGGAGAAAAGGTGTAGAAGTTTAGGAGTAATTGTTGGTGGACAAATAAAGGCTCCATATTTCAGCTTGTGCAGCTTTACCTGTAGTTTTTCCTTAAAGACCAGCTTCAACCTCCTATTCTTGCCATAAGCAGTCACGGTGTTAGTGCCCTCCAGTGATCCCAGGTGTGGAATGAGACTAGCAGCTATTCCCAGCTTCCCTCCCAGCTGCTTTGCCAACTTGAAGGAACCCAATGGCTGGTTTAAGGCTAAAAGGGGGCCCTCCAGATGCTCATAAAATTCAAGCATCCCCCAGCCTTGGGTGAACTTTCAGCCAGCTGCATCACAAGCGATGCAAAGGCAATCAGCGCCAGGACAGGCCATTGAACCTAGAGACTGTACTTACACACCTTGCAAAGCTGCACCCAGCCTGGCGGCTGCGGAACAACAGAGACAGGCAGCCAGCGTTTGCTGGGAACGGGGGGACCTGGCCACACCGAGCACACAAACCAGGGGAGGTCTAACCTCACCAGTAAGTCATTCAACTGTGTGAGGATACAGCAAAAAAAATACCTGAGCAAATCAGAGTCAAAATGCTGATTGCTGCTGCATTTTGAGTAAGAAAGTACAGTCCATGCTCCAAACCTTTTGTCTGTTGACACCTACAAAACTCATCTCCCCAAGCTCAGCACTGGCACAAATGCATCCCCTTGGGACTGCACCCTTTTTTCTTGCTCTGTCTGCAACTCTCTCCTGAGAAGAGCTTGCACTGTCTCTCTCCTCCCTGTTCTTTACGTGTACTTCTTCCTTCAGAGGTGACAGTCCAATACTGTACCTATTCCAGATACACCACTTTCCAAAGAAAGGGAAACATTTTTCTACAATTAATAGCCTCTCTCCACTGCCCACTGTGCCGCAGGCCTCACTCTTTCCTCTCAGCTGAATCTTTAACACCATAAAATAGCATTCCGGGAATACCTCATTAAAGGCAGAAAAATTCAAGAGCATGCTATCTCGCAGCCTGACTGTATCACCGCTAAAACGTGGTCTCGCAAGTGACACAGCCAGAAAAAAAAAAATAAAAAAAAAATAAATCAACAACTCCGATTCCTTTTCTCACCTTTCTTTTGCTTTCATTCCTAAAGGATGATGTTGTTCTAGTATTTCTGTGGATTCCCTACTGCTCCACACAACCTTTTACTATGAGAAAACAGACTCTCCACATCATTACCAGACAACCTTATTCACACTCTGAATTTGTTTTCTGCATTTCACCTTGGAAAGTACCATTCATATCTCTGCTATTATCTGGGTATTTCTTTCGAGTAGTAAAAAAGCCAAGACCAAGTACTATTAAAACCTATGTGATACCAGCAGTTATCTTCATGTTTTCCACCACATGGAGTGCCTGTCCTTCCCTTCTCCCAGCCCCCACTGAGGGGCCAACCCTCCCCAAAAACATCCGAAACCATCACACATTTGGCAGCTAGCAATAATTATTTTGGAGTCCCATGGCTGTAACTGAATAGAATCACCATGAGTTCTGTGAGCAGCTTAATTTGGTCATCTTGGATAATCTATTTGTTTTCTTAGTGTCATGTAGCTTAGATTGATTTTGCTATTATTTTCAGCTCCACGGGAAAGAAAATTGGTAAATAACTTTTTTTTTTTTTAAAATTGTGACAATCATTAACTGTCAACAGACCATCAGATAATCAAACTGCCACCAGCAGAGATCACTCTGTAGGAGGGAAAAGACCGCAAGCTCCATAGGCACTCTCAGGCCAGGCTCAGGCAGAGCCAGTACTCAGTGAACACAGCAAAAACCAGACAGCTTTCCCACTTCTAGCCACACACAACCATGAAGAGCCAGTTTTCCTCTATGAAAAGAGGCATTATAGATGCATAAGGCTGCAACACATCCTTGCACCTCTGGGAGGGTGCAGGCACACACAAGACATAGTTCTGAGCCTGACCTTCCCCTGCAGAGCTCAAAACCTGCTTGGTCAAATCCTGTACCCAGGCATGCAGCAAACTGTCTGCCAATTTGTAGATCACCTGTTGGTACCACTCTGCATCCCCCCAGTATCACATCGCTGAGGGCTGGCGGGGAAAATTAAAGCCAACCCCAGCGCTGAGCTAAGACACAGCCAAAGCCAACTTTTCAGTTCCCCAAGCCACTCCTCACTTGCCTTTTCTTCTCTGATTTTTCTTGCTCCTTCTCTTCCTCACCACCTTCCCAACATCTCAGGCAACTCTATAGCAGCAGCTCCACACCTTGACACCGAGCACTCCTGCTTCAGCCAGCCCCTAGCCAATAACACAACACAGTACACCCCAAGGCTTACCTAAAAGCTTACATCAAAAAACTACTCTCCAACCTCCACCGCCAGCCCAGCCCTCCTCCTAAAGCAGCCCCGTCCTGCTGGGCTTTGCCCTTTTTAGCTCTAACTCAGTACAGCTGTGGCAGGCAGGGCTGACTGAACAGGGCTGGTGAACAGCAGGCTGGTAGGCAGCGCTGTTGTATGTGAACAGCAGTTCTGAGATGAGGCATTCCATAAGCATAGAGGGTGCGCAACCAAATACTACCTCTTTTTCCCTTCCAAACTTAAGATTCCAGAAAGTCAGGGAGAAGTATACCTCCTGTTTAGAAAGCATTATTCACGTAGCAGTACGACAGGGCTTGATGCTCCTCTACAAAGTATCTGCAGGTACCATAAAACAAAGCTCCTACTGCTGCTTGCTCCCAGGATTAAAATCGTTTGGGGACTGGGACATAGTTCTCCTAGCAACAAAGATCCTTCTTCTTACAGTTCCTATTTCGTGAGATGTCAAAGCTGTCTATCTGCCACCTCCCAACCTTAAGAAGCACTCCACCCTCCATTTCACTCCAGCCAATCTGGCCAATTCATGGCTCAGAACAGCACACATCCCTTCACTTACTGTTGCCATCTGCAGCACTGCTGCACCAGGGGCAACACTCTTAGTTTCCCAGAAGATTATATAAGTCTTTAACCACGCTAAATACTTTAAGTAAACATTTGAAGACATTTTCCCATTCTGGGAATTCTTTAACACAAACAGATGGATTGATAGATGCAGTAGATTAGTTTGGGTACAATATGATCCAACATGATACTCAAGTGATTCAAGCAGGGGAACCACATACAATGCACTGCTTAAAGAAAAATAATGTGTTTTCTTATCAAGAGCATCAAGATGTTCTGATACTAACCCTCTCCTGGCATACACTTCCCATACAACCATACCCTGCTAACATCTTGGCTAACTTGTGGCCAGATGGCCACAAGTCCCTCCATGTTTCTCTAAGTGAGCATCATAGGGCAAATTTTGTTCCCACACACCCTGGGTTACAATGACTCCAGGGGAGACTCTAGTAGAGCATTTCCAGTTGAGGCCAGGGCAAGGCTGATGGCACAACCAGCTTTGTCCAAGGAGAGATTTGGACACCAGGCAGGGAGGAGAAGCAGCAAACACAGGCTTAATTTTATATTTAGTCAGGCCTTCACATCTCCTTCTCATTTAGCTCCATATAATAGGCTACCCTTTTCCTAGATACTTTTTTAGACAACAGCTCCCGAGTTTATCCTGGAAGCTGGAAAGAGAAACTCTGAGGTTTCTGCATCCAGCAAAGCTGCCTGTGCTACCCTAGCCTGGCTCTGCCTGAAGGCAGCATCTCTCTCCCTAGGCAGGCTTTTGAAGAGCTGTCATACCGTGACGTCTAAAGTCCAGCTCATGTGCCTCATTCTTGTATGCCAGCTTTTCACCCTTCGCACTCAGTTTCACTTCGCTGTCAGAGCAAGAATAGCTGCTGCAGAAACTGCAGCAGTTGCAGCTGCTAGGGCTGGGGGTGGTGTGACCTCCATGCAAAGGGGAATGATGGTATGGTGGCAGCCAGGTGACCACTGATGACTTTGATCTCTTTCTTCCTGGCATAAGGGTCACGTTTTGGCTGAGGGCTGACACTACCACCTCTTTTTACCTCCTTCACAGCCATTTCACCAAGCCTTCCCCTTACTGAGTGGTTCCTGGAGTGTTTTGGGGGAAGGGGTAGGGCATGCTTCACCCAAATGCCTGCGTGGCTTTCCCCACCTGGGGCACTATCAGCATCCTCGCTTTTCCCTTGGAACTGCATCTTTTTTGTAGCACTTAGCTCCCTTGGGAAAGCGACTAGTGTACATGATGGTCAGACAGTTTGATAAAGGAAAAATTGCACGTATTGCACCAGAAAGGGAGATGAAAGATATTTTTCAGGCCTCTGGGTGTACTAATAGGCTTTAGTTGCCTGAACCAGCCTCATCTGGGACCCCCACCCATCACCCATGGGTATACTATATATTAAGCTATACTTAATCTCTGACAGAGTTTCTAGCTTTGTCTTCAACTACTCCTGACAGAACGACTACATGGACAATACCTTCCCTTGCCTGATGGTGACCAACAGGCTCAGAGAGCCTCTTACTGTCACCAGTCTGCCTTGTTCAAGGTGGTGAGTTTGCACCCTGGCTGGTGAGGGTACTGCTGGTACCCTCTGCCCCCAGCTTGGTTTTCCTTTGCTTGGTTTTCCTTTCCTGCCAGATTTCATGGGTAGACAAGACGGTACAGGAAAGATGGCAGGAGAAAAACATGCCCCTGTCCTCACACTGTCACTGGATAAACAGCAAAGGCTGAGCCAGGATGTGACGGTTGTTTGCAGCAGCCAAATCTAGAAATTAAAGAAATAAGTCACCTGGTGGGTTGGGAATACAATGAACCACATTTTCTACTGGTCTGTGCACAGCCTTTTTACTGACCTCAGAAAGATGGAGAGGATAAGACCACGGAGCTCACGTGCTTGACTGTGAGCATATGATCAGCTCGTGGAAAGCTCCATCTCCAGGGTGCAGCTCAGCTCTGGTGAAAGCCTCTGGCAAACTCCTACTACTTTCAATAGCATGCATGGAGAAATCCAGAAACACCAGGCGCTCTGTTGATGTAACTTGATGGATTTGTCAAACACATTTTTGCAATTTTACCGTGTTTTTATACGGTGCAGAATCATAAGCCTTTTCTGCATTTGGTACAGCTTAAATGCCTTGAATTGCTTATAATGGAAAGCTGACCTTTTGCGTGCTGGTGCTGTACCACATCATGTTGCGGTGGGGATTTTGGAGGCAGCATGTGCCAAGGTTAGGAAGACAGCAGTTTGCCATGGTGGGACTATACTATAGATATGAGTCTTGACTTGGGAAAGTGGGAGGTGAGCTGTAGAGGTGCTGTTGCCGGCTTTGGGAGGATGGGAGCGTGTCCCTGGGATCAGCAGAGCTCCCTTGCATCGAGTTTGCCAGATGGCAAAGGAGAAGTGTTCCCAACCCTTGTCAGATGGCGCAGGGCCCATGCAAAAGGCAGCAGGGAGGAGAGGACACCTGCGTGGTGGGGGGAGACTATGGCAAGTAGATGGCTGCCTGCATACTGTAGGGGATAAATGTGCCTTGCTCTGCCAGGTGGTGTGGCCTTGGGGTCTGAAGAGAGGGTAAGTGTCCCAGAAGCTATGGGGAAGGAAGTGTCAGATCTTGCTAACTGTCGCGTGGGCAAGGGAAGGGAGAACAGCCATGCTCTGCAATATACAAATGCTCCTGTGAAGTCGGATGCATGCTGGGGCAGGAAGAGATGTATTTGCAGTTCCATAGGTGAGATGCTGACCTCTGGGGTCCATTAGTTAAGGCTTTTCACAGCCCAGCTCTGTCTCTAGCCCTCCCCATCCCTGCTGGTGAGGGTGGCCTTGCACAGATCAGGTCCTCAGGGCTCCCTGGTTACTGCTGTACTTGATGACTTCCTTGAAGAAACTCACTTTCTTTAAGCCAATCTTCAGAAGAGTCCTTCTTGGAGCAATTAAAACTTTTTTTCCCTTAAGTAAGGCTTTCGTTGACAGCAGCTGTTCCACTGTCGGTGATGACAAGCGGATAGGAGTGTGGAGCTGAACATGAAGGAGGAGCAGAAGGAAGAGCAATGGAAAGCAGCAGCATTGCAGTGGCTCGTTAGTTTTGGCATCAGCCAAATTGGAAAGGAGGACATGTGGGAAGCAGGGTTAGGCGAAAGTGAACAGCAAAGAAGCTGCTGAACATCTCAGCAAAGACTTTGTACGGTTGCTCAGCACTAGCACCGCTGGTGCTGTTGTGAGGTTATTTCAAGCTGTTATTAGTCCCTGATCCTTGGAAGCCTGGCTGTGTCAGCGGAAACAGGGTGGGAGCAGGGTCTCCCGAAACAAGAGTCAGAGCCTCTAACTGCTGCTTTCAGAAGCTGGTGGTGGGTGGTGCTGGGGTTCACCATGCCTGTGACTGAGGTCAGAGCCTGACTGAGCTCCTTTACAGGCCACAGGTAAGACCAGCTATGCTGCATTGCATCTCTTGTCTCCACAGATGTGACAAGGATGTATAGGCTGATGGGGCATGGCGTTATTTTCTAAGCCATGCCTACAGTCCTCTTGGACAAAACAGTGCTCTGCCTTCTTGTTAGGGAACAAATGAGGACTCTTCTGAACACACGTGGGGTCCATACTTACCACACAAGCCGACCCTGTGAACTACAGGGAGATATTGCCCGTGTTCACATGGACAGGAACTGTTAACTGGGGACAGGCAGTGGCACTCCAGAAGACATTATAGCTTTCTGCTGGAGACTCCTTCCCCATCACATACACATCGTCCCTGTTGGTCCCAGCCAGAGACCATCTGTGGCCTTGCTAATGCTCAGTGGAAAGCAGAAGAGGTGGAGGCGGTGTGGGTGCTCCTTGGACAGCAGCATAGGCGTTGGGTGCTGTAGGAGCTCACTCGTGCTCGTTTCCAAGACTAACCCTGGCTCTTGGACTCAGTGCAGCGAGCCTCCAACATCAGGTACATTAACAAGTAGGCTTTAATGGTCCTCAGCAGGCAACCTTGGGCCTGCCATGCTTCCTGCAGCACAGTTGGGAAGATCAAAGCTGTCATGCTTGAGTGCCAACCTGACTGACGGTGACATGGGGAACAAATACGATTAGGCAGGAGGGCTAAGGCTCTGCCCAGGTCCTCCCTAACAGCGGTGGGAAACTGGAGAGCAGACGGTGTTGATCTCATGTCCTGTCCTGGGTCGAGAAGGATGAGGTGCATGTAGGGGAGGAACTGGTCCCCAGTCTGGTTTCACACAGTGCTATGTGGGAGTAATTCAGCTCCTGGCACTGCAGTTTTCAGCCCTTCCCTTTGCTCTGAGCACGTGGGGATGGTCTCTTCTCCTCCCTCCCAGACCTCCACTCCGTAATCGGAGAGGCTCTGTGGCACCCTGAGCTTGGTTCTTTTCAAACCCTTCACTGGGAGCCCAAGAGGAGGATAGGGAATTCCCCTGCGGTGATCCCACTTCTGATGCTGACTTTGTAACAGACGCTTACCATGAATTAATTATGCATTATTAGCATCCATTATTCATTCCTATTATGTGTACATACATGTGTGGCGCTGAATAAAAAGGGAATTATGCCAAACAATTAAATGGCCCTCCACCGAGAAACAGCCTTGAGCGGAGGGAGTATATCACAAACAGAGGGGGTTTAGTGAGAACTATCATCAAACTGGACGGGGGAAGGAGGAAAACAGACCATGCAGGAGGAAGGCCAGGGCAGAAAGCAAAAAACTGGAAGAGACGTATGAATTACAGCTGGCTGAACAGACTATTTTTCATGTGAGTGACTGAACCTAAAGCAAACAGAGGAAATTTGGGTCAACCGTTTCGGCAAAACAAAAAAAGACCCTTAAGATCATTAAAGTCAAGCCTAAGTGGTTCCTTCAACAGGAAGAGAAGAATTTCCTCTGTTGTCTAGTCTGGTTTTTAATGTTAGGGTAAACAAAATTTGCATCGGTTTTGAAATTTTAAAAAAGGCCATTTCAAAACATTTCAGTTTGATGTCAAAACAAAAATATTTCAATATGTCCTGCATGCTTTTGGCTGAAGCTCTTTGTGGAATTTGACCCAAATTTGCACATAGGTTGGGTCTACCTCAACAAGGAAATTTTTCAGTAATTTGGCATATTTGTTTTGATTATTCATGGCACGGTGGGAGGGGAGAGGAAGGAATCACCCAGTGCTCAAAGGAGAAAAAGCAGATCAACCAGCACGTCTCAGAGATGCAGGTTGTGTGCAAAACACCGGAGCTCCAGCAAAGCCAGAGAAGGGAAGCTCAGGTTTTCAGAATCCATCTCAATTGATGGAGATAATTAAAAGTGCCACATTCCCAATTTCTTCTTCCGGGAATTCTCTTCTTTAATAAACTCATTCTAACAAATTGATCACAGCCTCTCCGGTACTCAGCACATATCAAAGCCATTTTTAAGATTGAAGAGAACACTTTGGGTGAAAAATAGGAACCAGTGCCAGACTTTGTAGAGATCTAAATCTACCTCAGCTGTAATACAATTGAATTAACTTGCTCTCTTCACCTGCCCACTACTTAATACGTTCATGGATGTCTGCTTCTGAGCTCTGGTCAGTGGTGAAACCAGAGTCCAAAAACCTCAGGAGAGGCAAGGACCAGTGGGATTTGCCCATGGTGTTCCCTGTAGGCTGCCCCTGAGCTGGGGCGTCCCCGGCAAGCTCAGATGAGTAACACACTGCAGTCACCTATCCAGTGCAGCTTGGAAGCAACTTGTCGCTGTGCTGTTTTGGGATGACTTCAGGCTGAGCCCAGCAGGACAAATACATTCATGTAAACCTTCTGAATGTTTGGGTTCAGGTAGACGACTGCTTGGTTGGGTCTAATTACTTCTCTTGGTCCTTTCCAGTTCTTTTTTCTATATTCTCGGTGAAGTGTTTGTACTAGCATAATTCTAATGAAATAACTAGACAAAGAGCAACTTTTTCACAGGAGCATCCAACATGCCGAAGACCTTGTTTTCTAAACCGATATAATTAAACCAGCTCCAAAAAGAAAATCAGCAAATGCCTAGGTGAGCTTTAAATCTAGGCTTTTACGTGCATTTCATTAGACCTATGCAGATGCTGGGAGGAGGCCCTAATTTCCTACTGCAATTTAGTCTGAGCCCACAAGGAAAACATTACAGTTAACTCCTTTGCCTCCAAAATAAACACTTAACCCAAACTGAGAGCACCCAGATTGGCATTGTTCACTTGCATCAGCTACCAGGTGAAGGCAGAACCTGAACTACGTGGAGATGGTTTCCTCTCCACAGAGAGCAATGACCCACCCAGCTCTTTCATGTGGCCCATATTCTTGCAACAGTCCAGGTTGTCAGCTGTTTACAGGAAGCAGAAATACAGGGATAGGGCTTATCCTGGACTATTTTCCTGGTGTCCAGTTTAAACAGCACTCAATTTAATGCGGGCTTCTCCTTCTGCTCTGTAAGTAAAGCTGGAGGTGAGAAAATGGTTTGATTTCCTCAAGGAGGCTGGGAAGGAGCAGCTGAGGTTTGCATTATGAGTAACACATCTCAAGGGAGAGAGAGGTCCAAGGCTCAGAATGGCACACTTTGCTGCAGCTACAGCTGGGCTTTGTCATAGTCAGGTCCTGTGGGTAGTTACAAGTGACTTTTCCCCAAGCTGCAGGAGGTTTTTTTGCAGCTGCTGAAATTCCCAGAGTGATGAGGGCTGAATCAGAGATCCCCACCCTCCCCTTTCTATTCCTTGTGCTCTCCCAAACTTGCATCTCTCATATAACCTTTCTACCCAAGAGAGGCTTCGTCTGCACAGAAAACTGCATCAGTTTTATATAACACAGAGTTGAAGCCAAGACAGACACCTGCACAAACCCTCTTCTTGGCACCCCTTGTGCAAGCTTTCAGTGCCAGAAGCACCTCCTCCTGCTCCTCAGCGACAGCAATGCTAGTCTCAGGGCTTCATAGCCAGCCCCAAGAAAGGAAACGGCTGCTCCATATCTCTCCTTTGCACTCCTACCTCCCTTGGTCAGCAAGACTCAGGCACCGTCTGGCTTCATTTCCTTTCAGACTCAGGAGAAGGGTGCCAGGGACATCCCCCAGTGTCCTCTGCTAGGTAGCTAAAACAGTGCTGCTGGCCTTGCAAGGGGCTGTGCAAACTCCCATCATGGCCACAACTGTGACAACAACGTTAATAGCCTCGAGAAGGATGCGGAGAGCAAGGCACAAAGCCAAGCGCCGGCACCACCTGCCTTTGGCTGGTGGTAGCTCAGCACCGCAGGCACGTGCAGGCAGACCAGGGGCATGGGAACAGTGTGCATGGAGCAGCCAACGGTGGCTTATCAGCAAGATGCTTCTTGGGGCATCCCACTGGGAGATGAAGCCTTTGTGGAAAACAGCAGCAGCATTTTGCAGGCTTGGGACTGCAGAAATGAGCTGTTGGCAGACTGCTCATGCCCAAAGGGACTTTGCAAAGAGCTGGGTGGGTGGCTGACAGCCCGGGAAAGGAGCCATTCAAAAGCAGAGGGAAATAATTTTTCCAGTTCAGGTGTGGTTTTGATGTTTCATATGCATTTTTTCAGCCTAAATGAGGATGAAAATTTCAAATGGAAAAATAAGTTCTAAAATGAACCAAATAAGCACATTTGAACTCCTGAAATATTGTCCTGGTAATTTTTGTGTTTCACTTCCTTGTTGATCTTTTAAATGCCATGGATTTTGAGCTATGAGTGGATATAAATTTATGGAAAAAAGATTGATCTTTTTGTTTAGAGCACGTTTATATTTTTTTGAAAATGTATAATTTATTGAGACCGTCTCTGTCCCACATCTACTTCTGTCTTTACAGAATTGTTCTTTGATTACTAAAAAAGAAAAGAATTCACCAAGATACCCACAACCCCTCCGTGGCTTCCTACAAGGACTATATAAGGCAAGGCCATGACTACATTCATACACTCGAGGAACTAGAGGACTAGGACTAGTTCCTCTAGACTCCCAGAGGAAACGAAAAAGTTTAGCCTGTGACCTGAGGCTCATCCTCGGTTAGTTCAAAAGCACTTGGTGAACTAAGGCTAAATAGCCTTAGTTCAAGACAGGGCTGGATGAGGCTTTGAGCAACCTGGTCTAGTAGGAGGTATCCCTGCCCATGGCAGGGGGGTTGGAAATAGATGATCTTTAAGGTTCCTTCCAACCTAAACCATTCTATGATTCTAAATTTCAGCTTCATAATAA
Source organism: Larus michahellis (assembly GCF_964199755.1). NCBI lineage: Eukaryota > Metazoa > Chordata > Aves > Charadriiformes > Laridae > Larus > Larus michahellis. Next base: position 45,130,205 of record NC_133904.1, read on the forward strand.
AAAGTGAAGGAGGGCAGACATCATTTACTCTGTGGGTTTTACCCAGTGGCAGGGATCAAAGGTAAGAAGAAAGCCACGAGTGGGTTAAAAGCAAAGTTCTGAAATTCAGGAAAGCATGGATTTGGCTTATAATAGCTGAGGAGGAAGCTGGTGGAAGACCAGACAACACATTTCCTACAGGGAACCAGTCTACTTTTACCTTCTTGCCCACCTGAAGCTCCACAAAAAGCATTAGGGCAGCACCAAGAAATCATGACACAAACCCCAAACATTCTCAGTGTTGCACAAATACAAAGGAAGAGACTGCCTTGCTCCAAAAGGCTTGCAGCTGCCCATCACCCATCTACAGCAGCCACTGCTGTGCTGGGCTGCCCTCTCGGGGACACCACATCCCCCTGATCCAACCCCAATGTGGTGGCAGTCATCTCCCACTCCTGGTGAGGACACCAGGGGCAGGGCAGGCACCATGAGCAGTGCCACAGCAGTGTTTGGGGAGAAAAGGACTTTTCTGCTTTGCAGAGCAGTCTCCATCTTTAGTATTAGGTGCCTCCAGCAAGCTGGGGAACTGGGAGCTTTTTGCTGTGTATTTATGGAAATGCAACATGGCCATTGCTCTGGAGCCTTTCTTTGCTATTGACCTCATACAGGCTCTCAGCCCTCTCCTTATACTCCCTCCTCTGTGTCCTTGCCACTGCCCTGCTGCCAGTGCCCCCGTGACCACCAGCACCCCTTCCCAGCCCTGGGGCGTGGGGCTCGGCTGTCTGGGGAGGAACGCTTTTCTGAGAATATCCATGAGGTACGGGCAGCTCACGCCTCTGGTGAGGGTGAGCACACAGGACAACCAGCTGTGCCATCTCCCCTCCAACCTTGCTGTACTTTTCATTTTTGTCTGGGGAGGGGGGTCAGGGGGAATTTCGTTTTGCTGTTTTAAACACATGCAGGCTCACCTGCAATGAGAACATTGCTGTGGTCATTAAAAGCAAACAGAACACACTGACTCCCAGCATCAACACTGCCTTAGAGGCACAAGGTGAGAGCTGGCAGCCCTCCAGGGAGTCCATGACTTTTCTGAGGTGGGGAAAACTGGCCTATTTGACCGAGGTGAAGACATTCTCCAGACCAGCCTCCAGATAAGGAGCCCAGCCATCTGCTGGGGAAAGCCCAGCCATCACAGGGGAAAGACCAAACCATCTATCCCCAAGACATAAATAACCAGTGCAAGATCCTCAGCTGGAATAAAAGCACCGTTATTCCCTTGGCTTCACATCACCACTGCTGTTTCATCAGTTTTTCACAAGACAAAGCCACATTAACCTGGTCTAATGATGGTGGCAGCCCTATGTTGAGGTTGTCCTGGATGGCCCCTACCACCAGTACCTAAGGTCAACTGAAAGGGACCCCTCACCAGATCCCAGCACGACTGGCCAGGTGTCCTCAGCACTGCTAACAGCAGAGAGACAGAGCTGGAGCCGGTGGGCTCTTCTGCACCCCCAGCTTGGCTCGCAACCCTTTCGGCAGAGGATATGTTATGTCTGAGATACAATGAGGTTGAACTGGGGTGTGGTAAGGCCCCAGATTAGCAGTGTGTTAGCAAAAGAGCACCAGCACCGTGCAAGATCAAGCAAAAAAGGTCAAACCTATTACATCAACTTCCATTTTCACTGAAAATGCATTTACTTTTAGCATTAAAAAAGAGTTTCTCCTGGGGTTAGCATTTTTCTGGCATTTATAGGAAAAGCAGACCACTGCTGTCTTGCTTTTCAGGAATATTTTTGGATTTGTTAAGGCTCCTGAGGTGTCCAAAGCTAAAAATATTATTTGGGTTTTGGTTGTTACTGTTGCCAAAAATAAATCAAAACCAAAGCCCTAAACAGAATCTCATTAGCGGCTGTTTAAAGGTCAATTTAAAGAGTCCCTGCAAGGGCAACCTGGCCTGGAGTTTGGCACAGGTCTGGAGAGGTGCAAGTTCCCCTCCTCTTTGAAGGCACGTTCCCTTCCCTTGCCCTGGTGCCCACCAGAGCTAAGAGCCATTCATCACGGGGACAGAGCAGCAGTGACAGCAAATAACAAAATAACTAAGTCAAAAATCTTGGTCCCCCACAGGGTCTGAAGCTGCTGCACCCCCAGGGCGCGTGTCAGCGCTGGCATTTGGGAATGAGATGAGCACATGGAGAGGGAGCTGGGGGAAGGGAGGAAAGAGACGCAACGGTGCAGATGAGCTGCAGAAGCCATGGTGGGACATCACAAGTTCCCCCGAACAATCTGGTGTATGCAAAGAAACTCATTATAATGGATTCCAAGTCCCGAATTTACATCTTTGAAACTATCATCGTGAGTGAAAAGGTTAGACTATTTTTTTGTTTGTTTGTTCGTTTTCTTAAGTGGCAGCTCAGATTAGAGCTGACACCAGAAGGATAAGCACTGAATTCTGGGCTAAATATTTCATTTCCACAGATGCTGGCATCAACTTGGTTACAAAGAAACTTTTTTTGCATTTTTTTTGTTTGTTTGTTTGTTTTGTGTTGTTTACAGGCCTTCACAGATTTTTTTTTTTTAAATGCAACCTACTGCTAAATTTTGTGGTGTACAAGGGAAAAGATAATTGAGCTCAAAAAAAATGGACTTGGAACTGGAACGAGGCAAGTTACAAGAAAAAAAAATAGGCCAAAGAAGTAAAACCACATTACCTCTGCCTTTCTGACAGTTTTCGTGTGCTCAGCTGATCTGCCTCGTGCAAAGATCAAGGAGGGCTTTGCCCTAATTCATGGCAAAGAAGAGATTTTTCTCAAGTATCACCAGAGATGGGGTTCAAATTTAGGTAGAAGAGACTGCAGCCAGGGTCACGGTAGGTTTTTCAGCTTGCTGTTCCCTGTGCCGTAACAGGCATCACTGACGTCAGGGAGCCCACCTGGGACATGCTTAGCTTTAACAGTCCCAAAGAAATGCTCCTCTGTGGCACCGTGCCTCGGACACGCAGGTAGCATATTGCTTCTGGTACAATCAGCAAAGGGCAGCTAAAGAAAGAAATGATGCTGAGGAGCCACAGCTTCCTTTTGTTATATTTCAGAGAACCACTATAAAACTTCACAAGGGAAATTATGTTTATGCTTCAATGCAGTGAGCAAAAGCATCCCATTTCCCTCCTCTGCCATTCAGGCTAAATTTGGCTCTCCCTGACACTGGTGTCTTTGTAATACATCCACTGAACTTATTCTGGATTTCCACAGCAGCATCTGGGAGCAGAACATGGATCCTTATTTATTCATTAAGGCTATACGGGTTTGAGATTTGCTATTGCAGGAGGAAACTTCCTCAACATTTTTTATGCTCAGTTGTGCAGGATTCAGTGCTACATCCAGGGGAACAGAGCCAATTAGCAGAGACAGGGCTGCAGCCGTCTGCGCATTGCAATCCTCCCGTGCTGCTGCTGAGAGCGCCAGCTTCCAGGAGATCCGACCAGGGTCTTTCCTGGCTGAGGAGCCTTTGACGTCGGTGCTGATGCTGAGGCAAGGGAGACACGGATGGATTAAAATAGCACAGCTATTACCAGCTTCACTCAAAATTCTGGTTCAATTTAAATTCATTTGTCAGGAGAACAAGAAAACTGACTTTTTCTTTGAGCGGCTGTTCTCCCTGCTGGCTCCAGAAGCATCTCAGTGCCAGGAACAGCAGAGTCCAAGGCCTCATGACAGGCACCATTTGGGTCCCGGTGATGGTCCCAAATTCTTTCCAAAAAACCCCAAGTGCTGGTGGCTCAAGTTGCATGTCCCATTGGACAGCAGAGAGATACAAGAGGCCAACCCTGTCCTACTGCCCCAATTACTTTCGAGGTAAGGAACCAGCCCACACAAGGAGAAGTCCCATGGGCCTACTGTGGTCAGAAGACATTCTCTGAGTCAGGAACTGGAGTCCCAGTTTCACCACTTTGGGACAAGTGGCTCGCTCTCTTCCACTCTGTTGGAATTAGAAAACAGCCATTAACAGTACTTTCCACTTTGCAAAAAGTGTCATCTCTGAATGCAATTCTCTCTGCATTTGTGCAGGTTGGGATGTTCTCAGATTGATCTTTAGGAGCTGGTACTTTTTCCCTTACAAGCGCTTTTACATACTCAGTGCTGCAGAGCTTGGGGACATCCAGTAGAACAGCTCAGTTCATTGCTCTAGCCCATGAGAGTGACCCCAGTGTCTCCTCCTCATCCCAGCCTCTGCCCTCCTGCCTCCCCACGTTACATTACTGCAAGGAGACTATTTTGCTCCTTTCCTTTGCTGCTTAAAAAAAATGAGACTAGCATCAGTCCAGAGAGTCTCAATACAAACAAGCTTCTGAGGAAGTGGTTGGCATTTTTATTGCTCCTTCTGAAGGGAAGATATCTCTACAGCGCCCAGCGTGATCCTAGAACTGGGTGGGTTACCTAAGCTCCCTGTGGTTTTTGGAAAGTCCCTTTGCTACCCAAGGCTGCTCTCAAGCAGGGGACTTGGTAATGCTGCTGACATATCTTTCTGTGCTTCCACTTAGGTGTTTGAAGGGGGAAAAAGACAATTCCAGGACTTCTAGGCAAGAAGAGTTCGCTTCTCTATGTCTCTGAGTTTCCCTTCAAGAGGACAGGTTGAAAACCCTCATGCCCTTTAGTTTAGAGCTTGCCTCAGCAAAACTTGTTTTTGCAGCAATTTGACTTGGAACATTAAAAAAAAAAATTCCTTCCCTGCCATTCCAGCACATTTCCATTAAATATCTCCCTCCTGCTTTGGAGGCCATAGAAAAGTGAGAGCTGTGTGTAAAGTTATCTCTCCCCCACACCACGTTGCAGGTGGGTCTTGCTCTAGTCCTCCCCACTTGCTCTGCCTGGCTGTTTGCAGCATCACCCCAAACACACCTGCACCCCCAAAGGGAGCCAGTCCTGGGCACAGACAGCTGAGACACGCACCCAAGTGGAAATATGGATGCTGTCTGCAGTTGCTGCATGCCTGTTTGACGGCAGGACATCCAGTGGGGGCTTGGCAGGGCCTGGAAGGAAGACAGTGACAGAACTGCAGGGCAGCTGAAGGATCTGGGGTCCACCAGCCAACCCTGATGCTTAGGTCACACCTTCAGTGCAGCAGAAAGCACAGGAGGTGGCTTGTGGACTTCTCAATGAGGGCAACCTCCTCCCAGGACTTAGATCTCAAACTTTGGCTCTTGTTTCAAGCTAAATTCCCAGCTCTTTGGGAAGCTTATGTAGGAACAGAAGAAAACCTCTCCCTGGCCTCACACAGCCTGCCTCCAAATCTGAAGTAGGATAGGATCTGCTGAGTAACAGCAGCAAGGATCATCTTTGCACTGCTCCCTGGGTGCTCAGGTACCACAAAGGATGGAGAATGCTTCCAAATCTGAAACCAACTACGAGTTGTCAGTGTGCACATGCCAGAGACAGTTTCTACAGCTAGATTTTGGCCATCCTGCCCACCAACAGGAACAGACTCGATGCTGCTCCCGCTGGAGTGACATGGCCCCTTTCCTTGAGTACCTCAGGCCCCAGGGTGCCAGCTGCTAAACTACAGACAAATACAGAAAGTCTGGTGTCAGTGCCCACCATCTTGCTTCCTGAACATGAAAGTACTTGTTCCCCAACACCCCCAAGCAAGGAAAATAACAGGAATATGATGACACGACTCAGAGGCAACTGCTCCTCCTTTCAGCATGAGGCACATTAACGCCCTGTGCTCAGCAGGGGCTGTCTCCAGCATGTGGGCAGTACGGGGATGTGCTGACAGGCAGAAACCCAGCCAAGTAACGGGTAGAGACACTGCTGGACCTGTTTCTGAATGGGGTCCATCTGTGGCTAACCCATGCCACGCACACACATCACAGCCCACTCAGGGGAGCTTCACGCACACAGCCATCCCCTGCCACAGCCAAAGCTCAGCTCAGGATTTGGGGTGGTGGGCTCCTGTATCCCATGTGTGAGACAAGCTCTGCCTGTGGGGAAACAGGGAGAAGCCTGGGCAATGGAGGAGGAAAAAAACATCATAGAGAACAGCCCATGGGTTCACAGTACCTCTGCTCTAACAGCTACAGGCCCCGTCAATTGGCCTCCTCCCTCCTCAACTCTGCTCTCCCCCTCACCCCAACCTCCGGATCATAAGATATTTTCCTTTCTCCCTCCTCCCTTCCCGATGGTAATTCTTGCTGAACTCATGAAAAAAAGATGAACATGTTTCACACACAGCTGCCCATCTCCGGAGACCACTGGAGCGAGAGCAGGAGCTGCATCGCTGGGTACGCTGCGGCGGAGCCCCCGGGACCCGTCCTCCCCTTCCCTGGGGATGGGGCTGCTCTGACGATGTGCTCGGCTGGGCGTGAGAAGGGCTTATTAGGGTTGAAGGACTCCTGGGGGCCCTGTCCATGGCGCAGGCAGTGCAGCCCCAGTGCACACCTCACTCTCTGAGGAGGGACCCACCTCCTCTCAGTCCTTTTGGAGCCATCCCTGGTCTCCAGCTGCAGAGGGACACTTCTCAGGCATCCACCCCAGCCCTGCAGCACACAGGCAGCCTGTCCAGGGAAAAGGAATTTAAAATAGGGAGCCTGGGTTTTTATTTAAGTGCTGCAGCTACTTCCTGTTACGGAGCTACCTAGCATGTGAAACGCATGCCCTCCTCTAGAGCCTGTCATGAAGTTTGCAGAGGATCATTATTACCCTCCTCTGAGGAGGGGCTCTCCGGGACGGTTTTCCCTCCTGAGCAGCTCATGGAGCAGCCTGTGACTCGCTGCATCCCCGGCTCTCGCTCTGACGGTCCTTGCTGCGCTCTGCAAACCTCTTGCCTGTAACATGATGTTTATCAAGGCTTTTGCTAACTCTGCTCCCTGCCATGCTGGAGTCACCTTATTGGATTTCAGATGTGCTCTGGGCCTCATCTCTCCATCAAAAAGGAGAGGGTAACATATCACCACGTCAATGGCTGGTGACGAGCACAAGCAGGTGGCTACCAAGGAGCATTCAGCTATCTAAAAGATGAATTCAGCAGATGGCAGTGATTTTGCCTGGCTCCCTATCACTGCTGACCACAGCTTGCTGTGGAGCAGAGCTGACAATGCAAATTTTGGGTGGGAGTAGCTGCATTTGCCCATAATGGCACTTGACGCTATTCTTTTTGTGACACCAGTGCCTCAATGCTCATGAATCCTGACCCCACCACAGGGCTCCTCCCTGCCAGGTGCTTAAGTGTGGCCCAAAGTAGAGCTGGCATCAGGAACAGAAGTGCACCAGCAGGACTTGTGGATTAGCTCCATCACTAACTGCAGTGACACTGCCTTCAAGACTCCTCCCCAGACACCACCTTGTGCGTGAAGAAGTCTCCACTCTGTGCTCTCTTGCATGTCAGACACCTTAGATTGTTCCCTTTCACTGTTCACTCAGGTAACCCAAGCAGGATTTCCCCCTTCCAGGTACAAGAAGCATCATGCTGATGTGGGGGAGCTACGTTGGTGTGCTAATTGCTTCCCACAACTACCTCATGAATGCAAGCCATGGGCAGCTAGTTGCTCGTATGACAGTATATGAAGAGACCTGTGTGATAGCTCTTCAGCTGCTCTCTCCCAAAACCAGGGACCTCACCCTTGAAAAGCACCCATTGGTGAAGAAAAGGCCCTGGCTGCTCTTTCTGAGGAACAGTGCTTTGCCCCAGCCCGCACACTAGCTGCAAAAACATGCAAACTCTTGACCAACCCACCTCATTCAATTAAGTCCCAGAGCTATTGGACCAGAGCTTAAAAAGTAACCAGAGGAGAGAAAAGCAGGATTATTGCATCCCTTTGGAAAGATGTGTTCCCTATGCAGGGAAAGCCTTTTGTTTCCCTCCCTCCTCAGCTTTGGAGGAATTGCCCACAGAGTTTTGATTTGGTATTTCCAACCTCTCTCCCTGATTTAAAATTCTTGGGCCTGCCACACCTTCTGCACTGGAAACAAAGTCTTAAAATAAATTAGAGGAGAAAGGGAAAAGAAAGCACACTGATCCCCCAATTAGCATGAAGCACTTAAGCAGTGAGATCTTTGCATTTTAATTGAAATCACTCCAAACACAAAAAGCTGAAGTGACAAACCCCACAGCTAATTCTGGCTGATTAACTCACCCCGCCATCCCTACACTTGTGTACGTTTCTGGTTTAATTCCTTGGCCTCTGGACACAGCCCGCTGATAAAGGCAATGCTTTATTTTTACTCTCCTCCACCCAAATCTGTTTGCTTCCCTGAACCCTATTCCAGAGTCACATCTGCACACACAAGCTCTTTCCCCCTGGTCTGCACCATGCCCTTGCATTTTGTGGTGTCAGGGACGTACCCCACACTGAAGGCTGGTGGTGTGGGACAAGGAGCAGGTGAAAGCAAGGCAAGACCAACAGAGAGTTCACAACATCTCAGAATAACTCAGATGGGAAGGGAGATCTGCAGGTATCTGGCCTAGCCCCCAGCAAAAGCAGGACTGCTTTTGAAGTTAACTTAGGTCCTCAGGTCTGTCCAGGGAAATAATGACTATCTCCAAGTACAGAGATCCCACAGCCTACCTGGGCCTGTGTTTTGATAACTAACTTCCTTCCCCATGGAAATTTTTTTCCTTTTATCTAATAGAATTTCCTCTGTTGCAATTCTACCTCTCATCCTATTACTGTGAAAATTAATTAAGACCAAATTAAATCAGAAAGGAGTATGCAGACACAAGAAGAGCTCTTGATCCTCTGTGAAAAGCAGGGTGCACAACACAGCCTCAGCTTTGAGCACAGTAGACTCAAACAAAGCTGTAAATTCAGACTTCCTGGGTATTTAGCTCCAGATCAAGATGTGTGTAGCTATGTACACCAATAGATACGACTCTCAACAAGCAGCCTCTCCACAGTCTTATCCAAAACGGTCTCCTCTCTTGAGTATTCAGCATACTGTGTTGGATCTTCTGAGATGGCCAGTCTACTCTTCCCACTCCCTACACAACCTAGTGCCACCAGTTACCCCTTTAACCACAGGGACTCTCTATTTGAACCTGATGTACTCTCCTTTCAGCCACAGACACCTAACGTAAAATCAGGATGGTGATCAAAAATGATGGTGTTTGTCGCTGCTTGAATCAACATCACCAAAACAACACTGTGTGTGGAAGGGCATGTAGCAGGGGATTGCATATATACCAGAACAGTGCAGAAGGAGGAACCCAAGACTAGAACTGCACATGCTGTGTCAGACTCCTTGTATTATTGCCCCTGTATTAAGTCCTAAAGATGCCATGAGATGTCACATATCAGAGCAGGATCAAGGTGTGGACCTTTGATTGTGATACTGGCAATTCTTTTTTAAGGTCCTGACTGAGAAAGCTGGGACAAAAATAAAGAAGAAAAAGTACTAGAAAAACTGTGTGAGTCTAGGACAGAGCTCTGCAACACATTTATTAAAGAAGACAGTAGAGAAGCAGATAAGGAGTGTTAATCTAATGTGACATTATATAGGAAACTCCCTCTGAAGAGGAATCTGAAGGGCAGAATGACTGGCACCCCACTGCTTCCTGACAAGATGTTGTTCTGGGGTAATCATGGCCCTACTCAGGAGGAGCTGGCTATTGAAGCACCCAGAGGACCGAAGGTTTGCATGACCTCTCTGGTCCACATTATTCCTGTTGCTTCAACACAGGAGCCAGCATGAAATGTCAAGTTGGTCTTTTGAGCTTAGAAGCAATGAGGTGCTGCAACTGTTGTACCGAGCTCACAGAAGGCTTTTCTTTGCTTATTGTTGCTTTGTAAATTAGTTCTTTTAATCAAAGTGTTCTTTACTTAAGAGCAATTCTTGGAAGCAAATGTGTGAGTAGATGTGAGGGCTCAGCTCTCCCCTAGCACGCATCCCTCTCAGGTCCTGTAGCTATCTGCAGAGGGTCTGGTGCAGTACAGCTCACCCCAACAAGCAAGGGAGAAGCAGGTTCCTGGTCATCACCATTCCATAGGACAAGGGATGCACAGTGTCACCTCGGCTCTGCCGCTTCCCATTCTGCAAGTGCTCAACCGCACTCCATGCAAGACTATGCAGTCTTGCATAGTCAAACATGCACTTCAAACATATCCCCTTTCTGTAGAAGGGACGGCTCCGACTCTTTATGTTTAGTACATTGTGTTCAAGAATACCGAAGCCCAAAACTGTGGACAAAGCTAAACTTTCATTTCCTCCTGTAAGTAGGGCTCTGCTCACACAAACACACTGTTTTTTGTGAGTCAAAGTAAAGAAGCAATTCTCACAGAAGAGTGGGAGAGGAAGAGTGTATGGCTTTACACTGAATCAGGCATTTCATACAAAAGGCTTAATCCTTTTTTTTTTTTAGCCCCATAGGAAGAAAAGAAATAAAGAAACTAAGCACTCTCACAGAACTGGGGCATGAGGAAAAATCCTGATCCCAACATAGACTCAGCAGTTACAGTCACAATGTGGGTGGACTCAGCTCCCTCCTCTGCCCAAAGGGGTTGGAAGCAGCAAGTCCCGTATCTCTGGGGTGGGGAAGGCATACCAGGCTCCTTCCCCCCATCCCATTTTGATGGCTTTCCAGTTTACATGAGTAACAAAACGTCCACTGTCGCAGCAGGTAGAGGCCATGGACTGCATCCCCAGAGCACGTTCTCCAACAGCAGGTAGAGAGTGGGTTTGACCTTGGTGCCTAGGAAAGAATCAGGAAATGGTAAGAAGCAGGCTGGCTCAATATCCCCTCTGAGAGCCCACTGCCTGCCTTTAAGGCTTTTTTGGCTGTGTGTTCAGGGAAATTCCTCACCTGTGGGAATATCGTGAGATGGCCCCATGCACCATATAGAAAAGGTCCTGACCAAAGGACCTTGCTGACCAAAGAGAAAAGAAAAGCACCTGCACACATACCCCCTCCTCCCCATTAAGTGTAGTGAGGGACTTAGCAGGGTAAATGCCAAGATGCTCAGGAAAAGGCCACATTTACTTCCCAGATTTCTCACTCCACAGACCAGCCAGAGCAGCAAGTCATGCAGACTTCCACCATGCACGCTACAAAGTAACCACATCCAGGAGACAACTCCTCAAGCCTTTCTGCCAAGGTCCCCAAAAAGGGCTATTTCGTCTATGAAGAACTGAGAACCAACCCAGACACTTGGCAACATTGATCCCTCGCCTCCCAATTAGGCAGGAGGACTGGACTCCCCTGCCAGCACGGCTGGGTCAAGGGAATCAGGCATCCTTCAGCGATCGAAGGGAGACCGCTCTGTTTACTCCAGTCCCTCTCAGCCACCTTCCTTCCCTCTTGCTACATGCTGTCGTGGTTTGGGCTGCATTAGCCAACGACAAGATCACAGATGGTCTCCCCCACCTCTCACTCCAAGGAGAGAATGAAGAGAAATAAAGAGAGTCAGCAGTCTTCCAGTACCTAAAGGGGGCTTACAGGAAAGCTGGGGACGGACTCTTTATCAGAGAGTGTAACAATAGGATGAAGGGTAACAGTTTTAAACTGAAAGAGGGGAGATTTAGGTTAGATATTAGGAAGAAGTTCTTTGCTGTGAGGGTGGTGAGGCACTGCAACAAGTTGCCCTGAGAAGTTATGGATGCCCCATCCCTGGAGGCGTTCAAGGCCAGGCTGGATGAGGCTTTGAGCAGCCTGGTCTGGTGGGAGGTGTCCCTGCCCAGGGCAGGGGGGTTGGAACTGGATGACCTTTAACATCCCTTCCAACCCAAACCATTCTATGAGTTTAGAAAAAACTAAACTGCTTTAATGAAATACTAATAATAAAATAAAAGAGAAAATAATGAAATAGATACAATATATACAAATATACACAGAACCATACCAAGCTCCCAGGGAGATGTCACTGGCAGGCACTGGGGAAGTTCTAGACTGGACTCAATGATAAATGCAAACTGGACACACTCACCATGATCAAAAGGCAAATGAGCTGCTGGTATCCTCCTCAGACATCAGTCATTGAAGAAAGAGAACCACCGACAAAGCAAACCACTGGAGACCAGCCAACCAGGCCCCTTTGCTCCCTCAGCTTTTCTGCTGAACATGGCGGATGGGATGGGACATCCCATTGGTCAGTTCGGGTCACCTGACCTGTCCCCCCCCCCCATCCCCACAGGTGAGACCCCTCCCTGGGGCAACCACCCGGGTCAGCTGACCCTGGTTGCCATGGCAACGAGTGTGGGCCCGGGCCTCTCACTGAGCTGAGCTGGCCCTGCTTCACCCCAAAGTGGGACACGTACTTACAAAAATAAATAATTTAATTAATCCGCCTCAAAGGAGAAATACAAACCCCGCGTAGGCAATGGATTTTAACACTAGTTGTGTTTCTAAGGACAGAAAACCAAATCAATTACTGGAGCTAAAAATTCATTCATCTACATTAGGAAGTGCATTTGCTTGCTGTTCCAGGCTCTGACCACCCAGGTGCAGCGCCTGCAGGATTTATTTGTGGCATTTAAGAAAGTCCACTGCCTCCACATTCCCCACCACTTCATGAGCAAGAAGACAACAGATCTCAACAGTTTCAATATCAAGAAACACCATGTGCAAACCTGAACTCTGAAGTGCTGGACACCATGGAGGACATTTAACACACCTCAGGAAGTCCCTTGCACGTGTCAAGACTTCCTTAGAGAACTTCTGCCACCCCACCCCTTCTAGAGCTCAGGGCCTCTTGCATCCCAGCCTTGGAGGGCAGGGCTTTCATCAGATGTGCTTTGGCTGTCTCAGATTTTACCTTTTAAAGCAAGGAGTTGCCCTAGGAGTCCTGCTACCAAATGCCACTAGATCTGCAATGACGGAAAGCAGAAAGAGCAGAGCTGCTCCAGGAGTTGCGACAATGGCAATCGCAGTACTTAACCAGAGCGGGGCTGGCAATGAGATCAACTGACAGCCCAGTAACTGTGGGACAAACGCAAGGTGAAGACACAAATCCAATACCAATCCCACCAGCAAGCCAGGACAGACCTGAGCACAGACCCTTTAACAGTGAAGCTCATACCCAGACTACGTCCCAGCTGAGGTGGTTCAGGCTAATTAAAGCCTATTAGGGCAGGCAGGGCCCTGACACAGGGTAGAAAACAGCATGACTTAGGTCTGCATCCCTCGCAGGTAGGTGGTTTGCTTCAGCAGGTTTACCTGCTGGCCTCCAGCACCCAGCCTGCTGCAGGAGGGAGGCCCTGCACCTTCTGCGGCTCACTGGGGTAGCACAGCAGCTTCAAATACCTGCCAAGGAAGAGAGAAAAGCCGTTCTTCTTCCTTTTTCTCTTGGGCTTTGAAGTCCCCCATGCCAAGGTCTGGTGGAAATGAAAGTGTGCTGGTAAAAGCAGTGTAGAAAAGACAGAGCACAATAATGAGCTCTGTCCCTACGTTTTAGTCCCTGCAGCTGAAATGGGGAGATGCAGGGCTGAGTTCACAAGAAGCTTCCACATTCCTGAGATAAAAAAGAGAGTAAAGACAAATCTCCACGGGCAGACTTGGCGTGCATGTGAGTCCACCATGGTATTGAAAAATTCACAAGCACATAAACCAAAACAAAGTTATTCAACCTGCCAAGGGACTCTGGCCCCTATGACCTGGTTAGCTGTCACTGGTATCAAGTTCTTCCAGCCCCAGTCTTACTCCTTATTTCTGTCTTTTCTAAGTATAACTGACAACTATGCTTCTCCTTCTTTGCTTCATTCATGCTCTCAGGAACCTTTCTCCTTTCTCATTTTTTTTTTTTCTGCTCTGTGTTTTGCCTTTGTATAATGCATCCTGTCTTCTCCATTTGCCTTCTGGCTGAAACACTTAACCAGCTGAGGTTTCACTCTCCTAAGATTTCCCCTCCTCCTGGAAAGCTTACAGAAGTGCTGAGGCTGCAAGCTTTGTCCCTCCCAGGAAGATGCATGGAGCAGGTAGGGTTGCTGTCCTGGGACTGTGGCGTACTCTCAGGTTAATTTGTGAAATTAACTTCAGACTCAGCAGCTGCTGCGGCTGCTAGTACTTCAAGGGAGAAGGAAAATGCTGATGGTAATAGCTGCCTCTATGATTTATGAGCCGTATAGGAACATCTAGCAAGCTCCGGAGAGCTGCATATGGAAGGGGATTTTCCTGTGAATGACCTTCTTTAAGAAAAGGTACTGAGCACATGTTTGAGGGGAAATTGCAAAAAGACTCTCAGTGATGAGCAGTTTCATCTTCCTTCTGCCTGTCTACGCGTCAACCCCCTTGCTGTCGTAAAGAATGATGACAAAGTAGTGATCTGAAGACACTTTCAGGGAAAGGATCCTCTTCTGTAAAACATTGTCCGCTCGCCTCTAAGGGCTGTGAAGATCCTGCTTTTCACTATCCCAATACCTCAATAGGACTTTGTCTATGAACTTTGTGTAATGGCAAGTAGGTCAATATGTGTGCAAATACATAGGGTGGTGAGAAGATGGGTGAAACATCCTCTTCTGTTTTATCCTTCTTGACACCCTTCTGTGCACAACCTTTTCATACAATTAGAGTGACCCAGGATGGAGAACAGCTTCTGCCAATGCAGCAATCACGTTGTCATAATAGGTTGTAGGCATTTCTCCCTAAATTTCACAGCAGATACCTTATCCTGCCTCCAAGGACAGTGCAATGCTTCGCCCACTCCAGGTGGACAGTTCTACCAGTAAATAAAGTCAGATTATTGGGATGGCAGTCCTATCTCCTCTTTCTGAACCATCACTGGAGGGGAGGCAAGCTCTTTCCTTCATCAGGAATCCTTGTAAATTCCCCATGAAGACCACAAATGCTCTCTGATTCTGCCATGCTCCAGTGGATAGGGTACTGCACCAGGGGATCTGGAAACCTCAACTCCACGTTTCTGGGTTTTTTTTTGTTTATACCATTCTTGGGTGCTCCCTCTTGCTCTGCTTACATACCTCCTGGGGCATTCATGTGCTCCTGTAGTGTGAATCATCATCGCTGGTTCATAACATGAAGCCAGGTGGAAACTTTATCCAACAAAAATGTAAAAATGAGCAGTCATGCACTTCTATGCCATCCTTGCTTCCGCTGCATAAATTATGGTTATTTCTATGTCCAGCAAAGCTGATCAAAAGCACTGTTGTGAGAAAGCCCCAGATAAGAAAGTTAAATTCATCTGTGGGGGTGTGGGTGGTGTGCACATATATGTATGTTGCAGGGGAAAGTAGCTCAGGAGATCTTGGGCTGGGTACAGAAATACCGTTAGACACAAATATTCAATAATCATTAATTATTTACCTTTTCACTTCTCAAAAATCTCAATTTGGACTTGAAACCTATTACCTGATAAATAAACATTTAGTGGAAGATTCCTTTTATTTATCTTCTGATAGCAGGCTCCAGCAGTCACACTTAAGAGAGCTTGTCTCCGTGACAGAAACTTACTTTTTGTTTTTAAATGCAAACACAGCCCTGGATGTATTCCCGTGAATCGAAGAACATGTTGTTGTTTTTTTGAAGAAGGACTTAGAACTAGGCTCATGATTAATTCACCAAATTAAATTAAACCAGTTGGCAACTCTGATTTAAAGTTGGCTCATTTTCACCCATCTGACTTCAAAATGGCAGAATGGATTTTGCTCAAACTTTGGGGAAAAAAAAAAAAGAGAGCTTGCCTTTGGGAAAAGGAACAGGGACTAGAAATAGAAATATGAAATAGTAATAGTGTTTGTGTATCCTCCTTGGTCATCCAATGTTAAGCAGAAGAACTGGCTTGCCAGCGGCTCTGCCTGCAGGTGCACGGCTGGGGAGGGATATCTGTGTCAGACGATGGTGACGTCCAAGTGCAGAATCGAGATGCCGCAGCGGTTCCTGCTCCAGCAG
Source organism: Larus michahellis (assembly GCF_964199755.1). Lineage (NCBI taxonomy): Eukaryota > Metazoa > Chordata > Aves > Charadriiformes > Laridae > Larus > Larus michahellis. Next base: position 45,146,009 of record NC_133904.1, read on the forward strand.
GAGTGTGACCGGCGGTGCTCAGCAGAGTGCTGACTTTACGCCCCTCTTCTAAAAGGAGGCTCCAGCTGTACCTGCAGCACCTGCCTTTAAACTCAGTATTTTAACAAACTGGGCAGCAGCTCCTGTTGCGATCTTCACAGCTCCCTGAGGAGGGTGCATCTCCGCATAGCAACTGAAAGATGAATCCAGTTGAAAATGTACTCATCATTCACCAATAAACCCACAGAGTGAAAGAATATACAGTGTGAGGATGTGGGTGGGTGAGGATGGATCTAGCCTGTGGGATTGGGTACGTGGTAGATGGGCCATCTCAAAACAGTACCGCTATAAGCTCTGTATCATGCCACCAAAATGCTGGTGTTTTCTGCACGGGGAGAGTTCTTGCCTGAGGGCTTGTACAACAGAGATGTTAGACATGGAGCACGAAGAACACAAACTTATATTTGCCATATCTGGTGATACCGCTCATTAATTCAACAACTTATACTTCCTAATTGGCCTTGCTTGTTTACCTGACAACATCTCCGAAGAGAGTAGCGTGAGTGCTAATGCTGAACTCTTCTGTTGACACATGAGTGTAAGTACAGGGGAAAGGGATGGGTAGATCTTTTTTCCATATAATGGATACAGGCTGAAGTCAGACCCTTCCTTGACACAGTATAGTGAGCTTTAGGGACCTCTTCTAAATCCTGATTTAGGACCTGACCTGTAAATACACAACACGAATGAGAGTGATATTTAACATATCAGAGGTGAATTTTCCTGCACTGGGCTTAGTATGATGTCAAACCACTAACCAAAGCTGGTGCAGACCCTGACATGATGCTTGTCAGCACTATCCATTGACGGGTGGTTTGGCCCCAAGCATGCTAGCTTCCTGGTGGTTTGTAGGAAGCAGGTTTTACGGTTTAGGTTATTTTTGGCCAAGTAGCCAAAGGCCTCAAACCCAGCTGTTTTGGAGGTAATAGGTCCTCAGTTTCATGGAGAAGGAGCCTTCGTCCCTTCAGCAGACATGTCCGGGGATGCTGAGTTACTTTTGCCTTGTGGTCGCAGCAGCCTGCCCAAACAGGCCCTGCAGTGGTGGAAAAGCCCTGTCTTCCTACATAGGCCTTTTGGTGTAAGAAACGGAGTGACAGAGCTGGCTGTTGGAAGGGAATGTGGGCTATCTCGAGGCTGTTCGTGACTGAACAGCTCTGTTTGGGGGAAAAAGTCCATGAGGGGGATTCAAGGTTGAATCCTCTGGCTGATACTGCATTTCCCACGGGCTGGTGAGAACACATGGAACAGTTAATATTTAAACTGTTGACACAGTGCCCGATTTAGACAGCTGCTTCAGCGTCACCCTCATTTGGAGAAGTGTATTGTCTGGGGGAAAGCCTCATGATCTAAACAGCAAGCACAAAATGTCTAGGCTTCCTCAAACCACGTGTTTGAGTTGCAGCTGAGTCGGCTCTGCTCCTTCTTCTCTCCAGGCAGAGTGTGACTTACAAGGGCTTTTCAGCACAGAGTCTATTAGATGAGACTTCATGAGACAACCGGCTGGAAAATATGTGTTGTTCTTATTTTTTCCTTCAAAAAATCTGCATTTTTTCAAAAACTGTAAAAAAAAAAAGTTAAATCATGGTGATTCAAATGCAATGCTTTTCAGCTGCCTTGAAATAAAATACTTTATTTCATTTAAGTTTTAGTACCCATTTTGCTCTCATTTTTTGTTTTTCTGAATTTTTCTCCTTCTGCCTATGCCTGCCTGAAATTAGTCAATGAAAATGGTGTTGATACAGGTCAAAACATAATTTATTCTTGGACACAAAATGCTCCAAAGATATATCAACAAAAAATGAAACCTTTTTGACACTGAAGATTTCACATGCATTAAAGACATTAGTTTGAAATTTCCAAAACAAATCTTTTTTTCAGAATATCTCTTTTTTTCTCAAATTTAAAATGCTATATATTCACTTTAATGCATGATAGTTAGCAGAGCAATGCACTAAACTCTGCCTTGCTGCTACCTTCCAAATTTTTGGAGGTTGATTTGCAGTGGTATTTCCTGCAAATAAAGTAGGACGGAGTGTATTGAAATTCTGGCATGCTGTTATAAAAACTGATCTTGAGGATTTCTTCTTTCCAACAGCAAGAGAATTTCCAGAATAAACCAACCTGAACATGCTATTTATTATTTTACAAACTTAGCATATTACTTTGGATATTACTATTATGCAACTTAAATGCCCAAGCCATTGAAAAGTCAGAGGAACTGGGATGCTTTAATCACTTAAGGGCTTTTGAAAATGTGGAACTCTATCGTTATTTGAATATTCAATAAGTTTTCTAGCACCATTATTGATAACAATATCCCTGCTGTTATTAACAAAAAGTCCTTTCAGTACCCCATAACAGAGGTGGGCAGGTGTTGAATTTAGTGGGGCGTTTCTTGCTGCAAACAGTGTAGACCTGCCCTGTCTGGGTTTCCAGGATATTTGGGTGTATACCGCTTACTAAAGATATGGATCAATATAGCAAAATTGATGAAATTCTAATCTAGACAAAATATTCTTCATAAAAGGACAGAGGGTAGTTATCTCGGGCAAGTGTGGCCCCTGAAGATTGTCTATGGATGTGAAGCGGTTATTAGCACCTTGTCCTGAACTACGACTCGAAGAAACCATTAAAGCTTTTTTCCCCTGTTGCAGTATGATATCTTGCCATGGAAACCCAGGGGACAATAGATTAAACAAGAGAGAACAGGAAGGTAAAGTGAGATTAACAGGGCTAAAATCTCACTTTAAATTAAATGAGACAGCAAGATGAGGAGTTCTTCCAGCAGCTAAACATACACATAGTTATCTGTTTAATAAAATGAAGGTAGGAGGAAAAAGAGCATCACAGAAGGTCTCCGGAGTGGCAGGTTAGCAGGAACTGTAGCTCACCATCACAGCTTGAAAATATTTCTGTTGTGCTGCTCTCCTCTGCTTTACTCTCCTGGTATTTAAGCATAAAAGTGGCAGACACTATCCACTTGCCATTTCTCTTTTAAAGCTACTAAATAATTGGCTTTTACTGTTTCTATTAGGGATCAAAGCCTCTTTAGCTTTCATCTATGATTTTGGTGTGGCTAAGACCCTCAAAAGTTTGGACATCTGAGACCGAGGACCAGACGTCTAGCTCACATGTTAGGTTTTGCAAAGCTTCAGCTTTAAGCAGATATGGGGTCAGTGGGAAGGAAGTCCAAGAGGAGCAGGCAGCGATGGTCCCAGGGCCTCACCACCGCTGTGGCTGTGCCAGGAAAGGGCAACCTCTCAGCTCAGCAGGACTTTGGGGCTTTTAAAGACAAGATCTATCCTAATGGCTGGTGAAAAGAGCTAAAAGTTGAATCGTCATATTTGAGGAAAGCAAGGTAATGGTTTTATATTATATATAGGCTTCAGTGAAAAAAAAATCCAAAGGCAAAAAAGAACCCTTCCTCCCCATCACCTGCTAAATATCATACAATCAGTTTGCTGAATGGGCTGTGGCTTTGGTCGGTGTTGGAGAGGGGAACAAGAACTGGATTTCACATGTTGAGTGCTGAATGCAGTTCATGGTACAATTTCTTTTCCTGACTTTTGATCCCAGCACCCACACTGATCCCACTGGCAGTAAGTCCCAGCTGACAAGAGATACGGGTACCTGAATGCCCAGCTGGACCATATCAGACAGTGTAAATTTTCCTATTTGCCTGCTTGAACGGCAAGGGAGACAGCATCTCTGTTTCAGGAATGCAAGAATGGTCCCATCAGTGGCAAAAGCAAGCTTCCAGCGTCCCTGTACCACTCACTTTCCCTATACTTTTAATCCTTATATGTATGCTTACAGAGCAAAGCCACAGAGATGTGGAGCAGACCACATTGTGAAGAACACGGCCTGGATGGAGCATGGACACCCAGGGCAGCTGTAGTGAGGGTCTTTGCAGGGGGTAACGTCACTTTGCACTATAGAGAAGTGCCCCACAGCCCCTCGCCGTGCTGACACACTGCAGCACCCCAGCCGCCCAAAGCACTCACCCACTCTGAAAGAGCTGTCCAGACAACCTTACTTGCACATCCAAAAAACTTCTAGATGCCCTCAAAAGGCCAAGCCTTTTAAACTTTTTAAAAGAAATTTGGGAGCTCAAGACTCAGCCTATTAGCATGAAATAAATACCTCAATGCCTTACTCATTTCTGAAAATGGTCCTGTCTACTCCACTTTCGGCAAGCATGGCAAAGTCTAAAAGTGCTTGAGTACTTTATTTGCTGGTGGAAATAGGACTCAAGAGCCTTTGAGAATATAATCTCTCCTCTGTTCCTCAAGTTAGGGTAAGTTACTCACCTTAAAGTGGAAAACAAGACTGAGGATTTATTCTAATTTTCCCCTCTGCTTGAGGCAGTGTCATAGACCTTGTGCATATCCCAGCTCTTGGTTCAACCCAGCAGAACACTTGGACATGCAGAAAACTTTGCTTAAGTCTTAGCAAAGTCCTTTGGACACACATTTCAAATGGCATCACTACAGTTATGTTTAAAGTTAAGGAGTCCTCTGGATGGTAAGGTTGGTTTGCTTTTCAGAGGCCAATAATACAGATTTGGCCTAAAGACAGTGCCTTGAAAATGGAAACGTGTAAGAACATTCAAACCACCAGAGAAAAAGTTGACTTTCTCCTTTAAAGGTTGTATTTTATAAGTGTTACTTTTGTTCTGGGAAGGAAAAAAAAAGCAAACCCAAAAGCCCAAGAAAGATTCCTAACCAATTAATAATTAACAGTGTTCAAGTACATTTATGTCCACATACAGCATTTGTTAAAAAAGAAATATTTTTTGTGTTTTAACACCTTTTTTCAAAAAAAAAAAAAGAAGAGAAGAAAGTAATGTACACGTTACATTATTTTGGCACTGGTATGGACCATTTTTAAAAACATTTGTTGTTAGTATTTATAATGGTTTGTACAAAATTGTAAACTATTTTCAAGTTTGTTTGTTTTTACTTTTGTTCATCCTCACCTTTCAAAAACTGTCACTGCAGGAACAAAAATACCCCAAACAAAACCCCAAAATAAAATCAAGGCAACTCTCTGTGCCCCTTCCCCCTGCCCTCCTGCCCACTCTCCCTAAAAGAAGACGAAGGAGACAGTTTTTGAAAGCACCCGGCAGTAATTGGTGAGCACGACCTTCGTGGGAGCCCTCCCGCGGCACCGCGTGGGCTCCGGTGCCTCTCCGACTGACACAGGACAGCTCTGAGAGCAGAAAGTGCCACCCACCAATCACACCTTCCCACCTCTAGAGTAGACAAAGATGGCTCTTCAGGTCATTTTATTTTATTTCTTTGTTGTTTTTCCCTTTTTTTTTTCTTTTTCCCCCCCTTGTTTTTTTTTACAAAAATTTCTACATCTAAATCACTTTGCTAGAAACATTATTTTTCTTTCCTTTTTTTTTTTACATTAGTTAAAGCAGAATCTGCTTTTGTGAAAAAAGACAAGGATCAAGGTCTTATTTCATGCAGAAAATGCAAATTAAAGATCATAAAAATGGGTGTTTTGTTCTTTTTGTTGTTTTTTTGTTTCTTTTTTTTTTTTTTTTTGTAACGCTGTACAGGATGCAATGCAGCCACTCAGAGTATGTTAAGATGGTTCACAGCAGTCCCTTTGATAGCACACATTGACATTGCTGTTGATCTCCCTGTCCCGTTGTCATTGTTCAGTTAGTTGTTTGTCTGAATTTCAGGCCACATAAGATGTCCCCACTTAGAGAAAACGTTGCAGCTTCTTCGTCTTTGAGAGGAAGATGGATGGGTGCAGTTTCAGAGGATGGCACATTGGCATAAATGGTCTAGATTTTCCTGGGAAGGTTGCTCCAGCCTTGGAAGCCTAATCTTGTTTGCCTTCATACCTCTTGGCATAACTTCCCTGTAGTGAGCACATCGCAAGTGGGCATTCATCCTTCAAAAACTGGTTTCTCTTCTGAAAGAGGACGCGATTTCATACAAAGACACAATATTATGACATGCCAGGCGATGGAAAGAAAAAATACCGCAGATCAGACAACTGTCCTGCCACCAGGGTCATGTGTACTTGCCAATGAACGGGATGTTACCGGGTAACTCTTGAGGCCCTCCTTTATTCACAGTTTTTCCATTTTCTTCTTCAGCACCTAGCTATTAATCTTTCCAGGTGTTAGAAACTCTTCTCTGTGACAACTGCTGAGCCTTTCTAGGGGGTTGCTCACTACGAATCTTCCCTTTTGGTCTGCCAAGCACATTGGCCCCAACCTAGTGAAGCTGTCAAATCCAGACATGGTTATAAGCAGATGCAAAGTCATCAGGCCTGCTCCTGTGCTCAGAGTTGAGCAAGGTTTTGCTGGACTGGGGCACTGTGTGGGTTTAATCCCATCGTGTTTCTCTGCTTTACCCATCTCCTTCTATCTTCAGTGCAATTGAAATGGGTGAATGGAAGGTTGGGGTAACCTCACCGCCCTTGCTAACCTCTTCCTTCATCATCGCTTAGCCTTCTCAGGGTCTGAAACTCAAGGATTTCTGCCCAGTCTCTGCCTGTAAGAGGCTCTGGAACACATCTCCTTTCTCTTTGCCTCCAAATTCATAGGGCACAAGGCTGGTGAGATCTCTAACCACAGCCTGGAAGCTGCACTAGCAAAAGATATGTTCCTGTTCAAAACACCCCTGATGAGTTGCCAGATGTCCCTGAGGCAGGTGGCACAGTGGTCCCCAGAACTTCAGGTCCTGTGGGCCACTGTTTCTGGAGAAACAAGGTTAAGCATCACCAGCTATGTCAGCGCCAGCTCTCTCACGAGGTGCGCCTCCTCTTTGGCCTCCCACCTGACATCATGATATTGTGCAACAGCCACCGTTGCAGTGAGGAGTTACCTGCTCGCCTCCTGCACTCACCCCTAAGACCCTCTGGTCTTGTTGGGAATGCCCATTGCCTCGACAAGGCTTGGTGCTGCAGCAGCACAGGATCCATGGCCCTGGGCACAGCCAGGGGATGGTAATGAGAAAGAAGAGACCAAACAATTGCACCATCCGCTCCTACAGGTAAAAATAAAGAGGACCTGCGCAAGGACTGAGTGGGGTCAAGTGAGTCCATCCCACCGCGGGGCAGAGCATCTTGTCAGCGAAGAGGCAGTGCCGGTTTCTTTCTCTGCAGAGAAGAGTTGAGATCAGCCACAGAGAGAAATGCCTCTGCTAACCTGAGGCAGGGCATTCCTGATGCTGAAAAACAGGCCATTGCCCCTTGTCTGAGTCCCCAAGAGGCATAGGCATCACGACAAAGGCAATGACGTTTTCCTTCCTTGTTGGCCTGGCTTCTCTCAGCCTGTTGGTCCCCAAGCCCCCCCCACTGGGTTCAGCAGTGCCAGGGCTATCTGTGCAGCTGGGCAGCGTAAGCCACATGACGGCATATCCAGGGAAGGACACTGTGGTCAAAGACATGTCCAGAGGGTTGCGAAAGTCAGGGAAAAGATCTTTGACCCTCCTGCCTGGACGCTCTGTCCACTGGTCGAGTCACCAAATATGACCTGTACCCAGCATCTGAGTATGGCAAATAACCCTGGAGCTGCCCCACGTCATTCAGCTGGCATAGCACTGAGAGCTGGGAGGCGTTAGCCTTTAAAGAAGGCAAACCAATACTGATCTACTGTTTGAAACACATACTGGAGGAGGAATTATCACCCTCAAAAAAAAAATATGTTATTTACTCACCACTGTGCTATCTCATCCTTTCTCGGGGCAAAGTCTACCAGTGTAAATGCAATGATCAGCCTGTGCAAATGACAAAACGTGCATCCCTGTATCATAAATGGGTCTGCCACCTCTCATCTCCCCACTTTGTCATATACATATTTAATACTACTCTGTAAGTGATTTCTGCCTGTGGCACTGGCAAGTTCTGGTTTAGATGGGAGCAGGCAGCCCACAGTATGGAGCTGAGAACAGGAGGTTTGGGATGGTTTGAGTCCATTGTATCTCGGGTGGGATGACCATCACAGCATAAGGTTCTTGGAGTAAGGGATCGCTTTTTGTTCCAGGGTTTTCTAGTCTACAGCCCAATGGGGTGCAGGAGCTCAGGCTTACACAGCTCCTCCTTGTTTTGTCTCTTCAAAACACCTGTACTTGCTCGCCCACCAGTCTTGCTCGGCCTGCCCATCAGCAGAAATGGCTGAGTCAGGGCCATGTGGCTCCACCATACTGATGCCAGGCATTGAAGACCAGGCTTGATGAAGCTCTGAGCAACCTGGTCTAGTTAAAGATGTCCCTGCTTACCACAGGGGGGTTGGACTAGATGACCTTTAAAGGTCCCTTCCAACCCAACACACTCTATGATCCTATGATTCTATGCACTCTAGCTGGAGTGGCAGGTGCGGTGGAGAGAAGCCTTACTGCTGAAGAATGGCCTTTCCTAAGAGGATTGAGACTTCCCTCTGGTCTGACTTCCACATAAAGTTTTTTTTTCTTTTAGCCTCACTGCAGTAACACAAATAATACAGCATTCATTGGCCCAGCTACAGAAAGAAGCCACGCTTCTGCCCTATGGAGGCAAGACTGTCATAGAATCATAGAATCGTCAAGGTTGGAAGCGACTGTCCTCTGCTTTTCCAAAGCACTAAACATAAGACAGACATGCCATTTCTCATATTACGTTTTACCCTTGACACTCCTCCAAGTCCAGACAGAGATGGATTGTAACACAGAGGGTTACCCATGTCTCAGACCCACTACCATCATCATCCTTGGCATTCCCTATCATTCATTTCTGCTAACTGGAAGCTGCATGGGAACCAGGTGTCCCTCAGTCCAAATTCAATCAGTGCCCTACACTTGGGCCCACTCATTTGTACTTCTGACCTTCTGTACTTATGCTGAAGAATTTGTCTCTGCAAGGCCAATGGCCACTAAAACAGATAACTAAGCTTAACACAAGGACCCTGCTTTGCACTCATTTTCAAACCCATCCGTTACGAACAGCCAGAAACCTGCAGGCAAGGTTCTACTGAATTGCAAAGGGTCTCAAGATAAATCTTCTCACATGGAGGGCTTGCTTTGTACCTCTTCTGAGCAGCTGTGCATTTCCTAGCACTTGTCACCTTAGACTAAGTCACAGGGCAGAAAGCAGCAGCAACAACAGGTTCTCAAAGAAAGTTCAGGCTCATACTGCCTTTACTCCATCTGCATTACTTCACTTATGCAAGTGATACCTGGTATCATCCCCTTCACTATATCCCAAGATACAGTAAGGTATAGTGCTGGTTGGCTCTCCAGGCAGAGACCACGTGCACAAACACTGAAAATTTACTTACATACCATGACTTCCACCTCTACTGCCCACCTCTTCTTTACTGTTCTTGGAGGTGGAATGGGGAGCCAGCCCTAAGGTCACCATCCTGGTGGGCTGCGCCTCCGTGCAGGCGCAGGCACAGGCACAGGCACAGGCACAGGCACAGGTTTGCCCTCTAACCCCTGTGGGAAAAGTCTGGGGAAATGTGTTATAGTATCAGCCTGGAGGACAGTGCTTCTTTATTACACTTGTCACCTTTCAGCTGTTCTTTACTTCTGAACGTACAGAACCATTTTTATTTGGTTTACATCAAGACATTAGAAATCAAACATCTTTTTTTTTTTTTCAAAAAAAAGAACAAAACAAATGAAAAATAAAACCCAAGCCCCAACACTATATACATCTTCTCCTCCCCAGTCTCCGCTTCCCTCCCTCCCACCCTTCCTCCCTCCCTCCCAGCATCTGTGTTAGGTCCTGCTTCCAACACATAGGTTTCATATTTCTCACCCGACCCATGCCCCCAACCCAATTTCCATGTCTACTGTAAAGACATCCCACCCTGCTTGGTAAGCCCAGTCTCATCTCCAAGAAAGCATTTGGTAACCCGCATGGCGTTTCTTGCCCAGTTGGCTCTGATCTCTGACACCAGGGTAGAGCTCAGCTTGGCATGGTGGTTTCTCCCCTGCGCATCCCAGCCCAGCTCCTGCAACATTGTCCAGGTGCAAATGATTGTCCCTGCCTAAAGGGACTGAGCTCATACTGATGGTAGAGCACTGCCGCCTCCCTCTATTTTCTCCGTTCCTGACCTCACCATCTCTCAGAGACCATGGTCTCTGCCTGCCGGGGACTGCTGCAATGGCTGGGTTTCCTTGAGCGCTGACTGCAGCTGCACCCAGCCTGTCTGACTCAGTGGAGGTCCCTGGTTTTCAGTGCTCTAGTCCCTTCAAACCTATTGTATTGCACATATATTTTCACTACCTCTCTCCTATTTGCTCTGCTTCTGAAGTTACAGCTCTCTCCCACCAACTACCTCTTCCTCATCCCATCTTCTCCATTAGGATTTTGGTAACCACCTTCCCTAAAGCCACTTCCCTAAAGCCTCTGGAGTCTGCAGCTCCAGAGGTTTCTCTTCTGCCTGATAACAGCTCAGAGATTTAAAACCCCTTTGTCTTTCCGACAAAAAAGAAAACAAAACCAACTCCCTCCCCCACCCCTTATCTCCTCCTGCCAGAGCCTCTGGAGCAGATCTGGTCAAACAGACTGGCCGGATCAGTTCTTTGCATGGCTCTGTTTCTGGGAAGTGGATGTCCTGTCCATCGGACAGAGGAAGTGCCAAGCCTTGGCAGGTTCCCTACTTATTTGCAAGACATAAGCTGCTGGCGTGGTGTCAGATGTGCATGCAAGAAAGCTGGATGCCAGTTAAGACCTACAGTCCTGTTTGTTTCATGCACTGTAAACTTATCCTATATACACTATGGGCTGGTTTACGCTTGAGGACATAAAGGTATACCTTTTCCTTTTACCTTAGTAACCAAAGCTTTACTTTCATCCATGGAATAGCGTGGGTTTGCTACTAGGGCTCTTATTTTCTTCTTTTGCTCTTTCTCTCATTCTCTCTTCAATTCTTAATACTCAAGGTGAAGGGAGGGATAGGAGGGGGACAGGTAGAATTACAGTCCCAAGGTCCTAGTTCCTAAAGGTCCCTGAGTGACAGCACTATACAGTATCAGAAAATGAAGTGATAGAGTTGTGTTGGCCATGTATATCCTGAGAGAGATTTCATTTCTATTTCTCCTCTTTGTTCTTCTCCTCCACCTGCCTGCCTTAGGCTGTTATGCATGGGAAAAGTGCAAAACATTCTCCCCTAGCCCAGCGCCCTCAGGCAGCCTGGAGCGTCCCTCATGCTAGTGTTACAGTCTCTGCTAAAAACCATGACCCAGCAAGCAGCAGTCCTGCCCCAAGCTGGAAACAAACCAAGCCCCGATCAGAATTGCCTCCTGCACCACTGCAGCGGAAGTCAGAAGAAGCTCCACTCTGGAACAGCACTCACTCTTCCCTCCCCCTTTCCCCGCTGCTCCCCCTTCATGAAGAAAAGGTGGTCAGCAGCGGGCACACGAGCTGCAGCGTAGAAATCTCCTCCACCTTTCCAAAAACAGGAGCTTTGTACCCACTGCATGAGAGGTTCATGCCTGTCCTCATGGCTGTGATGGCTTGAAACCTCTGAGCCTTGACTATGATTAAAATGCCTTTTTCTCCTTACTATCTCCTTTCTGGATCACTGGACCTCAAAACAAGACATGGGTTTGTTGCCTTTCTTAGGGGTGGACACAGACAGCTATGGAGGGGGAAAATGGAGGTGTCACCTCGGTTCTGGAGGAGGGCGTTTCTAAAGGCATTCAGCGTTCTTCCCTCATCCCTGTACGGGAACACATTTTCTATTACTCATCCGACTCACAGGACACTCAGTTGTTCTCCAGCATTCTGCCCTGTCACCAGAAATTATAAGGCAGTTCCTGAACTGTGAAAAGTCCTGACCGCACACTCTTTGGCAAAGATTATTGTGTAGGACCAAATAGTCCAGATGTCTGGATACACTAAGAGTGACTCTATGAAGTAAAACTCACCTGGTAATACCAGGTCAGAAACATTCAAAGAGAGAAACTAGGATGACTCCTGATAAGAAAGAGAACCCAGCCAACAGAGAACCAAGACAATAGCAAAGGAGGCTGGCTCCCAGTCCCAGCAGGTGCAGAAATCAGCTGAGCAGTGCTTTTTCCCTGGAAAGCTTTTGGATTGTCGCTATGAAATTCTGGGCTCAATCTCTGATTGATGCCTCAAATATTAAATACTGTCCCCCTCCCCCCGTGCCTAATCTCTAGCCACTGGAGGTCTTGGGCTGTATGTGCAGGGCATCGGATGGGGTCAGTCAGGACCCCACTCCATGTGGGACTCAGCACCCAAGCAGCAAAGAACATTGGTGGGTCATGCATCATCTGATCTTTGGCACCAGCTAAGAGAGTTCTCAGGTGCCTAAATCCTGCCACACAGTTGTCAGGCTTTTACTACAACTAGCAAATTATCGGAGTCAACTCCCTCAGCTTCAGAATTTCTTACCACGTGGCCATTTGTTCTCCCTCTAATCTTAATAGGCTTCTTATAACTGCCTCTTTTTTCCCCTTCTATCGTTCTGACCACCCTTTACATTGCAATCACATATATAAAAGGTAAGTATTTAGAGATTATATTTAATCATCAATCAGCTGGTTAGACTCCCCTTAAAAGCTGAACCTGCTGATAGGCAGCCTCCGTCTGGGAACTGCAGTCATCTGACATGCACATATGCACCTACGTTATACTGCTGGTGTCATAAAACACAACTTTATGACTTCCATTAAAACATTTAAAAGCCATTTCCAAATAGCATCCCACTAGAAAGTGTAACTTTCTCCCTTGGCCAAGCTTTAACTTCCTGCGTATCGGGTAGATAAAACTACCCGATCCAGCCCTAGCCTGATTGTCCAGCTCCATTCACTCTTGAAACTCTTATTCCTATACAGACCCATCTAGATCATAAACTGCAATAACACTGGGCAAACCCATTTTCTACAGCATCACTCTTGAATGTAGAAACCAGCAAGAGATTGCTCTGCAGGGCAGCTGGGAATCTAAGTCTGATTTAACGATTGTGCTAAAACCTTGGTGAGTCCAGGGAGGCCTGGACTGAATGTGTGCATGCATGAACATGAGAGAGGGAGACAGAGATTGGGGGCGACTGAGAAGGATGGAGGCTCTACTTTTATCCTTAGGATTCTATTAGTAGAAAATGCATAAGACACATTACTGATATAAAAATAACAATACTTATAAGCCCTGACCCTGCTTCATCCAAGTCAAGGCAAAACCTTCCATGACTTAAGTGTTACTAGGTCAGGCCTATAGTGATTCACATTTTCATAGTACTGTACAGACATAAATTAGTGAATGAAAAGATGTGCATTAGATGCATCTGTCATCTGTAAAACAGGAATTTCCCTGGTCTCAGAGGATCACTCTGCTCTCCCAAGCAATGGGAATCAAGGAAAAAGGAAGAGAATGCTAGCAGGAAAATAAAAGGATGGTTGAATTCAAGACAATGCATGTGTGTCTCGCATGTAAAAAGCTCCATCAGGTAAGAACAAGGTTCTCATCATTATTCCAGGAATGGCAGAATGACCCTAAGGTTAAAGTTTTGCACTTGTGAATTTATTATTTTCATGGCTTTTATTAATATTATAAGGGAGATAATAAATCATCAGTGATTGCCAAAGTGGCCAATAATTCAGTGATATTCCTGAAAGTCACTGGCTCCTTTGGAAAAAGTTGACCTTGCTGTCCAAGGCCAAGTTACCCTTCTGTACCTTTATAATGAGTGCCTGTGGATGGAAGCTGCTACAGACTTAGGGGCTTCCATAAGCACTGACAAGCTCAGCGTTCTCATTGCAACCTTCACCCTGCCCAATCTCTGAAGACCATCGTCTTCCAGTGGGATGATGCTCCATGGAACTCTACTGCATCCTTAGTTGCATCTTCTGCAAGAAGGGACACAGGCTGCTCTTCTCTACGCTCTGCATGTATTAACAGACATAAAGCAAGGCCTGATAGAAGCAGTACAGGTCAGAGGGTGCCAGCCCACCATTTGGTTTGGAACTTCTTAGGAAAAGGGATAATTATCATTTCCTGATTTTTTCATCCTGAAGCACAACGAAGTTAAATGACATTCACCCTTTCCTGCACCTTGCCATAGGCTCCGGTCACTCAGTGTGAAGTCCCTTGTCTGGCACAAAGAACAGGTAGAGGTGGGGAAGGGTTGAGTTTTCAGAGACCTGCAACTGCTTTTCTCCCCAACCTCAGTAAGAAAGATGCAGGGTGGGAATGATTAGGAACAGCCCCTCCTTTCAGGACTGAATCAGCTCAGTCTACTAGAGATCAGATGCCAGTGGTGGACAGCAGCACTGTCCCGTTGCTGATCCCCAAAGCCCTCTCTTTCCTCAGCCAGTATCTATTTGCACAATCTATGTCCCCAGCTCTGTCTCTCCAATACAAGCTGGGACTCCGATCTCCAACCTCGCCAAGCTGCAATGAGCAAACAAAACCCTGCTATTTCCCCCCAGAACACTACCGGTTAAATGTCATCTGTTGTTCTCTTTCTACAAAAGACATTACAAAACCCCCCTCCCCGGCTCCCCTCCCCAGAAAACATGCTTGCACACACACGTCTGTACCTGCATACACACGCACATACACACACGCAGATGCGCCACACGCACACACTCATACAGGAAAAACAGCTTGCAAACTCCTGAAGGTGGAAAAAGGCAACTTGCAAATGTGCCTTTGTTTTTGATAAGCTCCCTCCTCCCCCCCCTCCCACAACCCCACATTGCCCCTTCCCTCCCAAATAATTGCCTCGTCCTCCCCCCTTCCCAGCTCTTCCAAAATAAATATTCTTTTTATTTGTTGGTTTAAAAGATTCTTTTAGGCTTGTAAGCAAGAGAGAGGGAGAGAGAAAAAGAAAAGAGAAATCTCATAGCATGAGAATGAAACCTCATCATCTCATGAATCCATGAAAGAATAAACATGAAGGGGTTAAGAGCAGTGACAGAAGAAAGATTAAAAAAAGGAATAATACTGAGAAGAGAAAGATGAAATTCAGTAGTGAAATGGAAGTGAGGATAGCGCATTAGTGAGCACAGCCAAAGATAACCTATCCTCCCCACCAGTTTTTGATTCAATTTCTTTAAATCTCCCTCCCCCCCCATTTTTTAAACTTTTCCTGGGTTTTTTTTTGTTGGTTTTTTTTTGTCTTTTTTTTCTGTCATTTTTTCTTTTTTTTTCCTTTCTTTTTTGGTTTTTGGTGTTTTTTGGTTTTTTGTCTTTTTTTTTTTTTTTTTTTTTTTTTTACAATGGTTTAAGTCCTTCAGCAGGAAACCAAAATTGAGACAAACACATCCCTCCCTGAAACCAAACCCCCTCCCTTAGACCCTTCTCTCCCTTACCCCCCCAACACTCCGTGGTTCTACATGTGCTGAAAAGAGAAGAGTAAGCTTAGAATAAATCTAATGAACCAAAGGAATAAATGATAATGATAGTAAAGAGTAAAACCCAAACCCAAAAGACCACAACACTCCTGTGTTGTCATTGTCTGAGTGTCTGTCCCTATCTCTCTCGGAGGCTGCAGGCATCAATTTACATAGTACAACCAGTAAACAAGGTTGAAGAATCCAAAGGTGATTGGAAAAATGATTCGTGACCACTTGTCAATGGTGCTGACGTCTGTCAGGTCTGGGATTTTGAGCTTCAGCTTAGATGACCGCCGGCGGAGACGGCAGTTGGCACGGTTGCGGGCCGCGGCATGGTGGGTCAGCGGGACGTGGCGGTCCAGGGTTGGGTGGTGACCAAATCCATCCCGAGAGGCCAGCTGCTTGCGGAACTGGATTCCTGAGCCTTCAAAGGACATGACAGAGTTTCGAGAGTCGCCAACACTGCTCATCATGTCTGTGGCCAGCAGCTCATTGTTCATCTCCAGAGTGCTGAGGAGGATGTTACCATAAGGGTCAACCTAGAACATGGAAGACAGAGAGAAAGGTAGCAGGGATGTCCTGTGCACGACACACACAGGGGCACACCATCAGGTGTAATTTTGAACTGCTTTCTGTGTAACACCACCACTGATTGGGTCATTTGTGAGCTCTGAACCTGGACTTCTGCATTTTAAAATGTTATCCACTGATGCTGGAATTGAAGGACTTTTGAGCAGGGTAGTGTGATTCTGCCAACACAGTAGGACCAAAAGCCACAGGGGTACTTTTGGGTACACCTGCCCCATGCAAGAGGATGGTCCTGATGAGACTGGCTTGAGGATGATGACAAAATGATCAAGGAGAAAAGATTCCCAGTAATCACCAGACAGGGGAACTGGAGTTCATCTCTCATGATGAGGAGAAAGGCTGCTCCACAGCTCACCCAGGACTGAATGAACAGTGGAGAGTCTGAATTCTCCTGCCACAATGAAAGAAGGGGACAAACCTGCTCTCTCACCCTCTTCTCCTCATAACGGTGGCGCTCATTGTTGGCCTTGCTGATCCGTTCACTCTGTTTCTTTTGCTGCCGGGGGCCTCGCCCGAAGAATATGTAGTTGACAAAAGCATACTCTAGGAGTGCCAGGAACACGAAGACGAAGCAGCCCATGAGATAAACATCGATAGCCTTGACGTAAGGGATCTTGGGGAGAGTCTCCCGGAGATGGGTGTTGATGGTAGTCATTGTAAGTACCGTGGTGACCCCTGTAAGGAGAGGGTAGGTGCTCTGTTACCGAGGTGGGATGGTTTCCTGAAATGCCACTCTCAGCTTCCCCATCCCTTCTCCCAGCTGGACAACCTCAAGAGGGATGGGAGCAGTGCAACTGGGAAGAAAATTGTCATTATTCTAAGCCCAGCTGCCCAGTACAAATCACTGCAGAAAATAAACCAGCTGCCAACACTGGGAGAAAATGTCAAAGCTGAGTATCATCAGGATGATGGGGATCAACATCCTGTGGACCTTGGTTCTTTAAGTCCTCCCTGATCCTCCGTGTTTCCCTCAGTGTGGTAGGAAGCATTCAGTTTTGCTCTCAGTTTCTCAACCTCTTCTCCCTTTTTTCCACATCATGAACTCATCAGGCTACCCTGGGCACTACTTAATGCCTTAGTATCCTTGACATGAATTTGTAATCTGCTGTGTCTTTCCAGTGTCATGAATAGGAGAAAGAGTGAAGAGATTCCCTCTTCATGGTGCTCGCTCTTTTTGCCTGCCTCATAGGCTTGTGTCTACATCCTTGACCCCACCAATTCCCACCTTCCTCTCACCAGCTTTACCACTCACTACTTCAATTATAATCTCCACACACCCCTCCCATGGTTCTCACACTCTCCTTTTTAAGCCTACTCATATTTCCTGCATCTTAAATAAATATTTCTTGGCCTCATTGAACACTTTTTTCCCCATCTACTCAGTGTCCAAGAGCCTGGTGCACCATGATTACTCTCACAGCTTCAGTCCTCTTCTGTGGTTTCTTCTCAGCCTCTTCCCTTCTCTGGACTGTCAGAGTGGCCTCAGATCTGTCTCTTTGACAGTCTTCTGCCAGCTTCAAAGAGATGGCAATGAGCCTTCATGCTTCTTTTGTGGGCAGTAACTTTTCCTCTTCAACCTATTCTTTTTTCCCCACTTCTCTAGCTCAGCTGTGCTGCTTTTCTTACTACCTTGCTGATCTCCTTTTCTTCTAGCGTCCCTCCTCCTCATCTTTCTGTTGGGAGCTCTCTTAGTCTCCACGACCCCAATTTGCTCTTCTGGTTTCAGCCCTGCCTCTACTGTGATGGCTCTCAAACCTCTCTGGGCATCCTGGACACAGCCCTTTTCACCCTCATCATGTCTTTAGTGTCGTTCCTCATAAAAGATTTAAAGAACTAATTGTTTTCAGTTCACAGAAGAGTAAACAGAAGGGGGATATATTTATATACATATAATATATTATATTGTCTATAGTTAGACAGTAGTCTAAAAATCCAGAAATCTGGGGCAAAGAAAGGGGGAATAGAACGTTCTCCATGTCTCCATTAAGAACTGGACAAATTGCAATGGAGACTTAGGACAGAGGCAAAGAAGAGCTTTTTGACTGTATGACCAGGTAAATCTGGAGATAAAGGTCCCAGAGAAGGCTGTGGATTCTCCTTCCTTGAAGCTTTTTAAGGACAAGTTAGGTAGAGAGCTGTCAGGAACTGTTTAGGGAGAGCTATTCCAGTTCTGATCTACAATGTTTTTCTTCTGTCTTCTCCTTTGAATCCAGATGTCAGCAGATATTCAACAGCTGTGCATCTCATGTCCACCCTTCTGCTTGTACTTTCACTGTGCCAGCAATGTCTGCCATGGGCTCTTTTTCTTCTCTCACTGATTGTACTCTTGTCAATGCAACTTACCTTTTTAATTTACCATGTTCTTGTTCCCTCCCTGTGTCCCTGCTCCAGAATCTCCAAGCAAGCACAGCCAAATCATCTATTTTATATCTTTGTACAAACCATCCCTCCTCTGAATCTTCTCAAACTCTGTCTTCTCCTAGAGCTAATTTAAACCCCCAAGGTTTTCTGTAAGACCCAGCCTCTACCTATGCTTCATTGCCTCTCTGAGACTTTTCCCACTCACAGATGAAATCCTTCTCCTTCCTTGGCTCTCCAATTTCCTCTGAACTTTCTGTCATGTTGCACAGCCCCATTCTCATATGCCAGCCATCCCCCCTTTCTCCTGTTCCTTCTTCAAAATCCTCATCTGCAGTCCACCCCCACTTCCCTTCTGTTGCTTAAAAGCATTTTTTTCCTCTTACAGGAAAACATTCCTATTTAGGGGAGCATGTGCCTAAGAAGAACTTGGACTTTAACTACTGTTCCACATTTGCATTGGTTATGAAGGTGTTCAGCTACAAAAAGTGTCTGTACGGGGCCTAAACTATCATGAAAATGTGTAATGGCACTTCCTTTATTTTTTTTCATCTTTTAGCCATTCATTCACCATTCTTACTACCCTTTGGCCACCCATCCTCAGCATTTATCATCCAACTAACTGGTCCTGGCACACCTGTTGGCTAAGAGGTGCCCAGACTTCTCTTCTTAAGAAAAGAAGTACAAACCAGAGTGAAGGAACTGGCGGGCTCATGGCATGTCAGTCTCATGTCTGAGATTCTGTGACCATTTATGCTTTTGTTACAGAGCTTAAACTTGCACCCACAGAAATTTATGGTAGAACTTTTACTGATTCAAATAATACATAGTCAAGCTTGGGAAGTACTGATACTTCTGAACAAAAAAAGTAGCTCTTCTGTCTGAAAATTTGAAGTTTGTTCTCAGAAAAAACATCCTTCCTTTGGAATGACAAGTTTGACAGACCTATGCGGCTCGCTTAGCTGATACCTCATAAAGAAAACGGTATTTTCTTTCTTACAGCTGTCCTAGCTGATCCCCCTCAAAAAGCCCCCTTCTTCAACATATAACGAGAAGGTACATACCCAGTGCCACTCGTGCAGCAGAAGCATCGTAATTGATCCAGAAGGAGACCCAGGACAGGATGGTGATGAGAATAGATGGCATGTAAGTCTGCAGGATGAAGTAACCAATGTTCCTCTTAATCCGGAAACTCAAGGATAAGCGCAGATATGAACCTGTCAATGAGATATAAAAGGGAGATGTTGTTTGAGAGGAGGGCAAAGATGTATTTATGGTAAGAGCTTAGGTTAGGAATTGGAATTTTATTTGGAAAGTGTTCTCAAGAGGCAGGGATAATGAGAAATCTCTCTTTTATTCTTCTTTTGGTTTTGCAGACTCATCAGTTTTCAGAAGGGGGCTCTTCAGTGTCTGCTCACTTGGCGCAGGATATTAAGAAGAAAGGAAACTCTACATAAGTTACGTTATTATATCAGACATCACGGGAGAATGTCTTTTCACTGCTGAAATTGCTATTGTGGTACGTGCCAGTTTGATACAGGCTTACACAGGAGACTTTAACACTATATCTGGATGCAGTGAGATGATTTTCCAATGTTTCATGTGCTAGCTTTTCCTCCAAACAGCAATGAAGATCTGAATCGTATTTTTCCCATGCTGTTCTAAAAATGGGTTATGGTCAGACTGGGCAAATTCATATGCAAATTGACTACTGTTAGTTAATCTAATTTTTTTTTTTCCCCCAAGTTGTTGCAACTTCCTCCTAGTCTTTTAGCAAACCTAACGGGGATAGTGATGACAGTAAGTATTTTACAGTCCTTCCACTGGAGCAGGGTCATTTCGACAGGGACAAAGCAGGGCCTCTCTCATTGCTGTGAAACAGTCCAAGTCATTCCTCCTTCCCACCTCTGTCCCTTAGGCAACACAGCAGCCTGAAATATGGGTGTAATCGTGGGCTGGCGGCTAAAGTAACAGGAGAACAACAGTCTTTAATGATCAAGGAGGTATACTGGGAAAAAGGAGGTTATGTTGTCTCACCATTACGTGCCATTTGCATAGCTTGAACACAGTATTCCACCAGTCTTTTTTTTGAAGGTCTTTCTTACCTATTTAGACTGCAAACTTCTTTTGGAGGAATACCGCCTCTTGTTGTGGGTCTCTAGATTACCATTGCAATGGGACCCTGCTCCCAGCGCGCCCCCGAGGCACTGTTGTAACAACATCACCATCTGCCACTGCCACTCATAGACTCTAGCTGTGATTTCATGGCATTTCAAAAATTGTCCTATTTAACAGGTGTGTGGCATGCTGTTTCGGCAGTGAACTCCATGCCAGATCAAAGTGAAGACAGAAACCAAAATCCAAACCCCTACAATTTTCCAACTGGCAATATCTGAATCTTCCAAAATATTCCCTCCAGATCTCTTTGTTGCCATGTACAGGTGGGGTTGCATCATTTCATAGACCACTTTCTTTTCAACTCATCCATTCTTCTACTCACTATTGCACCTACATTATCTTCGAGAGCCCATTGCAAACCACATCAAAATAAGGTCGGGCTGAGAACCTTCTAAAGAGGTTCTGTTTTGATCTCAGTTGGTGTTTTGACTAAGAAATGAGAAAAACTGCAGCAAAAAAACCAAGATCCCAGGAAGTCTCTGAAGAGAAGTAGCCAAATAAAAAACTGAACTTGGTGGGCATAGAAGACGTCTCTTTTCCAAAGGAACAGTCCCCTAAGTTGAAGCCTAGATCCTAAGTTAGTGTCTCAGCAACTGAATCAAAGGAACAACCACATTGATGTTGATCAGCAGAAGGTTTGCAGATTCCTATGCATCCCTTCAGCAGAGACTCACCGGTGGTGAAGACCACTTCCCTGCTGACCAGCCTCTGCTCAATAATGGTGAACTGGGGCAGTTCTAGCACCTCCATCCCCGTGACAGCAGAATCATTTCCTTGCCAGAAGAAGACAATGTCATCAACCGTGTAACCATCTGCAGAGATGAAGAAGCACAGAGAGAGAACTAAGCTGACAAGCTGGAGCAGATGACACCCCCATTTTCGCTAAGGTGGTATGGAAGAGGATCCAAAGGAAAGCCCACACCATCAGATAGCAAGCATAGCCCCTCCCTGCTGACGTGCTTTTCTTTTCTTCAGCTGAGCTTGGCAGTACAGTCCCCAGGAGAAGGCGAAAAAAACGGTCAGAACTCCCAATTCTGTCTAGAATTCAGCAGAAAAAGGTGAGAAGCAGCCCATCAGACCTTGACTCGCACTACATGATCTCCATGGCTGACATGACAGGGACTTGTGCATCAGAAGCCTCTGTCAAATGCACCAAACACGGCATTTCGCTTTTCAAAAACTGCCTCCTTTAACCAGAAGGGGGAGACCACACAATACATTCTGATGGGGAACAGGTAAACAGAGCATCCAAGTATTAAAAATTCCCAGAGAGAAAAAGATTTACAACAGCAGCTGAAAAGAAATTTGAACATCAGAGCATCTCCCTCTTCTTAGTACTCTCAGTCAAAATTTGGAGCCGGGAAGTGGATGGAGTCTCTGAGATGGGGCTTTTACCAAGTGCTGGCTGAAAAGAGCAGTAATGGGAAAAGAGAGGAAGGGGGGTCAGGCTGGTAACAAATTCTCATGCCTTGCATTTCTGGGTAATGGATTTATTACCTCAGCCAAGGGTACAGCCTCTTACTTCAACCCCAAACCATACATGCCAGACAGGGCTGCACGGGCTGGAGGCGCTGAGGAGCCCAAAGCCACAGTCCCGGGAGACTCCCCAGATGCTCTGGACTCATGGGGAATGAGGCTCAGGGGACAAAATCATGCAGCTCATCATGTGTGATGTTCACAGCCCTGCCCGTTGCCCCTGTGGGCAAGGATTCATCTCCGCTTGAAAATTAATGCCACTTGTGGCAAGCTGGGTTTTGAAGCACTGTGGCTCTTGCTGCACAAGGGGTGGCCTCTTATTCTAAGCAAAGTGCAGAGCTGCATGGGATGACCTCTGCGCGCAAAGGAACAGTAAGATACGTACAGGTTTTGGCACGGCATGGTGCAAGGCTTCCTTTAGAGCATGAACTTCACCTATGCCCACAGACAGCTTTTACTCACAACCTGCTCTGCAGCACAACAGCCTGCCTTATCCACAAGCCCTCGCAGCAGAGAGGCAGTTGGCTAGCGATACCCAGCAAGGCAAACACCCGCTAGGGAGGGCTGCCACCAAACCCAGCACCAGTGTATTAGTGGGATCAGGGGAGTGAAGAGCTGTTGAACGTACCGTGGAGGAAAGGTTCTCCTACCTAGCCTTAGGGACCAAGGGTTACCCCAGATCCGAGGTGAACCTTCGAGGATGGTGTCATCCTGCAGCTCCTGAGTGGTCAAAGAGCTGAGCAATGTGGTCTCATCTCATAGCTGACCCTGCTTGGAGCTGGGGGCTGGACTAGAGACACCCTGAGGTCTCTTCCCAAACTGAATTATTTGATGACTGCGTAGTCTCCAAGCCCACATCCTGCACTCTCAGTCATTTCTGCGCTTATTCATGGGTGCTAAAAAATAATAACAATCTTCCAAATGGCATGCCAGATCTGCTTCTGATGTAAATCAGCTAAGCCACCGCTCCACCTCCTCCTGCCATGGCATGCTCCTGCTCCCAAGGCATTAAGTGGTAAAGCACCCACAAGCCCATGGAGACTCAGGACCCTTATGTTATCATCTCATCTTCTGCAGACGCTGGGGTGTCACAGGCTATTGCACTGTACCCCAGCTTTGTGCAGAGGAACTGGTGTTTGCATCTGGCTGCAGCATCTCTCCCAGAGCACTGAGACCAAGTGTGGAAAGCAGCAAGAAACAGCCAAGCCCCCCACTCCTCCCGGTGGTTGATTCCAGCGGCTCAAACGCTCTCGCAGCTAAAAACATCGTGTATGATTTTACATTTGAATTCATCTGGCTCAGGCTTTGAGACTCTGTTGGTTACTCTGAATTTTCCTAGGAGGTTACCGAGCCCTTTCCACCCAGCGCTCCCCCTCTGCAGAGGTGCACCCAGCCTGTAAACAAGTCACCTCGCCACCTCCTTTGCAGTAAACAAACCAGATTGAGCTATTGAGGTTTCTCGCTGCAAAACATCTGCTCTAGCCCTTGAACCACTTTTTAGCGTCTTTTCTCAACCTCTTCCGATTTCTCAACTTCCTCTCTACATTTTGGCAACCAAATATAGACAGAGCCCCTTTCCCCGTCTCACCAGCGACATGTTCAGAGGCCAATCGATTCCCTGCTCTGACTCACGGCTCCCCTGGTTTATATAACCAAGGCTCACTCCAGCCCTTTATGACAGAGCCCCGCTACGAAACCTCCAGCAGCGATGCTCGGGGCTGCCAGCCCTTCTTCCTTTCCCCCTGGTCGATACCCGTGCGGGTACCAGTCCCTCAGTCTGGCAGCCTGGCCCGCGCTCCCGCACCCAGGCACAGACCTCCGCATTTAGCTGTATTCAAATGCATTCTGGATGTATTCAAATTGGGAGGTATTCAAATGTGCAGCGAGCGAGCCACGCAGACTGCTATCTTCATCATCCACAAATTTAACAGAAGTGACTTCAAATTTACTTCCTGATCAGCAATGAAAATGTCAAATTACAGTAACTAATTTTAGGAGATCTCGCAGTTAACTAGCTCTATTCCATTTATTCTATGACCTGCTGGTATTGGGTACCAATTTTTTGTATTTTTTTTTTTTATTTATTATGGCATTATGCAATATGAAATCAAACATGTTTTTCAGGAAGCCATTTTTTAAAGTGATTCTAAAGGGAAAGGTTGTTCTGTCTAAAAATAAATGCTTCGCTTTGATTTCTAGCTTTAAAAAGAAAACCAAATTTCCATTTTACTTCTAAAAAGTAAAAGAACTTTCACAAAGACAAGTCATTTCAACCTGAAATATCATAAAGTATTGATACAACGTCTTAAAACGTCAGATTAACAGCCTGTTTGCTGCCTGCCTCCTCAGGTTTTTGTTGAATCCTGGCACACAGGTAGGCAGGGGTACATGTGGTGGGGGCTATTTTTGGGACGGAGGGATGGGATCAACAGGCACCACCAACCCTGGCTTATCTCCTGAAGGTAAGTGCGTGCCCCGAGATGCTGCGGGGAAGGAGACCCAGCTGCCCGCTGCAGCTTTACAAACCCAGAACACCTGCACCACGAAACGGCTATTTTGGTGGGTTTGTTTCTGTATTTTTTATATATATATAATTTGTTTTTTAAGCCAGCCGTAAAAGGACTGTTATTTCAGAGTTGCGTGGACTTGGAAGCAAACAAAATGGAACCCTACGGATTTCCAATGTGCAAGTGTGTAAAAGACAAAAGCTCTGAGGAAGGAAACGATTGAATCTCTTCATCTCTGCGCGGATCTTAGAAATATCGTAAGGAAACGTAGCTTCGGCTAACAAATTGGCTTGACATGTCCCATTAAGAACAAAATCGCAACATGGGGAGCTGCGGGTAATTCTCTGCCTTCTGTTTTCTTGGTCGTACTGTAAACTATTCTCAAAATGCTAAGGAGTGCCAGAAATGACATGTCATTAGTGCCTCCGGCAGGACCTAATTTACATCCCATTACCCGCCACGCCAAGTGCTGCGATGGCTGCGCATCCCGAGCAACCCGAGGGGCGAGCGGGAAGGGGGCTCCTGGGCGCAGGCAGGGCTGGTAAGGCAGCACGGCGCCTTCCAACGATGGATGCTGTGGGACCTCTTTTATGAAAAAAGCAATTCTCTGATAATCACCACTGAAGCTGCATCATCATTACTGTAAGATCTGCTGCTCTGGACCGCTCCTGCGGGGATACTGCGGTGCATTTTTATGAGGGAGAGCCGGACCTCCTCCGCCAGCGCGGCCAGGAGAGGCTTTCCATGGGAGTCAAGGGAAGATCCAGGTGGGGAAGGATTGAAGGAGCACTCAGGTCCCACCTCGCATGTAGAGCAAGGGCAGGCTCCCCGGGCTTTTCTTAGGAATAAAGGAGGCTTCCACCACCCCCCTGAGGCGAGAGCGGTTCTGATGCCCAGCCTGCTGCTACGGCTCTGTTTTCCCGGGCATTTCACCCACAAGGTCCCCTCGGGATGTAGTTTGGATGAGGCAGCCTGGTCCTGCCCCAGGGGACATCCTTTGGTAGGACTGGCCTGTAACACCCCTGGGAGGCATCCCGCGAGCGGGGAGCTGTGGCTGGGGCGGGTGGCATCGGGTGGCACCGCGTGGCGGAGGGCGGGCGCGAGGCATACGCACAGCTCTCGATCTCCAGCGTGCAGTTCTGCTGGTCCAGGGGGTACCTCCGCAGGTCCATCATGCATGCGGCCGTGGTGGTGATCCTGAAAGGGGAAGGGAGAAAAAAAATATATCAGTTGTGTGGTTTTTGTTACCAAAAAAAAAAAAAAGAAAAAAGAGGAGAAATGAAAGGCAGATGTGAAAGTCAGGCAGCATTTGGGGCCGCTGTTTCCCTGGAAACCAGGGAGATCCGTGGTGGGAGGTGTGCGGGGCTGGGGGCTGGATGCTCACCCTCAACTGCACAGCTTAAACCCTTCGTGACTCACGTCAGCCAGGCAGTATCTCTATTAACGTGGTGGGGAGGGATTTGTGTTCCTCCTCTGTCTCTCCCTTGAGAGAAACAAAGAAACCGCGAGCAGGCAGAGCTACGGGCAGGGGGAGAAGAGGAGAGGCATGTCAGTTTGTAAGGTGGAGACAGCCGACACGTGTCCGTAAAACAGAAGATGCATTGATTAAATTGCCCAGCAACGATCTATGGAGAAGAATAGCTGCCCAGATTATCACCCCTCTTTCCTCCTGAGTTGCCCCAATGGCCCTACCTGCAGCCCCCCACCCACACGCTCTTCATCACACCCACTTGGGCACTGCCAAATTGAAGCCCCCAGACCCCATCGATGGGGCCCTTCTGCTCCCGCGGGCACGGCCCTGCTAATGAGCTGCTCTTGCACAACCCATTGATGAACCGAGTAATGAAGATTCATGAAAGACACATGGGGGTATGTGTGTGTGCATCCCCCCCGAAAAATAAACATGGGGAGAGGATGAGGGTCGGTGTTGCTTTGGGGGTGTCAGGGCAGGAGGTGGGGACAAAGCGGCACGGTGCCTGCAATAGGGTTCACGTGAGGGTGCGAGGAGGGTTTATGTGTGTTACATGTTGTACGTGAAGGAGCATCGCTCTCTGGGATGGGGAATTTTGGGGTGGGATAGACGAGGGAAGGGGGCATGAAGCAGGGACAGCAAATCGCCAGCTAACTCACCAGCCTGGCAACGCCACCCTGGAGTTAACAGGCTGTCCTTATTTCTCAAATATATTGCTCCCCTCACCCTTTAATGCAGTTTTCTTCCTGTCCAATGTATGTGTGCAGAGTGCTAAAGAGAGGGGGGGAGAGACTGGTGCATTTCCCCCCTCTTTTTTTCAATTAACCATCTGGAAGGCATTAATCAAGCTACACATTTTTTACTATGTAGGCATAACCAGTGAACTGTTAACGAGAAAGCTTTATCTTCTGAGCCCCGTGGCCTGGGAGAGAGAAAAGAGAGGAAAAAAAGAAAAACAAGAAAGCAGAGAGGATGAGATGGCGAACCCGCAAAAAAAAAAAAAAAAAAAAAAAGAAGGTGGGAAAAAAAAAAGAAAAACCATCAATGATAGAAAAAGAGACCAGAAAGGGGGAGATCGGGCGAAGCTGGACAGCAAATTGGAAAGCGGGGGGGGGGGGGGGGGGGGGAGAAGGTGGGGCAAGCAGATTGGAAGCGGGGGGACAAGCAGCCGCGGGGGAGGGCTGCCCCGGCGGGGGTACCGGGGCGGGGGCTGCAGCGGGGCGGGCGAGCGGCCCCGCAGAGCTGCTGGCTCTTTAAGAAATCTCGTGTGCTAAATTTATCTCTCTGCTGTCTGTGAAGACTGTTTGTAGGAGATGAAGCCTTGAGGAGAGCCTTTGCCACTGCCTGCCGTGCTATAAATAGATCCGAAGAGACGGAGGGAATTTATATATATCCTCACTGGGTCTAGATACAACATTGCAACTGCCCTCTCTCGGAGCAGGGGGCCCAAGCGAGCTCTTAACCCTTTTATCTGTAACGCGGTTGGGGTGGAGGAGAAAGCTCAGAGGTGGTGGTGGTGGGGGGAAGGATAACAGGACAGGAGCCACTTCAAAATTACCACCATGGCTTTGGGATTGCGCGTATTGCTTTTACCGCCTCCCGGTTTGGCATGTCTAGGAGGGCTGCTGGAAAAGCAACGCCTCTCCCGCCCCGCTGCAGGGTGGCTGGGCACGGGAGACCACGGTGGAGGAGCAGATCCCAAGCACACCTGGGGGGAGCTGCCCCTTGCCAGGAAAGCCCGGAGTGGCAGGTGCAGAGTCCATCCTAGCCAGGCACTGAGACCAAAGAGTCACGAACGGGTATGACTCATCCCCCTATGCCGCACACGGCATATACTGTATATATTATACTGCACCCGTGGGAAATAGCGGTTACAAATGCGTTTTCCTGTTTTCCCTAAAGTGTGAGATGCAAAAATGTATTAAATGAAAATTTTCCACCCCATTTGTGGGACCCTGCGGGCCAAAACCTTTCCATAGCGTCCATCCCGAAATCGCAGCCTGGCTAGCTAACTTGGCCACACAAAGGACATCCAGGGGAAGCCTTTTCTGCTTCAAGAGGGACCTTCTCGCCTCTCGACAGGATTTGCTTATCACCTGCAGTGCTGGTTGGAAATGCAGAGCACGACACAGTGAGCTATGGCTACCACGCTCCATGCGCCAAATCCTCCTCACGCTTAACAGCCAGCATAAATCCAGAGCCACTCCAGTGATTTTTGCAAGATCACACCAATTTATAGCGGCAGAGATTTACATCAGGGCAGAATTTAGCCCTGTTGATTCAAAAATTAGAGAACCTCGGGACAGGTGGGACACAGAAAGGAGGAAAACAACATTAAGAGGGTATCTGTCCACAAAAGCCAGATGATTTCTCTTCCCTTCCAATTAAAGGGCAGGTGTATCCACACTGTAGAATTCAGCGTCCTCCAGAGGTATCCCGGTTGGCTGCAGGTCCCAAACTCCTGGTGATCTGCCCACGTGACGCTGCTCGGGCAGGTGAGAATTGGGACCAGGTAGGGTGAAGGTTTTGTTCTGTTTTCAGAGCAGAGGTAGCACAGCCGCAGGTGTCTCTCTTGGGCTGTAGCCACCTGCTCCTCTGGAGCATTTCAGCTGCGGTGCCGTACCCACAGTGAGGTGCTCCTGGTAAGCCCAGGGACACCTGCACCACAGGAGCACCTGGATGCGGGGCTCCTGCAGCATGACAAGATGCAAGGGGCAGCTGGCCTGGGGCACCAGGTTCACCTCAGATCCTGCCTCTGGGCTTCCTGAACCCTCATAAACCAGCCCTACGCGGGATAAAGAAACTGGTACCCCAGAGAGGAAGGAGGTATTTAATTCTTTAGACTTCAAATCTCAAAAAGCATCCTGGACACCAGCCTCCCTTTGCCATACCCCTGCTTGAAGTCCGTGGGTGACCCACAGCACCACAACCTGGTCACTGCTTTATACAGCACCTGCCACTGTTGGTGAAATGTCCATCTGTGGCCTCTGTGACTGACTGAACATTTACTTGGCTCCCAGAGAGGCCAACAAGAGGTTTCTCTAGCTCCTTTGGTGGCTGTGTACTATTGGGCAGGTGGGACTCAGAAAGGGATGAGAGGCTCCACACACCTCTCGCGGCCAAAGGGGAATGGGAGCAAAACTCAGGCACCCCGGCAACCATGTGGGGTCACAGAACATGCCATCTCTGGTCCAGAAGTCCACAGGACCAAGCTCTGCCTCGTGCTATGATGGATATAAACGTATTGCTTTGATACGCTCTGAGCTGTTGTGTGAAGGGATGTATTTGTTTGGCATATAGAAGACAGCATGGGGAGGACCAGATGGAGAGATCGATGGGGGGAACTGATTCTAAGGAGCTCTTGGGTGTCTCAACAGGGTTAATAGGCAATAAAGGTGGAAGGAAATTGAGAGGTGGAAAAATGAGGAGAGGATCAAAGAGGGATGACGGCACGTGCAGTGATGGGGGAGGCAGGAGTGAGGATGAGAGACAGGAGAGCGGATAGGGCAGGACAGGAGGCCATTGGGGTAAGGGAACAGAGGAGAGGGATCAGGGGAAGCAAGGGGTAAAGCAGCCTGGGGAAGGAGAGCTGGAGAAGAACGAGAGGTTAAAAGACAGAAAGCAGAGGAGGAATGGGTACTCACTCTGTGAGAAAGGAGATGAGGAGACAGAGAACAAACCATTGCTCTGTAAACAGCTCTAGACACGGCGCACTGCCTCCAGGAGACGCGACCAAAGTGAAAGGGAGCAGGGAGCGCGGGGGCCGGAGGGAACGCCGGGGAAGGATGCCACCTTCCCCGTGGCGTTAGCAAGAGGTGCTGGCGCCCGGCCAGGCTGCGTCTTCTCCCTCCCCCTCCTCCTCTCCCGCTCCTCTCCCCACCTCCCTCCCCCCTTTTTAAATTCAAAAATTTGTGTGGTGTGAAATTTCATCTGCTTTGACGGCGATTCACAGAGACGCTGCCCATCGGACGGGAGAGGCTCGCCTGCGCTCTGCACGATGCGCTCAATGAAGCGGTCCCGCTCCCTCCAGCCGCCAATCCCGGCCACCACCACCACCCTCCATCTCCAGCTCACATTCCCCTTTCCTCCCTCAATCTCTGCCCACTCTGTGGGCCTCCGGGACAGCCCCCCTCACATGTCACAACCTTTACACCTCCTTCCCCTCAGAAAACACATTCATGCCCTTGCCCTAATCGTTTCTCCCGAGGTCTGTAGGCAGTCGTGCTATCAAGCAGCCAAGTCCTCGCTGCCCTGCCACTGCACAGCGGCAGGTGGACACAGTTCATGGTGGGGGGATACAGGGCTGTGGAGAAACCCCCGTAGATCTCAAAAAAAAAAAAAAAAGAAGAAAAAAAAGGAAAAAATGGACATGCATTCATGAGATGTTGAGAAACTCTGGCAGGCTGTGGGCTGATGGAGATTCCCCTTCTCTGCCAGCACCCAGTGGGTCTAAGCAGAAGCCAAAGTAGCATGGATACCTCCCTCTGGAGAGCATCCTTCAACCCCAAGAGAGGTAGAGACCATCTCTAGCAAAGCAGCCACGAAGCTTTAAGTCACACAGGGTGAGTGCTAGGTCTGTTTGTTACAATGAGGAAAGCTCTGACCACCTGAAGCTTGTATTGACAAAGCAGATGCTGGCACAGAACCTCAGCCTGCTGTCCCTCCGCTGCTGCCTGCTCTGCCAGCTGAACCCGGCAGCAGCAGAGGACTGTCCCGCCACAGCTGCAGCTCAAAAGGGGATGCTCAAGTTTCTGCAAACCATCGGTCCTCCACAAATATTTCAGTTCTCTGACATGAACACCAACAGCCGTTTCATTCGCTCTCTGATCCTCCTCATCACTGTTTACTTATTAATGGCTTTTTCTGTCTTATTTAGAATGATTATATAAGTTCACAGACACGGAGCAGCACAGAGCTCCGACCTGCTATTAAAACCTGCTGCGGTTGAGTGTCTTCTTTCCATCTCCTCCTCATCCTGTTGCTGGCCGCCTCCAAGGTAGCTGCCCTTTCAGCTCCTGCCCTGGTCAGATCACTCCCTTCCAAACTTCACCTCTGAAGGCCCTCAGCCACCTGTTCATCCTCTAGATCATCTCCAGTGCATCGGGAGAACCAAATTGACCATCTACAAGTGGAAGGGGCAAAAGATTACTTCCCCAAAATACCATCTGAATTCAAAAGGAGCAGGTCCAGACTCTCTGAGGAGGACTGGGTGGGAGAGAAGGGAAGACTATTACCTTCAAGGGGTTCCTAAAGCAAGTGGGGTTCCTTTCTCCTTAAGCTCATCCTTACAAAATAAACTACTGCACTGCCTACATCATAATTGCGTCTATACCAACAAACCAAACATGCCTGGTGCTGGTTTCTGGGGCCAGTGTCAATTGGTATGGAACAGCCTGTGTCTACACTTTAATTCTTACCCTGCAGAAAAAGGGTCTGGCTGCATGCAAATTGCCTATTGACAATGGTCACCAGCCTCGGCCGTGCTCTAATTGGGAAATGCTCAAGAGACTGTTCGTGGACACAGACCAAACCCAGGAAACAAACTGAGTACGTGGGCTGCTGATATCCAGTGCCCAGGAATGTTCCCTGATACTTTTGGCTTCAAAATGACGTGGCCTAAAATTCAGTATGGGTAAGCCTAGGAGGAGTGTAGCACAAATACCCCCAACCATTGCCTCCCTAATTGAGGGGGAGATAGAGCCAGCAGTTCAGGAGCTCACCCTGTTTTGCAGGTATGGATTAAGTGTCATTATGCAGAGACTAACACAAACACTCTCACAGAAAAAGATAAACGTTTAAGTTGCTGGTTGCAACTTCTTGGATTTCAGATCTCCCGAGAAGCTGAAGATGCTCCTGTCCCCCCCGGGATACAGACTCCCAAAGCTCACAGCGGTTTGCAGCAATAGCGAGAACGGATGGAAGGAGCTTGGGTTTTGCAGGACTTGTGCAGGCTCGCCCCAAGGGGCAAGTTAGATTCGTAAGGGAATTCTGGTGCCTAAGAGGAGAGAGAGAGAGGCAAAATTGCTGTTTTGCTGAACGTGGGGAAAAAAAAACAAAATTGAATTTTTACTCCGTACATTCTCAGTGTCAGTCATAAAAACATGCTGGCAAATGTCACCTTCTGCCTGGCAGTAAGCACAAACTTCGAAGGGCCTGGGGGGATTTATACACCCGTGGTGAATTTTGCCATTCTTTTAACATGGTCTGATCTTTGCAAACTCCTGGAGGTCATGTTAGAACCAAGAGCAAGGCAAGGATATGGAATATTTTCCCCTTGTGTCTGTTTGCCTAAAACTGACTCCATAAGCCTTGGCACAATCCTACTAAGGTCACTCTGTTTCCAAAAGCATCTGTGCTTGCATAGGCATCCTTTGATAAATAACAGTGTGCACTGCACTCAGATGGGCGAGAAAAAAAAAAGCTCTTCTAAACTAGTACTCAGGGTACCAGTCATCTAAATCAACCGTTTTTCCACCCTGAGTGAGTACAAAGCAGAGCTGCCTTGGCGGCAAGGTTTTGCTTTTCTGCCTCTTTATTCTATTCCAAATGCGCTGTGCGTCTGGCAAGTCGTCAACTGGATTAGGGGACAAGAGAGACCCAAGTGGAATGTGTTTAAAAAGAAGTTCTTTTGTTACGGTGGCTTCAGACAACAGTGACCTGCACTTAACGGAGCAGGAGGTCTCTTCCTGCAACAGCATCAGGCTGGGATGATGTTGAATTAATAAAGCAGTAACCCATGATGTAAACCTGTGGGATTTGGCAAAGAGTAGACAGGGTCCAGGGATGCGCTCAGGCTGGTGGCTGCGATAGAATAAGCAGTAAGACTAAGAGATGCTACCAGGATGAGCAGGGGGTTCGGGGCACACAAGATGTTCAGTGATCTGTGAGGAGACAGGGGGAATCAGCTGTTTGTGGATACTCCCCGACCGCTATTTTTGCTAATAGCCAGGTCAGACATAAGCAATGTAGCACAGGCAGCAATTCCATCCCTGATGATGCTTGACTCTGTTCTTCCAACATTAAGGATGGAGAAACAGCTCTGGCTTGCTGCTTTATGCTGTCTTGATGAGATCCAATTTCTTCCACAGCTTCCAAGATTATTCTGAAATTCAACATTATTGAACTTCCTTCCAGTGTTTCCAGCTAAGTCCCTCATCCTGACCCTAGGAGACAAAAACGCAGAAGGGGATCTGTCCTCAACCTCAACTGGGGAGCTGAGCTCCTAATTAAATTCTCATTTCCCCTTGCCCACCTAACAAACTCTTCTCCTGCCCCCACATCTTTGTGCTAAGGAGCTGGCCCAAGGCAGAGCTCCGTGGTGGGAGCAGTACAAGGCTGCAGGACTAGCTCCAAGGGGCTGGATGGACTCTTTGCACCCAAGCTGCCAAAGGAGAGATTTCTGCTGCCTTTGCCTAATCTGCGGAGGGAGCAGGCAGAGCTACTAGAGACAGGGTAGAGCCTGAATCATCTCTCACATTTCCAGAGAAACCTCTCTCAGGGAGGGAAGAGGAAGCACAAATCGCAGATTTCTTCCCTTCTGGCCTGTGAGATGGGAGAAGAAAATTGCTCAGTGGTCTCAGTACAGAAAAAACTCCTGGGTCTTAACCCATCAGGCCACCTTCTCTGCTGAAGATCAAATGGCATCCATGGAGAGAACAAGGACATGACTGCAAACAGCAGGCTTCTAGTGAGACAGGAGCAGGAGAAACCTTTCTACCAGCTGGAGAACCCAGTAACCCCGGGCTGGGCCCTGGGGAATGTAACACAGACAGGGCTGTGTCCTGGATCAAGAGGCAGGTTGGAGATGGGAGCCATGAAGAAGTCCCCAAGGTGAGCTCCAGCAGAGCCCCGCCGTGGGGAGCAGCAGGGCAGACCTGGAGGCACCGGCACAGCAGGGTGGCATGGGGGGGGTCTGACAGCGTTCCTGGGGTTGGATGAGAGAGCTGGGGGGGATGCTTGACACGCATCTGTTAACCTGCGCTGCTTCCCTACGTAAGGTGAGCTTAGAAGCGCTGCTCTAACTGCTGCCTCGCCCAGGAACAAGGTCTGGTCCACAAGCGGGTCGGCAGTAACCTGCTGCAGCGCGAGGGCTGACGTCCCCCAGGAGCAGCTACCGTGCAGGGAGCGGCTGAGCGATGGAACTTACCCCCGTGACAAGCAGGAACTACGCGCTGCCAAAGCAGATACGCCCAGCCTATCTCAATTTAAAACTGCAAATTTTGAGTTGTTTGAAGTACGACAATTCTCTCCCCCTCGCTTTAAGCACTGAACAGGTATTCGCACTGCTGAGGATAGCAGGGGTCTGCTTCCCCAAGAGAGCACTCCAAGGGCAGTGTCCCTCTATGCCTTGGGACCTTTGCATGCATCCAAACTGCCTCATCTCTAAAACACACCTCATTGCAGTGACTATTATGGAGAGGAATAAAAAACCCAAGGCAAAACACACGCACATGCTCCCCACCACCACTACCACCTTCGCAGGAGGAGATCCCTCGTTCTCTCTGCACAGGATTTAGTCTCCATCATCAAATTCCTCTGCAGTTTTTTTGGTTGCTCAGTTTACATCGCCTGGGCTCCTCGCCAGCCCGGCACTGCATCCTGCTTGCTGTCCACCCGGCTTCGCGCCTGCTTCATCCCAGCATCCCAGCCCGCCCGCTCCCCCTGCAAGCTCAGGGATGCAGCCTGGGCTCCTCAAAGCACCTGGTTTGCTGGTATCCACTTTCGTCCCTAATTAGAACGAAACCAAATGGCTTCAACATTTCCCTGACGGCTGTTTTAAAGCTGGTTTCAAATATGATTTCGAATTACCATATGAGAATTTCAGCATTGTTACAGTTGTTTCTATTTTTAGGTCTCTGAAAACAGATAGGAAAATACTGGTGACATCAGCATTTGACAAGCGTCAACTTGTTTCACTACCAAATGGATGCTACATGGTCTGGAAGAGGAAATAAAAATCTCAGACTGTAATGTATCGCTCGTATGTGTGATAATGTAAAGCTTATTAGGCAGGAGTGGACTAGACAGTCTCTGGAGATCCAGACAAAGCCCTTGATGGTTCTCTACGTTACTCTCAAATATCAACAGTGGTAGTAAAGCAGCTTGAAATAGTGAGGGAAATATTGACATAAGTGAAAAATTCTCTACGTAAAATTAGGAGTGAAACATCAACATTCTCTGAAATGCTTTTTCTTAAATGAAAAATTTCTCCCTAATTTTTTGTTTAAAATTTGATGAAAACCAATGCAATTTCTGACAAAAAGCCATTAGGAGGGAGAATATATTGAATTCAGCCAGTGCTATTCAGCTCTTCCTCACAGATTGCTTTGTCTTTGTGGGTAGCTCCTTTAAGCCTCCCTTCACGTTGCAGACTTTCCACACCATTTTAAGCACTTTCCCTGCTGCGTGCCACAGGTGACCAGCTCTCCTGCGCTTCACAGGCACTTTTAATTCCTGCAAGGTGTCTGGTGGGGGGGGGGGGGGAGGGCCGGCGAGTTCGGGCACCATCACGCTAAGTTACACCGCCTAAAAACCCTGGCAGCTCTGCCGGTTTGCGTCCTCCCACCGCAGTGTTTGCGGAGATAAGAGTGCCCTCTGGGCTGGATCCGGGCTCCAGGCTCCCACATTTGGCCTCCTGGGATTTTTTACCGTCTGCGAAGGCGTTGGGGAAGGAGGGTAGGCAGCACCAGTCCCCACTCCAGCCCCGCAGCAGCCCCGCATCACCCCCCCGGCACAGCCCGCTGCTGTTTATGCATTCCTTTTGTTGGAGACCTGGCAACCAGCTTTTAATCCGAGCCCAGTGTGAATTAATTTTGGAGTAAGCTTTTGTATCGAACGCTTTCCTAAGATGTAGCTATATTACATCTGCTGCCCTCCCTTCATCCACTAATTTGCTAATTCTACCAAAAACAAGCACATGCTTTTCTGACACACAACTTTCACAATGGAGCGGAGCGGAGGAATAAAGGGCTCCATTTACTCGTGCAAACAAGTTATCTGAAGCCTGATCTGGTTCTCACTGAAGTCAGAAACGAAATACCCATCGACGCCCGTGCGAGCTAACTTGGACCACTGGGGTCTGATCCAGCACTTGGGTCTGATCCTGTCGGTCCCTTGAACACTGCTGAAGGCAGGGGCCTGCCGGGGTGTCATCCTCCCCGGTCTCTGACATCAGAGACTGCTGGAAAGAAAAATGACTGTTGTGCCACAAATAGCATGATTGAGTCACTTTGCTACAGGATCAGCTCAAAGGAGGGGGAAGTGACTGGCGAGAAGGTAGCAGGAGAAGAGCTGTGGTATCTCGCTCAGGGAAAAACAAACAAGCAAACAAAGGAAAAGAAACAGAAATTGCCTCTTTTGCCCTTCTTCCTTTAGGGCAACTCCATTTTATGAATCCTTCCGAAAAAAATGCAGGAAAAGACAAGAACAGGCTTGAAAACACAGGGAGACCTGCACTTTTCTTCCTGTTTGCAGGACAAGCGTGGGTGCATTTTTACGGAGATAAAGGGAGCACAGGTGAATATTCAATGGCTGTTTTCTTACCTGCTTACACCTGCCGTGCACATGGCTATGTATTTTTGAATAGGATCACAGTTATTTGCACCTGCAAAACTGCACCTAGCACTTCTGTTGTCAGCAAAATCGCAGGTGCGGGAGTCAGTACAGAAAGCAGCCTTAAAGAAAATATTGCCCGTACCACTATGAGTAAAGCTAGAGTGACTTCGAGACTCAGGGCACCTGGCTTGTCCCCCCCCAAACCCCAGCGCTTTCAGGATAGGAAAAGCCAGCCGTCCCGACCCGAGGTACCGTTTGGGAAAAAGGACCTGCAGTTGCTGCGTGCTTTGTTTTTTGCAACTGCCGTTTTCTCCAGGGGCAAGAGAGCAGCTTCCAGGAAAACCAGCCAAAAGTTAAAACAACCCAGGCAGCTCTTACTATGGCCCTGGAAATAACAGGGGCAAACGGCTGCCATTTCCTTTCTTTTGGCCCGCATGCAATTTTCCTGGTCTCACCCCTTTACACAGATCATGCGAGGGAGCTGAGCTCCCATCCCTGCCGGAGGGGGAGGGAAGGGACAGGGCAGGAGGTGCTCGTGTGGTGTTCCAGCCCGAGCGCAAACCCTCCAAGGACTTCCACTGCCCGTCACCTGTGCTGCAGGGTTCACACTGCTCATTATTTGAGTTGACTAAATGGCAGCTGATAAAAATACCGCTTCTTTTGCTGTGCAGGTGTGCGCAAAGA
The DNA here is from genome assembly GCF_964199755.1 of Larus michahellis. Taxonomy (NCBI): domain Eukaryota; kingdom Metazoa; phylum Chordata; class Aves; order Charadriiformes; family Laridae; genus Larus; species Larus michahellis. The sequence goes on from NC_133904.1 coordinate 45,183,184, forward strand.
TTTCCCACCAGCCTGGGGGAGGCTCAGGTGAGGTGGCCCAGCAGCAAAGAGCAGCCTGAGCTTAACAGCACCCTTTGCCCCCTCCCACCCGACAGGCTGAATTTATGCTCCTACCTATCCCAAGTCAAACCATCTTCTTGCCCAGCCTTCACTCTTATTTTAACACACTGAGGAAACTTGGGGTAGTCAGCCGTGGGAAAGCTGCAATCTTTCTGGTGGGCCAGTAAAGCTGGCTCAGGGCTCCCTGGCGATATCAGCCAAACAACACCACCGGCCCGAGGCAGAGAGATGGATGTACCTGTCCTGGGAAGGGAGAGGCAAAGCTGGGACAGAGTCACACAGTTGGGTTTGTTGCACATTTTGCTGTCTCTGGGCCTGGAGCAAGAGACATCTGCTAATTGGAAGGGAAAAGTAGCACATACATCACCCCACGTACCACAGCCTGTCCCACAGCACCAGCGGCGACTGCTGCTCTCGTGGCTTCCCGGGGCTCTGCCATCAGGAAAGCACAGCCACCTTGCTGCCCTGGCAGGACGATGCCCTGGGCAGCCTCCTACTCTGCTATGCCTACAGCCAGCCCTACCCTGCCCAATACAGCCCAGCTACTTAAAGAGAAGATAAAAAAAAAAAAAAAAATCATAAAAAGTCAGACCTTGCTACAAAACACGAAGCAGCAGAGGAGCTGAGAGCTGGTACTGTAAATGGGAAGGGTGGGTGTACCCTCTTTGAAGGAGAAAGGTCTTTCCTCCCCCTTTGCTGCACTGGGACGTAAGCCCAGAGCTGCTATCGCAATCATTTGTGAATGTGGAGGCAGGTCTAAAAAGCCAGCTGTGAATTTTCGTAGTCGAAAAGGGAAAAAAAAAACCCAAAACCTAGGAGAAAAGCTCAAAGCAGACAAATACAGGGTTGGGAAAAATCATTGCCTAGATTTCAGCTACAGCATCCAAAACCTGCACTCTTACCTATAGCTGCAAACTCCTCTCTTAGGCCTCTGCCTCCTCCATTTAACTTTCTTACCTACCCTGGCATCTCCGCATATCCAGATAATACAGTAAGGCCAACCTTTACCGCCTCCACTGCAGACAAGCACAGCACTTTCAAAGGCTGTGGACTTGCCTATGTTAATTTATTCCAGACACCACAAAAAGCCTCCTCACTGAGGACCATTCCCCTACTAGATATCAACTTTCAAGCCTCAATCTTCAGAATTGCTCCGGTAAAGAGACATTTTTTTTTAACTGTACAGAAACATGTCTCCTATCTCATACTCAAAAATGACTAAAGTGGTTTGACTCAAATGCTACAGAAATTCAGCCTTAGATACAAGAGTAACGAAGTCTCATCTCCATAGGCCAAACTTGCAGAAAATTATAAGCAACTGAAAATGAGTGTTTCAAATAGAAGCGTTATGCAACGTGAATGACAGTGACCTGAAAAGCTCAGAGCAGACTATTCCCATCTCCAGCATTTGTCTGTAGCAGCACAGGAAACTTTGGAGGCCTGAAGGAAACAACCATTTCCAGCTTGGGAAAAGAACAGATACTTCAAACTGTACAACACTGGAGTGTCTTTTGGGCTTTTAGGTCCTTGCCTTGCCAGAATGTCTTTGGAAATGGAGGAAGTTCACATGATGAGATGTCATTCTCAATCACAGCCAACAAAGATTCCCCTTAGACTTACCTCAGGCCATACAGGACAGTCCCATCAGGGTGGAGCCGAATCATGCGATTCTTCACCGTCACCCCATGCAGAAAAGACTTCTTGTCATTCAGAAAATAGGTGTCAGGCAGCCACAACTGGTCAGCCACCCGGTTGTCCAGGGTCAAGTTGAGTGGAAGGTCGTTATATGCCAGGCGTTTGTCCCTCCAGCTCTGCTGGAAGTACATGGTGATGGTGTAGTCCTGGGAGAGAAACATGAAAACATCAGCCTGGTTCCAGGATAGGCATGTAACAGTCCCTTCACTACTACCACTGCTGAGACCTTGGGTGGGTCTCCAAATTCCTTGGCACCCAAATGTTTGTGTCCACATATCCACCAGGTGGGTGGACTGTGCTTTGTTCTGGGAAAAGGGAAACAACCTGAGCTTTGTAGGGGACAAAATGACATTACATGACACCGATCAACCCAAATTTCATCCCACTCGCGTTGTCCCAGCCTGCTTAGAGTTTGGCCAAAAACCGAGTATTAGTTAGGACTACGATAGCACTAAAGGATGTCAACCAACAGCGGGCTACACTGTGCCAAAGACCTGAAGGACTGATCTCCCATTTAAGTCATGGAAAGGTGTCTGGACACAATGCAGTCACGTTCAGCCACCGCTTGTTACCATACAGTTGGTAAAAGCCAATCGTATTTTGAGCAAAAACTCAGGAGATTCCCAAGGGCACGTGGAGAATCTCACCTCGAGGCCGAGGTTTCAAAGTCAAGCCAGGCCAGCCGTGACAAGCTATTAGCACTTGCCTCGTTACATGAGCTAAGTTGGGAGTTCATTGCGATTCTCAGGAAGGGACATATGTGAAGGAAATCTGTCACCAGCGGAGCATGATCCACCGGTAAAGGGCAGTTCCTTAACCATCCCCAGCTAGCACAATGCCATACGCATCTCCTGCTCGACAGTAAAATGTTGACACTTAAAACTGCTGCTAAGACAACAATTTTATAAAGAGCTGGGAGAGCTGTTTGGTGGCCCACAGCTGTAGCCCTGCAGAAACCATACGAGCTGCTGGACAGTAGCAGCACATCCAGAGGAGATCCCGAGGCCCCAGATCAGCTTGTTCAGAGACACAGTATTGTGGCGCCATACTAGAAGAACAATTATTTCTTCTCACGTCAAATGAGCAGTACAGGAAGGGGTCTTGTACACGCCAATGACAAAATATTCCCACGAAAGGTCTTAAATAGGCTAGGAGCCAAGATTTTTGGGGGCAAACCAGCTAGCATTAAAATAGCAGGTTGTTGATTAGGAAGCAGGCACAAGTCTTCCTGAGAGCAGCCTTACAGAATTCAGTGATTTTTCACCAGTCCTTAAATTAAAAGCATTTTTGCAAATGCATGCGAGTGACCTAGAACAGGTGGGGCCAGAGACAGTTGTCGCTTCCCAAGCAGGTGCCTACAGTGCCACAGGAATCCTCCCGACCACAGATTTGCATGATGGGCGTTTCTGCTCTGCAAATTCCAGCTGTCTTCAAGGGGCTGGTGAGGACCTTGCTCGTGCACCAACATCTGGGCTGCGCACAGAGGCCTCCTGCCTGCCTGTCTTCTCCCACTGACTTCTCCTGAAGCCAGGTTTGATTAGCACCTCTGAAAACAAGCTCAAATAATCCCACATTATGGGTATGTCAGCTTTCGGGGATCTAACTGTGATTCAGAAATCTAGACCCATATGCATACCCTAAAGGTCACAGAGTAAATCTGTGGTGTAGACTGGATACAAAAGATATATCTGTCACTTTCTGTGTTATATTGAAAAGAACAAAAACACAGTGACAGCTTTCTGGCCAAGAAACTGTTTTGCTTTGCTTTTTAAAGGACTGCTAAACTCCTGCCTCAGAAGCCTCACTGTCCATCTCTCAGAGGCATAGACATTTTCATTTTGGTCAAGACCTTGCAGAGGAAAATGTTCTCCCCAGTACCCCTCCCAGGGTGGCTGGACCTGCATTGCAGTGAAAGCACAGAGGAGCAGAGCACCGGAGTTCCCGGAGCCTCTTACCCTCCTTGGTAACAGACTCTTCCCCTGCCTGTGGGAAACTCAGCTACAGAGGCATCATTTCCATCCTCCCCCTTTGAGAACTCTACCTGCACATCCCGACAAGCTGCTTCACTGACCTGCATTTTCCTAATCCTTGACAGAGCCCTGCAACACCTCACCCCTAACCAGGCCGCCCCGCTGTCATTGCAGGCTCCTGCCAGCCTTCGAGCAGCAGCAGACAAGAGGTGGCACTCACCTCCGTAAGTCAAAAAGGGCAAGCTGCTTACAAAGTGAACAGTCGTTGGCACCTAAGAGATACACCTTCTAAACACATCTTCTGTATTTCCAGGATTGATGGGAACAAACTCAGAAGGGTGCAGAAATAGAAACCTACACCCTAGCCATCAGGCTGATGATGTTCTTGAGGTGCACAGACTTTCCTGGGGAAGAACAGCCAGCCCAGCCCTGGGCTGAGCTCTGCTCTCCAATCTTCCTGGGCTTCTTGGCACAAGAGATTTCTTTGGGCAGCGTCATGGAGGTCTGGAGCACTTGATAATCGTGGTTCATCTAGTGCCTGCTCCACTTCTCATTCTCCTGCTCTTCCTACCCCATCTCATTGTTGAACAGTGGACAGGATTTCTGGGCAGAAGGAAAAGAGCAGGACAAGTGTCCACACCGCGAAGGTCAGTCCTCCCTGGGACAGGGGGCCAGAGCAGGCACTGATATGTCCCACTACAGCAAGTGAGAGGGACCAGTACTCAGGAGAGAAAGCAGTGAGCTTGTCTTCCCCTTTATACCCCATGGTCTGGTCAGGCAATTGTGAAGCACCCACGTGACACCCTGGCATCACAACCTGGCCAGGCTCCAGAGCTGATGCGTTCTTAATCATAGCCTTCCTTTCAGAGGCAGATAAAATAATGACCAAGGGTGACATCGTTCTGCAGAAGCAGAATGGCCAGATGGAGCCAATGCATGCAGTGGTTCAGAAGTTCAGGAATCAGAAATAACGAGCCTGATTTTCCTCCAAGCCTTGAGTGGCAATCCCTTTGTTGTAGGGTTTTATCTGTCATTGGTTTCACAAGCCTACTGGTGCCACAGACACCACAAGCTGGGTTTCCCAGCATCACCAGCAGGTAGAAAGTTGGCCCATTTACCAGGCTCAATGAAGAGCTTCAAAACCAAACACACCTGGAGACCGTACACCCCTCCAGCTCTTCCCTCCAGCTCACCACTGAAGCACTTTGTGGGACAAGACAGCTGAATTTCCCTGATGCCTGTGCCCGGGATAAACCAGGGGGCACATGTACCCAGTAAACAGCTTTCTCCATCGCTGCTGCTGGAGGGGAAAGCGGGTGGTGCAGGCAACTATGACTTTCTACTTGCCTCTAAACTATCAGCCTCGACCCTCTCCACACTGCAGCTCCAGTAGCAACAAAAACGCTTCCAAATTTCTTGTTCCAGATTCCTCTGGGTCTTTCTGGAAGACCATAAAATGCTCAGGCAGGGCCAGAATCTGGCCAAGGTCAGTCACTGCCATGGGCAAGGATGGGAGAGCTTTGGAGGGAGCTCCCAGCTCACCCTGCCAGGTACGCCTACTGCACCGGGGAGAAAAGGCAGGACCCACGCTGGAGGGAGCACGCTTGTGCCAGGCCACCCTGTGCAACCTCCTGCTTCCTCTGGTGGCTACTGGGAGAGTAGAGGCAAGCATGGAGGAGGGGAGATACATCATCAGAAGCCCCGTGCATGTTGTGCTGCAAAGACCTTTGGAAATCGTTCAGTGTGAACCTAGATTTTAGTTTTGAAAAAACCCAGGCTGGGACAAGGGAAAGGGGGCTTCTGAAGGGTGGACGTGACCAGCAGTCACGCGCTTCCACTTGGTCTCTGTTTTCCACCCCCAGGGAAAGCAAGTTTTCCAAAGATACCTGCAAACCTTCTCTAGCTAGGCTTTGCTACTCTAACTTAACTGGCCATGTCAGCCTGTACCTACCCCGACCCATTGTGGGAAGCTAAAATGCTGTCACCAGCAGTGCTGGCAAGGGGACAGCCTGTTTCAGACCCAGATCAGCCCTGCTGAGCCTCACTGACCGACAAATCACACGCCCCTTATGCCAAAAGAGCTTGTGTGTTTCAAAACAAGCTGTTCCTCTCTCCTCCATCTCTGTTAGCCCAGTGGTAGCCACATCGCTTGGTCTGTCCCAGAAGTCCGGTACCCAGTAGCTCACAGTCTGCGCATCTCCAACGCTGCTTCCAGCCTTTTTATTTACCGCAGCACTCCTGCGCTGCCCTCCCTGCCTTGCAAGGCAGCCCTCATGGCCCAGCTGCGTGCGGGGCCGCGCTCAGCACAACAGCTGCCCTTCAGCCCCTCACAAAGCCGAGGTGGCACCTGAGCCTGCTGGAAAGCTGCTCAGCATAACCCTCCCCATGGGACCTCCCCTCCACATGCCTCCATTCGGTCTGCTCCAACGAGCAGCTTCTTGGGAGCTATCAGCCCCCCTCGCCTCCCCCGCTCCCTCCCGGGTTTGGCAAAGGCTTTCCTCTCTTTTTCTCTCCTCCTCCTTGCTGCGTGTGACACACACAAAACAAAGGTGAGAGCAACACGTGGAGCTGGCAGGCACCGGTGTCGCAGGGGTGCCTCCTTGCAAGGAGGGAGGACAGCTTACTTAGAGGGCCACAAAAGGCCCAGAGAAGGAAGAGGAGCTTACCTGGGGGCCTCACATGCTGAAATGACAGTGCGTCCTACCAGCTGCTGAGGACAGAGGGCTGGAGCACCTCTGCTGTGAGGACAGGCTGAGAGAGTTGGGGTTGTTCAGCCTGGAGAAGAGAAGGCTCCGGGGAGACCTTAGAGCCCCTTCCAGTACCTAAAGGGGGCTACAGGAGAGATGGGGAGGGACTCTTTATCAGGGAGTGTAATGATAGGATGAGGAGTAAGGGTTTTAAACTGAAAGAGGGGAGATTTAGATTAGATATCAGGAAGAAATTCTTTACTGTGAGGGTGGTGAGACACTGGAACAGGTTGCCCAGGGAGGTTGTGGCTGCCCCATCCCTGGAGGTGTTCAAGGCCAGGTTGGATGAGGCTTTGAGCAGCCTGGTCTGGTGGGAGGTGTCCCTGCCCAGGGCAGGGGGGTGGAACCGGATGATCTTTAAGGTCCCTTCCAACCCAAACCATTCTATGACAGGGCCGCTAGCATCCATCTCCAGGTAAGAGAAGGAGACTGATAATTACAGCCTTTCCTGAAACTCAGCAGACATCCCAAACCAAAGAGGGTGTAAGAGGACTGAACAGTGAAAGGCTGAAATGTTGACATGAGAGAGACATGGACGGAGGAAGGTATTTCCTGCAGAACCCCAGAGGCAAACAAATTCAGTGAAGCATGCACAGGGATTCCCCAGTTTCTCAGAGGACAGGGTAGGTAAGTCTTAGGGAACAGCAGCTGGGGCACAGCAAGAAGGGAAATAAGCTGGCATCATTAGTACAAATTCAAGAATGAATTTCTGCTGGCTCATATTCCAGACACCTTTATTAGCATCTACCACATGAGCCCCTTCATCTTACAGAGCCCCTTTGGGAGTGCAATGCTCCCCTATGCTTAGAAAGCAAACCTGGACTCACCCTGGACCCTTCCCTACTTGTGCTGGCTCTGCGCAGTCTGGGGGCAGAAATGAGCCCACTGTCATGGAAGACCAACGCTGCCTCTTGGAGAAGAAGTGTCCCTGGAGGAGGATGCCAGATCTGACCCTGAGGGGAACAAACCCTCTCGTGCAGAGGAAGGCAAAGTTTAAGGAGGCTGAGTCAGTGAGAGGACATGTGGATCCAGAAATGGGGAGTAATACAGGAGAGTGGGTCGCTCCTGGCACTATGAGCACAGGTTGGTTGCCACTGAAGCACTGACAAACCAGAGGGCAGGAGAAAGCTGGAGCCCCTGGGGGTAGCACATACTACCTGAAGCCATCACAACCCAGGTGAGGACCTGGGCATGTGACCAGTCACTTTTGGGCCAGCCACGTGCATTGAACAGTGTGCAGGGAGGCGCCCAGACCACCAAGGGACACAACACTTCAGGGTGGGAATCTGAACTTCCTTCTCTACAGAGGAAAGAACAGCGAGGAGTGGAGCAGGACCAGTTAACAACTGGGGACCAGTTGTCACCTCAGTAACAAGGGCAGCACTCTGCAGAGAGCAGCTTCAGCCTGTAACTGGAAAGCCACCTAAGGCACTCCTCCTTTGCACGCAACAACACACCGTTAGAGTCCACAGACTCAAGGATGCTCCTTTAGAGGACAGCATCGTGTGTCCCTTTGTGCTCACTGCACCGAGAGAAGGGCTCCAAAATTAAAAGGAGCCCTTCTCCTGCGCGGTCTCATGTCAGCATGCAGAACACCACACAGTATACGTCCCAAGCGGTATTCTTACAAGTGCGCTCGTGCTGATTTTGGAAACACAGTTGTACTGTGTCAGACCAAAAGTCTTTCTACATTAGTAAAAGAGAATAGCAGTGAGGAATAGAAGCAAAACAGGGTCTCTGTTGTGATACTTAATTCTCCATCTATTTGAGGCTTAAAGATCTCCTGAGCCAGAGCTGGTACCGTCTTAATTGAAGATACTCAATTTCTCTTCTGAGAGTTTGTGTTATCTCCTAGAATATTCAGCCTTTGGTGTCTGCAACCTCATGGTAGTGGGTTTAGCTCTTCACTGCATTTACATCACTTTAAAACAAGTACAAATCAGCGTTAATCTTTTCTGATTCCCGGTAGTGCTTGCATTAGGTCAGTAAATAATCACAACCCTATGCTTACAGGGTCTTACCCCTTTTAGATACTTACGGGTTACTGAGCAGAACACAAATAACTACTGATAGAGGCAGGAAGCAGCAAGGTGGGGGGAAACTGTTGCATGGGTTAAACACAGAATAGGGCTGTGTGATGACAGTATCTGACGTTCTGCAATGGGCTGTTGCACAAGAACAGACGGAAGGCAAGGTAATGGAAATAACTTTCCACAGACCCTGTGGAATTTGCTGTTACAAAAGCATGAAGCCAGGAGCATAACAGTATTTTGGAAGGTCTAGGCATCAACGTGGAAAATACAGTCCAAGTCATAAAAAGAAGGGACTAACAGGAAAGAATAGCCCAAGGATGCAGAGCCTCCCGCTGCCAGGCAGAAGCTCCCTCTTCCTACAGAAAGTCACCAGAAGCATCCCTCCTGGGCAGGCTGCTTCATGAACCCTCAGCACAGCTCCTGGGAGGCACGGATCGTTGGCAGGTTGGGTCAGATAATTTTCCTTTGTGCTGTGACCTAGAGCGCCCCCAGTATTAAACTTGTCCAGAGGCAGAACTGTGCATGCTCATTGGGAGCTACACTAGACTCAGAAGCCAGGATTAGAAATGGAAGGAATAACGTATGTGAAAGGGTCAGATCTTTGCTCAGAATACAGTATTTCTGGCAACATGGATGTCTCCTCTGCCTAGTCCACTTTTGTGGGTAACAAACGACTCAGACACCTCTTGGAGGGGCTTCGAAGACAAAGGTGACTATTCCAGGCTGTTAGTGGAAGTTGTGTTTCACCAGGCACTTGTAAGGTACTGGAAGCAGTAACTTCTCTGCGGGGGAGAGTGCACGCTGCTCTTTGGCTGCTGCATGACTTTGGGCATGAGGGATAAAGGAGGATTTGCAACTTGCCTCTAGCACTAGCTGTGCCACTTGACTTTCTTCCCCCCTCATTTCCCCTCCACCCTGACTTTGATAAAGCACCTCCTTTTGGCGAAGTGACCAAATAAAGGTCCTTCCCCACATAAGCAAATGACATATGGTCTCCTTGTCCAAGATCACAAAAGAACATTAGGAAAGCCAAGATGCTCCAGAAAGAGGGAGAAAAATGGAACATCTGACTTAGTAAAAACCAAGCTGCCACTGCCAGAGACTAATGAACAGTTTGTTGGCTTCAACTTCTTTGATGATTAAACACCATCTCCTGTTCCCGTCATTCTTGGGAAAGAAATTAAAGGACAAAGTAGTCCTCAAGTGTGTTTCATTTTAAGGAGGGGGTAGGGGAAATAAGAGGAATTATTTTTAAGGGGAGGAGACAGGATGTGCCTGCAATCAGTTGCAAAGAACTGGAGCAGCGTAAAATGTGCAGGAGAAGGACAGAGCAAGACAGCCACCGTTCTTCCTTAGCAAGCTCGTTTAAGAAAACTGCTTTGTCCTCATAAGGGATTGTCCATTTCCACACAGATAAATCAATGGGTCCCAGACCTTAACGAGCACCGGTTAATCTGACATAAGTAAATACCTGATAGCAGTTTTCCAGCTCTAAGACAACACAGAGTCGATTCAGACTCTCACCTTTGCTTATGGCAAGAGGCAGCAGCTCTTGTACTTACTGTACTTTCATGGAGAGTATTCTGCCAAAACACTGCTTTTAATTTCTCTTTTGGTGCAAGCCAGCGCCCAGTTTACAAGTCTGAAGTTTTGCATGACAACTGTCATACGTAAAGTGACAACTATTTTAGATACTGCCCTTATTCCCACATTTCATCTTAGCAGGTGAGAATGCCACGACCTTTTTCCACCTCCCGTATTTTTTGAAGAACCACATGTCAGCACTGACTTGGGGCTCAGGAAGGGCACCTTCCACCTGCAATCTCTCTGCCAGTAATGCAAGGGGGTAGGAACGTGTTGGCTTCTAGGATGTGCTCTATGCCCTTCTGTGCTGCAGGTCCTTGTGCTCTTGAACTCATTTTCTTAGGACCTGAGAAATACTTTGCATGGAGATGTTCCCCTCACTAATCTGATCTACTTTTGTAGTAATTTGCATGCGTTTAATTGCTGAATGCATGTCCAGAAACTGGGACAGATATCAGCTACATCCTCAACAACTAGGGGTGTGCAAGTGAAGCGTCACTTTGTTGCCCTATTTCTCTCCTGCCATGCCCTATCCCTGTAGCACCTGCATTGGTGCTGGTCCTGCAGGTATAAGGTAGAGGACATACCTAGCTGAGTCCTAAGCCAAAAGGGCATCGATCTGCCCATGACAAGGCGTTCAGGCTTCAGAGCCTGTATATCGATGCCCTTTGTGAGCAGGAGGCAGCACCGTATGTCATCTGCTTAACAGCCCCTGTCATGCTGGAAGCAGAGGTCAAGAGGAGAAAACCAGAACCGATGGGCACAGGGAGGAGTATCACCTGCTCTAAGAGCACATGCGAAACAGCAACCTTATTCTGTGTTACAGGCAGCACTCCCAAAATCACCACCTGCAGCATGACATCTTCCTCAGGCAAGCTCTTAGAAAACAATGCCAGGCAGTTTCTATTCTTAAGCCATAAAATCTGTGAGCTACTGCATACCATTTCTGCCAGTCTGGTCTCCTCACTCGGTTCCCTGTGAACTAATAGCTGGGCACAACCCAGAGCCCACTCTACCCCCAAAAGCGGGATTGTTTGACCTTCCCATTTCTCCATCGCCAGCTAGCTCTCACTCCAAACCTCATCATAACTTGAGAAATAGTCTTTCCCCGAGATTAACCAATTAATTAGAAATGGTCAAACTCATTTTTGGTTCCTATACCTTCCCATGCCAAACCAGCGCAGAAGGGCATACTTTGTCCAGACAGCCAACTAAGGCCAGAGAAGCAAGGACATGCATTAAGTTCAGAAAAAGGTGATACATGAATTTGACCAGTTTTCAGGCAGAAAGTCAAAGGGATGGTGCTTACACAATACTCTCACTGATAGATGGACTGGGAACTGGTAAGGACTCATTGTAGTATCAGGAGAGCTGAAAACAGGTAAGATACATAAACAAGGAGACAGCTCAGGCAGCAAGTCCCCAGCTGAGTAATTTCTTCCAAGAAAATGACAAGTTAGAGGGGTGACTGGCTTGAGATAGTGCAGGGAGGGCAGCAAGCTGACCATCCCTCTATGAGAAGTACAGTGTGTGTTTTCCCCAGTGAAGTCTGTTCCAGGAATGACATGGGTCCCAGGCAGTGCAGGTAACATGGGTTCTTCCGCCTCCCGCAGATCCTTAAAGGCTTATTGCTTACATCTGGAGACCAAGTCATATGAGGAGAGGCTGAGGGAGCTGGGCATGTTTAGCTTGGAGAAGAGGAGGCTGAGGGGAGACCTCATTGCCCTCTACAACTCCCTGAAAGGAGGTTGGAGAGAGGTGGGTGTTGGCCTCTTCTCCCAGGTGAATAATGACAGGACCAGAGGAAATGGGCTGAAGCTGCGGCAGGGGAGGTTTAGATTAGATATTAGGAAGAATGACTTTACTGAAAGAGTGGTCAGGCACTGGACCAGCCTGCCCAGGGAGGGGGTTGAGTCACCATCCCTAGAGGTGTTTTAGAAACATGTAGATTTGGCACTTCAGGGCATGCTCTAATGACAGAGATTGTAGGGTGTATTTTGTGTGTGTGTATGGTTGGACTTGATCTCAAAGGTCCTTTCCAACCATGAAGATTCTGTGATTCTGTGATCTGTGTTCTGCTAGTGCATCAGATATCTCCAAATGACTTCATCAGACCATCCCAAATCCCTTCTCTCTCTCACCATATTTACGTAAGGCAAAAATCTTAACTTAGCCCCTTTTTATCTTAACCTCTCTCTAGGTATGCACAAGGTCACCCATTAACACAGTGCGAGACAAACAAGCATTAATGCACTATCTCCGTGGACGTCTCAGAGAAGTGTTATGATCTGCATCGCGTAGCTGGGAAAGGGAGTCCGAGGGCATGCTTATATTCAAACAAACTTTCTGGTTTGAAGTGCTTGGTAATTTAAAACCGATTATGCTGCCATAGGCTTCTGATGACCCATGACAGGAAAACATGGTGCTTTCAGACAGGCCATCTTTGCCTTCCACTGCTTGCCTGCACTGATCTGATATGCTACACAACTGCCTTCCACGCACCTACAAGCCAGGGGACAGTGCTGGTGCCTGTATCCCACTTCTCCTCCCCTCTCCCATCTAACTTCTCCCAACTCTTCTTTTCATACTTTCCCAGCACTACCCTTACTGCCTTACAGCATGTGTTGCCAGTGCCCTCCTGCATACACATATGGGCATATCTAATATACAGCCATTAAAGCTCAAAAATGTTTTTAATAATCACTCTGTATTTAATTAAACATGCAACAACTAGCCTATTAGAGTAAATTAAATTTGAGTGAGACATTCGAAGAGTGACTGGTGAAGATATCAGTTTCCAAAGCCTTCAGAAGGACAGGGGAAGAAAACTGGATTAAGCCAATGGAAAGGTGATGCCAGAAAGCCAGCAATGCTCCCTAAACTTTTTCAAAGGGGCTTCACAGCCTCTGCATGTGTCCTCAGACAATTTTCACCTTGTAGTGACTTTTTTTACCTCTTGCTTGCTGAGAGATGCTCACTTCAAGTGGCTAAAACTCAATAAGCTTTCTAGCAGAAGCAACCTGGTAACAGAAAAACATAATTTCTCCATAACGTTCCCAGAACTCTTCACTTCACCTTTTTTCCTTTTTTTATATTTAAATGAAACATCCTCTTCACTTTGCCAAGAGTTTTAATGGACACCAATCCAGTAAGACTCTACCCCAAGCAGGAAAGGTTCTGCAGCCCTCCACATAGACACTGGCTAGTAGAGATCACGGAGAATAAAAGCTAGAGAAATGCAGAATTAAAGCAGTTAATAAAGCAGCTTAGTAGCCCAATGGAATTAGGTACTCTAGAAAACACCTCTGGGTATTGATTTCAGTTCTCTCAATGTTATTTCTGTAGGAGTCTTTGGGCACTTTCACCTGTGCCTCATTTTCTCTTATCTGTAAAAACAAGCCACTGATGCTAACTTGCCTCCGTGCTGCAGTTTGGGATCCCCACATCTCCAGGCGAGTGTGTAATGAACAGAAATGACTTTTCCTCCCTGTGGAAAATAATTAAATAGAGCTTGTAATTCCCTGTGGCAGACAAGACCACCAATGCAGTTTGGGGCCCCATAGGTAGGGAATTATGTTATGAATGAAGCAATATTACTACTTTACATGACAGAATAAAATGCTGTATATACAGCTTTGAGCACTGAAACCGTGAGACTCTGCAACAGTATCAGGGCACACAGCGCTTTAAAGACACTGTTTTACCTTAGAGAAGGAAGGTTTGATGTTCCAGGTTCCAAAAACTGCCACAAAGATGGCATTTCCCAGGAGGTAGCCAGAGGCAAACAAATCTTTTAAGTGATGTAAGACAACTAACAAGTCCTGGGTGGAACAATCGCCTCAACTAGGCTGGCACAGATTGGCTTGGACAAAAGGTTAGAATGGTGTTTATTTTCTGCAGAAAGCAAAGTTTGAGCATGTAGGAAGGATAACTGGGAGTAAGCAAATAAGATGATGAAATGCAGAAGAGCAGAACATATTTCTGGCAGGAGTTAGGTCAAGGGTGATCTCCTAAGGGTAGACGATGGCAGCCCTGTGGTTTGAAAAACGAGGCCTACTTTTCAACAAGCCCCCTAAAAATGGATGCAAACTATGGCACTTGAAAACCCCAAGACTCCTGCACACAGACACACGGTTCTGTATCTGGGGTGACTGCTTCTACATATGAATAGTCTTCATAGCCGTATCTGTGGCCCCTAAGTTGGCAAACTCAATACGATTGAGTTATCGTTAGAGAAAAGGGCTAGCAATCAAGTGTCTCAACTGTGGGGCACACAGAGCACTGTATAGTCATGCTGAAACAACCCTAAAGTACAGGAGTATCAACTGATCTGTTCTAGGAAACAATTTCTACTGTCAAGGGTACTGACCAGACAGTGTATCATCATGGATTTAGTCTACCTCTGCCTCCGTCCATGGGTTAGTCTGCCCTTGGATATGCCAGGGTAAAGCCAAGGGAACCAGTCCAGGCTGACACCAGCAGCAGTGCACGCAGTATGGCCCACACTGTCATTCTTCCACTTTAACAATCCAAGTCTTGGCCGCAGGATCATAAACCTGATGGACGGGTGCAGTGTAGTTAACTGACAGTGGCATTCGAAATGCAGCTGTAGGAAACGCTCCTGATTCTGCTGAACAAGTCGAGCTTATTACAGGACGCACAAAGAAAAAAAAAAAAGGGAGATTTCAGCAGGCTGTGGAGGTCCACAAGCAAGCAGACTTTGACTTCACGGCCAACTGGATGGCGGAGAACAAGCTGCAGTCTCTGTCCATGCTGAGTGAGTGCTCTCTGCAGTACCAGGACCAACAGTCCCGGAGCCAAGGAGCTCTATTTGCAGAGCTGGCTGAAAGTTATTGGCAGGGAGCCCGTATGAGCTCGGTAAATAAAGTATCCAGATAATAAAAATACCCAAAGGCACTGTTTAATTTTTCTGAGGGTTCTGATACAGCCAGTAATATTGAGAGGGAACAGAAATCTTGCAGACAGGAACCGGAGCACAGTGCAAAGCCATCTTTCCAGAAGAGTAGAACGCAAGGCACCTGGTAGGTCTGATGGCTCACAGGCTGTACAGCTAAATACCTGACTCTCATTTGCAGGGTAAACAGCTTAAAAGGAAGAGGGTTTGTGTTCAGGAACTAGACTCAGACAAGAGCTTGTGTATTGTAAAACCTCAAGTCCCCTTGAACTTTAGCTGCAAACTCTTCATGGGTAAATGGGTCAATACTTTGTGTATCCATGACCTAGGAATGCATCAGAGGGGATGGACAGGGAGATAGAAGGCACAGGCTGCCTTCCTCTGCAGTCACGCTGAAGTTAGAGGAGATACTGTGGTATAAGGTTGCTGCAGCGAAAGAGAGAGATGAGGTCCAACCTGTAAGCGGTGGGTATGGTTGGGGTTTGCTTCTCTCTTCACCAGAGCCTCAGATGGGAGCTCAGTGCCCCATGCAAAGAGGGGACAAAGGATGTATAAGAGGACATACTCCATATTGGTCACCACCTGCACCCCAGGTAGTAGGTGGCCAGCTGTGCACACCTTGCAAGCAGCGAAGGGGCCAGTGGGTTTTGGGTTTTGCCTTTTACTCCCTCCTCTGCCATTCTTCTGGCTAGAGATAGCCTGAGGCTTCGCATGTGTCAGGGCAGCAGGGTCTGCCCACATTTCATCCCACATAAATGCACACTCTCCTTCCCCAAAATGATCCCTTTCGTCTGACTAGAGGACCTTTCTGGATCTCCAAACAGTTCAGCAGATCCTCTTCCTTTTACCATCCCTTTTCCTTGAATGTTCATTTTTCTCTGTAGCCTAGCAACTCAGCACAGACTCAGAATATTAACAACTCTTGTCCCCACACATGATCTTCTCCAGAGGCCTGAAAAATGCGATAGCAGAAAGGCTGAGAGGGGTAGGAGCAAGCACGAGAGATGTAGGGAGCATGCAGAGAGCCTCTACCAGCATTCAGAAACAGCAAAGCTATTCAGCTGTCGTATCTGCCACCTTCACTTAACATGTACATAACATATAGAGCTATATATAGCCCCATTTATTTACATATTCAAATAGCAACACGACACGCACGCACTTGTATTTGGATCTAGGCTCTAAATTGAGGTGCTGGCACTCTTGCGCACATACACTCTCTATTGCTTAGATGCTTTAAACGTATATATGACAGGATGTCAGAAGGTCAGATTCTCAAGATCTAATTTGGTTTTCAATCAAACCAGATGAAGCTTTCACTTGTGGGAAGGTACTTTAGCATTCTGCAGTAATCCTCACCAATGCTGCAGCATTGCTATTGAAACAGGTGGCAGTTTGGAACATTGCTCTTAAATACAGACAGCTTTTTAATATATATAAAAAAATATATATAAAGGCTGTGGGAGTTCTGCCTGTGTAAAAACCTGAATAAAAACTTAAGCAAGAGAAAAAAAAAAGAGACATTTTTATCCTGGGCAAAGTTTTCGGCAGTAGCAATTCTAACTACTACAGGAATGCTGGGGTGCGAGCTGAAGTGGTTCATACCACCACACAACACTGACATGTTCGGATCTAAAGATATCTTGGCTGATAGAGGAACAGATGGAGTACCGCAATACATAGCACTGTTCAGCTGAAAGCATGCTGCAAACTCTATAGCCATGGACTCGCATCCTCTCCAACATGACTTCTCTCCTGCCGTGGGGTGGAGTCGCCTACGAAACGCAGGGTGAACTTAGCCTCTTCAGTGAGAGAACAGAAATGTTCTCATTTGGGAAATCGCCTAGTGAGCAAAACACGTGAACTCTGCTCCTCAGTACTGGAGCAGGGTTGACTCAGCGCTCCTGAGGCTTGAACTTGTGATGCTGGAGGACTTGCAGAGCTGCTCCTTAGGGATAACAGCATCATGGAAAGGTGCACAGGGGGGAATAATTTGCAACAAGCATTGCATTGCCACCACATTTTATTTGTACTGCAAAACTCAAAGTCTAGGCTAGGAATCAGCCAGTCTACCCAGCAGCTTTTCCATAACCAAGGATTTCTAGTTATGCAAAGAGCTTTCTGCAAACTCTCCCATTAAGATGTCATGTGAGCCCTACGAGATCCCTAGGAAGAAGCCAGCATGGTAGAATAGAAAGGCTTAGGGACGGAGAGTCATTCTCTAGTCCAGCAGTTCACAGTCTTTCTTCAACTGAGAGCTTGTTTGAGCAAGGTCTCCACAGTTCACCATCTACTGATCCATGTGCATGGCAAAACCATGCAATTCAGCCAACAAAAATATTTCATTCAAGGACATCATTCATGTTCAAAACATCAGAGCCCTTCAGCACAAGCAGGGGAGGTGCCTTTATAGGGGAAGCAATAAAGGGGCCCCTCACATGAGGGCATCTCCAGGCGGTACAGTGGCAGGGACCTGGCAGGACTGCTGCTTTACGAGGCTGCTCTCAGCAATGTATGCACTGAGTCCTTGAGACCTCTGTCTGGGAAGGAACTGCTGGTGCTTTGTGCAGATCCTAGCTTTCAGCTGGCCGCAGCGTTTGCAGAGTCTGTACGGTGATCTTTGGGTTGTTACTTAGCAACTTGACTCTAAGATGTAGTGAATTTGCTGGGCTGTCTCTGCAGTCAAGCAACACCAGGACCAAGGGCACAGGGAGAATTTTGTCATGGGAATGGGATAATCTGTGAAATGTTATGGAAGACACATAAGATTTTCCCCTTCTACAAGTTGCCAAAAATGCAGTAAATATTGACATATGAGTCACACTGACCTATTTTCTAGTTTCTAAGTCAGGACAATCTCTTTGCAAGCAGTTTCAGAAACAAGGA
This sequence comes from Larus michahellis, assembly GCF_964199755.1. Lineage (NCBI taxonomy): Eukaryota > Metazoa > Chordata > Aves > Charadriiformes > Laridae > Larus > Larus michahellis. The sequence goes on from NC_133904.1 coordinate 45,201,074, forward strand.
ATGGGAGGGGAGTACTTCAGGCCCCTTAACAAGTTTGCTTTATTCTTAACTATTTTGTACAAACTCTTGTGGAAGGTAAATCCCTGTCTTTTGGGCAGAAAGAGGACCACCTGAGCATCCACTCCCCCATACCATCACACTGCAGAGCTCCCCTAAGGCCAGACGCTTTACTTGTCCTCATGCACTACCTTAGTCCAAGAGATCTTTCAGCACAATCAGTGGGATTTCTGTCAAAGAAAAGCCTAACTTGGTGTGAGCAGATATCCACATCTGATTGTTGACGCTTTAGACTGTATCAGTGCTGGTGAAAGTCACCCTGAGCTTCAGCAGTCACAGGATGTCACCACTGCAAGGACAAAGTAACCTCAAATCTAGCAATGTCAGATAAGATGGGTCCCTGACATCTGCTTAGTTGCAAAGATGTTTCTAGTTCAGTATATTTCTACTCTTACCATCTATCAAGGTGAGCCGCAGAGCAGGCAGTTGTAGCTACTGCCTCCAAAAGAGACCAGCTCAAAGCTGCGATGTCTGTAGTGGTTTGGAGGTTGTTTTCCACCCTGCTGCAACCATCTTTTATTTCTCCAAACATCCCTCTAGCAGAAGGAAAAAAAAAAAAGCATCAAGATGTTGTTGCTTTCCTTCAGCTAGCCAAGTGGTCGTGTGTTTGTGCACGAGCTACTTCCTCTTGCTGGAGAAGTAGAGGTGTGAGAAGGCCACCAAGGTACTATACACAACTGATGGCAGTGTGCACAGGACGCTGCACACAACTATTGTGCAGGAATGCCCTTTGCACCCCCTGGTAACTCTCCCCTTCAGGAAAATGCTGTTTCACATATAGAGAAGTGTCACTCTTTGACTTCCCAAGCAAACAGCCATCCAACGCTCTGCAGCCCTGCACACCAGGACGCGAAGCGACAATAGCTGCATGACCTAAGTTGTACTGAAGCAATCGTTGGCAGAGGAAGGCACAGACACTTGCCAGCTCTGGAGAAACCTTCCATCTCAGCTGCACGTTTGCAATACCTTCGTTTAAATCACAGCACACAGAAGCCCTAACATGTGGAAAAAGCACATAGCCCCTGCCTGCCCACGCCAGCACAGAGCCTGGGGATACCTCACCCTAAGTCAGAGCTGTACCATTTTTACCATGCCACACTGGTAGGATCTGGCCCTTCTCCAGCACCGAGGCCCCACAGCACCCTCTGCTACCTGCAACACTGCCATCCCAGGAGCCTACAGCCATCCAACAGGACTACAGCCCCTGCAATACCATTACAGCACGCCACTATTAGCTCAGCACCAAAGCTGCCTCTTCGTTTTACCATATTTTTGCCGTCTTCAATATTCAGCAGCCTTAAATACCAAGACGTAGTGTGCACACAAACTCTCAGTTTAGATACCACAGTGTCACAGGGCTGGAGATACCCTAGGCTACAGGAAAACATTTACAGCACTGGAGTGCCATGTCATACTTGTATCTCTCAACATATAACTCCAGAAACCTCTGACTGTACGATTTAAATGCTTTAACCTTTGATTTTTTTTAAAATGTTCGGGCATCCAGGGACGTAGAATAGACTGGGAAATATCTGTGTGTCATATCTCTGTTGAAAAGAGACGGAAACAAAACAGAATAGAATAAGAAAAACGCTGGTATATTTGAAAAGAATATATGGAAGTATAAGGTACAGTATAATAGTAGAAACCTCTTAAAAATAATGTTTTTTAAAGCTCAAAACGTCTATACCAATGGAAAAAACTTTTCAGGAGCATATTGCAGCACAGTTGTTCCTGTCCATTATTGGAGGCACCCAGAGGGTCTGCTGAGGGCCTTGAAAGGCTACTGCCAGAGCTACATCAGCCCCAAAGAAACCAGGGTTTTGCACACACAATTTGACTGTCAGAACACTTCGAGAACGGATTGTACGTAATGCATCCAGATCCACAATCCCACCTGGATATACATTTTCCTGCCTCTCCCTTCCCCTTTCCTGAAAGTGCCCAAAGTTCAAGAGCTCTGACCAGAAGGTACAGCCTGAGAGGCTGCTGCGTTGTGGACCACGGAAAGCCTCTGTATGGAGCCTAGCCTTCCACACTGCCTTCCGTCATCAACTACACCCACTGCACAGCAGAGTCAAGCCCATGTGTTACTGTGAATGGGTTACACAGAAATTGAGATTCAACTAGTCAGTGCACATGCATATTCCAGCGAACACAGAGCTGCAAAGCCTGATCAGGGCAGATTCCACTACAAAGGCTATTTCAAGCACGCCTAATAGACGGAAAATTTGACGTAGTGAGAAGAGTGATGCCCCACCGATGATGGCATAACAGGTTGTAAGATGAACTGTCCTGGTCAAGAACACCACTTTCTTTTGTGTTAAATGCCAGCTTAAAACCCTTGCAGCTCATCACTGTCTTGGGACATGCTTTACATCTCTTATCAACAGGGGAAACTTCTTTGCCAAACAAGATAGTTTGTTTTTCAAGAAAGCTTCAGGAAGTTGGGAGATAGCAGACATGATGCTTCCCTCCATAACCCCCAAGATGCCATACAGAATGCCAGCGCGAGTGCAGTCATTCCGACAAAACAGCAGGGTGGCCACAGGTGATACAGGAGCAGGAGGTAATGAAGCGAAGCGTCAAGGTCAGCTTTGCCAAGCATCCTGCACCAACCTCTAACCTACCTGCACTGCAGACTGTCCCCCAGCAAAAGGTATCGCCAATGCCATGGGCATCATTCCTTTAACATGTATATTCCCGCAAACATTTCTATTTGGAAGCCTTGCTTCTTACACTAGCCCTCTACAGCAATCCTCTTGCAACTTTTCAACTTGTCACCAGGTTTATAAAACTTTAAAGCTAGTGCTATAACAAACTGAAACGATGTTATTGCAGATGTAGGAGAGCATCTTGGGATGAATAAATTATAGGAGCCACAAAGAAATCACAACTATAACGGCTGGATGCTCCGAGCTGTCTACGGTGTGCAGACACACAGGAGGGAGCAGGTTTAGGACTGCACAGATCATAGGGCAGGAAAATTGAAGCGTTATGAAGGGTAACCATCTCTTATTTCAAAGGCATACAAAACCTCTGGTTGTTTTCCTTATTGAAATAGTTCATTAATGCTTGAAGGGAGTCTGAACTGCCTAGTACTAGAAAAATATGTCCCAAAAGATTACCTAGACAGAGAGAAGGCTACAGTTGGAAGTCTTAGCCTCTAGTCCCACCATGCAGCAAGTACAATATACCCCAAACAGGCCAGTCCTCAGCTGTCTGTTGAAAACATGCAGGAGTGGGGAAAACTTCCAGCTTCTTCTGAAGCCATTGATGCCAGATACCATCAGAACTGGATCCACCAAAGCAGGTTAGACCATTGAGCTGATCGTGACTTTGGGCAGCACTCAGGCCGTGTACCACAAGGACAGAAACCTGCAGGCTCCTTCAGCTGCAGAGAGACTTGAGCTCCAGGCTGCCTGTGCTCTTCATTCTCCTGAGCCAGAAGTACTTGAGGAACAACTGAGGGAGCTGGGGTTGTTTAGCCTGGAGAAGAGGAGGCTGAGGGGAGACCTTATCACCCTCTACAACTACCTGAAAGGAGGTTGTAGAGAGATGGGGGCTGACCTCTTCTCCCTGGTGACAAGTGATAGGACAAGAGGAAATGGTTTCAAGTTATGTCAGGGGAGGTTTAGACTGGATATTAGGAAACATTTTTTCACTGAAAGGGTTATTAAACATTGGAATAGGCTGCCCAGGGAGGCGGTGGATTCACCATCCCTGGAGGTGTTTAAAAAAAGGGTAGATGTGGTACTTAGGGACATGGTTTAGAAGTGTTTTTTGTCAGGGTAGGTTAATGGTTGGACTTGATTATCTTAAAGGTCTCTTCCAACTTCAGCAATTCTATGATTCTATGATTCTACTGCCAGACTCCCCAGTAACTCGGGTACCATACAACGAGGTCTGAACACAGCACTGTCCAAGTACCATCAACAAGCATCTATAAATACCTGCGTGTTGTTCTACGCTTACTGAAAGTCAACCACTTGTAGCAAAATGGCATTCACCAGAGAACTTATCCATCCCATTTCCTTTAAGGAGAACTAGGAGAGATACCATCCTTACATTCTTTGCTACATAATGCTTCCATTCTGAGCTACATAACATCATTATGAAGAAGTTCCTCCTTTCAGCCTGCCTTTAAATCCCCAACTTGCAAATTCGGACAGGATATGAAAAGACTCCAGCTAGGCCTTTCATCTTCATGGATCAGCACTTCCCAGAGGGTCTGCCAGTCAAATGTGCCCTCCCCAATACCTATTTGGCCTGGCCCCTGGCATCCTTTCCTATGCATTTCAATTGATGTCACTGATCTTGGCTCAGCAAATAATCCTTCTAATCACTGACAAGAACAGAGGCTGCAGCTCAGCGTTGCTTAGCAGGGCTAAGAGGAGTACACAGTAATAAAGCATTACTCTAGCAAGTGAGCTTGAAAATACGGCTGACCACACACAGGCAGCAGCTGCGACGAACAAGAAGGTGCCATTTTTTTAGAATAAGGACTTCAGTTTTGGTCCCTCATCATCGGGAGATCATTACAAAGCCAGCACTGTACCCATGAACGTCCTGCACCCTGACATGGCTCCATCTTCTGAGCTGGAAAATGGCACAGTATCTGGGCGTGACCCTCAAGGAGATGGAGGGGCACCAACTTTGTATAGCAAGGCACCAGGAAACACATAGCACGTACAGGCAGCTGCAAAGCATTTTGTATATCAGAGTCTCTGGGAACTTCCAGCGTAAAGACATAACTGTGCTGCCTTTGCAGAGAGCCCTGTATCCTCCAGGACTGAAATGTCACCACATCATCATTTTGGGAATACAGTTCCCATGGGAGCGAAGGCAAGGAGTGCTCCTTAGATCATTGGTGGAGTTGTATTCCTCCACAGCACCACATCCAGCTGGACTCCTGTGGAAAACAACTTTTTGAATCATGCAATGGCTAGTCACTGACAGCACTTGTTCCCCGCCATCACGCAGCTAGCAGACGCCAAGAGTCCCAGGGAAAGACATGGGAGAGCTGGGGGCTCTCCTCAGCCTGCCCAGCCCCAGGGCCATTGTTCCCAAAAGGATGTCTGAGGATTAATTAATTATCCTACAAGGGGCAGTAAGTAATAACACTCCTTGTGGAACAATAGAAGCTATTTGGTTGCCATGGCAATGCAGCTTCACTTGTGTGCCTTTAATTTATTCATTGCACAGTTCCTTTCCCAATCACACATGATGCCAAAAAATGACTTGTTTTTCTTGTTATCCATGTCCAGAGCAGGGGTAAGACACCGCCCTTTCCCCAGGGCATCTGTCACACAGAAGAATGATGCACATAAAATCCCTTTAGCCTGGAAACTTACATCACATGAGAACTCTTCTGCTCCCTAAATGTTTGTGCTTTAAGATGATTCTGATTTTTAAACCCTTTCTGAAGCTGCCTCACCATGGTTCTTAGAGATCTTGAGTAGGTTCTCACACATAGTCACTTTGTCCCCCATTTCCCCCCCTGCCCTGCCCCAATATATGTAAGGAGGATGGGCAGGAGATTAGGCTTGTCAAGTTGAACAAAGAGCCAGGAGCAATAATCAAAAGCCCAGAAGCACCTTCACAGTATCAACAGGAGTGTGGCATGGACAGTGCCCGGTGCCCAGCCTGATTACAGCCACGCCACAACCATCAAAGCACTCGATGTCCATCAATAGTGCTGCCCAAATCCTGCAAGATCCAGAGCAGCACGTGGGTGAAGGTCCATGCCAGGAAACCTGCTCTCCGCAGAGATACTTTTGTTGCTGTTTCTCCACGTCCCCGAGCACACACATTTTGTGGTGCTGAGGGACATGGTTTAGTGGTGGTTTTGGCAGTGTTAGGTTAATGGTTGGACTCGACAATCTTAAGGGTCCCTTCCAACCTCGACTATTCTATGCTTTGTCTCAGCCATCCTGCGGCAGAAGGAAGCAGGATTTCACTGGACGGGGGGGAACATCACATTCACATGGCAAGGGTTGAAAAAAGTTGCTAAGAGAACAGCTACTAGCCTAGGACACAGCATGCCTGGCCACAGCTGCTCACAACAGGCGTATGACAAAGCACTTGATCAGCCTTTATAGCCCATGGACATGTCTCCAGCAGGAGGTTCATCCTGAACCAGCCTCTGCAGTGCTCACCTATCGTCTCAGGTCTACAGAGGAGGACCAGGGCAGTTGTTACAGGTAAGGTGAGAACCAAATCCCCCACTTGCTCCCAGTTATGTTTGTGCAAGGTGGGGTCTTAAGCTACAGGCCCAGACCCCAAATTGTTCATACTGGCACTAACGAGGAGGGTGACAGCTGGTTCAGCGCATAGGAAAATTCAGGTCCAAGTTGAGACCGGGGGAGGAGATGACTCAAAGTTGAGCTCTGCCCTGACAGGCAAGATAGATGGAACTAGGTTAAGCCATCTGGTTCTTCTAAGTGGAGCCTAACCTCCAGCACAGCTACCCAATGCAATGGGGACATAGGTCCGTACCTGAATTTCTGACTGTACACACTGTCCAGTGTCACCGTTTCTAGACTGAGGTGTAACATGATGCTGATAATTGAGGTAATGGTGGGATGATAGTAGAGTCTGCAAAAGAAACTCTTCCGTATGAGAACCTGAAGGTTCACAGTTGGCGCTTCACCCTGGGTCATATCAACGTATACATTCAGAATCTTCAAGCAGTTTGCAAGCCAAAACGACAAGTGAGATCATCTCGCCTCCCCTCCTCCCCGCACCATGCAACAGCAGAATAGCTGGTGGGCCAGAGAAACAGGGCAGGAGAGTCCAGAAACAGATAAATAGGACAGGAGCATTGGGAGACTAAGGTTTTAATTGACTTGAACAGCAAGAGCTCTAAACTGGCCTAGGATTCTCCTGCATAGGTCAGGAACTGAGGAACAGCACAGCTGCTGCCAGGAGGTCCCCATCAGCCTTTCACTCCACCCAGCCTCATGGAAATAAGAGGAGTTTGGAGGAAAAGCCTCTGAGCAGGAGGGAGGAAGGCAAGGTCAGGCAATGATCAGCATGATCCATGTCTTCTGCTACGTGCTAAGGGTTTCTGAAAGACAGATAGGACAAGTCTGGGTGTGTGCCCAAACCATGACCAAAAGAATTAACAAATTTCACTTCAAACCATTGCTATCTGAGCAGGTAAATTTTTTCTTCTCAGTGGTATGAAAAGCTCCAGTCTACCAATGCCACCCAAAACCAGATCTCCATTAGATGCCTCCCTTTCCAGTACGGATCTCCAAAAAAATGCCAAAATACCACCAGCAAGCATGAGAAGCCCCTAACTGTTTTTCAACCTGTCAGGCACAGGCTGACAGTAAAGCCACCACTGTCTTAGTGTCAACCGAAAAATACAATTCGCATCTACTCTTTTAAGGCATAAGCATTATGGCTTGGCAAGGTGGCTGTGCAACTGGCACAGAAGGATACAGTATGAGAATCTACTCTGGATAAGATGCCACTAGCTCCAGAGATGCCAGCAGAGATCCTCCATCCACACGTTCACAGGTAACACCAGGGATACTTCAATGTGCCAGTATAGACACTCACTAACCCTACTAGAATTTACCCCACATTAGGAGGTGAACTACAGTCTTTCAGCACATCCAACCACACCACAAGTACCACCAGCAGGGGTAGATGTGTACCTCAGAGGTCCTACGTGCCAGTCCTCTCTTGCAAGTGTTGTTTCAAGTGAGTTCAGGATTCTTTCAGCCTGGGGCTGGGCTAAGGGTGTGGGGACAACTGTCAGGCAGTCACAGTGACACAGGCCACTCGGTGGGTGGAAAGAGCAAGGCTCAGAATGAAACCAGTACGCTGAGAAAGAAATTTGGAGAAAAACCCCTCATTTCCTGCAGCTAAGTGTTTGATTTTCTCTTTCATTGCATGGAGAAATCGTCCTTGAATTCATTATGCTATAGTGAGGAAGATTTCTGTCTTAAATCGGAGTTCCCATCACCCCTCAAAACTCTGTGTCCAAAGTAGAAAAAAAAAAAAAATACTTCTTCAGTACCAGACAAATGTTACACTTCCTCCAACAACTTCCCAGCGGCACAGAAGATCTGTAGTAGGAGGTGAAGGAAGCAGAGGTGTGACTACCCTGCTTTTCAGAAGTGCACCCTGAAATCTCAGGTAGCTCCAAGAACCCATTGTCTTAGTAGCACATTCCAACCGGAAAACGGAATAACAGTTTATTAGGATTTTTTTTTTTTTCCTTTCCACACTTACCATGTTGACTTCAGAGATCTGGTCAATGCTGGAGATATGGATGCTCATTCCCACTGTGACAGGGTTACCTGAAACACAAATGGACTGCGTTAGGACCGTATTCAAGTGCTCCTCCCTTATCTGCTATTAAGAATTGCATAGAAATGCATGGATATGATTTGAAGCAGCCTCACGTTCCTCAAGTATCAAGGATTTCCAAGGCACATGTGCTCAGATGATTAGAGAAGAGTAGATTTCTCTAACTCCCAGTCTTACAGACTCACCCCTAGAAGGAGTGCAGCCTAAGCTTGATTCTTTAATTCCTGGAAGTTAATTACCCCCTAGTTATACAATTATCTCTAGTTATTCCAAATAGTGCCTTCAGAGACCATCAGTAGGCTCCCAGTGGGCTTGCATAAGGTGTTACTGATTGACCATACAAAGAACATAGCAATCAAGCCCATGCAACACATGGGCAGGAAAGATACTCCAGCTCACTCCTCCATCGCTCTGTCTGCTCTGAGTGCTCAGTCTGAAAACCCCAAGTGAATTTTAATACCCAAGGTACGAGCCAAATACAGGGACCAGATCTATGAAGTGAGAAAGCAGCATTTGTATAGTGTTTTTTCAGAGCAGCGCTTGGATTGGAGAACAGATTCCACATTTTACCACGGGCATCAGGGCACATGTCACCCCGCATCCTCTTGCCTGCAGCCACAAAGCTGTGGTAGACGTCTGTGCACAGGTTTGCTGGGAAATTCAGGCATTCCCTTACTCAGCGATCAAGCTACCCTCGCACCGCAGTAAGGGCCACTGACTGTGGCGTGCAAGATGAGCTTGTGAGAAAACACCGCACAAGGGCAGGCACTGCCGGACCTCTCTTGCCCAAGAGCTTTACTACCACTTCCCACAAACCTGTAGAGTCAGAACAGACACCAGGCATTTCAGCCACTTCTTCCAGATGTGGAGGCATCCCAACTAGACCCAGACTCACACTCGGTTCCACATCACCCCTTCTGACTAGCAGGTCCCCCGGCCAGGCAACAGGACATCCCTTTCCGTGGTATTTAAGCCACATAAAACAATCTGCAGAGATACACATCCGCTACCAAAGCCAGCAAAAACCCTCCTGTAGCTTGAGATGGAGTTTCTGCATTCTACCCTTCTCCTGTCATCCCCACAGCCCCAAAGCCAGAGCACAAACCCAATCCCACCACAAGCAAAGCTCCTCGTCTCGCACACGCAAGGTGGAAAACGTTTCCTTCAATGCAGTACTAGAAAGGGAATGGCAAGCAGTCACGCCACTCAAGGTATTAACTCTTCCATGGACTCATTAGTAGATCTAAGTGCTGAAATATTTACAGATAATCATGAAATGGCTTAGCAAGTAATTAGGAGATCGGGGGAGAGGGGAGAACCACACAACTGGAAATGAAGTGATTTTTTAATTATGTGTTACCAGAAGAAGGGAAGTAGTGTCATTAGGGCTGCCTTGTGATTGGGTGCACTGTTAACCGAGACCCTCTGCTGCAAATTAAGCAGCATTATCCTTTAATGGAATATGAACAACACTGAAAACATCAGAATCAACAACTGTAATTAGGCCCTGCTATGCAAATCTCCTTAAAGAGGCAGTGCTCTTCTCCAGCACTCCCGGCTTGCTGTCGGGGTGCCGGAGGCAGGGGTGCTCAGGAGACCTTGCAGAGCCTCTGAAAATCCCTACACGGGCACACTCCCAGCCACATCTTTGCTGTGCTGCTACATTCATCTTTCACAAGGGAACCAGGTGGGAAAATAACCAAGAGTTACTCTGGGGAGAGTCGATTCTCCTGCATCCTCCCTTGCGCCAGAGGCACAGGAAAGCTTTTAAAGGAGTCTCACTTTGGTGATTTCTCTTTTTATTTTTTTCCCCTGAAATCAGGGGCTTGTGATAGAAGCTATAGCAGGAGGATGAAGTCACCACTGACCCGAGGGTCTTACAGACTAACTGGTTACAGGAGGAAAGACAGGCCCATGCGCAGGGCTGCAGCAGAGCTGGGGAGAAGCCAGCTCCTGACTCCCGAGACATTCTACCATGCAGTGCCGTTTCCTCCAAGGGTTGCCTTACTGCCTGCTTTGCTTCCAGCCTGCCACCATCGGTACTTGTGTCACTGCGGTTGTGTGTCTCCTCCTTCCTCAGTGCAAAAAGTGGTTCTTTGCCCACCTGCCGTGTAGGAGACCCACTGAAACCACCAGGATGGGTGGTTGTAGCAAGGGAGCACTGACAGCGCTGATATACAAATATTTGTCAAATACAGAGTCTATCCAATCTAATCTATCTGTCTAGACATTTGTGCTGTGTTCATCACCATGGTATCTGAGCGCCTGAGGTCATGCAGTGACTCAGTGTCAGAGCCGTGGATAAGATCCAAACCTCCCGACTCCCAACTCCAAGACAAACGCTGGAGCGGAGATCAGGCTGCTCCCTGTCAGCCCGGGCTCGGCTGCACCCAGCGCGCAGTCAGCAATGTTCCTCTTGGCCACTCTGGGCACCGCCAAGACCTCTGCACCCCATCATTCATGACAAGTGGGAGGCTCCACTGCCCGCTTGCAACCCCTGGGGTGCGCGCCCATCAACACACAGGCAGAAGCGTGCAATTGTTGTACAAACACCCTAAAGATGAAGGTATGCAAAGTCCTGCCTTTACTGGACCTACGCTTAGCTTGATCACAGGGAAGCCATTTCATCTTCTCCATCCCCGTTGGGGGACTGGCTCTCAGTCTCCCCAGGACAGGGATATGCGAGAGCATAGACACAACCAACAGAAAAATCATGCCCTACCTCTTACCGCAGCCCAATGAAAAACTAGAGCGGCTGGTGTCCAACATTCAGGCTGTAAGTAGTACACAAAATAAACAAAGGACATCAATTCTGCCAATGTTAATAGCTTCAGGCAAGAGGGATACAAAAGTAGGGTATTTAAAATATGGGATAACGTCATCTGTGAATTTGTCCAAAAAGGCAGAACTCTGCAGTTGTGGATCTGAGTCAAGGCAAAAGAAGCAAACCTGATATTAAAGGTCCATACTTCTATCCATGCCTTGCCAATGGGTGCAAAAAATTAGACCCCTTAAAGAAAAATCTTATGCCTAGAAAAGATTTGTGGGCAAGATCACAAGTGAGGGAGTGTGAGAAATCCTGCCACTTTCACCAGTGAACGGCACCCTCACATGTCCCCGTTTCTCACCACCACGGGAGAAATCACAAACATTTTGTCCTGAAAGTAGTTGGATGCCTGTGACAAACGTACTCGGGAAGTTGGAAGGGAAGCAGACAAAAGAGTTATAATAAAACCTGTCCTTTTTCTGCAAGTGATACTTGTCAAATATAAAAACAGTCAAGGTAGAGAACAAGTTGTGCTAATCTGCAATATTTTCCCAGCAACCAGTTATTACTTTCACATTTTATTTTATAATGCTTAAAAGCCCCAGAACCTAGAGTCATGTTGCTGCAGAAGTAATTCCTATGGCATGACTGCGGAGGAAAAGTCGTGTTTTCGAGCCCGTGTCTGCCTGCACTACAGCCAGAGGTGATGACAGCTGGATCAGGACATCTCTTCTAGATCTCAGCCTGGTACTTCAGCTGAAGAGAGCAAAGACGACAGCCCAAAATTCAGTGCAATGGGTCTCCAGGCAGTGGATGCTTACTTGGGCAGCTGCCCTGCACTAAGGTCCAAGCTGCCCTCTCTTCACTCCTACGCAAGGAAGTTAGACTAGAGCAAGCCTGGGTTTCTCTGCCATCGCATCTCCGACTGCAATACAGACACAGCCAAAAAGACTCAAAACCAGCAGGCAGATAAACAGAGCTTACTTTATATTATCATCTACTTGAAGCCACACCATTTTCATGAACTACAGCCAATGCTTTGAGGAGTCTGGTTCGTGCATTTCTGACCACGTGAACTTGGCAATGCTGGCAGAGCCAAGGCTTGCGGTTGCTAAGGGACTGGCATCAGCCTCAAACCTACTGTTTAGCCTAAACTACAGGAACAAAGGCACTAACAGGCATCTTGGGAGGTTGCACAGCCCTTATCTTTCATGGAAGCAGACTGGAGTTTCTTTAAGGCACCAGTGTCAGAAATTCCACAGCTCCCTTGGATAATCTCTTCCTGCATTTCGCTGCACTGAAGGTTTTTCCTAAGCATCTGAACTAAACCTTCTTTGCAGTGTAAATGTAGTTTTGTCTCATCATTTCCCCCAGTGTTAGTGAAAGAATAAATCAATCATCCTTCCTTAATAACAGCTTTTATGTACTGAGAAACCACGACATCCCTCTCCCTCCCCGCCAGTACTGCCTCGCCTAGATCAAATGCACCTGATGTCTTCAACCTGTCCACAGAGGTCATGTTCTCCAAAGCTCTGACAATTACAGTGCTGCTCTCCTCTGGCCCCTTGCCAATTTGTCTACATCTCTATTTTAAGGCATGGTATCCAGAAACCAGCCACCGAAGCAAAGATGACATGTCACCAGTACAGAGAAAAGAAAAAAAAAAAAAAAGCAACCTCCCGGGTCCAGGGTTCTCACAAAACCACAGAAGCCCCCCCAACCCACTGCACCCATCCTGGGAGCTGCTCACTGTGTGTTGGGGGTTAGAGGTGTCAAAGGGGCAGCCTAGCTCTTGCCATTAGAGCGCATCACGCGTGCAGGAAGAGGGAGTACAGCACTCTCTCTTTTGGACAAGAGGGAAGATTATTCAAGACAGCTTTGTGCATGAGCCCCAGCATTCCCTGCTTGCGACCTGCCTGTGGCATCACCAGTCTCTGAGATCCCTGCAGCAGCAGGAAAGCTGCTTTAAGGTCTTCTGCTGAGTAAACAAAGCCAACCAGAGAAAATTAGATGTTTCAGCCGCTAAACCTACATATAGAGCAGGTCTGTGCCTTACCCTGCAATGGTAAATACCCACAGGCGTAAGACTCCGTCCATGCAAAACCCTCCTCCTCACCCCCAGCTCTCCAGCAGCCAGAGGACAGGGGTGGTACTGGAGCCCAGAAAGAGAGTCCCAGACAAGGTTGCCCTGAGCTGGCCGGCAGAACTGTTTCAGCAAACGCAGGGCAACACAGCCAGGCATGAAGAGGGCAAGGTTTGCTGATATACTTGCCTACAGGACTGCAGTGCCTTACTTGCATTTTCAACAACACCCCCCCCACCAAAAACAGGATCAGCAGTTAGGGTATTCTCAGGCTTACCAAAGGCACGACCAGCACACAGACTGTAATTTCACTCGCGGGACTTTTTCCTTCAGTCTTATCCTCGCTTTCCTGAACAAGGGAGATCTGTTCAGTATCTACTTGGCTCTTTCTGCAGAAAATGGTTTGCCCAAGCCGCTGCCTCTGCTTTGTTCACAGCACTGAACCTCAGGGCACCCTGGCTTTATGTTTACAACTTTAAAACCACAACCCACGTCACTGCTACGTGCAGCGATGAGTTGGTTATACAAGGGCTGACAGGCACGGTTAGTTAGGAGGCAAGAGATCCCAGGTAGTCAGAGGTGCAGAAGGCAGCACATTCAGCACAAGGCTCACCACTAGCTGAGGAGCTGCTGCATGGATGCGACCATACAATCTCTTAAGAAATCCTACTCCCAAAACAGATACCCTTGAATAATTTTCAGCTGATGAACTAGTTAATCCCAGGCCATAGTTTTTTTAAACCCACCCAAAAGATAACTCAGGGGCCAGACTATTGTCAGGACACTCAAATTCACTGTGGAGGAGTCTATACCTACCCCCCAGGACAGGGAGAACGGAAACGCTCTTGGGTTTTCACCATGTAGAAGGATTGTAAGAGGAGTTCACAAATTGCTATCTGCATAATAGCTGTGCTCACAGATCAAGCCCGAGGCTCTGCTGCAGCAATTAATAGGGGAATATCTAAAAGATGCCATCCCAGAAGGCTACACAAGCCAAAACACAAAGAAGTTTCCCAACCCTAATTTTCCTGTTCCTTTCTTTTTTTTTTTTTTAGCTTAGGTACAGCATCAAACGCAACCTCAGTAAGTGTTAACATCGCTTCAGGAGCGAGAAAAGTTAACCATGTATCATGAAAGCAGAAGTGTTTTGGGAACCACTTTCAACCAGCATCTCTGATTTGTGGTGACATCTAGAAGGGCTGAGCTCAGCAGGGCCTCTTAAGAACCTGTTTAAACTTTTCCAACAAAATCTAGGTTTAAATACCCAGTAAACACTCTCCAACCTTTTTTCCACTTGTTTTTTCACTCTTATTTCCATGACCTCTCCCGCACCCAATGCTATGCCCTAAGCTTGGCAGGCGCAGCACAACAATCAGGAACAAACACATTCAGAGGCTGATATCAAAGCTTTTCCCCTACCCTTAGCAGGTCACTCCATGACATCTGTTGGATTTAAAAGAACAAAGCATACCATGACATTATGCTTTTGGCCACTGTCGTACATTACCAGAAAGAGAGATGGTCTCACAGCAAGTCAGCAAATATGACATTGCCTTCTTGCCTGTGGGGAAACAGGGAGTATGAGGGACTTGCTACTGCTGAGAAAGCTCCTCCACATGCAGCAAGCGTCGTATTTTGGAGCTAAAAGACAGGGCCCTGGTCTCCAGAATATCTGGGGCTGTCAATGCCTGCTACTTCCCCATGGATTCATTGTTCTGCCGGGGCAAGAGGGGTATCTACCACCACCGATTCTCATGGAGATTGCAGGTAGCCTCTAAGTAGGTCTGGCAGAAAACAGTTTCTGCCGCTGGTCGTTTCCTGCATTTTGCCACATTTCTTCAGGGATCGCTTGGCACCTTTTAAGCCGCTGAGCCTGCGCACAGAACAAGATTGTGCTTAACCTTGCTAGGCTTGCCACCCATCCGCGTCAGACCAGACACAGCAATACCCTGTGCAAGGAGGCTAATGAGGATTTCCATCCTGTGCCATTCCGGTCTCTTGGTAGCCTGGCTTTCCACTTCACCCAGTCAGATGACCGAGTTTGCACTCTTCATTTAAGATGGGGGAAATACTAGGGATTTCCCAAGAGAAATGAAAAGTTGGAGCAAGCTCTCACCAAGATGGTGATATCAAGGACCGCACACAGAACAATCAAGGGAGGGTACAACCATAGCATACCTCTTAAGCAGAGCTTTGGAATACCCAAACACTGAACAAATAAAGAGCTTCTGTAAGAGACAGGCTTTCCTCCAAGCAAGAATAAGGCCAATTCTTGAGCAAGGAACGAAGAGACGCAGCACTTGCAGAGCAGGCAGAACTGACCACTCAAGAACTGCTATCCTGTGATGCTCTTTGCGAACACACAGGTTAACCTTGATAAAGGCAGCCACATTTCCAGCATGTTGTCAAAAGAAGTTGTCCCTGTAGATCTGAAGAGATAAAGAGGATTTTCTCACGCAAGCTGTGCCTGCTGGTGAGCCAGTGCTGAGGGATCCTTTTGGAGGAACAATGCTTTCCCGACGCAGATGCAGCACTCATTCTGTGACTGTTCTAGGGAAAGCAGAGAGCTAAGGAGCACAATCTGTGAGGCACAATGGGTTACCTAAGCTATCTCATGGGTATTTTTAATGGATTAGTAGGTATTAGAGTGGGATATTGCAAATATCCCATGGAAATTTGGAAGTGAGAGAGAACAATCAACTGGCTGCAAAAACAGTGTAAAGGTTGTCCCAGAGGTATTGAAGGATTATAGAGGAAGCTAAATCAAGGTTGATTTTAAAAGATGTTGGTAGACAGCTACCCAAGCTGAATAAAAACAAGGTCTCAAATGTACAGGCTTAAAAACGGAACAAAGGGTAGACACCAACCCTTACAGCTTCTGTACTCCGGGTGGACTCATCTCAGCAGAGCACCTGTACACACACACAGGGCTTTCAGCATTAAGAAAAATCACTGACTACTCAGAATAACATTTGTTCTTGGGAGAGGCCTAGGTCAATATTCAGGAGGCAAATTTTTAAAGCTGTTTCATCCTCAGCAATGAAGACAGTCTTCCAAAGCCTTCCATGTGCGTATCTCTCGCCTGGGTGATGCACACTTGGTAAGGTTACAACAAAGTGAGAGGAAAATAAGTTCACAGGTTTGTCAAACTGCATATTTTACCTCATTTACAGACATACACAACTGCATCACCTTACCAGACTTGACCATTAACAACCTGGCAACACCAGCAGGTCCCAAGCAGTCAACTCTTTTCAAGAGTAACATTACCAGGAACACCTGTTCCCAACTACCACCCATTCCTTGAAGCAGGCAACACCCGGCTCAGACAGCAGCCGGTTCACTTTGCAGGGCTGCCACAACCATCAGCTTCTGTCAGAGCAGGGTGGTTGCAGAAAGCAGATCCAGATCTGACCGTCGGGAGATGCAGGCAACGCACCTCCTGGTGCGCTGTGCTACTAGAGTAAGGACTGATCACCTGCCCTCCTCTTCCAGGGACATTCCTGCTCCAAGGCATCCACACAGACCAGCTCTCTGGTTTTGAAATCTGCAGGGCACACACTTTGTGTTTTCTTTTACATCCCTCCCTGCAGGGGAGAGCACTTCTATGAAACATTGCATTTCCCTGTGCTTACGCTGAGTTAACCCTGGGAAAAGCAGATGCACTGCGCACCCCAGATCACTTCAGCTCCTACCCTGCACCAAGAGTAGTGGCAGGAGGGCAACAGGGCTTCCCGAGCAAGCACGCGTTGTAGACTAACAGCAGATCAACACAAGCCAGGCATTTTTTTTTTTTTCCCCCCAGCAGCAATTTGAAGCATCAGACCCACACTGATCAGCCACCCCCACATTTCTCCACCTGAGAAGTCTTCCCTCCTACCTCTGTCAGGATCCTGGCAGGCAAGTGCATGTCCCCTGTGGGCCCTGGCAGTGCAGCAGTGGGGCGCAGCTCTGGTCGCCTGGGAAGCTGTGGGCGTCTTGGGAGGAGTCCAGCCCTTTTGATTTCACTCAGGCCCTCAGAGCTTATGTTTGCTCCGTCTCCTCCCAGCCACCATTTCCCCAGCTCGGGCAGGCTCAGAAGCCTTTGGCACCCTGCTGTTCCTCCTTGCCTAGCCCACTGCCTGTTACCCTGCTTTTTAAGGCACAAAGGCGGCAGATCTTCAGAAAGGGTAGCACACAGACATTAAGTATTTTGAACCCCACAGGTAAATGTGCAAAAGGGAGCAGGGTATTTAATCATGTCCCTACAGCTTTCCGCCAAAGCACACTCACCACAAGCCTCAGTGCAGGCAGCTGCCCCGTCCTGCCTGCTGTCCACTTCCCCAGGTTAGTCTCAGAGCAGACCCACTCCCAGGGCTCCCTCACAGCCTGGAAAACACTCTTTATAGCCCAAAACGCTGGATTCCTGCACAAGCACCAGTGCTACAAGGTCCACAAATGCACATACATTTTTAAGCATGATTACAGCTGAACCCCTACTTCTGGGACCCCCACAGCACCATGACACTCCTTGCAGGAGCCCAGGAGGCAGGAGTACAGCAAACTACCCGGGAAAACTGCAGCATCCTCCTCCCACCCACAGCCAAACAGCTCCCAGTGCCAGGGGTGGTGCTATATGTGGGACATCCCATCCCATCCCATCCCATCCCACCCCACCCCATCCCAGTGCTCACAGGAGACTGACACAGGATCCAACCACCCAGCTCCCTCCCTCCCTCCACAGGAGCCTTCCACTCCCCTTAGGTGGGGCTACCAGGGTGTCAGGCAGGTGAGCCCATTTAGAAATTTTTCCTGTGTACCAGCTGGCAGCTGTGGAAATTTCTCCCATGTTGCCCATCAGGTTGTCTCACGTCACATCTCCCCACCCAGAGCACAAAGGTCCTGACCCACCTTTTCAGTGCTGGGCTTTTCTGGCACATTACCAATAAACGTCTGCTACATGGAGGAACCTCTCTCTTATATGCACTGGAAGGATCATCCCCCGGACAACTGCAGACCTGGCCTGTACTTGAGGATGTGACCTGTCTGGGAAAACACTCTCACACATTACCAAATCCTGAGCCATCTAATCCCCTTAGCTGAAAATGAGCCGAACAAAATTAATTTAAATGGGTTAACACAAGCTTCTCTGTTCATATCAAATCCATTACGCCGTCTTGGAAGTATTTGTAACAACAACAAAATATCTGGACTTGTCATTTTTATCAAAGTGACAACAAGAAGGTGTTTTCCTTTTTCTCCCCCTGTTTTCAATTTTTAATGAGTTAGTCACACCTCCTCACCACTGTTTACAGACTCTTGTCTTTAAAGGATACCACAGAACCTAACTCCTGGATTGAATCCAGTTGGACATGCGTGGCATGCGGGGAAAAAAGAAAAAGAAACAAGATGTCCAGCTCAGGACATGGTAAACTTGCACAAGTATTGAAATCAGGGATGGGACATCCAGGAGCAGCAGGGGACAGTCCTGCTGTGGGCCCCTTGCCGTATTTCCATGAGATGATTTTTTTGATGGTGCTGGATGTGGTCCTTCATCCCCCAACACAGCGCAAAATCAGTGGCTGAGGTCTCCAAGGGAGAGAAGGTCACTCCTTTCTTGTTACTTCTGTCAGGTCCTTTGCGGAGATACAGCCCTTTCCTGGTGCCCATCTTATCTTTCCCAACAGAGACTGTTACTAGGGCTTTTGTTAATGCTGACTTCAGATGCATCCCACCACCACCTCCCTGCACTGAACACCCAGACCTTTCCTTACCCTACGAAGGGCTCGGAGGCAGAGCTTTGGGGTCACAAGGTGCCCAAGGCTTATGCTCGGTGACAGTCAGGACAATTTACAGTGCAAGTATTGAAAAAAAGGAGTGAGTCAGGCCTGAAAAATATCATGACATTCACATTAAAATCATGAGTCTGAGTTAGAAATCATGAGAAGCAAAGCAAACACACAAACAAGCCTCCCCCTTTCCAAATGTTATATATGGGATTATATGTTTTCATCTCCCAGTTTTTGAGCCTCCTGGATGTGCCTTGTTCAGGTTGTTATGTTTTTTCTCCACAGTCTCAAGACAGAGAAAATCTTACAAAAATCAGCGATGACTGAGAATTGCAAGGGTTTTGTAGGGAGAAGAATTTAAGTTTGCAAGTTGGTCACTTTTGAAAGATTGACCCCTGCGCTGGTGTTTCCACCATTTCAGTAATGATCAGTTTGCAGAAGTGTCCTGGAAATTCAGCAGGACAAAAGTTACCAGGTTACCTTTTACCCCAGGATCCCTTATTAAGAGATAGAACTAACTGCCATTTGTTCACCAAAATAATTGCTTTCACTCAGGATGCATGGATGAGCGAATCTTGCAGAGCTTTTACATATATATTCATCTCCAGCAATTCATCAACATAATAATCACGCATTATTAACTTGAGTACTCATCAAATTTTTTTCTCTAGCTTCAAATACTAGCAAGGAGCTAGTGTGCAATAGGGAAGAAAAACATGTAGAGGAACTTGTGATGAATGTTCTATTTTTGCTATGAAAGAAGGATAAGAAGAAAAATTCAGCTCATAGCCTAACCTCTCAGCTCACTTCCAAAAATTTCTTACCAAGCTGAGACCCTTCCCCAGAGGCCAGAAGACTGGGCTTTCCCACAAACCTTCTCCCCCGCTGGAGTTTCCCTCTTCAGGAGACAATGTCCCAGCAGTGAGCTCCCATCCATAACCTGGGTGGCCTCCTTTCCTGGTGTGACAGCCTCTGCTGTTACACCCGGAGCTTTGCCACCTGCAGTGGGGACCCCCCTTTTTTACACATTCCCTGCTGAACTTCCCAGGGCAGCCCCCAAACCTGGCCTTTCCCGTGGCACAAGCTTCCCCCAACCTGGAAAAGTGATCTGCTGCGGTCTCGCTAATGCAAAGCTCCTTAAAGAAAGCAGCCTGCAGGTGGATTGTCTCGCTGTGGCCAATGTGTAAGATAAGAGCAAGAAGAACACCAGGAAGCTGCCTGGTAGCTGAGGAGGTGTGTTTGGAAAGATCTCCTGATCAGAAAACCTGTCCTGGTTCTGCAACACAGCTGCCGCTAAGCCCTGTGGAAGAGGAAGGTCGGTGCTCTTTGCAGGGGTTGGTCTGTGTAGTAGATAAAAGCCTACCATGGCTTTTAGTGGCTGAAATGACCCTGTGTGCTCAGACAGTGGAGTCTCTCACTGGGAGAGGGATGTCCCTTCTTGCTGACAGCCCATGGTGAGACTTATTACAGAAGCACAAGAAGAGTGAAGGTTGGAAGGTGCAATAGCCAGGACACCCTTCCTGCTTTTTCCACTATATGACATGATCATACACAGTGAATATATTATCTGCCATGTATAATTTTTTTAAATATTCAGCCAATGATCAAATTTTCAAAATTTCAGTTTTTCTGAAAAAGACGGTGGGAAACGCTTTCCTGCTCCATCCACCAGAAGGGGAACTATTTGTGAAAAAAATTAATACCCGTTGCATGTGAGAGCCTTCCCTATGGCTATATCCCTTCCATTTCTCTGCAGCAAGAAGTGGACCCACCTGCCTGCTCCCTTTGGGGATTTCACAGGCTACCGCAGTCGGAGGAAAGGTCATGGTTTGGTGACCAAGCAGCAGACCAGAGCGCTGAAGGTGCTCAAGTCCATTCCCATGAATAGAGAATAACAGTCAGAAGCAGAACTTCCCAGTGCTGTTCCTTGTGCTGCCACAGGTTTTCTGTGTCATCCCCAACAAGCAGCCCCCTCTTGGTGTTCCCTTGATGTCACATGGACCTAGCGGTGGCCCATCATCCCACAGGTAGTGGGGAAGATTTGTTCGTCAATGTTTGTACAGCAAAGAAGCCTTGCTGCTATCTGTCACACAGCGCCCGTAATACTACCTGAAAACAAATTATATTCGTGCATAATCAAAATCACATCCAGCTCAGCCCTGATTCAAGAATCCTTTTTGGCTGGTGATGATGTCCAGAGCAGAGAGAGCACAGCTTGATTTCCAGAGCCCAGGCTGAGCTGGCAGAGCTGGCAGGTAGAAATATCTTGTTTTGACCGGTAAACTGAGCAAATTTGACATGGAAACCACTGAGGGAGAATAAATATGGAACAACAAGATGTAATTTTTACAGAGGCTCTTTTCCAACGAGAGCTGTACTAGGAGCCTTCCTAGACTTGAAGTAAGAGGTCCTGAGGTCTAGGCAGGGAAATTCAAGCCATGGTAGGTTTGGCTGAGGCTCACCCCTGTCACAAGCACAGACATCTCTAAGTGCACAATTACTTAATGGTACTATTCCTGTAGGACTGCAAAGAGCAGGAGAAGCAGGAAGGGGACGGGGGAAAGATCAGAGAAGAAAAAGAGTTTTTAGCTCTGTCACAGAACCAAGGATAAGTGCCAAAACCAGAAGAATAGCCTATAGGAACTCACGATCAGTGTTCTCCAAACCAGCCTGAAATTCATAGCCTGCTCAAAGCAAACAGTGGTGCTTCTCTGACCGGGAAGAGCTGTGTTTCTTCCTATTTAACAGGAACAGGATCAATGACTGGATCTCCAGAACACCTGTTTATTTGACAGATCTGTTCATGCTACAGGGCTCCACTGTACAACATTTCTCTTTCACACGTATGTGATGTGAATGCCTTTAATGGGCTTCATGCCATCATTAAGCACATCATTGTCTTGTCCGTGTTTCTAGTCATGTTTTAACAAGTGCATGATATTTCACATGAAATATCAAGATATAAATAGACACTTAACAAACCCCACCAAGGGCTATCCGCAAGAATGGATCTGAGAGACTTCCGCACCAAATGCTGTCACTACTGCTAAAGAACCGCATTACATCAGTTCAGCCTGACACTTTAGTAGCCTCCGACTTCTTTTTTCTTTGAACCAGACATAGGTGAGAAAAGTGACATGCACACACAGTCTGTTTTTCATGTAGCAGTAAAACTACAGCATATCCCTCGCCTTTTATATTTCGTGCTATGTGGGTTAAAAACATTTCTCTGCCTAACTGGGATATCGGGAGTCTTAGGAAATGAACAATGCAGATATGTAAAGCTGCTCTGATGAACAGCTCTAGGGCTGTGAGAATATATTTTGAGTAATCAAAAGGACTTGTACTAATGGGTTTTTGCACTCTTTTTACATTTTGCTTTCAGTGGCAGTCCCTCGAAGGCAAGTTTACCGTCAGGAATAGTCTCAGAAATGGTGAGCGTTATGTAGATGTTAATCAAGGAGAAAGACGGGTCCAGGTGAGATGGAAAACATCCACCAGACTGTCTATAAACAGCAATCTGCTTTTAATCAGTTAATTAATTAAGAACTATTCAAATTATTCTGCTAATCAATAACTTGAATGTATTGTATTCGGTCATAAAAAGTCTATGACTAAGAAAAGAGGCAAAATTCATGGAATAAATGCTTTGTTAAAATGATGATGACGTCTTTCTTTTAGAGAGACATCTCAGAGCCCCTCGTTAGCCAAGGTGGGCTACCATGGACCAGCTCCAGCCGTGCTGGAAGGCGGCTGTGTCAGGGTGGAACGGAGCGGCAGGGAAAGGCTCCACCAGCCAAGGGTGAAAAGGAAGGAGGAGGGCACCGGATGCAATTCTCCTACGTGGGATTTGGCACAGACATGAGAATCAACATCTCCTCCAGTTTCTGTGGAAGTATAGAGGCTTAATGAATGACAGCAAGCCTTCACCGGATACTAAATCCAGAAAACTGTGCCTGGTACCACCAAGCACAGCTCTAGGGCAGGCACACAGATTGCTCAGAAGCCCGAGTCCAGTTTGACTCTGGGCTGAGATTTGGGGGAATTCATCTTCATGCTGCCTTCATCACACCACCCAAACTCCCTCCTCTCCTCTCTGTCAGACCTTCCTGTCTCTGAGGGAGGATAATAAGGATCTTGTGGGGCCACGGATGAATGCACAAATATCCTCAACATGCAGCGAGAAGTTCGCAAGCTCCATCACACTGGAGGAAGGGTCTAGTCTGATACTCTAAAATATTATTGCACTCAAAAAAATGCAAGCGAAAACAAAATGGATGAAAGTTATGTGGAAGGATGCCCACTGCTGAATGGATGTTATGGAGCCAGTTCTTAATTAAACAGTCCCCAGGATCCTTGTTCATTCCTTTTCCTTGTTCGATAGAGGATGGATTTGCTCTGAGGATGACGCAGGATTATATACCAGCGGATAGTGCTGACAGTGGGGTCCCTGCCTGATCTGCTGAAGAAGCTGATAGCCATGCGGTGAGTGAGGGGGAGGCATCCAGGAAAGAAAAGAAGATGTTTGTGTAGCCGAGTCCTGTTCTCCACGACTGGAAGTACCACAAGGGGTTCCCACGTGCTCCTTCCTGTGCAAGTCACCTAAACCTCACAGGTTTTCGTGAACTCTGCCTGTCTCTCTCTTGGGGCACTGGGGCTGAGCACTCACAGCTGTGGCTGAAATCAATAGGAGCTGTGCTTTGAACATGCTGTGTGCTGACTACAATGCTGCTAAGTATTCTGGAAAATCAGGTGTTTTGGCTGGGCACCCCACAGCAGGGGTTACTTTTGACTCCTGGGAGGGGAGGTGTGAACACGTTCGTGCTGTACTGGTGTGCTTGACAACAGCTATAAAAACCAGCTAATTCTGTGTTATTAGCAGTTCTGAATACAGAGCAGTCAAGAAAGCGTGGGTCCAAGATGGTCTTTGCCTGCTCAGTCCCAGGCTTTTTATCAGACTTGCGTCTCACTCCGGTCTGCCTCAACCTGTCTTAATCACCTGCCTTGGCCACCTCAGCTAGTCCCCACTGCCATGCTCCCAGCCTGTCCCCCTCTCGAATGAAGGGAACAAGAAAGATCAGCCCCATGTGTAAATGTCACCTCTGGTGTGCTCCGTGCAGGTGTTCAGGAGGAAGCGACTGTTAGACCTTGCCTCCTGATGCACCTGCAGAAGGGAACCAAATACAGCTCCAGGGAGCAACCCCAATTCTGGCTTTTCTGAAGTCCTGAGTGTCTGACTTTACAGCCTCAAAGTCCTTTTTACAGCATGTATTTCCTATAAAAAGAGCAAAGTGAAAAAAATAGAAATTCCATCATGTGGCAATGTGTTAACATCCACATATGTCCCAAGAAGGACTGGATCCTTTCATTTCCTGCCACTTCAGTTAATGAAGTAAGACACAACAGCAGGAGGTTGTCATCTTCCTTCTGGATTAGCCCTAGAGAAGATGTGACCCATGGTCTGGAGCCAGAAGTCATGTAAATGGGGGAGGAAGTGGGTGCTGCACATCTGCAACCAATTTTACTGACCAAGAACATCCTTTTCTTCACACTCTTTCACAGGAAGGAAAGTAAGATTGCTGGCAGGCGTGGTGGCATATCCACCTTCCCTTTGGCCCTGGGTGACACTGGGTTTTGCAGACTTCTCCAGACAGCTCCTGCCTCTCCTTCCTCAGTTTACTCCTTTCCTCCCCTCTGATCCATGTTCCCGCCTCTGCTTTCAAATCCAGAGCTGCTCCTCAGCCCTGCCTGGGTGTAGGGAAGGAAGGATGATATTTCCCGCTGTAATAAGGCTCTGTGAAGCGCAGCATTTCAGGTTAACCCAGTGTCCAGCTTTGGGCAATTTCTCCTGCGGTCAGTGAAGGAGATGGCCCTGGCGGGAGGAATGCTCTCCTGCTAAGTCTCAATTCCCTGCCCCACAGCATGCAAAACAGTTGGCTCAAGGCATCTCAAAGGTGTAGGGAAAATTGAATCTGGCTGCTCTGAGATTAAAACATTTTTGCCACAGACAGGGAGGAGAAGAGAGCAGGAGAGCTGGGGACTAAGCCCTAGAAATGTAGATTTGCAGCTCCTAGTGGCCCCAGGGCAGGTAGCCCAGGACCAGCGCCTGCCCCCCTGCAGGGCTGTCCCCTTCCCAGCCCCACGCCCTGGCCCTGCCGCAGCAGCACCACCACCCTGGGAAGCTGCACCGGCACCAGAGGTGGTGGGACCACAGCACTAGTGACAGCCAGGTCGCTGGTGGCCCTGGGCCCCCGCCTACCACACACGCACCTGGGCCAGCCCTGCTGGAGGTGCTGCCAGCTTCACCTCCCAACAATTTAGGAGAGGGAAAAAGCCCAGCACGTACCCGCCTCAGCTCGTTCTCAGAAATATCTGAATCATTTTGCCTAAAATTTCCCCCTTCCCCTTCGAAAAGTCAAAGCAAGCTAGCTGCACGGAAAAAAACAGAACCACTGTGGCCGAACCTTATACGCAGTAGAAAACAGGGACATTTTCAGGAAGCCTTAACAACGTGCGATACCACCAGCCTCGACTACGTAAGAAACCAAATTGCCGTTCCTTCCGGTTCAGGATCACCAAGACCAGCTGTTTCCCAGCCACACAGGGCTGGTGGGCCAGGGCTCGGGCCCCCCTCTGCCTCCTGCCGCATTCGTGCCAGCCAAGGCGGCCGCTCAGCCTGCCAGCCCCGCCAGTTTCGGAGCCCTGAACTACTGACGACGCTTCACTGCAACACTTTATGCATCAGCAATCATTTATTTTTACAATTCTGGGTTTCAAGTGATGCTGTTACGCAGGGGAGGGCTGAGGATTTAATCCCCAGGCCCACTGAATTTGGAGTGGCCTTTGAAGAAGAAACGCGGGGGAAAGAGCAGGACGTGGGGGCAGGCTGGGTCCCCAGGAGGGTGCAGGTGTGATGGAGCAGAGGGGGGCTGAGGGCAGGAGAGGCAGGGGAGAGAAAGGAGGGAGGCCAAGATATTGCGGCTAAGGAGGGGTTTGGGTGTCAAAGGAGAGGGGCGAGACTGGGCGAGGGTGACGAGAGCTGGGAAGCCAGCTCCATGCCGCAGGGCAGATGAGGAACAGGACACAGGCTTCTTTCAATCCAAGACCCCCAAAGAACCAATTCTCCCTAGGAAAATTTGAACTAAAAAATGGGGCAGGGAAAGCTGTTGGATCCACAGGCATGGAAACATAGGATTTACTATGTAATCCTGAGGGCTTCCTGGTCATTCCTTTTTCACCAGGCATTCTCAGACACTGTGCACACCACCCAGGAGAAACACTAGGAACCCCACGCTCCAGGTGGGGACAAGGAGCAGAGAATGCCCTCGCCTTGCTTTCGGCTAACAAGACCTGTAAATGATGCTGGGAAACCATAAAAGGTCCCCGTTCCATCCGCTCCTGGGAAGCGGAGCCGTCCACCTGAAACTCGCAAAGTTTTGGGTTGGAAGTGTTGCACCAACAGAGAGCAGCTGAGTCACTGAGCTCGAGTGGGATCCTCCTGCCATTCCTTCATTGCCTTCTCTACCCTGGGGCAATACAGTCTTCCTTTGCTTTCTTTTTTTTTTTTTTCTTTCTTTTTTTTTTCTCCTATGGAACTAATGCTTCTGAAAGTAAGTGCCTAAGAGCACTTACACGAGCAGGGTGCTGCTCTGAAAGCTCCCGTGGCACTGCAATGCTTCCCAGAGCTCATCTGCAGCGTTCCCTGCTCATCCAGTCCTAAATCGTGAGCGTCCTGCTTGCCTTACTGTGACCTGGCTAGCAACAAGCCCACCAAACAGTGCCCCCCATACTATCCATCCCCCAGGCCAGTGCCGGCTGGATGACACCCACCTGCGATTTGATCTCCCTGTGAGATACGCTGCCCTGCTCCCCCAGAGCTGAGTGGTCTCCCCAGCACACCCTGCCAAAAGACCTCGCTCTGCACCACTGCTGATCTTGCAGTACCAGGACAGACATCTCCCTCTTCAGCAGACCAAGAGCCCTGGCTGGATCTTCCTCCTACTCTACAGATCCCTCCTCCAAGATCCCCACCACAATCCTGGCCAGACCCCTTAGACCCGCTTTGCAATGGCCTCCCGTCCTTTCAGTCCCAGGCCACCTCCTTGCTCAGCCCATGAAAACTTTGGGCTTTGTGGTCCCTACATGTCCCACCCTTCCACTGTCCCACATCTCTCCAACCTGGTGTGCTACTCTAGGGCTTGGGGGATTGTGTCTGAGAAGTAAGAAGGGATCGTCCAGGGCTCCCCAGGCCAGAAGGGTTATCACTTGTGCCCCAAGGACTGATGTTCCTGCTGGCGTTGAAACACCAGCACCTCCACCCCACCTCACCTTGTGCCTGACCCCCTTGGACTGCCCCACTGTCCTGGGTTGGCTTTCTAGAGGAGTTGCTCCCAGATTTTTCCATCACCCCCACATGGGTCCAACTTTCCCCCTTTCTCCCGTGTGTCTCTCCATCCAGCCCAGCTCCCCAGATGAGCAAGACACACTCATTGCCACAGCACCACCCCTGAGAGCCGACCTGCTCATCCGCCTAATGGGTTTCCAAGGGGGTGGGGGAGAGGGGAGGAGAGCGAGTGGCTGACGCTTCTCAGCCACTCAGCTCGGCCTAGAGCTAACGAGGCATCTCAAAATTAAAAAGTGAACTGCAATCCCCAGCAGGCCTGTCCTCCTTTTGGCATTAGTCGGAGTTCTCTTTCTCTCTCTCCCTAAAAAAAAAAAAAAAAAAAGAGGACTGGGGAGCTGTGAGTTGCATTTGGAGCCGTTGAAGCACCACGTCCCGGGGACAGTGGGGGTGCTGGGACTAAGTGGGCAGCCTGGGGCTGCTGTGCCATGTAAGCACTGGCTCTCTTAGAAGGGCTGACATCTGCAAGATCTGCCTCGCCATAGCAAATGGTACACAGGAACAGGCTCTTCCAGACCCTCTGCACCCAAAGGTCCCCAGCTCCCTCCTGCTCTGCCGGCAGAAACCAAATGGTGGTGGGTGCATGGAGGAGGAGTCCCAGGCTGTGGAGGTGGCACCCTGCCCGCAGGGCTGAGCCGGGGGGCAGGGGGGGACAGTGCAGGGGTGATTGCCACCAGGCACCGATGTGGGGGAAGGATGGCAAGAAGGAAATAACGCTCCTGTTGGAGGAAGAGATGGGGAAAGCGAGCAGGGAAAAAGCAGAGAAGGAAGGAAGGGAGGGCAGCCTGCTTTATCGCTTTTGTGGGCTGCATTTCTCACATGGCAATCTGCTTGGTAAAGACCTTTCTCTGCCTCCCCGTCTGGGGTGCCCATCACCGTCTGCGCTGATTTTCCTGCCCTCAATGCCCTCATCCTTGAGCGGCAGAGGGACAAGTGTTCTGGCTTGTAGAGGTGCTCTCTGGAGCAGCTCAGCCTGGCTCACAAGAAGCTGAGTGGTAGCTGCTTTGTTCCAGTCCTGTCCACTCCTCCTGCCTCTCCAGCCAGACCCCTTGGTCACTGCTGGGCCAGCCCCGAGACAGCCCCATGCTGTTCCTCCAGGGCAAACGGCTCTAAGAGGGACCTGTCACCCCTCCAAGACGCTGACTCGGCTATTTGCGGCTCACCCTAACTGGTCTTCCCGGGGCAAGAGCACAAGTGGGCGAAGAGCGCTCGCCTCCCCCAGCAGAGATGGCTTATACCCATCTTGCCCAGCTGGAAGGCAGCTGAGGGGTGGCAGGATGGTCCAAGCGGAGCACGAGGTGGGATGCGGGGCAGTGTGCTGGAGGACAGCCCAGTCCTCAGGGTGCTGGGACTGGGGTTCAGTCCAGTCCCCCGCGTCCCTGAGAGATGGCAGGTCTGCGTGCACAGCGCTTCCAGGGCTTTGCCCAAAGTCTGCCTTTTCCAGCTGCACACAATTTATTAGGGGGAACTTTGCCGTCTCCACAACAGGGCTGTGGATGAATTGGAAGCCACAAAGGGTTAGACACATCCCACTGAATTTTTCCCAGGAATGGATTTGGCCCAAAATCTCAGAGAACTGGTGAGCTCTGGGGACAGTAACGGTCCAAGGAAACTTCCACCCCTTTGCCCTGGGTTTGTAATGCTAATGATCTCCAGCTTTCAGACGCACCTCTCAGCCCGCCCTTCCCTCATCTGTTAATGCTGCAGGGGAAATTTTGTCCAGATAAGGTTACCCTCAAGGGGAGGGTGCCAGACTTGCTGAGAGTTGGGGCATCCCTGCACGCTGAGCACCACTGGTGCCACCTGGGACGTCACACTCACGAGCAGAGAAAAGGACAAGAAAGGGTCAAAGGCAACAGTGAGACGAGTGCAGGAAAGAGGGTTACCACCATCTGTCTATTTCCCTGCTTGAGTGAAGGAAAATGCAGTTTGTACTTTGGGAATTCAGAGTAAAATCAAATGAAATGCAATGGTTGCCCAAACCCATCCATTTTACAGTCAGGAAGGACGCAGTGCCTGCCGAGCCCAGCCCGTGCTCCGCACCGACCTGGCAGGATCAGCAGCATCGCCTGCACCGAGCCCTGCGCCGCCTTGCCCAGGCTGAAGGAAAGGGGTGATCCGTGTCCTGGGGGGGCGGCTGGCTGCCCCAGGGACCTGGCATCAGAGTACACGGGCTGTGAAATGGACCTGGGCTGCTGGACCTCCAGCCCCACGGCTCCCCGCTGCACCCCTCTGCTCTGTGCCTCTGCGGAGCCAGATCGCCTACTGTTTTACTCGATCATAATCATCTCAGTGGCTTACAAGATGGTTTTCTTGCAGTTTTTATGTCGTATCTGCAGTTCTTCCCCTCATAAAATGTGACTGCACCAATTCCCGTGGTTGGGACTGGTCAGCTAATAGGGACACTTCACGTTTCCCAGATAGAGCCTTTAAATCAAATCCATGTTCAACGGAGAGAAGGGAGAGGGGGAACCTCTGTTTCCTTGCAGAGCGCTGCAAGCCTCCCCACAGCGTTCCCCACTGCACTGGACTGACCTGTGCACTACGGAGGGACGAGCATCTCCCCCACTCCACAGTCTTCCAAGAGGAAGCGTGGTGCTTCCACTCAGTGCTGCTGCCTTGAAAGCCCCTGCTCCACGCCGGAGGAGAGGACGATGGTGAGGGCGGTGGGGACAGCAAGCACGGGCAGGGAAGGCAATCTCTGCCAAAGATAAAGGGGCGGTGAGTAAATGGGGGCAGGTTTGGGTGGGGTGCAAGGAAACCAGAGGTTTCAGGGAGAGATGAGTTCATTCAT
This sequence comes from Larus michahellis, assembly GCF_964199755.1. Taxonomy (NCBI): domain Eukaryota; kingdom Metazoa; phylum Chordata; class Aves; order Charadriiformes; family Laridae; genus Larus; species Larus michahellis. The sequence goes on from NC_133904.1 coordinate 45,231,269, forward strand.
GGGGTCATGGGAAACTGGAATACACTGAGGTGACTTCAAAACCTGAAGAAATCAGTGGGAATATTCACCCACCCCCACTTTCAAGGAACTCTGCGTCAGGCCCTTTGGGAGAAAACATGGTGATACCCTTGTATCACCGTGGACTTGGCCCTGACTTCTCTCTCCCTCGAGAGCAAAAGCATGAATGTGCTTCCCAGCAGTCATCTGGAGAAGGACAACTCGATGTGGTTCCTGTGCTCCTGCAGGCTGAAGATCCCCCAACTCAACACATCTCCTCGTGAGAAGGAAATAGCATTGCCCAGAAAAGACTGAAAACAGCCAAGCTTGGCAGGCTGAAGCCAGAAGTCCTCCAAAACCCCTCCTTGTGTGGTCAGCTGTGGTTCTCCATTGCCTGCTCCCCTCCAACAAAGGGCCTCAACTGTACCCTGGAGTACGATGGTACCCACGGATTACTTCATGTTTCATCTTCACCAGGACAACAAAGAGAAGGCTCTTCCCCTTCTCACAAGAGAGGAATTGCAGATCCTCACTTCTCCTACTGAGTAAGTGTCGAGGCCACCAGCTCCCCAGGGAATATTTTATCCCATATTGCTGCTGAGGGGGCAGCTTGGCAGACCAGCTGACATGGACCGAACGGACAACCCAACCATCTGCAGGGAAAACAGCTAAAAAACCTGGCATTGGGCACAGAAATGGAGGAGGGTGACCTGTTATCTGCAATGGAGGAAAGTTTGAAGTAGAGGAAAAGCAGAGTGTCCCCGTCCCAGCAAAACGTTCCCAGAAACATCCCACCACGGGCAACCCCCCAGCTGTCTGCAGAAATTGGTTATGGCAGGAGGAGAGGAGCTGGTGGGAGGAGGGGGGAACCAGGAGGCGAGAAAGAAACATGAGGGAGAAGGCAAGGAGGAGATGGGGCTAGCAAACAGCATGGCGGGGAGAAATCAAGTGTGAGCATTTCGCGAGGTCAGTGTGTGTTGCGAGCAGCCGAGCCGGCAGCACAGACACGCGACAGCCCCCGTGCTCTGCTCCCCGCGACCAGCCATCACCATACCTCCAAAGTCAGGCCTGAGGCGGACGTCATAGCCCTTCAGCAGTTTGTCCACAATCTCTTTCACCACAGAAATATTCCCAGTGGATGGGCTGAAAGACAAAAGAAGAGAGTCCTCGTCATCCCAGGTGCCACCATCCCTGCGGGAGGGGGTCCTGTCTGGGCAGCACTGCCAGAGCATCCCTTGTGCCCCATGGCACCAAGGCGCCCGTGTGTGCTACAGACACCCAGCCGTGGGCACAGCCTCCCCGTTTCCTTTCTCCTCTTTTCTGTCCCTGGTGCAGCTCTTGCCCCTGGCCTGCACACGAGCCCCGCAGGGATGCCAGGTGTCCTGGGCCATCCTTGGGGATGGCACAGGAGTCTCAGCAGGTATTTCGGCTCCTCTTCTGCGGCTCACCCCAACTCCTGGGTACTCCAAACTCCTTCCCCCCGTGCTCCCTCCTGGTGCTTGTCTGCATCCCAGTGGTCCCACTGGGCTGGTGCCCCCCTCAACGCGGGCACCATTCACTACGCGCACCCTCTCCCTGGCCACCAACTGGCACACTTGGGGTGCCTCGCTGTGCCCTGCCCGTAGGTGGGTGAGCACACACGCGCGCACACAGAGGCAGAAATGATCCTTTCTGTTCCAGCAAGGCGTGCACGGGGCGGCTGCAGCCTCCCCCTTCCCCTGCCACGCCGGGCACTTGGTCCCACTCCCGCACCGCACAGCACAGGCTTGTCACACGCTGAGGTCCCCACTGCAGGGCTCCCCCCTCCAGCAGGTGCCCTGCACTGTCACACATCCCAGTGCAAGCCCTGCCTCTCAGTGACCCAGGTATTTCTTCATATTATTGAAGTAAAGGAAAAAAAACTGCTCCTCTTCTCCTATGGCCTCAACATACGGCTGATCTTTGGCACGTAAAAATTCATCTTCTGTCACACGGCATCATGGTGACTTCTTAGCAACGCAAATTAAGAGACAGAGATAGAGAAGGAGAGTCCATCTTTTGCTCTCTGTGCCAGGGCAGGGCAGCGATCCTTTCCCCCCCAGCCCTCTGATTTGCAGGAAGGGGGGACAGCCATCCTCGCTAACACTGATCCAGCTCCTCCAGCCATTTCAGCAAGAAGGAAGCTCCCTCTAATAACAGCCCGAGAGCTAAAGCAAAACTGAAGGTGGGAAACCAGAAAGCAGAGGATGCTAAAAATACTGAACCTATTCAGGGCTGCGGGGTATATAGGTTTTCTGCCTGAAAACCCAGCCTCTGTGCCACCCTCGTCCCCTGCTTTGCATGAGAATGGAGACCCTGCCGGTGACAACTGCTGCTCTTTGCAGTCACCCACCACAACAGCATGTCTCCCTGTCAACACCGCCTCCCACATCCATCCAAGTCAGGCTGGAAAGCTGCAGCATAGCACTGCCTCTGCCAGCCAGCCCCGTGCCTCGCCGGACACTGGGGTTTGCGCTGACACGTCCGTGTGTCTGCACATACACAGACAGACAGACACACAGACACACATGCTCTCCTGACTGTACGGAGGATGTACGGACTTTCCTGCCTGTGCACACGGACACGCAGACACACGAAAGCGCTGGAGCTCAAGGGTACAGCTGTGAAATGTGCACAAACGTGGGTGTGCATGTGTGCGACCACATCCGAGTCTGCGTGGGGGTGACTGTGGGTGCAGACCTTGCCCCATCAGGTTATGACGAGACCCTGGGCTGTGGACACATTTGATGCAGGAGCACAGAAACAGGCATTTGTGGGTGCCTGAGGCTGGGTTCCCAGGTGCCCAGACTCTCTGTATCGGTGTGGGTGGAGGCATGTGGGACCACTGGGGAGTCTGGGCATGCGTTAAGGCTCTGGATGCACAGTCTGTGTATGTGCAGAGATTTCTCAACCGAAGAGGGATGTGCAAATAGGAGACAGAACACTTCCCAGGCCCAGCTTTGGTGCATGGACAAACCGCTCAGCGCTTGTACTGGGCGGGGGGAGTGTCTGAGCTGCATTCCTGAGCATGCAGTTTACAGGGGTACAGCTCTTCGTTGCATTGCTTTATTCACTGTAAAAAGGCCAGAGAGGTGTGCACAGGTGGACATTTTCAGAACACCATGTCTAGGCTTGCAAGGTCCGCCTGAACCTGTGGATTTCTATGCAGGTATGTGAGGTTTTGCAATGTTCTTGCCTATTTATGCTCACTGTGGATTAACAGCGGGCACCAACATTTGGTCATCTCTAGACAGTCATTCCTAGGTACACAGATTTCCATTTTTATAGGTTTCCATGTTCATAATATAGACACTATGCATTCCTCAAGGAATTTAGACACTTCTGTTTAGCTTCATGCAGGACAAACTCAGGAAGCAGTGTTACCTTCTTAATTTAGGCAAGGGAATTGAGGCAGAGACAGCAACCAATGTGCCAGGGGCCCTGCAGAAAGGGGCACAGTGGGAAGCGGGATTTAGGGGCTCTTTCCTCCTCCTCAGCTACAAGGTGGCCCAGTGAGGGCATAAACTGGCATCCTGATTAAGGCCAAGCTCTCTCTGTGCTCCTTTTGATCCAAAAAGCCACATCCCTCCCGCTTGAACAGGCAAGTTGTGCATTCGCCCAGCTGTGGCCGAGCAGCTGCGTGTAAGTGCTATTCCTGGCAAATGTGGGTCTGCATCCGCTTAGGGAGCACGTACAGCCAGCCTGTGAACTGAATTTTTGAATACCGTGTCCCTGACCCTCCGTGCTTTGCATATACGCTACACTTGCAGCCAAACAGCTACATACATGCGCACCGTGCTGCTGGCTGGGATGTGTGGGAGTAGCTGAAGGCATGGGCACATGGGAGAGTGTTTTGTCTCCAAGGTGCGCACAGATACACATGCAGACTATGGGAAAATATCAGTCCAGATACAAACACACATGCAAGGACACGTCTGCGCAAAGGCTTTTGATACGGGCATTGCTCTTTACATGTTTGCTTGGACACTACGCGTGCCCGCGTCTGTGTCCACGCACAGTGGAAGCGTGCATGAATGGTGTGGGTGAGGTGGGCACGAGTCTGCGCGTGTGCATGTTTATAACTGTGGGAACATCAATCTTTGTATATACGGATCCGCAAGGCTGTGGCGGGGACCTGCATGTGTGCGTCGGGGACGCGCTGCTCAGCGTGCACGGCGGAGCAAGGGAATGCCACAGCTCCCAGCTCCCTCCCCAGCAGACTTCAGCACAGAGGTACAAACCCACCTGTGTGAGGAGGGAGGACGAGGAGGAGCAGGCAGCGCTACTCCCGTGTGTGAAGGCAGCGGATAAACGCCCGCCATGGGAGCAAACAGGTGTGCTCTGTGCACCTTGTCCAGGCTGGACGGATGCCTGGATTGCTTGGATCACTCAAGGCGTCTACCAGGAACAGCTGCAGCTCGCGTATGCGGGGTATCAGTGCAAACATTGACATGGCTACGCGCAGAGCAGGTAAAGCGTGCTGCGCTCTGTAGGTGTGTTGCGATACACGTGTGTGCACCCGAACGGGCACGGATGGATGCGCACATGCAGGGATGCATCTGAGTGGATCACAGAGGATTATGTTGCATGCCATAAATCTGCGTGGAGGCACAGGCGTAGGCATCGCCTCCCGTACACGGCAGAGCCAGGGCTTTGGTAGGGGCACAGGGCGCTCGGATGCGAGTGTGGCTGCGTGTGTGCCGTGTGCGTGTGCAGGCACAGGCATGGCCAAGGCAGCCCTGTGCCGGCTGCGTATGCAGACAGCTCGGTGCCGTGCACTCCATCGGCTCCTGCCGTCACCATGTTCCCCAGCAAAACGCTTCATTTTGCCATTTTTCCTCCAGATCGTGTACCAGGGAGGTGGGGGGGGGGGTGGGGGTGGTGGTGGGAGGGGGGGCGACGACACACACACACGACGCGCTGCAAGTGGGCTGCGAGGTGGGCTCCGTCTGCAGCCTGCTCCACATCTCATGTATGAGCATCCCTCCTCCCCCTAAAATGACACGGGCTGGGAAATAACAACAGCAGGCAGCAGGGGAAGCAATTTGGGGAAAGAACCCCCACCCCTTTCCCACATACAGATTGATGGAGAAAACCCCAAACAAAACAAACAAATCCTCTATCAACCCCCCTGTCCCCGCAGCCTGGGATCGCAATCCTTACCTTTGCGCACAGCAGGCGAGACAAAGAGCTGCTAAAGCAGAGACAATTCCACTCAATCTGTCTGCCTGAAATGTCCACATTTCCACAAAGACGAAGGAGGAAAAAAAAATCTTTGGAGGGGAGGGGAAAGAAGGATGGATCTTCTGAAATCCCCCTCCAAAAAAAGGGGGGGAGGGAAAAAAGAAACAAGCCCCCCCCAGTTAATGATTTCCTAGAGAAAAAGAATGATGACAAAAACTAAAAAATGTGGGGGAAAAATATCCCCCCCCCCTCCTTCAGTGCCAGTCAAAGAATTCGTTTCTTCTTCCTTTCAGCATCCTCTCAACAAGAGACATCCTCTGGCAATGGAGAAAATCCCAAGAGAAAGAAAAATAAAATGCCCCAAAATGGGCTCAGCACAATGTGAAATCGAATCTCACAGGTACGCGGAAGATGGAGAAGAAGAAAAAAAATTTAAAAAAAAAGAAAAAGAAAAAGAAAAAAAAAAGAACTCAGTGTCCCCTGAGCACTCCACTTGGATTATTTTTCCTCCTGCTCTTTTGCCATCCGGTTCTGCAGATGTTGCATGGCTCCTGCTACCCACCTTCAGAGAAGAGGAGGAGGAGAAAGAGAGAGAGCGTGTGTGTGAGTGTGTGTGTGTGTGTGTGTGTGTGTGTGTGTGTGTCTGAGGGGGGGGGAGGTGTGAGTTATCTAGCAATATGATTTTATTCTGGATTTTACCTACTTGCTGTCCTCTCCCTCGTTATTTTCCGAGAGGGAAGGGGAAGAAACCCAACCCCACTCTGCTGTTTTGGGGGGGTTTTTATTTATTTTAGGGAAATCTCAGTCTCATCACTTGGAAGGTTTGGGGCTTTTCTGAAAGGGTTAAAAAAAAAAAGGAAAAACAAATGCAGCCCAGTAAATAAATAAATACATATATGCATGTGTAGAAAATAAATAAATCCCTGTCTGCGGAAGGCGCTGCTCTCCGAGGGAGGACTGGATGTCTCCCTAGTGCTGTTGCCGCAGCTCCTGTGGAGTTTTGCTGCTCATTGCAAAGTCACAAGAGGAGGGGAGGAGAGAGGGAGTTTGTGGATGGGGAGGGGGACTCTCCGGGCAAATTGGGATCCTGACGTCATGGCTGACAACATTAACCCCTGCTGGCTTGCAGTGGGGATTTTTTTTTTTTTTTTTTTTTTTCCTTTTTTTCCCAGGGAGGTGGGAGCAGGGGAGGGGATGGGAAAGGTGATGGCATTTTGGCAAGCGGGGGGGTTGCGCCTGGGCAAGAGTGGCTCAGCTGCAAGCGGTGATGGGTGCTGTGGTTGTCTGAAATAGTCTGATCAGCAAAGGCTGAGCTTCTTCCTTCAGCCACAGAGATAAAAAAGAAGGTGATGTGCTGAGACTCTCTCTATGCTACGGGGCAGGGTGGCCTGGTGGCCTTCTCCTGGGGGAGATCTGAAGCCTCTGGTGGGGCTGGAGACTTCCGCAGGCTAGGGAAGCCCAGCTCAGCAGGGATGCTCAGCTTTCCCTGGAGGGTGCTGTATTATGGGTACGATACAGTTTGTGGGGAAAAGGGAGCCTGAACTTCCAGAAATGCTGCTGAGGATCATCTGGTGCTGTGGCTTTGTCTGCTGAAATGGTAACAGCCATTGAAATATTCACAGTCACAATCTCCTGTGCATCAGACTCTGAGTTTTATCCTAGAAAAATAATATAATTAAGGAGTTTTACACCTCTACATCAGGCACGCAGTAAGGTATTTCCATGGAGGATTTTTTCCTAGGAAAAAGAAGAGACCTGGAAGCACTTTGAATGCAGAGCAGAAGCCATGGCCCGAGGAGGAAAGGTCTGAGCTCTCACACCAGGACCGTCCTGGATGCTGTCTTCTCTGTACCTCCCTGGCAGCCCCGAGCAGACCCTCCCAGCAGGTAAGTCTCCTCTCCTCTGGTGCTGGCTGACACCTATGTGTGGATGGTCTCCAAAGCTGTCTGGGCCAAGAGGGCAGAGCAGGGGTGTCACTGCAGCTGGGCAGGATGAGGACCAAAATGCCTCTGAAGGGGCACAGGGCAATGCGCAGCGGCTGCCAGGCAGTACCCTCGTCCTGCCTTTCTCTGCGGGGAGATCTGCCCCAGCTGGGTAAATCCTTGGCTCTGGGGTTCAAAATGCTCACTTCCCTCATGCTTGGCATGGCTCTTTGTGGTTTCCTCATCAGAGACATGCCACAGATCAGGTATTCTGCATCCCCTTCTCCCACAAAGGGGGCTGGAGGATGACCATTTTTAAGAGCTTCCCCATTACAAGCCGGACTGAGCTATCGTGATGCAGAGACACCAAAACAAGGAAAAGCTGGGTTGTGTGATGCACTGTCCTGGTGTTGCAGCTTGGGCCATCTCCCCCATGGCTCCTGTCACAGCAGGGAGGTCCTGGGGGCAGCCAGTATGTGAGGCTTGTGGGGAAGAGGAGCACTGCAGGAAGGTTTTGCATCTACAACAAGGCTGTGCTAGAAAGGGAGAGGGGAAAAAGTCTTCTCTGCTGCTGAGGGTGGTGGAAAATGATCTCTGCTTGGTTTAGAGCCTGGACCACCCCTGCTCCTCCAGACTTCTGTGAGTTAAGCTCAGAGCAGTGATCTGCCACTGTGTTTTCTCGCAGGCCGAAGCATCTAAGTGGCACTTGTCACGTACCAGTGAATGTGTGTGGAGTCAGGGTCTGGGATGCAGCACGCTACCCACGGGCTTTCACCACAGACCTCTCGCTGTGGCCTCCCAGTTAGACGCAGGGACTCGACCATGACATCCAGCTATGGCTGGTGCTATTTAGCTGCATTGTAGCCCCAAGCAACTGCTGCCTGTCTGCCAAAGCACTGCGCTGGCTGCTGTGCCAAGGATGTGTGCCCTCAGGATGTCCCCTAGCTTCCATATGCCCTGGTGTCATGGGCACGACACGCTTCGTCAGCTCCCCTAGAAGCTTGTGGCTCCCTGATTCCTGTGGCTGGGGGCTTCACCTTTGCTAAAGGGTTGTGGGGAGGTGGGCCAAAGTAATAGGGTTTCCCTGTGTGCCTGTTGAAGGTGAGGAACCAGCCCAGCAGATGTGGGCTGTGCTGGGTCAGGCTCAGCCCCACCTTGAAAAGCAGCCGGTCCCACCATTTCCACAGGGCAGTTCGTCTCCTCTGTGCGGTGACTTGTGCCTCACCCGGTGTGGCTGGCTCCACAGTGCAGGGCGCAGCCAGCCGTGGCATGGATATGCCGGGGTCCTGCAAGATCTCTCCATGTGCATGTGTGCCACCAGGAGCCCTGAGCCCGGGATGAGCCGCCCTGGCTCCTCTCAGGTTGTACAGGTACGGTATTTACCGCTGCTGCTGCCGGTAGCACACAGGTCTCCTGGCAGCAGTGTGTTTCTGAAGCACTTATTCTGAATTAAGCTGCTGGGTACCAGTGAGGAGCTCCTGGGGAGACGAGAAGCACTTGCCTCTGCCAAAGCTCTGGGCACCAGAGGCCCCATTTAGCCCCTCCTGGGCCCTTCCGCTCCTGCCTTTTCTGTCCCCTTAGCACTGCTCTCTCCCACCAGCTGTGAGCGCGTGTTACTGGCAAAAAGGTAAGTGGAAAGCAAATGTCAGAGGCATACATGAAGAGGAAAAATTATGCTCACAAATGGTGACATTTGTGCTTGCAAGTTCACCCAGTCGGGAGCAGAAACCGTGTCACATGAATTATCTGACCACTCAGCCACAACGGGGAAACTTTGGAAAGCCGGTGGCTTAGCAGTGAATGCATTCAAAGAAGCTGTTGTGTGCTCTTGAATAATCTACCTGAAGCCATGTTCATGAATAAAGGACTGCTTTGGAATTAGTCACCCATCTCTGCTGAGTCTCATTAAAGCTGATGCACATTGATATGTGATGATGCTCACTGAGGTGTTTGTTTCTTGCTCTCTGGGAGATGGCTGTCCTTGAGGCCCTCCCAGAATCCCAAATGCTGGGTCTCCCTCCCCTGCTGGGGGCTATCCGCTTTCCAGTGAGAGCCCAGCAACGGGTTTTTCTGAAGTTCATATACTGAGTCCAAAAAAAAGCTGTGAGAGGCTGCTGGAGATGACATGCTGTGGCTGTAATCACCCTGAAGAGGCCATGGAGGATTGTGTTCGTGGCCATTTGCTGGCCTCCTAACAAATAATTCATTTTCACTCCTCTCTTACTTGTTGCTCTGCTGCAAGCTCCATACCCTGACCGCCCTTCTTATCCTGTGGCCACCGCTGACTCCAAGTTGCAGTCAGTGTGACGGTGTTGTGCCAAAAGCCTCTACAGATCATGGCTTATGTCTACAGGCAGTGCAATTTCCTGTTTTAACTTTTTTTTCCACCCCTTTTTTTTTTTCTTTTTTATTTTTTTCTCCACGATGTCTTACGGTTGAGCACTTGCTTTGTCTTCATCTGTGTGCTACCTCTGTCTTTGGGTTCACGGCATGGGAGGGAAGGACCGGTGCTGTCCTGAGGGTTTTGCACGAGCCAAGCAGTGAGGCAGTGAATCAGATTGTCTCTACCTTTTAGCAAACACAGGGAAGGAGTGGGAGGCTGAGCTTTGCCAGCACCAAGGCATGCTTTAGACCTCCTCTCCAAGCATGCAGATGCACTTAGCAAATGGATTCTGGGTAGATATTTCAGTAGAAAGCATCCAACATTAGGAAATACCATCATCAGAACTAGCAATAGGGAGCATCCAAAATACAGGTCCACCAGTACCATTTAGCTGTGTCACCTCTTGCCACAAGGAGATGTCATGTGTCCCTCACAGCAGGGGGGAGCGAGGAGCTCTTTCCCTTGCCATCACTATTATCACATAAGTGCTGCTTTTCCCAAGGGCTTGCCATCAAGGTGGAAAATCTTTCCGGTCCCTTCTTTCCACTGGCAGGATGGCTGGCTCTCCTGTCAAGCCAACAACTCCCAGCAAAAGATGGCTGTTCTTCTAAAGGAGAAAAAGGACAAGAGAAGAGAAAGCAAAACAAACCAGGCACTAAACCAAAAGTTTCAAGTCCTGCAGGAAGGGAGAAAATATTCCGTCTCAGAGCTGGCTCTCCTGTGTCAAAGGTGGAAAACACCCTGAAAGTAAATGAAACGTACCTCATGAGGTGGAAAAAGGGAAGGGCAGAGGCAAGAGAAGCTTTCCCACCCAGTGTAGCACGCAGCCTCTGTCTCCTGCTGCAGCTGTGACCAGGACTGAACTCACCAAGCCAGGGAGCCTTTGCAGATCCAGCAGGAAAGGTTTTCTCGCAAGCTATCCTGCAGGACAAATGCTCCATCAGCAATTACAAGGCCACCTAATCACCCTCAGGCATTGACAAGAGAAGACCACAAGTCACTGCCCCCATGCACTGATGGGGCTGACAGCTACCAGCAACTGCTTGGATACCTGGGTCTGGCGTTTCGGCAGCTCTGTGTCCTCTAACCCACAAATCACTCCTAATGCATTAGTCCAGGAGCCCCTCTGCTTGGATACACCATATGCTAGATGTTACATATTCCTGAGGAAATATCCCAAAGACATAGTTTATATACAGGGTTCCCCATTTTTGCTGAGTTAAATATCCTTCATCACTCTGCAAGATAGTGCAGGCTTCTCCAGAGTCAGTGGAATTGTTGACCATTTTTAGGAACCATAGATGGGTCGACTGGTAAACAGAGCTTTGCATGCAGTCATGTATCTCCTCTGTGCTCAAACCTCTTTTGCTAGAGGATGGAAAGTGTGGAGGGAAGGGTGAAAGGATTGTCTATGGAGATGGGTTTGTGCACCAGCTCCCATTCCAGCCTGTCTTTTAGCTTATGAGGCTGCAGACACAGTCTACTTCAGGCTTTCCTTCACTTCAAAAACGGTATGGCCAAGTGAAGGTCCTTTGATTATGAGAGTGCAGAAGTGCTCTGGTAACTGTGATTGTTGAGAAGGTTTAGCTCCCACATCTACAACGAAAGAACAGCCCTATGTGTGCCAGTCTCCCCATGCTGCAGCCTCCTGCCATGCACAGACAACCTGCAGGGTGACGGTGACACCATGCTGAGTCTGTGTCACAGGGACAATCTCCTCCAGCCATATCTGAAGGCTGGTGATGGGGGAGGCAGGTGAGTCGGGTCCACAGGGCAGTCTTATGGCTGACACGCAGCCGTAGCAGAGCTGTGGTACCCCGGGAGGCGTGAATTCATTCCTGCATGCGTGTTGAGGGATGGAGAGCCTTAGTCATCTCGTGAATGCATGTACGGCTGTATGTCCCCTGGCTACTGACTGACGCAGAGATCGGGGGCAGCTCCTGGGTGGTGTCAGCCTGCCTGGCCCTGCTTACTGCGGTGGCGTGTCATGGACTTATCCTGTTTGCACGTCTCACCTCGGGGCTGCAAACACAATCTCCTGATCCGTGGCAAAGGCCTGCTCAGGTTTGAGATTTGCACATAAAAGGCCCCAAGTTTGTTTTTCTCTTCGCATTTCCACAATGGTGGTTAGGAGCAGCAGCAACGTCCTTTGGGACTGGCATTTCTGTTCATATTATGACTGGCAGCGTGAAGGGCCCAAGGCAAGGAAAAGGCCCTTCAGCCCCTGCAGACAGTTAAGAAGTGCCAAAAAATGCCTCCCTGCTCATTATCGTTAACGATGGAGATCTGCTCTGACACGGAGTGTGTATGTTAGGCCCATGTCTCACATGAGGCATCCCCATTTCAGAGGGTATAGCACCCCTTGCTCCTAGCAATGCTCCTTCCCATTTACACCAGCACAGAAGTCAAAGCTCCTGGTCTGAGTCATGGAGATCCAACAAAAAGTGCTGGAAGCAGCAGTGAAGTGGATTGCAAGGATCTAGGTAAAAACACCACTCTTGAGCACTGCATGGAGGTGCGGATGGTTTCAGCTCCTCTTTCTCCCTCTGTTCCCGCAGCTCTCGTGCTCTGAGGAGGACCGGGGCTCAACACCATCACTCAGGAGGAGCTGTGAAACCCAGTTGCTGGTCCCCACTGGCTGTGGGGACAATGTGTTCCCAGAGCAGGTGCCACCTGGAGCTGTCTCCTCCCAAAGCCCTGCAGCATCCACCACCTGCACTGAGAGGCCACAGCAAGTGTGATAAAAGAGATCATTCCTGCACACCATGGGGCACCTGCGCTCAGTTTCCCCATTAACCTCAGGAAGGTCAAGCCCAAGTCTCCTATGTCCCACACAAGTAGGAGAGAGTGAGTCCTTGACCGTATTATTTTATCCCATGACAAAGCTCATGGTGGTGTCCTTCACATAAGCATAAAACTGCATTCAAAGTTTCCAAGGTTGAATGCACCTACTTCTTTGTTCATTATAAAGTCCTGTTTTTATTTTTCATGTGGGAAATGGAGGCAGATACTAGCTTAATTACCTGCCTACAATGCACAATATCAGTCCTTTAAAACTCCTGCCTCCTATTTAACTATTAGAGTATTCTCTTTGTAGAAGATTTAAAAAACTCTGGACCTCTGTAAGATGACATTTGAGATTAACAGGAAGAAAAAGACAGTAAGAAAGAGAAGTTTCCCCTGAGTTGATGGTTTAAATTGAGAGCCAGGAGGTTGTCTGTCCCTCTGTGAGGGACCAAGAACCCAGGAAAGCACAGCCAGAGCAATGCCACGTTGCAAGGGCTTCTCAGACCCAAACATGATGGACTTGTGCAGTTGAAAAGACAAAGGTTAGTTCTTTGGGTCTTTCAGTCACTGGGATATTTCAGCTCAGGGATGATTTCAGAGAGTTTTTTAATACATAGTTCAGGTTCAGAATGAAAAGTTGATGCTTCTGGTGATCAGATGCACAAATGCTTCAGTAAGGGAAGAGAGGCAGGTGCCACGTCTGTGTCCTGCGGAAGGCTCCGATTTTGTTCTGAGCTACAGAGACGGGGCATGAGTGATTATTTTCATGGGAAATCCAAAACCGGGTGGAAAAACTCCCTTGGTGCCAGGTAGCACCAATCCCAATGACGTCTTCCAAAGGGGTTCACACCACAGTTGCCCCCCCATGAGGGAAGGCGCTTACGTTCCTGTGGCCCGGTGCCTGTAGAGCCTTTAGCACAGTACAGTCCTGCAGGCAGGTCCATGGAAACTACGACAGCAGAAAGTCCTGCCCCACAGCACTGTCAGCCTGCAGCTTTCTGGCGTCACACCATGCCAGGAAGCCACTCTGCTCAGCTGCTTCCCCGGAGCAGACCAGGACCCCCTTACTTATGCGCTGGATCGAGAGGTTGTGCAACTGGTAGTGCAAATGCCCCATTCCCAGTTGAGAGGTCTCTGACTTCTCAAATTTGGTCTCTCCTAGTTTTGACTGGACACCTAAGCCAACTAGCAGGCTTGTTTCTGTGATGGAGACAGTATACTGACGCCGGTTTTTAGTGTGGAAATGCAGGAGGACACATCTGAAACATGCTTGCTGAAGGCATATGCTGCTTTGGGAAAGGCATCCTTCCTCTAGGACTCCTCCTGCCTGGGACAGGGTATTTGCAATATGTTCTCACTGGCAACATGATGTGTGCTCCTCATTAGCTCGGAATTCTATGTGAGATAATATTCATGTGTACTTTCCCATGGAGTTTAACCACTGCAGTAGTTGCAAGGGGCTTTGGCTGACAGCTCTGAAACCGGTGGCTGAGAGCTGAGTGACTTTTACGACCTGAAAAGGGTGATAATTGTGCCAAAATTTGCTCTCAGGAGTGTTATATGGCTGTCATGAAATGCAATTTGTACATTACAGGATGGAAGACAGCGAGACATGTGTCTTGCTCCTGAAATAGGTCTGACAGTCCATCAGCCTGCTGACAACAAGTAAGCTCAGGTCATGCCTCCACTTCTGAAGTCATCTTAGCATTCACTCTGTGGATGTGGAAACATAACTCCTGTGTAAGTATGCAGAGTACCAAATTAAAGCCTGCAGACTGCCAGTCCTGCGCAGGCTGAAGGTGGGGCACTTGTTAAACACGTCCCTGTGGGAGACAAGGATCATGCCAGTGTTTCCTACGGCTCCCAAGTGTCTGACTTCCAGCCGCTTGTGGGGCTGTGCCCAGAGGGAGCCGCTGCCTTCAAAAAAACCCCCAGTGTGGGACTACCCAGGTGCCAACCTGGCAGAAGGGAATGTAAAGGGAGGAGCTGTGTAATTAAGTACGTCTCCACCTTGGAAGAGAAAGCAGCTGAGATGGGCTCTGTGTTCCCTCTTACTCTGGTCAGACGCTGCCTAGATCTGAACCAGTGTAACAGAAAACACGGCGCTGGTCCCGCAGGGTGGCACAAGTCTCGCTGCCCATCCCTCGTGACTGCAGCATGGGAGGTAGATGTCAAGCATGAGCAAGCCACACAGAGAGGACAAGGAAACCATGGCTGCTCCCAACAGGAGTTACAGGTGTCTCCTTTCTGCCTTCACCACCCCACTCTGTCCCAGCTTTCCTGCTCTGGGCAGAGCAGCACCCCAGCAAAGCCAGCAGCCGACAGTGACTGCTGGAGACCCCTCACCCTCTGAGACCTGCCAGTCCCCTTGTCTGCGAAGTCCCTCTTTGAAGGAACAGGAGGAAAATCCCCTGTATATACAGTTTATTTCGGAGCTTGGGAGTGAAATCCATGTGATGCTGTGTTGCCTGGCAACAGGCTGGGAGTGATGGAGCACAGGGCAAGTCTTCTCCAGGGCTGTGCCGGAGAGGAGCATCTCCAGCCACGGTGCCTGCACGTGTGTGCACACAGCAGAGGGAAGGGGAGTGTGCTCCAGCAGAGAGGGACATGTCTTGGACCACAGGCACAAACACAAAAACGTGAGAAGAACCAAGAGGGAAACAAAAGTTTATCTGAGGGTAGGGGAAAAGAGAGAAGTCAGAGAGGGAAGAGGAGCCCAGGGAAGTTACCTGGACACTCACTGAGCAGCAAGGGCTCTTGGCTGTCACCTCCCTGGGACAGCTGCGATGTCTCTTCAGATGTGTCCTAGCTTTGACCCAAAGAACTGCAGGAAAAAACAGTTTTCTTCTGAGCATCAGTAGTGTTTCTTCACCTCTAAGGGATTCACATCCTGCTGCCCTCAAAGCCCCCGGAGACTTCAGACAAGTTGCAAAGCTGATTGCACTGATTTGGGGTAAGGGACTTTTTTTTTCTGAGCAAGGAGCACCGACACAAGGTTACATCGGGAATAACAAACACCGCCTTTCAGACAAATCCCAGAAGGGATCCCACCCCTGGTTCAGCTGTCCCAAAGCGACCACGCTCAAGGCTGAGGGGTGAGGCTTGGCCAGCACAGAGGCGTGAGTCTGATCTTCATTTCCTTCACTTTTAACCGCTTGGAAATAAAAAAGGAAAGAAGGAAGGAAGGGAGAGAGGGAGGGAAGAGGGAAGGAGAGAGAAACAGGGTAAACAGACAAGGAAAACAATTGGTTTCCATCCATGCGAAGTGCTTTTGGTCTGGTTAATCCTTCTCAAAGCCACAGTTCTCCCTGCAGCTCTGTCCTCCCATTTGCATCCCCAACTTTTGGGGATCCCTTTCCCCACATCAACAGGCAGACAGGAGAGGATGCCCTGCCCGGAGCTGAGCTATGGCCCAGGTGAGGGATGGCAGGGAGGGGTACAGCCAGCCCCCGGGAAGATCCCCAGGGAAGGCCACCATGCCAACTGAAGTGACACTCAGTCCTCCCTCCTAGGGAAATCCCAGCCTGTTGGTGGGTCACTCATTCACCACTGGGGATCCCTTCCCAGGGGACGTCTGCGATCCCCCTTACCTGGAGCGCAGCACCATGAGTCCTGGCTGCAGATCTCTGCCCCGGACATCCCAAAGAAATTATTTGGAGTGCTGTTTTGTCTCATGCATATGGCTTCCCCACCTCCCTCTTCTTGCATTTCAGCTGGGTTTCAGTACAGAATCAGACAGGAACCTGACAGCTCAGCCCTGCACATCAGTCCCCTGATGCCACACAAGACTGCCCCTGTACAGAACACAATGCAAAAGGGACGTCAGCCTTCCCTTTGGCCACCCCCTGGCTTTCTCTTTTGCTTTTTTAGAGTAACCACACTATCTCGCAGTGTCCTCAGGAGGAGGCATTCATGCATGTCGCCTCTGGGACACATAAAACAAGGTATCTTGTTCGCGCTCATACAGTGAGGGCGTAGAAGGGTTGTGATAGACTGTGGTTTCCCTGTGCTCGGCTCTAGAGTCTTAATAATTGAGATAAACCTTTTAGCTCCGTTCTTTCCATCCTAATGCTTTTCCACCCAGCCTGACTGAAAACAGCGTTGTAACAGGACTTTGACCTGGCAGGAAATCCCAAATCCAGTAGTTGATTTATCCGAATTTGGAATGATGAGTGAAAATACTTTTTCTAAGTGCAGCTGTTTCTGAGATGTTCAGGATAAAGTTTTGTTCTAGCTGTACTTTTCTCGTCTTTTCTAATATGAGGCAAAACTGAATTTAAACTGATAAAGACTGCAACACTTATCAGAACAGAGTCTATTACAATCTTCTATCATGAGTATTAAGGAAAAAATCAATCTCTCTCCGCAGAACATTTCCATTTTGTACCATAAATGTTTTCTGAGCAAATTAATCTATTGCTTTCTCTTTAAAAATTAAGGATGAGCACAGCACCCGAGAGCGTAAGGCCAGGGGAGCGTTCCCTGGGGCTGGCGCTCGAAGGGTAAAGCATCTGCGAGACCAGGACGTGGACTGGTCACACTGAGTTTGTGTTGCTAACCATGTCTGTCCTTGCAATAGCCTGAGCTTCGTAAAGAAAATAACTTTTTTTTAAGAGCAATACCCAGAAAACTTGCCAGAGAGGAGGGTTACAGCGTGTTCCCTGTGCAGGCTGGAGAGGAGCTATGAATCCTTCCTTGGCCGTCCTCATGCTGGGCTGCTGTCCCTCTCACTCCACTGCCTTTTTCTCAGGCAGAAAAGTCTTTTCTCAGGAAGAGCTACCTATAATTGAAGCAAGAGCTGAAACATCTGATTTTCCACCAGCCAACACCTCCTGCTGCAGCTAGCACCAGCCTAAAGTGAGTGCAAAGACATAACACTTTAGTAGCATGTTACATTTGCTTTATGCTGGTGCCAGCTGCTGCAGAAGGTAGAAGAAAGAGAGTTGAAGCTAGCACAAGAGCTTTTGGAAAGCTATTGACATAAATTTAGGCCACCCCTCATGTGTACTGTGAACCAAGGCATGGATAGAGGGGTGCAAGCTTTCTCAACGCATGCCCATTTTTTCTTCAGCAAGGTGCTTCAAATTGCTTCCGTTCAGGCTCCAAACTGATGTTTTCTGTGCTCATGAAATCCATTGAGGGGAAAAGTTTCCATCTAAAGAAAGTCCATAGGGAAAATTAACTTTTCCAAGCAAACAGCAGGGAGGCAAGAGAACAAAGCAACTGGAAAGGGAAGTATAACGCATTCCTGCAACGCTGCTCAGTACAAACCTCCTCCGGGAGGGAAAGGCAGTTTTCTTTATGAATGGGAAATAGCAATGGCCATAGCACTCATCCTTCTTATGGGATGTGCAGGCAGGGGCTTGCATGGAGGAGCAGCACCCAGGTGAGCAGAACCTCTGGTCTGTGCTGCCCTGGGACCCAGCGAACCCTGGCTGCTGGCTGGGTCATTGGTGGGTGCCAACACCGGGGTCTCGCTGGCCTCTGCCACGCTGCCACAGGCTGCCATTTGACCCTGTTCCAGTTCCTGGAAACTTCATCTTTCTCTTTGCTTTCTTTGGAGTTTGTGTCTCTCATTTGCAAACCAAAAGGCTATATAGGAGGGGACCCGAGGCTAGGCTAAAAGACAGGCATGCATGGTGTGGTTGCACATTTGGCTGGTCATGATTTTCCAAAGCCAGCAGCTAGCCATATTGGGCTCGCAGATATCAGTGATGCATCTTGGTTTGTTTCTTTAATTGAATAAAAGTAAATCCCACTGCTGCCTTCCCTGGGGGCCCTAGCGGATATGTCCTGCAAAGCCTAAATAACCCAACGCTCAAGCTAAATCCAGACCTTCACATCTTCTTGGGTCCTCTTTGAAGGAGGACACAGCACAACACTCACACTGAAGCGAGTGACCTGTATTTCTGCTAACCCCTTCCTCCAGTTGCTGTTACCCAGAGCAGGGGCCACTTTTCTTCCACAACTGGAGAGGACAAAGCACTTTGTAGACATAACCATAATGGACAGCCTCCAGGATCAAGCCCAGGAGCAAAGACAGAGCTGGATGCCTGTGTCCCAGGGAAACTGCACCTTTGGCTGTCTCAGCCTACAACATTCCAGGAGAAGCAGCAGCTTCCCAGCCTGCTTCCCAGCCCACCATCCCAGCTTCTGGCTGTGAAGTTGTTTTCCAGACCGCCAACATAACAATTCTTCCAGCAACTGCTGCCCAGTTCTGCAGAGAAAATTGAACCAACAAGTTGGTGGTGCCCAGAGATTTAATCACAGAAACACTGGTTGAAAGGGAGCTCTGGAGACCACCTGGTCCAACCTTCCCTCCCACTGCAAGCCACCCACACCTTGTAACCAGCAGGCAAAGCAAGGGACACTCTTGATCCGAGAGGATTCTTGTTTTCCCAGTCTCAGGTAAGGGCGGGTTGTCATGCCATTGCTTTCTCTTCTGGCACAAGACCCATACCCCTTCCCCTTCCCCACATTGCCATGCTGACACTTTTCCCCCCCCAGGGACAGAAGGGAGGACAGCTTGGTGTGAGCTTGGGACCAGGCAGCAGATCCGCTGCTCCCTTCTCCTTGGAGTCGACCAATACCTGGGGGGAGGCTGTTACCTCCTGGTGGTGGCACTCACATTTACATCCACAACGCTTCCGCGAGCATCTTCACCCTGGGGGAAAGCAGCAAAGCTCATCAAACTTTCTCTTCTTTGTTTCCTGACTAGCCCTGCAGGACACCTCCCCGGGAAGCCGGTGTTATAAACATGCTTTAAAAGAAACCCTGCTGGCACAGGGCTGGGCAGCCTGGCTCTGGGGGTGCCTCTGCTCCCCGCTCCCCCCGAGGAGGAGAGGAGAGAGAAGAAATAAGCAGGCAGGGGCCCCGCAGCCCTGCCCGCTCCCCTGCAGCAGCAGCGAGGGCAGGAAGGCGGCCGGGCATTGCGGGCAGTGGAAGAGCCGTTTGCTTTATGATATCGAACTCGCAGTGGAAGCGCAGGGGTCAGGAGAAGGCTGTTTTTCATGCCAAGATGTCCCGATTAAGTCAACCACCGATGATGACATCTTAAAGGGGCTGATGAGGGGTAAATCATGTCCCGGCACTGGAAGCCCTGGGGAAAAATTACCGAAAAATGCCCTGGTTAGGGGTCAGCATCAGCCGGGCACATGCACGTCCCTCCATCGCCAGCCCGCGGCCCCCAGGAAAGCGGAGCGTTCCCTCACAACACAGGGGATGACAGCCTCTGTTGACATGGCAACGCGGGATGCGGCAGCGGGGACGGCCGGGCAGGAGTTTGCAATCGGCAGAATGGGGAAATGTTTGATAGCTTAAAAAAATACCAACCGCACGCACTCTCACTCCCTCCCTCTCTCCCTCACTCACTCCACCTTGCGCTGCCAAGTTGAATAACGATGTTATTGTGGTGGGAGAAAAACAGCATAATCCGTGTCCCGACTGTCAGAGAGAGGGGAGAGAGGGGGTTTAACCACTTTCCTTCTTGATATCCCCCCATTTTCATCCAAATTTCTCTCCCTGGGAAGGCAAAGCTGAGCGGTGGACAGGGACCTGGGGTGCAAGCAGGAGAGTCAGAGTTTTTTTGTGCCATGACATCCCACGAATCTCATCACCACTCTGGACTGCTTTACCTTCTCCATCACACGATGGAAAGGGTGACTCTGAATTACATTTTTTTAAAAATGGTTCAAGATCCTGGTTCTTTCAAGCATTAGGTGATACTTGCTCGCTATTAGAAATCATGCAGTGTTTCCTAAGGAGCAGAGAAGAGCGAAGAGGTAGAGAGGTTAAAAAAACAGGTCTGTCTGTATGGCCAGGACCTTCACTGCTCCCACACAGGATGTTGGAGAAGACACCAGGACTCCCCATGCAAATGGCAATGGCAGCAGTCCCTAATCCCACCCTGGAGGTGACCTCCCAACCCAAAGGGGTTTGTCCATGCACCCACAGCAGACATGCGTGTGTTACCCTCATGCATGTAATTTGGGACAGCGTGACACACCACAAGTTCCACACAGTTTTGGCTAATGCCAGGCTAAATATTCTGCTGCTTTTTGCCCAGGTATGTCAAGGGGATGTTTCAATCTGTTTCTGGTTTCTCCCTGGCCAGGACTGCAGATTTGTCCAGGTTGCACTTCAGGTCTCTTGCAAGGGTTCGCTGGGGTTTCCCTCCAGCCTCTGAGCAGCATCCGGCTCTGCAACGAGTCTGTGAGACTTTTACTTTACCCCAGCGCTTTGTGCGGTGCTCCTTCCCAAACCAGAGGCTACAGCATAAAGCAAGGGATGATGGGAAGAAAAGCTACCTGTGACTCCTAAAAAGGCCTAACCATCAGGACACCCACCCCTGAAGAGTTTTGCCTTATGAAGTTTCAGCTGCGTCAGGGCCCTGAGTGCACCACCAGGCCCCAGTTGCCCCAACCAGATCCACCTGGGATGTCCACCAGCACCCACCCACCCATTGGGCAATGAAGCCTTTTAAGATCAGGCCCACAGTGGTACCTGTTGCTTTGGGCTGTGCTGTAGTTGTCTCTGGATCTGTTTCTTAGAGGACCATCGTATGTATTTTGCAGTCCTGTCTGTGTCTGGCTTCCCTGGATCTGATCTCTTGCCTTGTGTAAGAGGCTGCCCTACCATGTTCTGGTGTGGTGGGGCTGCATCCCAGTTCTTTGGCTCCTGGTTTTCTCCTGCTTGTGGAGCAGCCCTGCTCTTGCTGCTTCTCCAGCACTCAGTAGGAGCAGCTCTCTGAAGATCCTTCTGTGGCTCATACCCAAGGAGGAAGGCAGATAGCAGATGTGCTTCTGGAAAGAAGGTACCAGTTCACTCTCCTACACTGCAATTTCTCTTGCAATGCTTCCCAGTGGGGCAGAGCCTTCCACTCGGCAGAGCAGGACCTGGTTCCTGCTCCTGAGCAGCTCTCAAGGTAATAAGTGAAGATCTTTCCCTTGACAAGAGGGGAACAAGAAAAGAGGAATTTCCCAAGGTCATCCAGGAGGTCTATGTCAGAGATCAGTGTTTTGTCACCAAAATTGAACTTAAGGTAGGGTTTTAGGCTGTAATATTTTGCATTCAGGCTTGGTCGGGCATAATCCCAAATAGGTGGATAGAGTCATGTCCCTTTTTCACAAGTGGAAAAGGGCAGAAGGAATGGTGAGTGAGGAGCACGCAGCCCAGGTCCCACAGCCCCTGGGCTGCCTTGCTTGCACCTTCTGCACATGCAGGAGCACCACAGCTTTGCCAGACTGATTAGTGTCTGGGTGTCTGCTTCTGCGTGGACCGACAGGACCCTAGCATGGCTGTGGGGTTGAGGGGGTGTCTCGGTGCCAGCAGCAGATGGAGATGTGTTGGCTCTCACCAGGGACTGAGCTTTTGAACCCCTTCCCCAGTGCTCTGCTGGCACAGCAGCCTTTCCCCCCTGCGTCTTGCAGACAGGCTGAGAACAAACCCCAGCGGATTTCCTTGAGGACAGGTCGTGTGGTTTTGTGCCAGTGCTCAGCCCTGGTGCAGAGCATCCAGCGACAGCAGAGGAAGGAATCCCGCTTCTCTGGAGGGGGATGGGGCTGTTGTTTTCCTATACCTCTACCACATATACAGGGGAGAGAAATCCACTCCAGCAGCTCGTCACTGCGCCAGGACCAATAGCGGGTGGCAGAGGGAATCCCTTTGCAGGGGGAAGAACTGCTGAGCCCAGCCAGCTCCTGACAGGGATCCTCTACAGAGCCCCAGTGAGCAGCATTCTACCTCCCCCCTCATCCTCCCCGGAGGAGCCTTTAGAGTTTCCACTCTTCTGTGTTCTTTTGTCTCTCCCAGCACAGCCACCTCCCTCTCCTGCATTTCTTCTGCCTCACTCCACACCGCTCTGCAGCTTTCTCTGCTCAAAATAATTTCTGCTCAGGGAATTCCTCCCTCCCTGCTTTCCTGCAGTATTTCTCCCTGGCCTTTGCCCTAGGAGATGTAGCTGAGCATTAGCCCAAACATCATCTCTCACTGGTGATCTCTAGCAGGCTAGATGACTTTAAAGCCCTCCTGCAAAAACATCTTGTTGCAAAACCAGGGCATTAGAGAGGAAGGCTTTGCTCTCCAGGTGGGGTGTTTGCTGAGGAATTATTCTAAGCTCTGATTATCTTAGCAAAGTGCTGTGTTCACCCAGGGCACTCCCAAGCTGAGCTGGAACAAAATCTGAGCCTAGGAGGAGCAGCAGCAGCCTTGGCACTGCTGCCAGCATCCATCTCCTCTCCAGCCACAGGGAGGTGCCAGCCTCCAGCAGCAAACCGTGCCCACCCGTGAGACTGTAGGGAGCCCCTGTATCCACCCCACAGACCGCAGTAAAATCGTCTGTAATTAGTCACCCGCGGATCACAGTCAGCGTATTTACTGATTGGTAGGTGCTGTGTTTCTGTGGGAGACCTCACAGGTTGGCCTCGGTTGCAGAGCCGTGGGGCAGGGTGCTCTGGTCCTTGGTGGGGGACCCAATGTCAGCAGTGCAACCAGGTGCCCTCAGAGGCATGGGTCTAAGGCACCCAGACCCTGGGGTTTTTTTTAGTCCCTGCTCTAATTAGGTGCTATTTCTTGCTTCTGCCTTTTATTTTAGCTTTCTCCCTTCTGCAGTGCGTTGCTGAGTTTTGTGGTTCCTCTGCGAAGCGTTGAGGGGACCTGAGCAATTACTGCCCCGCTACAAATGTGTTGTGTTTTGCTTATTGAGCTGGACCTAATACTTGGCGAGCCCTAAAGGCAGAATGGTTGCCAGGGTGCTGTGCGTGCTGTTGCGCACGTGTGTGTGTGTTTGTGTGCGCTGCAGCTGCGGATCAGAAATTTGGTGAGGTAAGAAAAGGAAGCTGTATGTATAACCTTTCTTTTTAAATACTATAACAGTCTAACACAGGCTCGTGATGGGGGTAGAGTAGCTATTTTTAGCAAAATGCTTCAGGTGAGTCGAAACTTCCCCCTTTGTTGCCTGTGTCTTCAAAGCACTTCTTTCAGCCTGAAGAAACAAGGCTAATAAGCCTCCCTTGCTTTTCATTTCTCCTGGCAGTGAGTCTACAGTCCCTTAGATGCTGCTGCGAATTTGGGCACGGTGTTCCAGCTGCAGCCTGGACTGCTCTGTGTCACAGTGTTAGGTAATAAAATGAAGCGATATAAAATTATCATGGATATAAGAAAGCTGGCAAGCTCTGTATGTGGTCTTCCCTTGAAAATGGGCTGGGACGTATTAGCTGCTACTCTTCGGGGTTTCTACGGAGAATGACCTGGATTAGCTTAATGTGTTGCAAAGGAAGGTGATGCTAAAGCTGTAGCTGCCATGAAGATGTGGGCTGTGGCAGGACAGTTAGGAGGGTGGTAGCCTTATGCCGTTCACTGTGGTATGCCCTCACCCAGCAAGGGTAATGCACAGAGGGGGCTGAGGGTGCCGTGCACCCAGGGGGTGCTCCCAGCTGAGGAGGAAAACTGGGTTGGTAGAGGGCCATGCTTTTAAATGCATTGGGTAATACTGAGGATTGTTTGGCTTTTCTCTAAAAGATGCTTCCCCCCAGGTGACTGGCAAAGCCAGCTCCCTAGGGACAGCAGTCCTGTCTAACCCAGTTTTATACCATGCACTTAATGCAATGAATCTCCTCATTTTTCTCAAAGATCTTCACTTACAACAAGATCCCTTGGCACTTTTTTTTTAAAAAAAAAAAAAGCCTTGCTGACATGTCTTTATTGGGCTGCTCTTAAACCTGGCAGAGATAAGCAGCGCAGATAAGACCTGTTATGCAGCTTGCATTCAGTTAGTAAATATTAATGCTGGCTTTTTTTAGGGTGAGTGGTGTATTCTGACCTTGTTGGCAGTTAGCTAGTCCGGTATAAGAAATGGCTTATAGTGCTTCAACTTTTGATAAGGTTTGAGCTCTTGGAGTTTGAGGCCAGCAGTGGTGATTTGGTAAGTTCTTCTATCTAGGGTGTCCTGAAGTTTCAGCTGGTTAACGGTCCTCAGCTGATGAACCCAGTAACTTTAGCTGGATGAAGGCAGAATAAGTGTTTGGCAAGGCCAGCTTGTTTAGAACGGCTGTATTTTGATTTGCAGACCTCTTGTAAACAGAAGCTCCCACGCAACCAGATAGATGAGGAATGCAGTTGCAGGGAATGCAATACTTAATCACCTTTACCATTAAAAATGTTTGGTTTGTGAATTTTTTTCTTGGCTAATTTCAAACTCTGATGGCCACTTCTGGTAGAAGTAAGTCTTGTTTCTTGCCTCCTTCCCCCTTCCTGCCCCCATGGCTAAACTAACTCAGCACACTGCTGAATTTAAAGGGCTTTGTGTTTGAAGCTTCACTTTTAATGATGGTGAGCACCTGCAGACTCCTAACACGGGTGCAAGGTGTGGGAGTTGCTTAGCTGGGAGAGCAGGTCTCTAACTCATGGGAGTGTTTATTTGGCATTTAAACTCTCCCCGATGGTGGCTGATAAGGATGGCCTGTGCTGGATTCAAGTCCAAGGGCTTACAAGTGATCCTGCGGAAGACCTAGGGTGAATGCCAAGTAGTCTGTGCTCGGTGTGACGGTATATTACAAATGCAGGTTATCCTCACTCCAAGACTCTGTCTGATGCACAGAGGGGAGAGGAAATCTGTGGCTGAAGCTCTAACTGAAAGGCAGGTGCCTCTCAAGGCTGCCACAGAAAGCAGGTCCTGATCGGTAGCAACCCTCTGTCCTGTCTGCCGTGTCTCGGCTTGATGCTGCCAGGGAGGTGTCGAAGGTTTCTCGGGCCCTTTTTACAACACACCTCCTTCATTAAGCTCTGCATCTTGCAGAAACCAGTGTTACTCGGACCCAATAAAAAACTTCATTGAACAACAACAACAAAAAAAAAGCTGGGCATCGTGTGGTGACACTTTCCACGGAAATACGTACAATGAAGGCAATTTATGCACCTCTATCATACCTGGTAATGTATACACACATTTAACACAGGAGAAATTGCCTGCTCCAGAGGGATTGAGGGCTGTTTGGCAAAGTAAGCACTCTGCTGTCAAATGAAGAGATCAGCCATGCTTCCTGGAGTCAGCAAGCCTCCGTTATATTTAACCCAGCAGTTTTCACACTGGGAGAGTAAGTACACTCTTTATATCTCATTTCTGTGCCGGGTGCCATGTTGCACCGCAATTGTGACAGAGGTGATACGTTCCCCATTAACACCTTTACAGGCTGCTTAGCACATCTGAGGCTCCTGGAGGGTGGGGGAGAGGAGGGGGAGGCAAAAGCAACTGCAGAGCTTGGAGTCTCTGGTCCTGGTTTATAACCAAGCTCTCCTCCCTTCTCTGGCTGCCTTTCTGACCCTGACCTCCTTTCAGCCCTGCAGGTAGTGGAGCAAGTGAAGAGTTGAGCTCTTGGGTGTTAGGGGTGGGTGAACAGACTAAGCAAATGGAGGAAGAGGTGCAAAATCCCCATCTAAGAAGTTTGGGACAGCTCTGGAGGCTGAAGAGGTGCTGTCCTGCCCCTTGCAGGGCTTGGCTTTGACCAGGGTGGTCACCACTTTCTCTCAAGCCACCTAGTTCAGACTGGGAATGATTTTGGTAGGCCAAGACTGACCCAAAGGAAACTGAGCAGTAAGCTCTGTGGTTGCTCTCATGTCCTCACTCTCCCCCAGCCTTTGGTAACTGCTGCTCCCCTGATGTGGTACCTTGTGCTTAGCAGGGTTGGGGATGGTTCTGCTCCTCTAGGGAACATCTGGGCTCTGCTTGGGGGCTGCTTTGCTTTCCCAAGAGCAGAAAGACATGAGGGATGTGATGCCCCAGCCTGGAAGAGGGGGTTTTCCAGGCGTGGGGCTGAGTGCTGGAGCAGGGAAGGGAGAGCAGTTAAGGCACAGGGATGCTGAATCCCCTTCTCACCCCAGAAGTGAGTTGTCCCTTCGGGCAGGGCTGAGGCGCGCTGCTGTCACAGCACAGGCAAAGGGCACCTCAAATGTCATGCTGCTCATTATTTCTCTGTACCCTGGGGGAAGGTGTAGCACCCAGAGTCTTCAGTTAACATTAATCAACACCCCTTCTCCTCTCCTCATGGGGAGCTGTGAGTGGAAGCTGACAGGGGAGCAGGAGCAGAGCTGGAGTGTGCAGAGCTTCTGCTGGTGGTGGTGGCGGCGGGGCCTGGAGCACTGTGGGACGGGGGCTTTGCAGCCCATGCCGACATCCATAGGGGAGGAAGGCCTGGCTGTTGCAAGATGAGTGCTGAGCTATTAACTCTGCTTTCCATCCCCAGGGGAGCGCAGAGCAGCCCATGCAGCTACCTCCTGCCCTGCGGAGGGTGAGGGCTTCCCTGTCCCTCCTGTCTGTCCCATGGCGTGAACAGCTCTGTTTAAAGGTGTACATGGAGAGCGCAAAATGCTTTACAGGAGCAGGCTTACAGCACCAGTCTATTTTAAAAAAATAGGGGAAAGTGAGGCGTGCTATTACAGCGACATAGAATCACAGAATTGTCTAGGTTGGAAGGGACCTTCAATATCAGCGCGTCCAACCATCAACCTAAGCCTGACAAAAACCATCGCTAAACCACGTCGCTAGTCTGACAGTCAAAACCTTGCAGGCTTTCCCCAGCCTAAGCAGGGTTAGGAGGCTACCTGGAGCAAAGTTGGGAGAGTACAAGGGGATTAAACGTGTCACCTGTGTAGCAAAGGCAGTACGTATGCCTACTGAGGCCTAGGAAGGGATGCAGATGTGGAAAAGACGCAAGACAGCAGGGTCTGGGAATGGCTGTAGATAGGCAGCTGGCCAGATGCACGCTGCAAAGAACAGCATGTGTCCTGGCTGATAGAGAACCGCCGTCTGAGAAATGGGATTTGGGGCATGGGGTGGAAATGGGGGGGAATGCTGGCAGTTTCATTTCAGGTTAATGAAAATATGATTAACAGTTGTAATTAACTGATGAAATGGTGGCGAGTTCTCTGCCCCCTCCTGATGATTTATGAGGTGCAGAGACTGCCTGTGTCCATGGTTTCTGCTTATGGCAGCACTCTGGAGCATCTCAAACTTTTTGTCTCTAACTCAGGCCCGGAGGGGGGTTTCCATGGCTCTTGCTGCTGAGGCTGGTGTGTGGAGCTCCTCTGCCTCCCAGGCTTGCTGACCCTGACCCCAACCCTGCCTGGCTGGGGGATTTAATAGCAGGGAAGGGAGTGCTGGGGCAGGAATTGAGAGGGGATGTTGATCTGTGACAGAGAAGCTGCTCAACAGCAAGGTCGAGAGATGAGGCCTTGACGCCACAGCTCATGGAGGGCTTGAGGGCTGAGCTGGTCAGGCACCTGGAAGAGATGGCATTCCCTGACCTCAGGGGCTGCCTATGGATCTTACCCGTGCCCTAGAACTGTAACACATGCTGAGCCTCAGAGACCAGAGGGGCCTGGGGCGTGCTCACAGGTTGGAGGTGGTGTCCCAAGTTCACACTGTGGGCTGGTTGGGCTTTTGTAGGTGATTGCCGCCTCAGCAGGTCTTCCAGTCTCTTTTCCTCATTCCCTCATTGCTAAGGTCAGATTGCCTGAGGGGGAGGTGGCCACAGAGCATGTGGGTGCCATCTCAGGAGTCACAAAGTGCTCACCTGATGCTGCCCCATGGGCTGAATTAGTGCCCCTTTCCTTTTGGTGGCACACTCATGGGAAGGGCATTACTGCAAAGTACCCAGTGATCCTTCCTGCCTCTGTTTTGTCCAGGCAATGGTTAACAGACTGTATAAAACAGGAATAAAAGCACCTGTGGAGCTGAACTTGTCAATTTAAAAATCAAGGTACACTTGTACAACTATGTGAGAACAATACTACGGGAAAGCACTGCGTGCATGAACTCCTAATATGAGTAGGGCAACTGCATGGGTGATAGGGAAACAACTTTTTTTGTTTTATTCCCATATGAGGGCAGCATTCGGCCCTACAATGAAGACAGATGGCACTTCTGGTGCGTGTGCCCAAGGCGGATCAGAAACTGGTGCTCTGTCCCGTCTGAATAGCTATTGCTTTCTCTGGAGCATTTGTTAAGGATGTGCTTTTTGCTGTAGAAGGGAAGAACAGGGCAGGTGAGCTATATTTTGTTTGTCTGATTGCATATGTATGATCTAAAAAAAGTGACTATCCATTTCTCTAAGGATACCTGATGAGCATTAAAAATACAATTGCAAGAATAATCAGGTCAGACTTCAAACAAATGCAGAGGAGCAGATCTGTTGAAGAAACAGATACCCTGTTATGTCACGCTTTGTCTGAACAGTTCTTCAAGGCTGATCTTCCTCTTGGAGATCAAACCAAGGTTTTTCAACCCCACTTGCCCCCAAGCTGTGAGTAGCCAAGGAGTGCTAATGGGAAAGGAAAACCTATGGGTTTATGGGGACTCTCCAGATCTTACAGCAGTGCATGGCAGGTGAAGGCTTTCTGAGAAGCCTTGTGCCTCTGTGGCTTATGGTGGGTGCAGACACAGGGTTAGGATCACAGTGGGTTGGTGGAGGGGATTATCCTGAAGGCAATGAGCTGACCTGTCTTCCAACGGGCCTTGCTGCCTGCTTGGCAGGGGGAGTGTGAAGGAGAGGCATGAGCCTGTTGCAGTGAGCCCATGGGATGCCTGCAGTAGCATAAACCGGCAAATGCTCAGTGCGAAGTTGTTGTCTGGGCACGGTTGGGAGCTGCGGGGGTGAAGCTTGTTTGTGCTGAAGCTCTTTCTTTCAGCAGAGCCAGGGTTAGAGGTGCTGCCCGCTCTCTGTGGGATGCTAACACAGGTGTGGGGGGACTGAATTTCCCTGTCCGTCAAAAACAAAGCCAATGATTTCCCAGATGTCCAGCTGGGACAATTGTGTGGGCAGGGAACTTCTGCAGATCTGCAGTTGCTGGGAAGGGGTTTAGCCCTGTGGCTTCGCTCCTTCCCTTGCAGGGTAGGTTTACAGGCTGGGGTCTGCCCTGCCTGGGGCAGTAGAGCTTGTAGCTCAAACCCTAACTCTACCGAAAGGCAGCAACTTGAAGGAGGAACTATTCATAGCTAAGCTTGTTAAAAAAAGAAAAAAAGGCCAGATACACAAAAAAGCCATCTTGGAGTCACTTTATCTGCAGAGGGACACTTTCATGCATCACTGGGATGCAAATGCTTGAATAAACTTCAGTTTAAAAATGTAAGTTCATCTGGGAAAGCAGAGGTCTCCTGTGGACATGTCCACTTACCAGAAATGCACTGGTTGACCTGAATGGCTGTGGCACATGTCTGCAGGTGACACTATTATTGCTTTACAGCTTTTTCTTAGCATGTGAGCAAGTGAGCCTAGCGAAGGCACTCTGGGAAGTGTGTGTTAAGGGCTGCCAGAAGCGCTGTGTAAAAGCTGGGGGGAAGAAGCCTCTCTGAGAAGACAGGTCTGTGTCCATGCAACTAGAGAACTTGGATTTTGCTGGAGTCCAGAGAGTGGGCCTTGAATCAGTCTCCTTCCTTAGGAACCAGGTGCTGGTATTGCACAGAAATTCCCAGGGAGCTCCCTGCCTGCTGATTGATCACTTCTCTGCAGGAATAACTATGCATAAATAAAACACGCTGTATCTCTTTATACCCGGACCCCTGCTTCTTCTGCTCTGTGGTGCTCATCTGGCAATCTGCTGCCACCAGCGGCGGTGCAGAGGTTTCTGCCTCACGGGTGCTTTGGTCTGAAGCCTGGATGAGTGTTTTGTGGCCGGGCTGATGCGCGGACGAGCGTCCGCCCCTGCAAGGACGATGTGGGGGGGGAGGACGGAGGTGTCTCTGCCGGCTGCTGCTCTGAGAGCCCCCGTTCCCGTTTAACGGGGGGGGGGGACGCCGACGCTGCCTGTGTGGCCCCGTGGCGGGGGCTGTGCGGGTGTCCCCGGAGCCCTGCAGCAGCGGCGCTTGGCTGGCAGAGGGCAGCAGAACCCGCCGAACCGGCAGCGGAGCCCGGGCTCTGCCCCGCTGCCGGCCCGGCGACGCTTTTCTTTTTTTTTTTTTTTTTTTTTTTGGGTCTACGAGGGTGGTGGCGACCGAGCAAAGCCGTGGCGATGGGCACCGTCTGTTGCGGTTAGCCCGGCCTGTTCGCTGGGCTCCTGCAGGCTCTTTCCTTGGGCAATCCTGCGGGAAGGCGCTGCTGCTGGCAGCGATGCCTCTCGCCCCCGTCGCTGTGCTGCCGGCAGCGGGCCTTCTGCCGGCCCGTAGGCACAGAGAGCGGCAGGGTCTCAGCTGGAGCGAATGCATTTCTGCCCCGTGTTAGGAATCAGCCTCATAGCAGTGTCACCCCCCCAACCCCCGGCAGGACTCGTAGCTTCTTCCAGTACCTAAAGGGGGGTCTACAGGAAAGACGGGGCAGGACTCTTTATTAGGGAGTATAGCGATAGCATGAGGGGTAACGGTTTCAAACTGAAAGAAGGTAGACTTAGACTGGATATTAGGATGAAATTATTTACCCTGAGAGGGATGAGAAACTGGAACAGGTTGCCCAGAGAAGTTGTGACTGCCCCATCCCTGGAGGAGTTCAAGGCTAGGTTGGTTGGGGCTTTGAGCAACCAGGTCTAGCAGAAGGTGTCCCTGGCTATGGCAGGGGGGTTGGAACTACATGATCTTTAAGATCCCTTCCAACCCTAGCCATTCTACAATTCTATGACTGTGGCCTGGCTGGCCCTTCAAGCATATCTATTGCTGCCATGGCGCCTGATACAGCTGTGATTTAGGGAGCTTTCCTTGCGCTACAAGTCATTCCCCCTTTCAGCTTTGTCTGAGAACTGGGAGGGAAGCAGCTGGGTTTGGCAAAACAAGCTTAACAGCCTGTGGTCTGTCCGTGCCGTGATGCCCAGGAGGAGGGCTGCTGCACCCTTGCAGGCAGCACTGTAGCTTGCTGGCCACTGGCTGTCCCAGGACCAAGGCACAGTCCTGCCCCAGGCGTAGGGGTGCGAGTGTGACCGGCAAGGGCTGTGGGTAGAGCCTGAGAAAATAAAGAGGGAGTGCAGGGGGGAAAACCTCAGTGCTGTGGTGAAGGGAAGCCCTTAGAAACGTGGTGCAAACCCCTGAGCTCCCCATGGTGTGCTGCTCCCTCACCACAAGCTAGGCAGGGCCCTGGGACGCTGCCTCTCGGCCCCAGGGCAGCACAGGGGGCTGGCCTGGGGCTTGGCTCTGGATGGAGCTTTTTCTCTCCAGAGTAGTTGACTCCGGCCTCACATTGATTTCCATTTGAGTCAGACACTTCTTAAAAGCCCCAGAGGGAGCTTGCACAGCATCTGTATCTCTGCAGTTTCCAGAGCGAGCGTCTTGCCAAGTATCTCGGTGTGTCAATAGCTGAGGGAATCCCTCAGTAACCTCCTTTTTACGGATGCCTCTTTCTAGGCCTACTGCAACAGGGCATTCTGGTGCTAGTCACTGCCAAAGGACAACAGTCCCTTTTGGAAAGCGGTCCTGATCTGCACAACCCGGTGCTGCCCCACATGTGGCTTTCCTTCTATCAGCGCTTTAGGAGAACCTGCAGCTGTTCTCACGCAGGCTATAATCTCCCCAAACCTGGGTAACTTTCACAGGTGTTTAATGCCACCATAAAACACCTCCCGCAGACTGTGGTGGTGGCTTTTTTTGGCCCTGTCTTCAGGGCCAGGCCCAGGTCTGGGTCGGTTCCTTGCAGCACAGGAGTCGGTGCACAGCACTGCCCGTCTCTGCAGCCTCTCGGCTTTGTCTGGGAAGGGGCGAAGGCAGCTTTCCTGTTTCTCTTAACTGTCTCATCACAGGGCTTGGTTTTGCAAACTAGTTGATATTATCAGCCCAGGATAAAAAAAAAAAAGTACCTTTAGCAGCAAGTCCTAAACCTTTTTTTTTTTTTTTTAAGAGGAATTTCTTAGCACAAGAGTTGAAGCTGGTTCAAATGGGTAGTTTCTTCATGAGAAATAGCTTTCTCTTTCTTTGAATTTTCTCAACCGTTTTCATCTGACAAAGCTTTTTTTGTTCTGGTTTAATTTTTTATTTTCTAATGGGAAGACTTACTAGGCCTTTCCACTTTCCTCAAAGCGATGGAAACCCCTCTCTGCTTTTCTAGTTGGTAAAATGGGAGTGAAGAAAGGGACTAAGTTGGTAGCTACTTGCTCAAATATTCTGACTTCTTTGTCACACAGGTGAAGATAGAAGGATGAAAAGGAGAAAAGAACTGAAAGAGATTGTTCTGTCTCCTCTGAAAAATTCATCTTTCTTATTGCTGTTCTGGCTGGTAGGGAGCTTAAAGTGGAAATGTAAGACCTGGAAGAAAAAATGCAGTTTTTTCAAAAGTTTCATTTTACATTTTTAAAGTCAAAGTTGACGTTTCAAAGAAGTAGAAAATCCATCAGAAACTACTTTAAAATGAAAAAGCTGCCAGCATCACATCCTTGTAACTCTGGTTCTTACGAACAGGGCAGGGCTGAAACCTGGTGCGGCCGATGCGCAGTGAGGTCTGTCCAGTTCTTGGCAACGGCTCCATCGCACCTTTATGCGGTGTCTTTTCCTCCTAATTCCCCTCTGTCTCCTTCAAAGGCAGTAAAATGAATCCACGTGATCAATCCTTCTTGGGCCGACAGTAGTTTGCCATCCACGACTCTTCCAGATGTGTTTGCTGTGGGCTGGAGGCCAAGGACAGCTGGCTGCTGATCTGTGAGGCTCAGGCCGCAGTAGGAAAACGCAAGCCAGGCAAAGGCATCCGACAGCTGAAAACGACTGCCCAGAGGCTGTGGTGAGACCTCACGGGTGTTGCAGTCGTAGGAGGGGTTAGCAGTGCTTGCTGAGTGTGCTTTGCCCGGCTTTTAGGCTGCCGGGAGTCACTCTGACAGCCCTGCTTTCACATGTGTGCCTTCCCACCAAGAGAGGCAAACCTTTCGACTCGCCCATCGTCCCTTTCTCCTGACCTTTACACTCTTTATATCTTTCTCTTTTATAGCTATGGTTTTTAGAGTAAAGGAAGTAGTGGCTCTTGGATTAGCCTTTTTCAAGTTGTTCTTCCTTGTAAGTAGCCGAACTTTTTTGCAAACCTGGTATTCTTTACCTTGATATCATTAGTCCCGACTTTTTCTCTTCATTTTTTTTTTTCCTCCCCCCTCCCCTAACTTCATTTTTAACCTTCTCCTCTTTACCAAGCTTCTCTGTACTATGTATGCTGTTGTTACCAAAATGTTCAGGCAGTGAAGCCCTGATGTTCAGGAGTTGGGAGATGAAAATGGAATCTGTCTCTTGTACCTTATCCCACCCCATGCTGTGCATATGCATCAATACAGCCCAATTACCTGACCCCCACGGAGCTTCTCTGAAGCACCTCTGTCTCATTGAGCGCACAGGATGCCCAGTGCTTGCATTCAATGTGGCTCTTAGTTCCTTTTTTTTTTTTTTTTCTTTTGCCTATTGTAGGATCCGCTTCTTTGCTGCGTGGTAGTACTCATCACTATTGTATCAGGCTGCTTCACACATGGTAATGAATTTAATTTCACACCAGCACTACTGGAAGACAGGTTATTTTTATCCTCTCTTTAAATTTGTGAGAATTGACATGCAGAGCTTAAAGCAGAAAAGCAGTGAATGCTTTTGGCTGTCAAGCTGGAGACATCTAGGGTTGTGATTTTGGAATAGTTCACCCCAGAGGGCTCTCTGCGGTGCAGCTGCTCCTGAGGAATAGCAGTGGGTGCCTGGCACATCTGTAAGGCAGACCCAGGAGATCTCCTGTACCTCTGGGAACCAAAGTAAGTGTCTCCTATGGACACTTGGGTTTTAATGCTTCTGTTGGTACTGTGTAAGAGCCAGAATCTGCTCCCACAATGTGCCTTCACAAGATGAGCATCCTCTGTCTTTCTGCAGCTTTATGGCTATCTGCTATTTGTCCCTCATTATCTGCAACAAATAGCAGTTCCCTGTAAACAGGAACTGCTGCTACTTTGTTGTTCTAATTCAGTCTGGAATAGATGCATCTGGCTGGCTGGAAGAGCTGCGGGTCCTGTAGGGAAGTAATGGGATTATATAATTAAACGGTATCACAATTTGCCGCTTTTATATCTGTGTGTAAGGGCATCAGGGCTGCTCTGAGTTCTGGCACTCCTGATTTGAGTGCTTGACTCTACAGCCCTGTGGGTATCGCTTCTGGAGAGGCTTCACAGGCTGTTGGCAGCAGAGGGTTGAGGCCATAGCAGTGTTTATGGACTTTAGTCCCCTCCCCACATGCTTTGGCTGCTCTTTATGTCCCAGGGTCCTGTCTGCAGCCCAGCGTTTGACCAGTGTGGCCTTGTCTCAGTCATCCCTACCTCCCCAGCCGGTCCCAACACCCCTGACTTGACAGGGAGAGCTGTCAGCCACTGAACTCCCTCTTGTCCCTTTTAATCTGGAATTCCTGCTGTGTGCGTTCAGAATGTGTTTATGCCCTTGCATTTTGAAGGGCATTCAGAAAGGTTGCTTGGGAGCTGAGTGGAGTCCAGCTCTCTGCAGCAGTATGGAAAATATTTGTTTCTTTGTCCTTTTTGCATTTCTGCTTCTGTTAATACTGATGTTGGCCAACACTCCATCAGGGATGATGATGATGATGAGCAAGACAAATGTGGACTTTAAGCAACACCATGTCATCGGCTTCTTTGTGGATAGATGCTCGGGCTGGCTCAGCAGCAGAGCTACAGAGCATGTGTGTGAGCAAGAAGTGGGAGATGAAAGCAAGACAAAAGGAAGGTGGCAATTTCTGCTGGAATGTGTGACTAATTGCTATGCTTTGAATTCAGGGGATTTGAGAAATGCCCAGGACAGAGGCTGATTAATTAGTGGTGATGTCATTCTGTTAGCAATTCCAAGGCATGCCAGCTGAAACATCACCTTTGGATGTAGATATAATCTTCAACAAAATAGTCTGCATTAAAGAAGCTTATAATGCGTAGCAACTTTAAGACAGCCATAGCAAAGCTGGAAATGCTGCCACTGTCAGGGCAGGGAAAGGGAATTTACCCTTTTGCTTTGCAACCCGATAGAAGGGTGTGTGTCTGCGCCTCTCCGAGGGTGGTCGCTTGTGCTCTCGGAGCGTATCTCTGTCCTGGAGAGGGTGCAGCTCCATCCAGTCGTCCTGCTGCTCAGCAGAAGCTTTTCTGCAGCACGTCGCTGCCTGGTTCCCTTGGCATCTGAAGGCTGCTTCGCCAAAAGCTTTTTGTAGCTTTTGAACTTCTCAACCCCCCCCAAAAAAACCAACAAAAAAAAAAAACAAAAAACAACAAAACCCCAACAAAACAAACAAACAAAAAAAAACCCCAAGGCCCCTCACTTTCATCCTTAGGAAGGGGCGAGGTTTTGCAGGTACCTTGTGTTGGTTTGCGCGCGAGGCTGCGACGCTGTGCTGTATTGCCTCAGTCTGCAGCAAG
Organism: Larus michahellis; assembly: GCF_964199755.1. Taxonomy (NCBI): domain Eukaryota; kingdom Metazoa; phylum Chordata; class Aves; order Charadriiformes; family Laridae; genus Larus; species Larus michahellis. The sequence goes on from NC_133904.1 coordinate 45,266,882, forward strand.
AGACTCTAATTTGGATGAATCCCTGGAGGTTCCCAAGATGGACCTTCACTAATAGTGGGCAAAATTTCCCATCTTATCTGGGGATGAAACTTCCGTTGTTTCCTCCTAATAGTGCTGAAGTAATAAAAACTCAGAAGGACATGTAGGAAAGCCCTTCCTTCCTGGGGGCTGCTTTAGCTTCATGGAAAAAGGTAGAGATAAGCAAGAGACTTCTGGGGCTACTGGGGTGAGGTAGGTTTGAACCTCGTCCTCCCCCCCGCCCCCCCTCCAGCCTCTCTTCACTGCCTCTCCCTTTGCTGATGGGTTCTACTTTCTTCTTACTTGATTTTCTCCACACACGCCCCCCCCGCCTCTTTATATGCTGCTTTCCATTTTGTTATTGGCAGCTCCTCTGTTTCAGATACTCTTCAAACTTAATTAACGTGCTGCTTATTTCCTCTTCCAGATCGGTAATTATTGTAGTTAATAAGACCAGATCTAGTCCTGATCTGTGCATTACCTCTTGCGCTCTCAAGACTTTTCCGCTTGCCGTGATGTTACAGCTTACGGTAATGCAATAGCACGTCAGTCCACGTGAAAATGTCCCTACCGACCTGGGCACAATGGCTTTCTTGTCAAGTAAAAAAATATTTTAGACGTAGGAAAAGAGATCTCTGCTTGTGCTGTTAAACAGGAGGCGGAAAGAGAAGCTGCTGTAGTGGTACTTTTCCTGCTGCAGCTCCTGGCACCTCAGATGGCTCCAGATCTGCAATCCGCGGAGCAAGGTCTGCTCCGCTGCTCCTGGCACAGCGTGTGAGCCCGCGCCCTCTGCGAAAGCTGGTCGTGGGCTCCTGGAATTCAGTACAGCTCTTTTCTTTCTGCTTTCCTAATTATCATCTCGGCATCTGCAAATTGACAGGTTTTCATCAAAATCTTGGGGCTTTGTGCGTGGAGAAATTTCCATTTATGAAAGAAGAAGAAAAAAAAAAATGTCCTATTGAAAACCTGTGGCTGGTGACCTTTCAGATTTTCTCCAGAACATGTGCCCTACTAAACACCACCTCCACAGCCCCCCTCCAGAGAAGGGAAGCTATCTGGGGGTTGCATATCTAATGCCTAATGCTTCACACTGATCATTTACCCTTTTGTATAACAAATGTAACAAAGTAGCCTGATTAACTGGGATTGAAGGAATTAAGCCTGTGTTTGTCCAGATAACGATCAATGAGGTCTCTTTTAACACACTTGTTACTTTGGGCTTCCTTTGATTGGCATATCAGCGGCTACACACCATAAATTACCTTGATGGATTCCCCTGTGCATCTGAATTTAAAAGAGATGAGGCAGAGGGTTATTTTAGTTAATATTCCGATGTGTGATTTGCCAGGTGCTGTGCAGCTTCTGTCTCGACTGGTAACCTCTGTTCTTTCACTTCTAAAGCCCTGTATGTGGAAAATAGCACTGCGGCTGTCCTTGAACCTGGCTCTGGGCTTTCTGTAGCTGCCGTGTTCCTTGCCGCAAGAGTCCTTTCTGCCTGGGCTATTCCTTAAACAGTATATGCTCACGATGTCTTGGGGAGGGAGCAAGTGCTTTGAGACTGAGGCCGTTTAATTACTGACACAAACTCTTGGCAGGACCTAGGAGGTTCTCCCAGGTGACCAGCTGGGGCTGCTGGCATGGATCCTGGAGAGAATTAGCTAAAGAAGTGTTCCTGGATGCATGTGGGTCCGCAGCAGAAACTTTGGTGCTTCCCACTGCAGCCCATTAGCAGTGAAGTGAGAGGATGCCTTACTTGGATTAAAAGCACTTGAGGATGTCATTTAGTCAGGCAGTTTTCCCAGCTGACTGAGCATTCTTATTCCACTAATTACCAATCAAGAGGGTGGTGCGTGCTGTGGCTCCCAGACAGGAGGAGCTGCCCTCCCTAATGGTGGGGCCGGCTGGACTGGGAAGAGCAGAATGGGCCCTGCTGATTACTGTCCTCTCCCCTCCTATCAGCTGGAACAAAGTAAAGCTTGCTCTGGTAAAGCCTGCAAAGTTTGTTGCTCAGATGCTGCAGCTGGTGCCCTCAAACAGCTGGGGCCCGTGTCCAGCCCTCCATGTGATGTGTATCAGTACTGGGGGAGCTCAGAGCGTGGAGCCTGGCTCAGGGTGGCTGCTGCTTTGGAGTCACCTGGATAGCCCAGGACCTGGCACTAGGGAGGCATATGAAGGAAATAACTAACCTGAATCTTTGGTAGGTGTTTGACCAAGCCATTGTAAGACTGTCTTGTTCTGACTGTTTTCAGGTGGTGTGGGAGGGAGAAGACTTGGGGAAAAGTTGCTGTTTCAAATTTCCTGGTGCGTTTTGGGATATGGGGCTGAGTGGAAGCAGTGATGCTCACCACAGTTCAACCAGCCCCAGGACTTCCCTCTGTGTGGGGTCATGCAACCTGGCCTGTTATGAGTATTGCTGGTTTGGGAGCAGTTACACCATCTCTTTTCTCATGTTCAGTGTCCTTTGATTCCCTGGGCCTGTGTTTTCCTATTTGGTTGAGGCTGACTGCATTTCCAGAGGCTCCGTGTCCCATTGCCAGACAGCTGATAGCAGCAGCAGAACTCTGCCTGTCCCTGTGCCTCTTTGTCCCATGCATAGCTGCTTTGCTCCACCGTGTGCCTTCCAATCATCAAATGCACAACTCCTCTTGCTGCTTGTCTCTGAGCTGTTTACACAAAAAAAAAAAAAAACAAAAAAAACCCCGACCCCCCCAAAAAAAAAAAACAAAAAAACCCCCCAAAACAAACAAAAAAAAAAACCAAAAAAACAAACAAAAAAACCCCAAAACAAACAACCCATGCCCTCCTGAAGCATACAGGCCCTGGGAGAGCATTGACTATTGGTGGTACATTCGTAGTCACAACTAAAGCTGGATGCTCCAAAGCACTGTGTCAGGAAGGGGTCCCAGCTGCTCACCCTGGGACCCATAACCTAATCATAGAATGTGTTGGGTTGGAAGGGACCTTTGAAGGTCATCTAGTCCTTGTCTGTCTGCCTCAGTGTTGGCCCAACTCTGGCAGGCAACCGGTGTAGCGGTTTCCAATGCACATGTCTGAAGGTGTTTCTGAGAACAGGGGTTGTCATCAATCCTAATGAAACAAGGGATGGAGGGGACCTGGACTGATGGATAAGCCAGTCCTCCGGCATCCTTACACGCCAGCAGCAGCTGTGCAGGTGGTGTATGCATGAGAAGATGTGTGAGTGACAGGGAGACAGCCCTCGCGCTCTGAACTGCCCCTTTTGTGCTTCACCACGCGCCAGGACAAGGGTAACACGTGAACCATTCCTGAGCAGTTCCTCCTTTCATTAACTACTGAGCTTCTGGCTCAGCCTCAGCTTCCCACGAGACAGCCTCCAGGAGCCAGTGGTTGGGAGTGTCCTGTCTCCTGCAGCCACCGCACACCTTAATGTCATGAAGAGCTCTTATTACCTCAGTCTCTGCTGTTTTGTTTCAGCTAATTAGAGCTGATGAGATCCACTCAGTGTTAGGCAGTTGCCTGTCCCTCAGCTTCCTGTGCTCCTTGTAAAGTTTACCAAACATGACAAGCTATTAGTCCTTCCAGGGGCCATGGCAAATGCAATGTGGTGACATTTACAGCTCTTGTTAAAGTAGCAGGTTCACCTGAAGTCTTTACAAAACTTCTGCTCTCCTGCTGACAGGCTCAATCTTCAATGGCTAACTGTCCTGCTTGATGGAGAGGATCCTAAAATTGCTGTTTTGATGAAAGTACAGTCAGTTTCCAGATGTGGCAGGTTCCTGAGCGCACCAGAGTTCATGCTTCCCTTGGGATTTATTCTCCTAATGGCTTTTGCACCTGAAGCTCAGCAGCATCTTTGCACCAGGAGGCTCACTGTTTGGTGTGTGGCTGTAGACGGAGCTCAGTTTATCAAGCTACGATGAGACCAGCGTCTCCTTTGAGTTGACAAAGAAAGCTGAGGAAGGTATCTGGAGGGGTGGGAAGACCTGGAATAACATATTCCATGTAATACAAACATCGGACACTTTCCAAACGCTTCAGCCGGTGTTGTCAACTCCAGCAATTTTTAGTGTGAACCTCCTCATATTTGGCCCTGCTTCAAGTTCCAGGGTTTGGCTTCATGCCACTCTCCCTTTCGAAACAAAAAAAACCCTGGCTTCACAGCTTTGTGGGTGCAGAGACAAACCCAGAAGGACCCTGGATCAGAAAAGCAAACAAGCAAGACTCTTCAAGCCAGCCTTCCTGAGCGCTTGATTTAGATGAGCGTTAGGTACCTTAATTGCTTAAGCATATTTGAGCTTGACAAGCATGCGCGATGTTAGAAATAGAAATGCTGAGGCATCTAAAACCTTATGACTCCACAGGGGGATTTTTTGAACTGATGCTGCTATTCTAACTGCAGAAGAGAAAAGAAAGAGAGTATGTGAACAGGTCTTTCTCTCCAGGTTTATTTTTGCCCTTGCCAAGGGACTGCAGGACAAATACAGTCTCTTTCAGGCCCATTAGCTTTTATGAATTTGTTCCACTGCCAGCATATAGTTTTTGAAATTCAGGACAGCTATCCCTGCTAGAAGAGCTCTGGTACTTCTCCATGTAGTTAGACCTGGCTTATGGAGATTTGGATGGACATGTTTTGTCGTAGAAACAAGGCTCCAGTTCTTTGCTTTGCCAGGATCTGCTGAGACACAGACCGTCAGCTCTGCAGTGTCCTGCAAGAAGCGTTTTTCATCCCTTTGGGTTGTTGCATACATATACATGCTGAGCATCTATGTAAAATGAAGATAAAAGCTATCTCGGTGCCCACTTCTGGATTTCCTTGGGCATATCTAAGCTATGGGTAAAACCCCAGGTAGACTGGAGCCCTTATCTAAAGCAGCAAGGATTATGTGATCTTGCATAGAAACATCGAATTGTGCTTCAAGCATCCTTTGGGATTATATATGCCCCTCAGTACCTCTCAGGGAACGTGGAAAGGTGAGGAAAAATTGTCGTCTTTTCCACTAGTGCACATTAGACCCGTCTGTCTTGTCATGGATTGTGTCTGTGACCTCAGGTGGGCCACTTGATGGCTCTGTCTTAGCTCATCACCTTTGCATTTGTGTTGCCAAGATTTAGCCCCAACATTATCAGGCGCTTGAAATGTGCGGATCAAGCGACAAACCGCATAACACGCGGGACACAAAGAAAAACCTCTCTCCATTTTGTAAGTCTCAGGTTTGGAGGCGGAGAGTTTCAGCAGCAAGAACACGTTTTTGCTGTGCCGTTTGAGAGGGTGAAAAGAGCAGCCCCTTCCCAGCGCCAGAGGGAAAAAGTATGGGGGGAACGTCTGCTCTTGTGGGGACCAGCAGGTTCTAGCCAGCCTTTTAACTCGCCAGCACGTGTGATGCTGTTTTACTGGTATGGTGGTGCCCAAAGGACAGTCCTCATGAGAAACACTTGGAAGGGGAGCCTTGCCTTTGAACAGTGCTGGGGAAAAGGTTGCTCTTGACCTGTTTCTGGATACCGGGGGCAACGCTGCATTTTAGGTGGCTCTTTGTTCCCTCCTGGCAGGCTTTAGGGGCTTCACTGTGGATAAGGAGGGGAGGGGGCTGCCTTACCGTGGGGAGAAGGAGGTGCTGCCATGCTGCCTTTCTGTCTCAGCCCGGTGCTCTGCCTGTTTCCTTGGGGGCTGGCGCAGGACTCTGCTCCCTGCCCAAAGGAGGAAGAGCTCCAGCTCGTTGCTGGTTTGTATAGGTGGCCCCAGCTTGCCTGCAAACTGGGAAAACCACCAGCTTTTCGGTACTGTTTCTTTGGATGACTATTAGACTTTGCTTGAGGAGTGCGGACATGGTGCCGCAGAGGGCAAACAGCAGCTCCGCCGTCCCCGCTGCCTGCATGGGACAGCCCCAGCAGGGAGGCTGGGGTGGTGGCAGCAAGGCTCCCAGCAGCATGCAGGACGAGCGGTGACCCCCGTCTCCGACCGAGGACGCAGGCGGGTGGCAGATTTATGGCCGAGGCGAGATAGGGGTCTCTCTGAGTTAAGCTGTAGGCGAGTTGCCATGGAGATGGGCTAATAAAGCACCAGGCAGCAGCCGTCTCTGACGCTGCTACGGTTGCAAGGAGCGGGCGGGTGGAGAGAAGGGGCAGCTGCCCAGTGAGGATGGAGAGTGAGAACAGGGTAACACCAGGACAGCTGGGCAGGAGTTGGGTCTGCAGGGCTGTTGAGATGGCCCTGGGTGCTTTGAGAGAGGAAGGGGTGATGGGAGATGAGAGCCCCCTTCTCCCAGCTCTTTGGGAGGGGGGTGTCAGCATGGTGCTCCTTGGCAGTGAGTGGAACCAGCAGTTTTCAGGGAAGGGGTTGGACCCCTATGCAGCCAGAGTATCTTTTGTGCTGGTCTCCTGCCTGCATCAACCACCTATCTGCTTAGTGACTGCAGGCTGGTTGCTTCCCCCAGCAGCATGAGAGGGCCTCAAAATGAATGTAGACATCCGCTTGTAGAGGCCACCTCATGCAGAACCGGTGCAAAGGACTCTGCTGTGCTCAGGGTTAGCTTATGTGTGGGGAAAACAGGACCGACTCCATGCCAAGGCAGGTGCCTGCACACAAGGCAGCCAGGACCTTTCTAACCGCAGTGTCCTCCCTCCCTGTGCTGATGAGCCTTCAGCCTCGGAGCAGGTCCGCACCACCAGTGCTCCTGGGGAGCTGCGTGTTACCGGGGCACGTCTCCTGCAGCGCTCTGCCCTTCTGCCTTTTGGCACTGGGAAAGGTCACTGTTCCCTGGCTCAGTCCTCCATCCCAGTCATTGCAACATAACTGCAGCCAGCTCCCTCAGATGCCGAGTATGGGCGATGGGTGGCATGGACTTGCCTCCAAAGAGGTGGGTGTGCTGGAGCTCCGCCGCACATCCCTAAGCTCTTGCTCCAGCCTGCACCTTCAGAAAGGACCCTTCTGCTTTGCTGTAGTAGGGGTTAAGTCTGAAAACCCATTCAGTTCAAGGGTGCTGTAGCATGGTCCTAAAACTTAAGCGTACTTTTATTCTGGCTAGTTGAACAGGGTGACGAGAGGGAAAGGCTTAGCTAATTATTAGAAAGATATTCCCAGGCTGCAGTACTTCCATTTTGAGCGATTACTCTTCAGTAATATGGTAACAGCTATATTTTAACCTTGATCACCATAAGAGGGGCTTTGCCTCAAAGCCATCTCTCCTGCAGTGTGCCAGAGTTCAGGTAGATGTTCCAGCAGGTAAAGGAGAGCAGAGTGGGGAGGGAGGGAGCTTACGTATTTTAAGAAGGAAATAAAAATTCTTATAGTGGAGTGATGCGTTAAAAGATAATTGCTTACAGGTTTCACAAGATGTTTTTATGCCTCCTAAATTGATGGATGTATCCACAGAGACTGATGCTCTCAGTGGAGGGTTACCTTTCCTTCTGAATGGAGCAGAGATCAAGACAATTCCAGCTAGCTAATGCCAGCTATTAATAACACTACCCCTACCCTGTGCAAAGAAAAGGTTCTCTAAGGATGGACCGCTTGAGCTAGCTAATGCACTCTTCCCCCCAGCCCCCCAACAGCATCCCCTGTTGTTCAAAGCCATCCTGTGCTACTGCTGAATAGCCCTTGTGTCTTTAGCTCTGTCATCATGCACTAGCCAGATGGTAGGAATACTCCCCTCCCTTACGGATCAGTTGGCTTTCAGCACTGGCTGGGATGAAGGAGGACTTCCACTGCCTCCATCGTTAATAAGGCCTCCCTTGGTGTCCCTGCAGGGCTAGCTGGTGTGGTGACACAGCCAGCCCTTACTGTTCCAGCCAAACCACAAGGGACACGGAGCATGCAAAGCTTTGGAGCCCATCTGGTGCAGCCCCTGCAATCCAGGATTGCAGTGGAGATTTTGATTATTGCTGTTTGGCAGCTAGAAGCAGGCCTTGCTGTGGTGCGCGGGTGCCTGCTCTGCCAAGGGTTCACCTGAGCTGATATGGTGTGGATCAGCACATCCGGAGCGGCGGAAAGGTTTGCAATGTGTGTGTCCACTGACCTCCTCATTTAGGGTGCTTTGTAGGTGCTGTATCTCTTGCTCTTAGCAATTCACTGTTCATGTGGCTACACCCTTGTAATTCCTTACCTTGTCCTTTCTTTCATGTCTGACCCCAATTGTGGCCACTTCCTCCACCCTTGTAAGGAGAACTTGGCGTGTGGTGTGGCGACAAGGAGTTTAATATGTTTTTTATATTATTGGAAAAACTTTTCCAATAAAGGGCCTCACACCCAAGTCTGTTTCAGGTTGCTGGCAGTGTCAGAGGAGACCTGAGCAGAGGAAGCAGTCTTTGGTGAAGGCATCTCAGAGTGGAGTGAGATATGTTGCTCCTGGGGAAGTCCGTATCACTGTTGCTCATGGATGAGCAGGCCTCAAGAGAAGCATGATTTCCATTGCCTGTGACTATCGTTAGCTCTACTTAAACCTGTAGATTTTGGAATGCTCTTCAATATGAGCCGTTTAAAATCCTGAGTCATTCCTGTCTCCGGGTATGCTTGTCTCGCTGATTGTTTCATGCCTGTTCTCATATCCGAGGCAGTTCATGCCAGCAGCTGAGTCAGTTTGGAAAGGAGGAAGAACAAGTATTAGGGCCTTTTCTGCTCCCAGCCTCCAGGCAACCAATGTTCTTGAGTTAGCCTGGTCCTGTGTCTGGTCCCACCTCTGGGCATGGTCATTTCGGTGACACTCTCCAATGGAGTGTCACCTTCCAGTGGGAAGATGGTGGACCAGATGCTTGGGGCTTTTAGCCAAGTGGATGGCTGTGCCTTGGGACTCCCGCTGAGCTCTTCCTTGTTCCCTTGCCAACACTCTTGTGTTCACAAGCATATAAATCAGCAACAGAAGATGTGCCTTGGAGGAAACTTAGATGTAAGCAGAAATTCAGTGTGAATAAGTATGGACAACTTATGTTGCTTGAGGGCTCTTCTTTAGCTGACCGCGCTTTGAGTAGGAGGTTGAACTAGATGATGTCCTGAAATCTCTTCCAGTATGAATTTTCCTATGATCCTATGATTTGCCCCAGTTGTGGAGACCAGCAAAATGCTCTTCTGCTGGCATGCACACACAGCTCTCTTCTTGAGTGATGCTTTGGATTATGGCAGGAGGAATTCAATGCAGAGACAGACTTTTTAAAATGGGAACAGCCCCACACCACATGCTGGTTGCTGTCGTTCATGTATGAGCAGTCTAAGGACCATTAAAACGTTTGCTGTCTGTGTGAGATCTCAAAAGTAAGGTCCCTGCAGCTCGGGCAAAATATCTTTCAGAGATCAGAAAATAACAACTCGATAGCCTGTTTGCTGATGCTTCAAAATTGTCCTGTGAGTATTTAATGTCCATCAGCTAGGGTTGGATGTGGTGTTGAGGGCTGGAGAAACTTATCTTGATTACACATCGTTTGTGGTAGCCACAAAGTTCCTGTAAGAGACCCAAGTGCTGCAGCAACACTGAGGACTCTTCCTCCTCCAGTCTAAGAGATGTCAGGTTTGATTGTGGGGGCACTGTGTTGGACTAAGCTCAGCTTTTGCTGAAGATGTTGGTCTTCAGACTTTGTGAGGCTCATCAGGTCTTGCCCAAGGCCCCTCTCCAGCAGAGGAAAGCAGAACTGCTGGCATTTGAACTGCTGCCACTCATATTTAAGTCTAGATACCTGGACTAGTAAAGACCATGCTCAGATCACAGGGAGCTGGAATTTTGCTTTGAAGGAGAACCTGTGTTCTCTTCCTGCTGCCCAGAAACAGGCCATGATGAATGGTCCTATCTCACCAAAGTCAGGATAGCTGTGGTAGGGGTAAGGTAGAACATTGCCCCTAACTTCCTCCTGGAAGCAAGAACTGGGTCATTTTCTGATATCAAAAGGCAGAGAACTGACAGTTAAACTGGATTTAATCACTCATGCCTTCAGGGCCCTTGCCCTGAAGTATGTTTGCGTGTTATTTTAAGTATTCAAAACGAAGAGTATTTAAGAGGAATTTTGGGGTGGTCAGTAATGCCTGTGGTAATGATCCTTTATCTCATCCCGCATCCTCAGCGATGGAGGAATGGTTATGTACCTTGGAGTCACAGCTGCGGCTGAGTCTTGCAGTGCGTGTTGAGCAAGGAGAGCTCTGCAGGGACAATATATTTTGAGTGCGCCTTACTGTCAGCTTTCGCCTTCCCAGCTTCGCTGTCGTGTGGCTCCGCAAAACCTCCAAAGCCCAGCCAGCTCCGTCCAGCGCATCTCACAGCGCCCTTCCTCTGGGATCCCCGCGCTGCCACGCTGAATCTGTCCTTCTCTTCACTGCCTACTCCTTGCTGCGTTTTAATCTCTCTTCCTCCTCCCCTCTTCTCTGCAGCTGTTTTCCTCTGTGTGCCGTTTTATTGCGATATAAACCTCAGCAATTCCAAGTTGCGGGCTAAACTTCCCTGTCCCGCCGGCGGACCCGGGATTCGGCCAGGCCTTGCAGCGAGGAGGTGGGTTGGCGGGAGCTGGGGCGCAGCGCACCCCTTGGGGTGCTGGCCACCTCCTTCCAGAGGCACCGGCGCCTTGGGGAGCTCCCCCTTTTCAACAGGTAGACGTTGGGAGCAGCCAGCCTTGCTCTGCTCGTCCTCCTGCGCAGAAGGGATGGCGGGGGGCTGCCGAGGGGCTGCAAGGCCGGGGTTTGGCGGAGGGCGCCGGGGCGCGTCTCTTGGGGTGGTGGCCCCAACCCGGGGCAGGGAGGGCGGCAGCGCTCGGTTCCTCGCCGCCCGCGCTGCGGGGAGGGCAGCAGCTCCGCACAAGGCGGGTGGGTAAACCTTCCTCTGGGGCGCGGGGAGGAGGAGGAGGAAGGCGGGGGGATGCTCCCTCCCTCCCTCTCTCCCTCCCTCCCTCTCTCTCTCTCTCTCTCTCCCTCGCCGCGGCCGGAGGAGCGCGCAGGCGGCGGCTGGCAGCCCCGGCGGGCTCGGGGGCGCGCAGCCCGGCGGAGCGGTGCGGGCTCCGGGCGCCCCCCCCACACCGCGGCTGGGGCAGCGGGCGCGGCGGTGAGTGTGTGCGGGGCGCGGCGGCGGTTCGTGTCCCTGCTCCCCCCCCTCCCGACCCCGGGGCTCCTCTCTTCGCTCCGCGCCCCCCTCCCGGCGGCTGCACCGAGAGGGGAATAACCACCCCGGTGCGGGGGTGGGGGTCAGTGCGGGCCCCCCCCTGTCGGGGATGGGGCTCCCGGGTGCTGCGCCGCCCCCCGGCTATTGTCTACAGGCCGGGGAACAACAGGGGGAGCAGCCGCCCCGCGGGGGAAGGGGGGGCTCTGCCCGGCTCGCATCCCTGGGTGGGGGGGGGTCGGGAGGGCGGCCGCGGGGTTGGAGCATCTCCGTTCCCGTAGCTGCTCCGGAGCAACACGCTCCGAAGCAGAGCGGCTGCCCGAGCCGTGCCGGGATCCCTCCCCCCCGCCCCCCCGAGCTGGGGACCCCCCGAGCTCCAGCCCACCCGGCTGGAGAGCGGGGAGAGGTTGTAATCGGCTGCGATGGAAAATGTCTGGACGAGGACAATAGTGAGCCCCGTTCCCAGATTCGGACGGTAAATGCAGGGGAAGGGCTGGGCGGGGAGGACGGTGTAGTAAAGCAAAGTCAAATTTCCCCCTGAATCCTGCAGCCAGGCCTAATGGGCACTGATGCTGTGTCGGGGTGGGGAGGGAAAGGAGTTTTGGGGGCTGCAGTCTCTAAGGCTGGCATGGGAGGAAAGGGAAAAGAGCTCCAGATCTTTCCTCCTCCCCCCCAGAGTTACTAGGACTGAGATATGGATCATTAAAAAGGAGTAGCGTAATGCAATTAAGCGTTAGAGACAGTCCCCACTGCAACACTTATCCATTGTTCCTCGCTCTACCTTCTGCCAGAACGATTCTCATCTAGACAAGAGAAGTATAATTGAACAAATAGTTCATTTCCCTGGCCAATTGTATCCGTAGTCTCTCCCCTGAATCTGCTGCTGGCTGGCTGCAAACGCAGCAGCATCCTCAGACCAAAACGGGGAACCGGGACCCTCTGGTGAGACTCCTGCTGTCATGGGCTAGTTGGCAAGAGCAGCTCTGAGTGGCTGCTCACCTGAGTTGTTCTGATGGCAGCAGCAGAGCGGGCTTGTTCCCTCACCTCTTGGTCCTCTGAGCTTCCATGCGGGGGGGATGCGAAGAAGAAAAATAACAGGTGGTGAGGCAGGTCCAGCCTCCAACTAGAAGACGCTACGTGTGGTTCAGGCAAGTCCTCTCCTTTCTGTAGTCTGTCTCTTAACTTTCCCCTGGCGGAGAAAGGATTTCAGGCTGTTCTGAGGTGATGCTGTTCTGGTGGACTTTGCCAGCCTGCCCTTCAGCCCGTGCCCGTGGTGGCTGGGTGCCCTGCAGCGCTCGCACACATGCACAGAGGCAGGAGGGCGCGAGCCTGACACTCCTGCTCTTTTCCGAGAGCGCTCTGAGCAGCTGGAAGGGTTGCGGCTGCACCTGGGCCCCACGGCACATGCTTGGCTGGGGGCTGCGTCCTTTCCCCTGGAATCTCCTCCTGGTTCGCAGCAGAGCTCGGCGCGTGGGTACGCACGGATGCATTCTCTGCGCCGCTGTAAGACATGCTCAGCACTGGGAGGCTGCTGCTTTTCCTCATTTCTGGAGCTTTTTATCACCAGTCTGCATCATGCAGCTTTCCTCCTCCTGTTCTTTCTCCTTTCCTCTTTCTTCTTTGTCTGTATAGGCTGCCGCCTGTCCCACTTCGCTCTCAGCTTCTCCTTCGTCTTTTCCTGTTTAATCCGTTCTTTCACCTTAGTTTCTTTTTCTCCAAGTAGACCTTGTCCTCTTCAGCCTGCTCCTCTCAACGCTGGAGAAGCAGCCCAGCCCCTCATCTCAGTAGGAGTATTCCTGCCAACTGTTTGCAAAAAGTAGCACAATACCCAGGCTGAACACTGACATAATTACATACTGAGGCAGAGAGTGTAGTAAATAATCTTGCCTTTCAAGCTTTTGCCCAGTGGCGAGTCCTTTGCTATCTCCTTTGCCCGTGGGCTAAATGTATTATATTTGCTTGCATTTACTTATATTCTGGGAACACTAAGTCAGTGCAGTCAGCGCACAGATATGTGGTATCAAAGTGGATGTATGTTGATGTCCTGCACCATATACACTTATCGTGCCTGTATGTGGCAAGTGTCTGAATATGCATCATGCGGCTCTGCGTCTGGGTTCAGGCTTTGGCAGTCGTGCTTGGCCAGTGCGAGGGCTGTCAGGGAAGGAACCGTCGCTGAGGTGTGGATATTGTTCCATCGGCGCGGGAAAGATGGCTGTGGGGTGAAGGTCAAGAACGCCAGCAAAAAGCGCAGGGCTTGGCTAGGCGCATTCTCATTGGTTAGGGTGCTAGCTAGTTTTCCAAGAATTTGTGTGTACGTATGATTGCAGACTGTGCATATTGTCAGCACAGTTGTATTTCCAGTTGTGCTTGTGAGCCTGAGTCTGTCTGCAGTTGCTTTGGTTGTGAGTCAGTCCGTCTGCAGTTGCAGTAGCTGTGAATCAGTGTCTGCCTGTAATTATGTGGGTGAATCAGTGTTGGCTTGTTACACTTTTGAGTGCAAACGGTTTCCTGTAGCGGTTGTGGGTGTGAATCACTCTACAGTCCCTCTGGATGTGTTTTTGAGTAGCGAGATGCAATACTGGGATTAATTTTGTTTTGATGAGGAAAAACTGTCAATCGGCTTCTCGTTTTGAAAAATTAAAGCTGCTGAGGGTTGGGCACCGAGTTCGTTCCTCCGTTACCAGCTTTCTACAGAAGAGATCCACTTTAAGACTTGCTCCCAAGATTTCCGTGTTGATCTGAACCTTTAATTTCTTTGCTTTGTGCCGCTGGTTCCCGAGTATCCTGTTCTGTTGGCATCTCTTGCAGAGCTGCAGACAACGCGTTTGGTAACCATCGCCTGTGCCTCGCACCTTATGTGTGTGGCAGATTCACGGGAAGGTTGTTTATGGCTTGTGTAGTGTGTGTGTGTGTGCGTACGAGCCAATGTGTGCCTCTCAGGTAGGTAAGCACAAACATTTTCATGCTCGTGAGTTGAAGACCGTGTGGTTCCTCTGCCATGTGCCTCTCGCTTTGAGCCGGTGCTGTTTCTCGAAGTGGATGGTAAACAGCAAGTTTGGTTCAGGTAGGTGGAAGTACTGCTGCCTGTTTCTTCTCTGATTCCTATGAAACGCTGTAGCAGCTTCTGGCCTTCAGCAGCGTTTCTATGGCACAAAGAAGCGCTAAACTGCGAGGGGAGTTGGAGAAATCGGGGCTATCTCAGATGATGGAATCCAGGCTGGCAAACCAAGCCTTCCCCTGCGCTGGCTGGCGCAGGTCGGGCGCGATGCTGGCGGGGCCGGGCTGCCTCCAGTAGGCGCTGGCTTGGGTGTCTCTGCCGGCGTTGTGCGGCGTATGCATGCATCCCAGTTAGCTCACTTCAGAACAAAGGGATGCAAACAACCAGTCGGACAGGGGTCTTGTGAAACACCACGGTGTCTTTTTCCATCATTTCCAGGCTTCCAGAGGAACCATGTCTGGTCATTGCTGCCCCTGCGCTCCAATAAAAAGATAGTTTTATTCCAGGGGACCCTCCTTTTTAGCTGAAGTGATTGAGAACTGAAGCAAAACCTCCCCAGCAGGGATGCCGGGCAGCATGTGCATCGCCTGCGTGTATCGCTGCTGCACTGAGCGCTTGCTGGCTGCCCTTCTCTGCGGAGAGCGCGCAGAGCTTTACCCAAAGGAGCGCTAGAAGAGGCATAGCAGCGATCACCACCAGGCTGGTGTGCTCACAGAGGATCAGGGACAGTTGGGCAGAGCACAGCCCATGCACTTTGGACAGTTTTGGAATCCTTGAGAGGTGACGCAGGACCTCCCCCGATGCCTGGGACCTGTTTTGCAGAGACTCCAGTGCAATGAGGAAGGGCTTTAAGGAGCTTCTTGTGCTTTGCAAGCGCACCTGACTTTGGGGGTAAATATGCAGGTGTTGTGAGGTCACCTATGGTGCTGTGCAGGTGGGTGGACGTGCTTGGCACCCACCAGATCTAGATGACCCTCTTCTCCCTGCATGGAACTGCTCGTATCTGGGCTTTTGGACAGAGGCTGCCTCTACTCCCCAGTCTGTTTTCCAGCTGGCTTCCCCGCGTCGGCTCCTCGTTGCACGCCCCTCCCTGAGCTACCTGACTTGGCAAAGATGTGGAGCAGCTCCAGGTCCCAGGGGTTGTGGGCTGAGTGGGAGCTGTAAGTGCTCAGCGCTCCTTCAGCTGATGCCACTGGTGTAGGTGCGTGGTGCGTGGGCGCGCTGACCCAAGGACGCTGCAGGGACACAGCATTTCTGGGTGCAGCGATGGGGCAAATAAGTCCTTTGGGCTGCCTCGTGAATGCTGCCTGCACGGTGGGACTATTGCTAAGTGAATCAGATTGTTCTCTTGGCTGTGTGTGTTCCAAGGAGGCAGTAATTTGGGAGAGATACTGATTGACTCTCCCAAATGTACCCAGGTGGGTTTATGGGCCTCTTCTGTCTTCATACCCTTTCTGATGCTTGCAGTCTCCCCCTCTCTGGGCTGTTCTCCCAGATTTTTTTTGCAAGCTTTACCTTTCAGTCTCCACCTCCGGAGCTCTATCTGTCTTTCCCTTGTCAGCAGTAAGCCTGTGCTAATCACTCTTTCCTAGGAAGGCATTTCAGAATATTTAATGGTTTCTAGAATAAGGATTTCTGAAAAGATCAGGCTTAGTATGCCGAGCCAAGAGACACCCAATGTTAACGTAGTTACTAGGGTACCTTGCTGATCTGGAAGGTACCAGCACTTTTTTTGGTTTCCCAAACCCACCTCGGTAGGAGCAGGGGCTGGAGCACGTACTGTCTTGGGGCGAAGGAAGCTTTTCCAATTCCTCATTCCAAAACTGCGCATCCAACAGGAAGGCTGTATTTCTCAGGAGTGCTGTTATGCTGTGATACTCTGGAGGTTGGACAGACTGCGTGTGTTGGAGAGGAGTGGGTATATTTATGATGCCTTTAGGTATGTGGTTATAAAGAGACCTGCCAAAATCCAGAGTGCACGGAATTGTAAACTTCAAGTATTGCTGGATTCCAGCTGCAAAGTGTTAGCAGGGCTCCTTAGAAAATCTGCATTTGATTCAGCTGTGGAGGTTACCAGCAACTGCAGAATTAGTGATGAATGCATTTGCTAACTGTGCCATTAAGAAATGAGCAATGGACAGATGGAGGAAGGAAGTGCAGAGCCGCTTTGAACGCGCACTGTCCCTATAGGCTCCATCTTGCATAGGCAGAGATGAGAACCAGAAGCTATGGGGTGACATTCTTTAACTTATGTGAAGGAATGGTCAGTCTAAGGAGTTGTACCACTCTTTTCTGAGCTGAGAAATCTTTGCATTCTGCATTTTTCTTCACAGATATTATGCAGTTTCCTTTCAGCGAGACCTAGTACGAGATCTTGTATTTTTTTTCTTCTTTAAGACTGTTACCATCCAATTAACATTCCTAAACCCTCACTTGGTTACATGCGGTTAAATGCATGTTGCCTGCATCCTCCCTCCCCTTCCCAGAGGACATGGCATCCCTGCAGGTATTCAGAACAAGACATTGACTGTTTCAGAGCCTTCCTGGGTGGGAAGTGACAGCTGAATAGCGTTTTGGTTAAGCGTCTTCTGCAAAGACAGCACCGGTTCAGGCTGGGGGAGCCCCGGTGTTACTTTTCCCTGAGGCACACTCGTGGGTGTTCCCATTCCTTTTGCCTTTGCTCGAGGTGGTGCCGTGCACCGAGGGACCCCCCTCCCACCCGCTCTGCCGCCAGCACGATATCTGTGGGGCAGGCGGTCCTCTCCGTGCGTGAGCTCTTTTGTGCTAAAATCTGAGGAGCTCAGTTACCGGGCTGTTGAAACCAGGACTGGTGTTTACAAACCTGCCAGGCCAGAAACCTTGTTAGCTGAGAGGCTACGTGGCTGGCCAGTAGTTGTTGGGCTTATAAAGGACTTGCACCGGCTGAGATTTTGTGTGCCCCTGTGGTCGGGGCTGGGCCTGGACTAGCCAAGCGTCCCAGGAAAGGGGAGAGGTGATGCTAGAAGCTGTTGTGCTGTGGTGACCACACTAGGCTCTGGCTATGGGGAGCTTGGGAAGATCCCTTAAACTGTATGACGGGTGAAACCTCCTTCTCTGCAGAAGCCTCTTTGCATCCTCCAGAGACGTGTTTCCTGCCCGGCAATAGTGCTGGAAGGGGGTTGTTCCTTCCCCTGCTCCTCTAGCACTGCCTGGCCAGCCCTGGCTCAATGTCTCAAAGCTACTAGGGTTCATCACCAGCAGTTAAAGCCCCTGCGTTAATCAGGAATGTCAACCACAATCCTCAGAACCGGGTCTGCTCCTCAATCCATCCCTAAGTGTAAAGGAGCCAAAGAACAAGGAAAATGCAGCACAGCCTCTTCTGTCCAGCTCCCCAGGAAAAACTCGATACAAGAACCAAAGGAAAGAGGTAATAACAGTGCCAAGCTATTTTCCATGCTGTGTTGTCCTTCCCGAGTCCGTAAGTGCAGCCACCTCAAACTCGTCATCCGTGTACTCTCTCACACCATTTTGGGGCATTCTCTGTGCCACAAAACTGAGCTTTGGCCAGCAAAGTAATCACTTGGGCAAGTATTGAAAACTGTTTGTTCTCCCAGTATAGGTATATAGAACTGGTTCTGATGCTTAAAACGAGATTCAAGCATGTATTTAACTTTATTCCAGCAGCCCTGTTATCCTTGGCTAGCACCTTCCTCAACAGAACTATCCAAAGTAGAAAATTAACTCTTAATCTTCATATAATATTGAAGGAAAACTGTATGAACAAGGTTTAGTGGAAATACGGTTGTTTTCAGCTTCTTGGTGCAGACAGGAATGTCTTATACACACCTGTATGGAAGGTGTGTAAGTGGCTTCTGGCTTTTGTCACTGTTCCTGACCCTATCTCTTTCTGAATTACCTTGCTGCCTCATTTTCTGGTCCTGTTTTCTTTAGCTGCTCCGTTCCACCTTTTGGCGCGTGATCTCCCCAGCCCGTGGTGTCCCCAAATCTAACATAGATGGTCAAAAATGTTCTAGAGGAGACAGAATGGTTCTTGCAGGGCCAGGAGGCACCTGCTGCAAAACCAAAGGGTCCTAGTCTGTGTGGGATATCCCTGGTCAAAAACCGCTAGCTGTGCAAATTCTGCCAAAACAAACCATTTATTGAAATTGGCAGTTGAATGGGAAAATGTTGACTTGAATGAAATTTGTCAATGGTGGTGTGAGGAGGGGAGAGGGAAGGCAGAAATATGTTGTTTTGGGGTTTTTTTTTTTCTTGCTTTTGGCTAATGTTTGAAATTGCCTTAGGAAAAAAAAAATAAAATTAAATCCTATTGTATAATATGCAAGTTTAAGTGAAATGAAAGGGAAAAGTTGAAAGGAAATCTGTTGAGGAGCTGCTAATTGAAGGAGTTTTGAATTTGCCTTGTAAGAAACATCAACATTTTAGCTGTCCTTGTTGTGATTTGGAACGAGTCTCCCCTAACTGTTGGAATTTCCCACAGAACAGATGTTCAGCCTCTTAATTTGTGCTTCATCAGCTTGAATTTCCAAGACTGCGTGTCCCTTCTGAGCAGGAGCCAGAGGAGCCATCCCGAATCCGGGCTTGTCTCACCGGAGGTGTCGGTGTGCCCATGCCAGAAGGCTCCTGCAGCCGCCGTTAAGCGTGTTGGTGTGAAGGCTGCATTTCCCTAGGTAGCATCCTGCTTAAATAAGGCCTGAGCACACCCACAAACGCTCACACGCACAGAATCAATCCATGCACTGATATTTGCAAGGATGTTAAGTGCGTGATGGGGAGGAAGACAAAGGTAATTCGTATTTGAAGTGTGCTCTATGCAAGGCAATGCGAGGACCCAACGCTTATATTTTTATTATTTTTTTTCCCCCTGTGCCTGCCATTAACGAGTATCTTGCCAGAACAAAAGCTCAGGTGGGTGGATAAGGACTTGTAGTGTCTGGCTTTTACCTTCTGCCTGCGTGGCAGTTCATGTCCTCCTGGAGCTGTACTGAGCTAAAAAGCAAGGATCAGGCACAGCACCTAGGAAGACTGTAGGGCCAAAGTGTTGTAGAGCGGCCAGGGGTAGCTAAATGCGGAATGGGGGTGTAATACACGACCCAGCCTGGCCTTGTGCCCCTTCTCCTCTTCCAATCATCCATGGCAGGGGTAGCCAGATACACGTCGCTGCACATACACGATACACATCATCTCCAGGTGTTTCCATCCTGCTCTCTCTGCATGGGATTTCTGCTGGGGGTTCCTGTCTCTCATGCCCACGTGCAGAAACCCCTGCTCCTTGGTGGCACTTGCATAGCTCGTGTGCCCCCTTCATCCTGGGGCACCCTCTAGTCACTGAGAAATGCCATTCAGGTGGTGGGGTTTGGCTTTCAACCCAGCATCTCCTTCGGTGCTGGAAGGAGCCGCCTGAGGCTCTGCAGTGTTGGTGCCCGTTGAGTGGGGAAATCCAGAGGTCCCATCTGGCTGGCGACAACATCTTGTCCTGGTTTCTGCAGGCTGTGCTTGATGCGAACCTTCATTTATGGCTTTGTGGGCTCGCACTGGCCGGTTGTGCGTGGTGGCCGCGGTTCTGAGCCTCTGCTGGGCTGAATCCCGTGTGTGCCAGGCATGAGGTGTCGTGTCGGGGGAGACGTCACGACAAGCTGTATTTATACAGGCTGTTGCTTGGCAGTGCTGTTCCAAGGTGCATCAACATAATGAGATACATAAAAGGGGAAGGCAGTTAAATGTGCAATAACATCACAATAAAAGTAAAACTGAGCATTAATGAAAAATCTGAGCACACTAAGTGCAGTACAGTCGAACACTCCCACTACCTTGGGCCTCAGTGCTCAAACTTAATAATAATTTCTGGCAGTGTCATTACCTGAATTAAATGAGGGCCTAACTGTCCAGAAAAAGATGTTCGGAAAAAATGGATCTTGAGACCTTGTGAGTGGTTCTGCTGTGTGGGTGTCCCCCGGGCAGCACAGGGGGAGGTGGGAGCTGCTGCGGGGGGAGGGCGATGACTGACACTTGCGGGGTGAGGAGGAGGAGGAGGAAGCGATGGGTGGAAGAAGAACCAGTGCGGTCATTTTGGAAGTGGAGCTATGCGCTCGCTGAAAGGTTCTGAAGTACCTGGGGAGCTGCTGGGATGTGCTGTGAACGTGGGGTGAGGGTTTGTATGTGTATGTACGTGTTTGGCTCTGACCCCATGCTGTGACTTCCCCAGGACCAGGAGGGCTGCAGGGGATGCTGCTGCCTTTGGTCCCTTTGGGGGTGTCTCTGGAGCTTCTAATACAGGACCCCAGAAGTACTCACTGCTGGCTAACATGGATGAACTGCTGGGAAAAACTGGACTAAGCGGATCGCTTTCCTCCTAGTAAATAAAATCTCTTTTCTCTTCTCTCCTTCCCCTCTGTGCCCCCCCCCCGGCAGGTGTTGGAGGCTTGCTTGCCGGTGGCCACGTGCTGACGCCATGGCGCTGAGGCTCCCGGGAACAGGGTCACTCTCTCTCGTTAACCTCGGAGTCCTAGTGCTGGTTTTGGCTCTCCCTGCTGATGCTGGGTAAGGTGGTGGGCACTGAGGCTGTTGGCCAAGGCTGCAGTCCTCTTGCTGTGCTTAAATATCCCGGGGCCAGTACTCGTGCGAAGTAGTCCAGGGCAAAGCACTAAAAAGTGTCTCTGCCGTGTTTGACCCTCCCCTCGTCCCTGTCCCCATGCCTTTCACCCGGGGACTGTTCAGTCCCTCGTGGCTGAGCTGACTGATTACATTAGCATTATTCGAGGTGCTCTCACTAAGGACAGTTGTCAGCATCTTTTTGCAACAAAACCAATTTTCAGTTTTGGCCTCTGCACAATTCACTCTGGGCAAGGACTTGACTTGGATGAATTTTAACCTGGAAGAGAGACTACCCCTCTTTCCCCCCCTTTAATTTTTTTAATACTCTTTTAAAGAAAAGAAAATTGAACTGCTTCAGCTGTTTGGCTGTTTATGGTATAACGACCCACGAGCGGCGTACCCTCGTCTGCTGTAGGACTAAGGGGGCTCTGGCCAGCCCTGGGCTTGCTGTCCCCCTTCTGCCTGGGTCGGCGTCCCTGGGCGTCCAGGCTCCGGCTGTCCTGGCACAGAGCACGCTGCCACCAGCCTTGACTTCCCGGCCTCTGGGAGCTGTCGGGAGAAGACGAAAGCCTGTTAGTCCGTGACAGGCTCTGCGTCCCTCCTCTGCATCCCGCTGGAGCCTCTGCTGAGGCTTGGTGAGCTCGGAGAGCCCTTCGAGGAAGGGAGGCAGAGACCCCCCCCAGCACAGCCTGCCAGCCGCGGGGGAGGGAGAACCTCTGCGCGGAGGGAGAGAAATGCAAATAATACATGACTTCTATAAAAAATTTAGGAAAGCCTTTAGAGTGCCAGGTACGGACACTGAAGTGCTGTCTGCTGAGTTACGAGTCCAGCCGCGATCAAGGATTTTCATGCATGAAAAAACTGTCAGTGCTGCTGCTCCTCCTTCACCCACGCACCCCCCCTGCCCCCCGCCGTTTGCCCACCTGCACGCTCCGACCCCGTCCTGCCTGCCCCGCTTTGCCTGCTTGGATCTCTCTTTGCATAAGCAAATGCATCCCGAGGGTGCCTTGACAGGTAGATGCTGACCCTCGGATTGATGTAGAGCGGCCGATCCATCGGCACAAGTTTCCTAAATTACGTACAAGGAGACCCTTGTTGGGAGGTTAGCACGCTGACGTGGCAGCCAGCTCTCCGGAGAGCATGTGCACAGGGACGGGCGGCGAGGTAATGACTTTTCCTCAAGCCTATCCTAATTAAATTTGCTGCAAACCTCTGTCCTCCCTGCCTGCAGGCTTTTAATTATTTTAAAACCATGATCCCCAATACCTCTTTGCAGTTCCTCAGAGCTCTTCACCGGGGCTTTGAGCGAGATAAATGAGACTTTTTTTTTTTTTTTTTTTTTACGCTTGGCTAAAGGGCAGCTTTAGCTCTATGTTAAGGTTAGGTGAGCCAGCCTGGACCTCGGCTGGACGGGGGAATTAGCCCAAATCGGGTGCCAGGCTGAGGTGCTGCTGGCTCTCCCCTGCCCGCGCCGCTCTTTCTCCGGCGCCTCCCGAGTGAATCCCATGCTGCTCGCATCGAAGTCGAAACCTCAAATGTCAGGCTAAGTAAAATGGCTTTGAAATTTGTAAATTCTTTTCTTCCCCGCGCACCCCCCCCATCACTGCTGAGCCTCCGCCAGGAGTTCCTTCACAAAAATCTGTCCTCTCACTCTTTATATTACGGGTAATTTTTAAAGATAGCTTATAAAACATTAATGAATGAGCTTTCATGAGCATGCTAGCTATTCATAAGTTATAGATGGTTATATACCCATCAGCAGACACTGGTACAGATTGCTTTTAACCGTGACATCTATTGAAAGCTGGTGCAAGTGAAACCTCACTAATTACAGTAGGCATTTGTTAAATTCCTCAAAATTCTGCTTACCTGCAGGGAGTTCAGATATTTCAAATTTTTCAAGTCCAGATGAAAAGCCAAAGCCGGTGTTTTGATTCGAACGGGAAGTCTTGAAAGCTGTGATGCAGTTTGCAATATCAGCTGTGTTTTGATGTTTCGGATCTGACAGGTTGCATCAGGGCTGGGACGGGTGTTTTCTCGGCCGTGCCTCATCGCCCATGCCCCACGGGAACTGCAGTTTAAGCACTTTATTACCCTCATCGGGCTCTTGTGGGCTGAGCTTCCTGGCTTGACCACTTCTCTCATGATAGCAGGTACTGGTTTGCTAAAAACCAGAGGCCAAGCGACCTTGTGAGAGGTGGGATCCGACGATCCCTGGAGAAGCGAACCTCAAACACTTGAAATGCAATTTCCCGGAGTGTTTGGTCATTGGTGCCGATGCAAATTAATGTCAAAATTGCCCAAAATGGAATATTTCAATTAGCTGCAGCATGCCGAATAGTATTGATTCAGCCTGACTCTAAAAATACCCGTACCCTGCTCTCAATTTTTTCTCTTTTGCTGGAGAATGCTTTTTGCTCTTTTATCTTACGGAAGCTGGGTTTTCTGTTGGGATAACATTTTGATACAAAACGCCAAGCCAGCTCCGCTACTTGTCACCCTACTGACCCTTCACAGAGTATTTACAAATGGACCAGCAGTGTCAGGGGAAACTAGTCTAACCAGATGGGATGCAGCAGGATTAAGCTTTGAACTCCTTAAATGATGCTCCTCTTTCTGGGTTGGTTTTTTGGTTGTTTTTTGTTTTGTTTTTTTTTTTTACCCAATTACTTCTTGATGCGTGCTTAAACCAGTGGCTGCACACATCAACTGGAGCAAGAGAAAATGAGGCTGAGGAAGAGAAGGAAATGGGCAGAAGTCTTAGAAAGCAGCAATTGAAGGGCTTCTGTTCCACTAGCTGTGGGACCCTACTTTGGAGTGGGACATCTACTTCATAAATGCCCTCCCTGGTAACTGCATCCAGGTCGTGCACCACCAGTGTCTCTCTAGATTGCTGCATTCGTGGTCTCTACCTGGGCACTGCTCCCCAGTCACTTCTCTCTCTGGTTAGTGGCACGGCACTGATTTGCCTGTCGGGGCTGCCCCGCTCCCGAGGGGCTCCTTGTGCTACTGCTGAGGATCCCTCTTCTCCAGCAGCCTTTTCTCCCCCTGCCTGGGATGCCTCAGCCATCCTGCTGCCTGGCTGTGCCTCTGCATCTTTTTTTTTTTTTTGGCCTCATTGGTGTCTCTTATTTCCTCTCCCATTTTCCTTGCAATCTCTGCATCTCAATAGATTTTTCTTTTGGTCTTCTGTTACTTAATCTTCTGCCTTTCCATTCGTTTTGGTCCTAATGGCTGTTTCTGCTGGGGAAAGCTGCGCTTGGAGCCACAGCACCGGTACTCTGTGGTGTCTGAAATCTCTTTTAGAGATAGCCAGTTTCAGAAGGACTCGCAGGCTCCCTTTCTGTTGACTGAAAGGGAGACACAAAATGCAAATGTATTATTTGAGCCCCTTGGGCTTGCAAAACTGCATTGAAGATTTTGTTTGGTGAGATGAGCTTTGTTTGAGAAATTTACTACTTCTTTTATTCCACCTGGGGCAGAAAATGACCGGAGGAAATCATCTTATTTGGGGGCTTCCAGGCTTCTTGCGTTAAGCAGAGATAGGAATGTGAAAACTCATTTGGTTTTATAAACAGGGAAAGTTCAACAAACCGCAGAAATGGTTCGCGAAGAGTTTTAATGATGGACTCAGGCTTCAAGCCTGCTTTACTGAATTCCTACTTTTCTGCCTCCCTTCCCTCTTCCCAGAAGCAGAGGACTTGGAAATGGCTCGATATGGTAAATAACTGGCATCCTTTCTTCCATGCTGTCTATAAGGAGATACTGGAGCTTGAGTAACTGAGGTTCCCACAGCCTCTGTTCATCAAATGTCCTTTGTTAGGGGCAGGCGAGGGATGCTGGGCATGTTGGCTTCATGGAAAACAGGGCTCCTAAATTGCTACCCGTGGTGCCGCTGAGCGTGGGGAGGAGGGGGCAGTGGGGAAGCTTCAGCTACCACAGTGAGGGCCGTGGTGGCAGAGGCCAGAGGGGAGTTGATTCGAGATGCCCTGTGGGGAGTCCTGCAAGCACATCACCTTATCGACAGACGTGCCCCATCCTGCAGCTCTGGGCCCAGCGCAGCACAGGCTGGAGCGTGAGCCGACATCCCTTCATTTCTAATAACTGTTCAGAGCACATAAAGAGTAGGTCTCTCTTCTGATGATGTTTTTTTCCTCTTTTTTCCCTCCCGCATGCCAGGCTTTCTCAGAAGCACGTTTCAGACGTTGTGGATGACAGCAAAGATAACATCACCATTTTTACCCGCATCCTGGACAGGCTGTTGGATGGATACGATAACCGCCTGAGACCTGGACTTGGAGGTCAGTTGGGTGGAGAGATGGTGTTTTCCACAGCTGTGTAGCTTTGGAAATGAGAGGTTGCACAGATGACTTGTTAGTGAGTCTGGAGCTGTCGGGAGGAGGGGCTGGTTCAGCCGCAGAGTCAGTCTGCTGCTGGTTTCCCCCTTTTTGCGTCTGTGCTATCTTGTTGTTTGATACCTGGTGAGATGAGAGGTGCAAGTCTCTGACTGCTGTGTTCTTCTGTGACGTTACATTGATAGGCCTGTAGATGGAGCAAACGTGATTAAACTTATTTCTGCTACTTTTATAGGCGTTAGCGTTTCAGAAATGATGATGCTACCAGTTCGCAGGACCTTCAGCTCCTGCTGGTGTTGCTTTTTAGTCAGTGGGCTTTGCAGAGCCTCTGTCTTGACATCTTCTCAGTTATTTCCTATGTAGCTGTCACCTGGCAAGCTCTTCTCTGTGTCTGGGCCCCGGGCGGTCAGCCGGGCTCTGCTGGCTCCTGAGCTGCTTTTAATACCACCGCCACTGTAGCTACTGCTGCCAAGTTTCCCTCCAAGCACCTACAGGTATTTAGGGTGCTTTAGAAAGCAAAACCATGGTGGTCACCTTCCCTCCCAATGCTTATGGTGATGTAAGGAGGCAGAAGCAATGGGGAGATGTGTGGGGAAGACCGGCGCGCGCTTTCTTGGTGAGATGAGGGAGACATGGGCCTGTGTGGTTTCTTGGTGCGTTGTTGCCAAGGGGCATTGCTCTGGCAGAGAAGGTGACCCCTCTCAGGTGCTGGCAGCTGCATGCTATGGGGGCTACCAAGGTGATGTCCCTGCACTGCTCGGAGGCTCAGCTGCAAAGGTGTGCTGCTGGACCATGATTCCCACCCAAAGCTGGACTCACCATGTGTTGCCCGGTTCCTTGAAGGTCCCACTGCCAAGGGAGGTTGGGGATGAGCTTTCCTGAGCTCTTGCATGCTGATGGGGGGCTCTGGTGATATAATGCTAGCCTGGAATTGCACCGTCCATTCCTCAGAGTAGCTTCATTGTCTCTTCCACCTCTGTGCCATGGCCTTCTGCCCTGCACCTGTCCAGGAGGACTTTGATCTCAAGCAGAGCCTGTGCAAAATCTGGGGAAGAGGGGTTTCTCCACTGAGCATCATAGAATGGTTTGGGTTGGAAGGGACCTTAAAGACCATCCAGTTCCATCCCCCTGCCCTGGGCAGGGACACCTCCCGTTAGACCAGGTTGCTCAGAGCCCCGTCCAGCCTGGTCTTGGCATCCTCACCTCTGATGGGCTGCCGTGCTGCAGGGCCCGGACAGGAAAGGGTTACTCTGTCTGCATAAGCCATCCATCAGCTTTATTGCTTTTGTTGCTTGTTTCTTTCCCCCAGAATTAACTGCGGTCCCACTAATAGCTTTGCTTCCTCAAGTCTCCCCGATGGCTGTATTGATTTAACTGAAACGAGTTCTGAAAGGGGACTGAGGGGGCATTTATGTTCACTGTAGGCTTGGTTGCAGACAACCCCGTGCAAAGTATTAACAAGAGGACTCCCAGGAGCCCCTTGCTGGGGAAGTTAAAACCTTTCTTGGAACATCTCTGCTCTGTTGCTTTAGATCCTTTAATAACGTGCTTAACATAATAAATTGCTTGTGCCTGAACCAGACATTGCATGTTTAAAGACTGCCTTCACCTCTGATTTCCCCTTGTGGAGCACTCTCACAGACCCAGATGGGAGGTTTTGACAAGGGCTACAGGTTTTGGGGGCTCTTGGATGGCAATGAGCTGTGTGTGTGTATGGGGCAGCCTGTCGGACCTGTTTTCCCCAAGTCTGGGCTTTTATTCCTTGGAGGTCTGTCAGGGCCACTATCAGGGAGAGCGTTAGAGGGAAAGACCTTTCCCACCGCGGCTGGTGGGCAGAGAAGCAGAAACGGTCCTGCTGCAGACTCCAGACTTGGGGGTTAGCCGAATAGCCTGGGGTGATAGTCATCGAGAGGTGGGCTCCTGCTGTCCAAGGCTATGTGAGACCTGTAAAAGGGATTGCTTTGCTTCAAATTAGCAGCTGTGCTGCCGGGTGATTCGGTGACTTACGAGGTACATTGCTTTTCCTGTGAGACAGCACTGGGCAGTCCCTCTAGACCCAGCTCTGGCTCTTCCCGTTTCCCTCAGGAATATCTTCCGCTTGCTGTTCTGAAGATGTCAGGTGAGAGCACCCATGAGCACCGTGCAGTCTTGCTTTGGCATCCGTGGAAAGGGCAGACTTGGAGGTATTGTGCCCACGCACAAGCTAATGGAAAGATGGATTCGCCTAAATTGTGGGTAACTGGGAAGCAGGACATGCAGGCTCCTTTCTTGGCTGTGGTTTCCATGCTCTGTATCCCCCTGAAAACGCTGGGCTGGGATACGAAGGGCTGCGCGGGGTGCAGGGCTGCAGCACCTCGCGGGGCTGTGTGTGCCCGGGCGCCTGTGCCCCACGTTTGGCAGAGCCGTTTCCTTGTGCGCCGGGAACCGAGCAATGTTTGTTTAGGCTTTGGGAAAAGAGACCGTGTAAGCAACAGAGTGTTGATGTGGCGACTTCTCCCCTCAAGATAGCCTCTTTGTATTTATTTTCTTATCCCCTCTGTTTTCACCATCTGCTGCCACCCACTCTAATAGCTCCCATGCCAGAGCTCCTCTTCCTACCAGGATGCTGCAGACACAGACTGAAGCAAACCAGCGCTGAGGCTGCTCGGGATTGCCCGATGCAGAGCTGGGCTCCAGGAGAGGGTGGTCCTGTGCCTTGATGCTGCTCCGGCCCCCAGGAGGTGGCTCAGGACATCCTCTCCAGCGAGGAGTCCTTGCAGTCTTATTGGCAAGTAGAGGTTTGCGAGTGTACTGCAGGCTAGCTTAGAAGAGGAAAGGTGTAGGGGGGAAGGTGGCCATCAGCCCCCTCCTTCTGTATGAACGCCCCATAGCACCAGGGACATGCCCAGTGGTGTCACAGAGAAGTCTTCTTCGGCTGGTAGGAGGTTCCTCCCTGTCTCTGCCAGGTGAGCTGGGGCTGGCTTGCTCTTAGGGACAGAGCTGAGTCTTGTTTGGCCCCATGACCACTGAAATACAACTCTAGGCTTGGGGAAGGGGTAGCTGCATGACTAGATCATGTTATAGGACTCAGAATGGGGGAGGAGAGGAAGGAACCATCAGCAGATAACCCGTGTTTCCCCTGGGAAAACACAGGGCAGATTGGTTATTAAGTCAGAAGAGGAACAGAAATGGACCCCGAGGGGATGGAGACATCTGTTGTCACGGCCAACCTTGTAGGATAAGAAAAATCTCCCACTGAGAGAGTTTCTATGGCCAGTGCTGGCCTCCGCTCCTGGTCTGGAGCTGTGCAATCACACAGATCCTCTGCCCAGCCCCGCGGGGGCCGCAGTGAGGGGCATTTATTTATAGCTCTCAAATTCTCTTTGCCGGGGCTCCCTGCAGCGCTGGGAGTCTGTGTACTGGGTGGTCGGAGAAAGCCTGCACTCCAGAAGACTTTTGGCCTTTTCCAGAGGATGCCAAGGAGGAAAAGATTTTGCCCCAAGGAAGAGAAGGAAAAGAGTAGGCAAACAGCCCGAAAAGATGGGCTGCAAAGTTTCTAGATAAGCCAGTTTCTATTAAAAAGTAATTTGTACCACGTTAAGCAGCTAGGCTAGGATCAATCCGTGTTATCCTTCCTGGATGCAGCATCACTTACAAGGCTCACGGTATTTCCTTGAAGCTTTTACCACGTGTCTCCGGAGTCCCTAAATGGCTGACGTGGCCCCGCTGAGGGACCAGTGGCTGGCGTAGCATCCTGCCGGTCTGTGTCTGCATGACGCGCTTCTGGACAGCGGAGGGTTAGAAGCCTACTGAACATTTCAGAGCATGGGGTTTACTGGGACCAGCAGACACAGGCAGCTGGGTTAAAGCAATGCAGTTCCCTAGGCAGCACAGGGCCCCTTTGGTTTCTTCTTCCTCGGGGCCAGGGCATGGCACCCGTTCCTCGTCACGGAATCACGGAATCTTCAGAGTTGGAAGGGACCTCTAGAGATCATCTAGTCCAACTCCCCTGCTAGAGCAGGATTGCCTAAAGCACATCCCTCAGGGCTGCATCCAGGCGGGTCTTGAAAATCTCCAGAGAAGGGGACTCCACAGCCTCCCTGGGCAGCCTGTTCCAGTGCTCTGTCACCCTCACTGTAAAGAAGTTTTTCCGTGTATTTGAACGGAACTTCCTATGTTCTAGCTTGTGCCCATTGCCCCTTGTCCTGTCGCTGGGAACCATTGAAAAGAGCCTGGCTCCGTCCTCCTTAAACCCACCCTTTAGATACTTGTAAACATTAATCAGGTCCCCCCTCAACCTTCTCTTCTCCAGGCTAAAGAGTCCCGGCTCTTTCAGCCTTTCCTCATAAGGGAGATGCTCCAGTCCCATAATCATCTTGGTTGCCCTTCGCTGGACTCGCTCCAGTAGTTCCCTGTCCCTCTTGAACTGGGGAGCCCAAAACTGGACACAATACTCCAGTTGTGGCCTCACCAGTGCAGAGTAGAGGGGGAGAATGACCTCCGTCGACCTACTGGCCACAGTCTTCCCTATGCAGCCCAGGATGCCATTGGCCTTCTTGGCGACAAGGGCACACTGCTGGCTCATGGATAATTTGCTGTCTACTAGGACCCCCAGGTCCTTCTCCTCAGACCTGCTTCCCAGCATGTCCGCCCCTAACCTATACTGGTGCTTGGGTTGGGTCCTCAGGGTTGGCAGCGAGTGGGTCCCATCTTGGTGGAGGGGAAGCCCCAGTTTGTACCTTCACAACTGGGTATGTCCAGAGAGTGAGGGCAACCCAGGCTGGTGGCTGCCTCCTCTTCCTCATCCCTGCTGGGCTGCTCTTTGTGGCTTGGTGTCAGCATCTCCCTGCTCACGTTGGGCTCAGCGCAGGTGCCCTTGGGCTCGAGCAGGTTTTGGTGTTGTCAGGCTCTGCTGCTCGCAATAGGACTCAAATCAGGGATGCCCGACATGGGCCTACGGTGCCTTTTATCTGGCCTTACTATGTCAGCTCTGCCCTGCTAATGGTTTTGATCTGTAGCCACCTGTTAATATTTATCCTGCTGATGTATTCCCTTTATTCTTTTGTAAGCGAAGCGCAACTCGGTTGGAGTTTTGCCTGTCTCTTCTTTCTGCGGCGCAGTTTTTCTTCTCGCGTTTTTAATGATGGTGGGGTTTGGCAGGATGGCTTCTGAGCAAGCAAAAAACCACCTGTATCGCTGTCTCGCCACCTGTGTTTCATTGATTGAAATGCTGATGGCCAAGCGGTTTTGGACTTAGGTTCAGAGCGTCTCCCTTTATGTTCATTAGCATCTCATTCCTGTGAGATACTTGGTGTGTTACACCTCACTGCATCTGTCATTTTGTCCTGACCTCCTGCAGGTAAGGGCTTGTCTTGTTATTATGTGAGCATTAAGGCAGAGGGGCTGAAATAGTCAGAATAATTAAATTATAGAACTACCTTCTCTCAAAAAGCACAGTGCTCTTCAAGCTGAAGCAGCGAGGGCTTATCTGCCTGGCAAGATCTGTGAAGAAATCTGTTTGGGGTGGGAGTAACCTCTAGTAGTAGTAGAAATCGTTAAACTGCCCAGATTGAAGTTTGGAGAATTTTTATTTCCTAAAATCTGCGTGAAATGTTGAAATTGTCCTTTTCTTCGGCAGATCGGTTGCGAAGCCCCGGGGAAGGGACCCTGGCGAGCTCTTTGGGTGGGTGTGAAGCCGCAGCAGCCCAGCTTTCGTGTGCCAGAAGCATTGGGCACTGCCCGCTGCTGCGGGGACACCGGAGGGGTGGTGGCAGCGGTGTGTCCATTGCAGAGCTGGTCCCCAGGTGTCCAGGGAGGCCGAGCTCGGTCTGGCCTTGAGCTCTTCTGCAGTTTTTTCACCTGTGTGTGATGAAGCTGCCAGCAGTTTGTCATAAACATTATCGAGATCTACTGTTTGTGCAAGAGAAACATTAGATGACAAACCCAGTGGTCCTTTGTGGTTTGTTATGATTTCCAGAGTTCCAGGACTGTGTTTAATCTGTTTTTCCGTCTTAACGTTCCACCTCTCCCAACTTCTTATCTCTTCTCTCTGATCTGACTTCGTGCCTTGTATTGATTACACCAGGGAGGAATTTGATCCTTTCTTAGGAAAAAAAAAAAATCCATGTCTTGTCTCAGATTTTTGGCTTTGTCTGAGATTCCTTGATGAGTTTTGATTTGAAGCTGAGGCGTTGCTTGAATAGTGCTTTCTTCTGTTTACCTTTCTGGGCAATGGGGACCCTGCTCTGTCTCGTCAAACTTCTGAAGTTAAGATCTATGACCAAATTAAAAAAAATAAAAAAAATGAAAAGGTTGACTTCCCCTTGGGTGCAGCTCTCCAAAGGCAGCTTTGTCATGGATTTGCAGAGCCCCGATGCTCTCCTCTCTCATGCAGAAATCCCAGTTGTGCTGCTGTTTAAACCCCCGGCGTACATGGAAAGGGAGCTCCGTGTGAAAAGGCAGGCACACATCAGAAGGCAAGTGAGCAATCCGGGCTTGACAGCTATGCCTAAGGGTGAAAGTCTTCTCTTAAATAAGTTATGAATTTGCCTAGGGCAACAAGCCCATATCAAAGCTTCAGGGATATCACAAACACTCCGGAGGGGTCAGAAACCCGTTGTGAAAAGAGATTCGGAGCTTTTGAAATGGCACCTGGGCTTCAGGTCAGCACCGTGTCCTTTGGGGGTTCCTCGCAGCTGCCTGTCCCCCTGCGGTGCCGTGGGAGGGAGTGGGCCACCACGGCGGGTTCCTCCCCAGCCACCCTCTCCATGGGGCAGTCGTGTGGCCAAAGCCAGTCATCAGCGACAAGGCTGTCCTTGGGCTTTCCTGGGCTCTCCAGAGGGGCTGCAACCAAGCCCCCAGGCTGCCAGGGATGCGGAGGAGGTGATGTTCCTCATGCTACTTTGGATGCCTTTTTTTAGATGGTGCCTTCATTTGCTGTGCGCGGTCCCAATGGGGACGGTGCCCCAAGCTGCTGAGCCCTCCGCGTAACCGTGCATGCGGGCAAGAAGTAAGATTTTTCCCAAAGGGCGAGAAATTCTTACCCCAGTAATTTGTACTGGAGCCCCATCTCGGAGCCTCAGCGCTGGGTGAGAGACCTGCAGTGCACCAGCGCCAATGTCAGATCCCTGCCCGAGGGGAAGCTGGTGGGTGCGCGCTGGAGACGGGATGACGCTATTTCTTTATAATGACTTTGGAAGGGAGGGGAGCTGATGTCGAAGCATGTTGAACATGCGTTAGATGGCTTTAAGAACATTAGTTGATGATGTTACGGGTGGCTATAAACTGCTTGCAAGGATGTCTTTATTGATCTGTTGGACTATGGCAGCTACTCGTTTATTAGAGGTTCCATTCATTTAGTCCCGTGTAAAGGATTTATAATGTGTCTTTGATATGGATTGTGAAATAAGATTTTTTTATTTATTTTTTTTTATTAGGTATTATAGAGCTTAAAAACAACTTTATTTGGTATATTCTGGGAAGCTGGTGGTGAAACAACCGGTCAAATATTGAGGAAACAGCAGTTATTTTATTTGTCGAGCTAGAGGATAAAATGTTTGCAGCAGTTCGTGTACCTATACAGAGGCACTGATTATGTCTGATGAGGCGAAGTCATTGATCGTGTTGGTGGTGAATTTCAGCCCGGTTCCATCTGGAAGAAATAATCAAATCACACCTACCCGGGCCCCCTGCGGTGGGGGGATTAATGCTGCTGATTCAGACCTGTTAGCTTATTAATGCCGGTTCATTTATTTAAAGGTTATTGTTTTGATTAAATAAAAGTATTAATATAAAAATAAAAGCGTTCGCGAGGCTCTGGAAGAGGCTTTGGGGAGTGAGCTGCTGCAAGACTATGAGGCTAAAACTGTGCGGGGTCCCTTAACCAAACACCGTTAAAAGTCAGAGTGAAATTCTCACCCTCTTGCAGTAAATAGCAAAACTCTCAGAGAGTCTCGTGGGGCAGGAATTGCCTGTAATGATTTCTTCGTCTATGCGTACTAACCTGTAGCTTACTTAAAAAACAAAAAAAAACCAAACAAAACGGAAAAAAACACCCAAAAAAACCACACACAAAAAAACCCCCCAAAAACCCCAAAACCTTCCTCTGAAGGACATACAGCTAATGTTTATTTAAAAAAAAAAAAAAAAAAAAAAGTCTTTGTGGAGTGCTGGCAATTGTAAGCATAAAGTATAGCCTAGAGAGAGTTTTTAATCTGCAATTTACATTGTGAGAAAAGGATAGCCCGTTCCCTTTACCTTCTGGAAGAACATAATTCAAACAAAAGTGAGGCGAACAACAGGCATGGAAAAAGCATATGATTTTTTTCTTCCCCCCCCCAACCCTGCTGGAAAATCATATTGATGACCAAGTTCAGACTGAATCAGTGGATGGAATGATTCATGAGCGGAGCGAAATAAATTGCGTCTGAAAATTCAAGACACTATTGCAACCTTGCGAAAGTCATTTCGGATGCTCGGATGCTTTTTTTTTCTTTTTGTTTTTTTGGAAGGACCATTTCTGATACAAGAAACTTTGTCAAGGAAAGGATCTTTTTCCTTTGAGCAGCCTGGTCTAGTGGGAGGTGTCCTTGCCCACGGCAGGGGGCTTGGAACTAGGTGATCTGTAAGGTCCCTTCCAACCCGAACCATTCTGTGATTCTATGATCTGATGACCGTAAAAAAACCACAAACCAAACTGAAAAAAAAACCCAAAACAAACCAAACCCAAAAACCAAACCAAACCAAACCCAAAAACCAAAACCCAAACAGACAAAACAAACCCCACAGCAGTTTACAAAGGGGAAGGGGGCAGAGGCTCTGCACAAAGCTTACTGCACCCATCTGAATTCTTGCCGAGGAAGCTGGTTCTATCCCTACAGGCCAGACCGGCTTTTTGCGGTCCTGCATTCCTCCTTACTCACCTGAAGGCCCGTCTCCCGGAGAGCTGTGAATGTCACTTCAGCCAGTTAAGGCCACTGTCCTGCAAAAAATGAAGGTGCAAACCCTTCTTTCCACAAGTTGCGTTTTCTGTGAAGGGTCTGTGCGCATGTGGGAATTGAATCGCAGGCTTTTGTGCTCGGAAGGTTAGAGCTCTTCCCTTCGGAGGGATGCACCTGGTCTCGCCTGAGAATTTGAA
Source organism: Larus michahellis (assembly GCF_964199755.1). Taxonomy (NCBI): domain Eukaryota; kingdom Metazoa; phylum Chordata; class Aves; order Charadriiformes; family Laridae; genus Larus; species Larus michahellis. The sequence continues at coordinate 45,301,007 of NC_133904.1, forward strand.
AAAGCCTTTTCCTAGAAAAAGCCCCTGTCTGCTTGTGTGAGGAAGGGTTAAAGAACAAAAGCATGAAATCTCCTTTCTTCTTTCCTAATCAATCTAGCCATCGTTGTGAGAGAAGCTTTCTGATAGCTTCTCTTTGTCATGTAACATTAATACCATTAAGTCCACTTTGGCAAGGAAAGCGACGTATAATTAATTTGCAAATCAGGAAAGTGGATGTGATTTTTATACAAAAGAGAAGGTCTTTAACTGCAGGAGGCATTGTGTGGCCATGGCTGTACTGCAGATGGGACCTCTCCTCTCCAGCCGGGCAGGGGTCCCTCCTGGAGCGTCGCCCTCCCCGTGTGCCCCCCTCTGCGCACCCACCTGTGGGGGCTCCCAGTTTGCTGCCAGCCAGAAAAGGGACTGAATCTAACAAATAAGTGGGGAACTAAGCGGGGCTGGAGGCGGGGGGGTGGTGGTTAGGGGTATACAAGTGCCTCTGAATACCTGCGGAGCAAGTTGGTTGAGGCAGGTGAAAGAATCTATCCATTGATCTTTTTTTCTTTTTTTTTTTAGGAATCATTAGCTCTATTCGAATTATTAGTATTATTTTGATGCAGAATGCATTAAAAAGGGGAAAATAATAATAAAAAAAAACCAAACCAAAACACCAACCCTATCCGAACTGATTTGTTCCCAGAAAGATGTTTAATTTTGTATGTATAATTGAAAGGGGCTAAATATAGCGGTATTAATATTTATGGGCCTTATGTTGGAGTCAATACAAGACTTGCTGTTCAAGGCAATTAAGCTTTACCTTTTCACATCTAGGATTTCAGCGTTTGGAGATGACATTAGTTGTGTGACCTGCATCCAAGAGAGGAAAAAAACCTAAAAGCATGCCATTATCTCTCGAATACGATACCCTGTATTTAATGCTGTTTGCTGACAGGCAGTTTGTTTCCAGCAAGGGTGATCTCTCAGAAGCAGGACTAGTGTTTTAAGGCGGGGGGGGGGGAATCGGAGAAATCCGTAGGCTCAGAGGCTGGTGGGAGAACTGTCCCCGCGGCCGACGCTGTGTTTTGGGAGGCACTGAGCGACTAGGCTATCTCACGGCGTCAGAAAGCAGCCATTGCCCACCTCTGCCGCATCGGTGGCTGCGGGGGATGAGGGGCAAATGGTTGTGGTGGCGCTTCACGGACTCCATTCGTCTTCACGCCACCTCCACCCTGGAGCTGGGACATGGGAAACGCGGAGGCGCGTGGGGCAGGGAGGGCTGTTTGCACCCTGCTCCCGGGCTGGGGCTATCTGCGCGTGTCTGCAGGGCTAGTCACAACCTTCATGTCATTAAAGCAGGGGGAAAGCAAATCCTGTCCGGAGATCCGAGCCGCTGTAGGGAGCGTGTGCGCGGGGAATTAGGTCGAGGCTGTAACGATGAAAACAAGTCAGTTTGCGTTAATAACAAAGGCGAAATGATGATGCGCTTGATTTCTAAAGCATTGCCTTTCAAGAGAAGGGTATCACTAGGATAACATGACAAGAGTCCTGGCAGTGGTTGAATTGCCCTGCATTGCCGCTTTTTGGAAGCTGCAGCTCCTCACTGCTCCAGTTAACAAAGAAGCTGTTAGACGCTGTAAAATCTCTCACTGATAAGGACTGTCTGAATCCTGCCTTTCTACTAAATTTGATCAACGTGTCAGATTTTTTTTTTTTTCTTTCTTTCTTCTGTCTGGACTCTAATAACTGCCTTTGGGGAGGAGGAGTGCCGTCAGGAGCCTCGGCCGCTCTGCAGCCTGATCGGGAAGCGAGGGGTGAAGCTGCCCTCCCCGGGGCAGATGCTCACAGCCGGGGCTGTGGATGGAGGGTGGTTTGGGGTGAGCACCAAGCTCGCCTCTTTTCCTGGGACTCATGCGCCCCACAAATTTTGAAGCTTTGTGGGGGTGTGTTTCGGTTCTTTCCCTGGTGCGGTGTATATTTTGGTAGCTGGAAGCCTTTTAACCTCCTTCAATAAGCATCGGGGGAATGCGTTTTCCAATGGCTTTCATTAGCTTTTGCTGTTGGAGCACAATAGCTGCTTAAACAGGGAGGGAGAAGCGGAAATCAAATGGCACACCCGCGGAGGGAGAAATGGTGGCCACGCTCTTAGTGCTTGGAAATGAGTTTTCAACTCCCAAATGGCCCTTCCCAATTCAGCCTTGGCCCTGGGGATTCACAGCAGGAGACGCTGACCCCAGCAGACCCATGTTACCGAGTACGGATGACAACATCCTGGCGGAAAGGTGTTGGCTTGATAGCAAAGGATTGTTCCTTGGGGTGCCATAGAGCGAGCACAGGGCTGAGTCCCACCTCGTCTCTGCTCCCGAGCAAGGGCAAGCCAAGCTATATATTAAGGAACGAGGAAATTGCACTGGTTAAATTTGAAAAACTCATTTAGCTAAAGCAGCACAAGCCCCCATGAATATTTATCTGATGTTATGGAAGCATGTGGACTCCCACCTACTTTATTAAATTGATTTTCAATAAAAATGCCAGTGGAAGATGTTTGATTAATGGCTGGTGGGACAAGTACAATTAACGCGAAGTCTGGAGTCAGCAAGAAGTGTCCCCTGAGCCCGTGTGTCCCTGCTGGCGGCTGGGCTAAGAAAATGTTTCTAAACTTCTCTGAGGTACAACAGAGATGTTTATCCATGTGGTTTCCACAATGGGGTGAAGAGGAGCCGCTGTTTTGCTGCCGTTTGGCTGGTGTGTGGTTTTGCTGGCGGCCGATGTCCTGACCTTGGAGCCGGCGTGTGGCTTTTGGCTCCCGGCGCTCTGCCTTTTCCTCTGTTTCTCACACCCCTCCGAGCCGGCTGCACCTGAGAATTAAGCCCAGAAGTAAGCTTCAGCGCTCATGTCAGGTTTGAGCGAGGCTCCCTGGGCCTTTGCGTTTAAACATGCCTGGGATTAGCTCCATCAGCCTCCGGATCCGCTCAGCTCCTACCAATTTACCTGCTTGGATTTGTCTCCTGAAGGAAGGCAATTTGAAGCTGTAAACGTTACAGCTCTATTAGAGACCGCCAGCGCCGTGCCCCGTCGGGACCCCTGCCAGGGCTGGCGCCGCCTCTTCCCGATGAGCTGTCGGGAGCTGGGGTGGGAGATGCTGAGCGTGGTGCAAGTTGAGGGTCGTGGGGGTAGCCGGGGTCCTGCTGAGCCCCCAGGGAGCCTGGTAATCCCTGTGGGGTGAGGGGGGTCTCCCCATCCCTGGAGGGCAGTGGGGCTGGGGGCTGCCTGCGCAGCCTGAAATAGAAACTCTCCCGGGGGTGGGTCTTGCGAAAAAAATCTTTGGAAACTGCTGTGGGTGGGATGTCACATCTCATGTTTTCTGCAGGGGGGTTCTGAGCCAGGGGCGTGGGTTTCTCGGGTGCGATGGTTAGGCGAGGACCGCGCGGGAGCAGAGCCGGGTGGCGTGTCTCGGCGCGGCAGGGAAGGCGGTGTGTTAGGCAGGGCGGTGGGTCCATCTCGGCGTCCCCCAGCTCCGCGCCCACGGAGCCCAGAGAGGTACCTCAACGCTGCGAACCCCGGCGAGAGGGGTGACCAAGTGGCACCAGATAACCAAGGCGCCGGGGCACGAATCCTTCCCCCAGCCAATGCGGGAGCCCCGTGCTGCACTGGGGAGCAGGATCAGCGCTCTCATATGTTCTCCCCTTCCTGGAGGGCACGTGGAGCCCAGCGGGCTGCGGCCAGATGGCACAGGGAGAGCTGCCGGGGGCAGAGATGGTGCAGATGCTCCGGATGCTGTGCCCGCCGAGGCTGAGAAGCTCTTGTAGCGGTCTCTATTTTGCAGTACTTTGTTTTTTTCTCTATAAGCAAACGTCTAATGAGGCCGGTGATGGCTCTCTGCCCGCGGGAGAGGAGGGGGTCCCCAGGCGGCCCCCGTGTCTGCAGGCAGTGAGCGGGTGAAGAGATTTTCAGCGTACGCCGGGCCGATTCCCCTGCTGCGCTCGCATTACTGGGGAGCTGGGCTGAGACTGGGCATAGGGGAGAGCGGGGGGAACAGAAAGGAATGAAATAAAAAAAGAAAAAAAAAAAAAAAAGGGAGAGGGTGCTGGCTAATATGTACGTGGCAGAAAAAGAGGGGAGAGTTCTAGTTGAAAACAGAAGCTGAGAAAAGGCAGATTGGCAGCCAGCATATTTCTGGAGACAGCTTTCTCCTCCGTAGGCTGTGAGTCGCCTAAGAAACGTGTCAATAAAGCATGCTGGCAGGCACTGTCTCTAATAAATATATATTTAAGAGAGACATTTCTTCAGAACTTCTGCTAGGAGATGTCTAATTCTGAAGGGATGGCATGAAAAATGGCATCCCCAGTGGAAGCAGAGAGTTGCCATGGGAACTGGAACGCTTTGAATGCACGTCGCTAAAACAAGAAAACATTATCCCTAGCAAAGGAAATTAAAAATTACATCTGGAGGCATCTGCCCTCTGCTTGTCTCTGATGGGAGTATCGGAGTATTATGCAGCATATTGTAATTTATGTGGTGGGCAGAACTGAAAATTCGGTATTTGTTGCTGAATTTTTGTGAGTGAGTGTGATAAAAAGCCTCCCTGTCCATGGGACAGACAATGCTGGTGTCTGAACAGCGCTGGGGAGGGGAAGATTGAGAGCCAGGGTGGTATTTTCTCTAAAAGGGTTTTGCGCGCTTGGGGATAAAACCACAGCCCGAGTGCACAAATAAGCCTGTCTCGCCGTGTGTGGATCACCCAGGGTTTGCCAGCCCCATTTGCCAGCCGAGGACTTTCCCTGGGAATCAGGGAGAAGCCGGGCGAGAGGGGATGTGATGGAGGGGGCACGGCGTTGCGCTTCGGAGACTCTCTGTTTATCCTTGCAAGTTTGGGACGGCAAACACAGGAGGATTTATTTCCGCCTGGCAGAGGTGGGCTTGTGCCCCGTGCTCTCCAGTGCGTTTCTTGGTGCGTTGGCAGCAGCGTGGGCAGAGGGAACGTGAGCCCAGGCGGCGAGGAGAGCTTGCCCTGCTGCGACACAGGGCTCTGGCATCAGAGAAAACGCTAAATTGCCCAGCGCAAGGCATTGTGAATGAAATACGTTTATTTGTACCGCGTATTGGCATCGCTACAAATTAAATGAGCGGCGAGCAGGCAGCCCGGTGACCCCTGCGTGGCAGGGCAGGGGCAGCTCGGTGGAGTCCGTGGCACCGTGGACAGCCCGGGGGGGTCACACGGGCAAAGACAAGGTTGGGGAGCACAAGGAAGGGAAAGCGTTTGCCTGCGTTGCCCTGGGGGTGGTGAAGGATGCCAGAAGTGTCACTGGAGGCGCACCGTCGCAGGAGCTGATTAAGTCCTCCCGCAGAAGGAAATGCCAGCCAGGAGCTAATGGACGAGATAAGGGAACCAGAGTGCAAATTACTGTGTTGCTCCCCGCTACGGTTTTCTTGTATCTTTGTCTCAGTACCTGGTGCTGGCCTCAGGGGACAGGCTCGAGAATTAAATGGACTCTTCCCCTCAGATATACAGCAAGCCCCAGGAGCCTCTTCCTTTTGCTTTTTTTCCCTTTTTTGCACATTACAGACCATCACGCCATCTGGCAGTCCTCAGCCCGCAGAGCAACCTGGAACAAGATATAGCCAGAGGCAGGGAAGGCAGATGGGGAAACTGAGGCACGGCAGAACTGCATTGCACGCTCGGTGCCGTAGCGCAGATTCGCACCAATGGTGGGGCTGGAGCTCAGAGCTCTGCCTGCAAACCCCACACGCTTGATAGAGTGTTTATTCTTTCTCCCTCTGCAACGACACAAAATTGGTGCAAAGCCAGGGCGTCTCTCATTTGATTTTTCTTGCCATTCCCCCGCTTGCTTTCTGGCTTGCCAGTCATTTTCTATGTATCAATGATTATCGGGTTAGAAATAGCAGTTTTGTATTACACCCTTGTGCTTATCTTCCTTTTCCTGGGGATCTGCCTTGAGGTCTGATGAATTACAGAGCTCCCTAATTGCTTTAAAATGCTAAGGATTTTACTGACACTGATCTGAAGTTTTTGCAGCTCCTCTTCGAGCATGTGAGTGGCCTGTTGGGAAAGGATGATTTCTGTTGAAGAAAGACTTGCTGAGAATGAGTTAACAAAAGGTTTGGTGTTTTTAGGAAAGGGAGTAAGCAGTAACCTGCCCAGGGCAGTCTGCAAGCTCCCTGGTGGAGCAGGTTCAGAGGTGCACCACATCCACCCAGGTCCTGGATAAGCCTGGTCTAATGCCTGACTCTCCCAGCTGAGTTATACACGTGTGAAGGGATACGGCGAAGGCAGCAGCTCGGTGGATGCTTCGTTCTGGTGCCTTGTCTCCCCCGTGTAGGTGCAACATCAGGCGCAGCGCTGGGGCACGGGACCTGCCGCAGCCATTCCCTGAGGGTGCTGTTCACCAAGATCCCTTGATGTGGTCAACATTGTCACTGACCCCTAAAGAGGGAAATTAAGCGAAGCCGAGGTCAGGAAGGCAGGCCCAAAACTGAACACAGGCATTTTACGGGGAACATGGGGAGGTTTGCCTAACACTGAAGTATCAGCCTGGCATTTTTACCCTCATCTCATTGCTCCCTCCAGTGCCTACAGCCATGCAGGCACCCTGCAGGACTGCGGTCGGCAAAATTCTCCTGGCTTTGGTTTCATTAGGGCCACAGCTGCGTGTCCCAGCCGGCAACACGGCGTTGCCTGGCTGCTCTTCCCCCATCCACTGGGACCGTCAGGGATTCCCTTCCCCGAGTGCCTCTGGCTTAGCCATCAAGGACAGGCTTTAATACTGAACAAGTTAAATTATGCATGCTAATTTATATTCACACATTTTCTCATTGTATTTATAATATATAACAAACATGTTTATGTAGCATCTCTCTTCCATTACCACAGGGTCTCAAGGCGCTGTAGAACCTCTGCAAGCATGCTCATACATACATATTCCTCCTCTGTCTTCGTAGCATCTGAGGGTGTCCTGAGTCCTTAAAATAGTAACTACAGTAGCTTTGTTCATTCCGTCTTCTCTGTCTGCAGCAAAAATAGCTCAACTAATTTGTAGTCTCTGTTTGTACTCTGTATGTGTGAGAATGAGGGGTGTGTGTAAAGCCTCCATGACTGCACATCCTCCAGCAGTCGCTGTTTCTGACACTCTCTCCTATTCCTGGACTTTATTTTTATCAGTAACTTGCACCCCGTCCTGATTCTAACCTCTGGATGTCTATAATGCAGTAATAAGAATACGTGCGTGCGCATGCCTGCATGGGGCCATGAGGGAAAGCTAAATTAAACCACACGAGCCAAATGCATAGTTCTGTTGAGTCTTGCGGTAGCTTTTTGCCTGGGCTCCTGACGGGGTAAGGCTTATCACATCTTTCTTTCTGCCTTTTGTCTTCTAAAAGCTTTTGAGCCTGTTGGCTGATCTGAACAAAACCTGACAGAAAGGTAGATATCTCCGAGATTTTAAGTCCCTGCAAGATTTGTGGAATTATGCGGCTGAGTGGAAGAAGACCCAAACTAGAGAGAGGTTACTGGATGGGATCAACTGGTGTCAGGCATCAGAGAAACAGGCAGGAGAAGCTGATCTGCAGGGAAAGCAGGGTTTGTTGGCTCCGCTACTGGTAGAGCAGCATCTCTCCTGGGCCGTTTGTCTGGATAGAGCTCTAACCTGCATCCCCCACTCTTGGTAAATGTGAGGAAAGCGCCTTTGTCCAGCACGGGAGGGTGTGAAACCCCTATAGCACCTTCTGCAGCAACACGTGGACTTACCCACCGTGCCAGGAATGCCTAGAGACCCCTTTTCCATTACGTGTTGAGATAAAGGGACGGCGTAGCATGCTCTGCGCAGGGAGTGCAGACCAGAAAACTGGGCTACCCTGTGCTGTTACTCACGTGGAAATGCTAAGGAGGGAGTGCAGTTTCTCACCCAAAGAGGGACAAGCAGATGCCCTGTGTGCCTTTCAGCGCTGTGCTGGGACGCTGGCTCCCTGCTCGCTTGGAAGCAAGGAGGAACAAGGTGTGCCTGACTCCTCTGCTTTCAGCAGTAGTTATGCCTTGATCCAGACTCCGGAGCCAAGGTGTTATGTAGGCGTGGAGAGAGCTTAGACCTGGGTCAGAGCCACGAGCCCGTGCACAGCGCATTTGGAGGCTGCTTAGGGATTTCTGTTCCAAGAACTGAGCTGATCTTCCCTACCTAACCCAAGGATTTTGTGCGCTAAGGATCACCTGGGAATTAGATATCCATCTAGGCATTATGGTGTGCCATAAATCCTAGACTAAGCCATGCTCAAGTGGCAACTGGGTCGCTTCATGGTCCTGCGTCTTGTTCCTGCAGAGGACTCTGGATGCAGCCGTGTTAGAAAGCCGCATATGCGGTATGCTGTGGGAGACAGGGAATAAATCTCTTCGTTGCATCAGCTCTCCCCTGGCCCTGCTAAGAAAGAGAGCCAGGGCAGCAGGCTGCCTCTTTGAGGGATTTGACGGGCATCGTCTCACTTCATCTGGGCTGAAAAACTAAGCATGTGTAATTGTAGACCACGCTGATCTCTCTCATCGTGTGCAAGTGGTTTTGTTGTTGGCTGTCTCTTGAGAGAGCCCCTGAAATTCTTTTGAACTTCTTGCTTCCCCCTATGCTGAAATATCCAAGTTGGGGGGAGAAAGGAGAGAGAGAGAGAGAGAGCGCGCAGCTGGAAGTGATACCACACGCCTATCTGTGTTTACAGATTTGATGACTTCTCTCTGGTCTGGCTGGAGGACATGCAATTGTAGACACTGATGTGCCATCACACCAGAGAGAAGGTAGTGATTCATCACCGCGGCTCACGGAGCAGCTCCTTGGGAACTGGCTGTACAGTAAACGCTGGCAGTCCCAGGGCGTTCAAGCAGCAGCGGTGACTGATAAGCCAACCCCTGTGAAAAGATGCGTCGGCACCCCAGGATGGGAGGGACAGGCTTGATGGTTTCGTGGAGAGCAGCAGATAGCCTTGTTTCCTGTATAAACGCGCTGCCTTTTTGATCATACCTCTGCAGAATTCACGGGGAGTGTAACTGAGGGGGTCAGATCTGTTACACAGACGGAGTTACTGCAGCTTTACCAGGGAGACAGGGCGACCACTTCTGTAAGCAAGCAAATAGCCGAGCAAAACTGCGTTAGACAAATAGTTCCTGGCACGTAGGCAGAGCTAGATACGGATCTGATCCAAAGGTCTCTTTGGCAATCCCCTGCAGGCGTTTACTCACCCCGGCTTTTTCTGAGATAAGACATTTGATTCAGACATTTATATTGTGTCTTTCCTTGCTGTGTGGTTTGTTATGCGGACTATAAATTTCCCAGTGCTCAGTCCTCGGCTGACCCCACCTTTCAGTGGATGAGCGTCCCATCATCTTTAACCATGTTGTCCAAGGTGGGAGCATGAGGCTAAGGCCAGCCTTCATCCATGGAACCCTGGTCATCCTCATCTCTACATTCATTAGAGAGAGGCAGATGCCATCAGAGGGTGTCGGGTCCGGGGGGGCTGACCTATCTCTGGGGTTACCCTCCCCCCATGGACAAAATGGGGCTAAGGGGGTCTCTGTTTGTGTCTTGGTGCTTCTGCCCAAGTGAGTTTTCCTGGAGGCATGTTGGTATTTTAGGTAGTTTGGGGAAATAAACCTGTCGCCGCTGTTAGCTCTGTCTGGCCTGCAAAGGATTGGGCCAGCTGCCAGCCCTCCTGGTGACACTCTTGGCCATGATCGCCGCCATTCAGCATTGACTTCTGTAGGCTGGGTGGTGGTGTGCTACCAAAAGCCTTTGCTTTTTACTGATTTCAACTGTTTCAATTTTATATAATTCTATTTATGGAGGTGGTTACAATTCATTCCTATGTAAGGAAGGCTGCTGACAGGACCAAAACACCCTAGGTATGTTCTGGGTTATTCTTCTTCTGTATACTCTGCCGTCCACTTTTGGGAAAGATGCCGAGGCTGAACCTGTCAAACCTGGGTGAATGTCTGCGATATGAGCCTTGGCTTTTGCTTCTGAAGAAGTAATTTTGTATTCAAGGATGATGAGGGACTGAAACAGCCAAACAACATCTGAAAATACGTATTTTGACTTTGGGACTGGGATTTTGAAGAGGTTGAGTGTGACCTCTCTATGTGCTGTCTAAGATCCCCGAGTCAAAACCAATTGAAGCGAGAGAAGGGGTGATGCTGAGAGCTGCCCAGGTCTCTCTGCGCTCCGGCTCTGCTCTCCCTTTCGCAGACGCTGGAGGGAATGCCAGTACCTGCTCATTTTTTTGCTGTCTCTGTTCCCCATCCTTCCCCTCCTGATCCATGCACAGCCTCTGCTCCCAGGGCACTTGCTCTGAAAGCATCCCAGGTGCAGTAGGGATCTCTGTGGTCCTGACACTAGCAATAGCTCATGCTTCTTTGTGGCTTTTGGGTGGCAGGAGCTCTGTCAGTCTATGTCCTTGGAGTCAGCTTTATCCCCTGGCTGGGCTGGACAAGCCTAGGAGGCATTAACAGCACTGCAGTGATGTTTGCTGAAATGTTTCCTTCTGTGCTCCCTTAGCAAAAAATGCAAGAAAAGCATCTCTAATGTGTGTGGGAGAGTCTTGCTGGCCCCGCAGCAGGAGAGCAGCAGCAAAGGCTACATCAGGGCTTCCTTGTGCTTGGCTGGTGGTGTAGGAGATGTCATGTCTCCATTTCTGCAGCTCTTGCAAGGGCAGCTGTGGGGAGATGCAAGGTCACCCTCTCCCCTCGGGCAGTGACCCCTCTGCTTGTGCCTCCCTGTCCTCTCCCAGTACTGGCATGGCAGTCCCAAGGGCAAAGGCACAGAGAGGGTACCCCCTGCCATGCCATCCAGAGATGTGCCCTTCCTTCCTCAGTGCCTCTCTTCTTACTGAAAGGAGACACAACTCAGCCCCTGCTTCCCAAAACAAGGCAGCACCACTGGTTAAAAGGCCATCTGAAAAACCAAGGTAGGAACTGGCAAAGGCAGCGGCCCTGGTGTGGTAGGACTGAAGCTGTCGGGGGGAGAGGAGGGACCCGCAGCGGGGTTTCTGGCTAGGGGCTGCACTGTGCCACCTCCGAAGGCAAGCGCTGCCCGGGGTTGTGGTACGGCTCAGCTCCGGTGCGCTCATGGGGCTTGTAGCAAAGGTCGTGGAAGCCTCTTTCCATGACGCTAAAATTGGAAGGAAGATTAAATCCCCCCCAGTGAGAGGCTGAAAAAACCGAAGAAGCGAAGCACACAAAAAGCTTCTGTGTGCAGCTGCAAAAATTACCTTCTGCTGCTTATTAATTAGCATGGCAAGGATTTGGGAAAAGGCATGAGATGGAGGTTGTTAATACAAACCAACTTCTTGTGTTTCCCTTCCTGGGGATGCTGGCTTAGCTGGAAAGCACCATCCTCTCCAGTGTGCTCGCTTCGGGTCACGTGATGTGGGAAAGAGCTACGCAGCATCCCCTCTCTCTTCACGGAGATGCTGCCCTCACCGCAGGCTGATGGGAGTCCTTCCCAAAGGATTTTGTATATTTGAGAGGACACTGGACAGGTCCTTGGACGAGGATCGCTGAATAAGGGGACCTCATGAAACTGAGAAACCCCTGAGCTGAGGGTAGATGGGATTGCAGTCTAGGAGGGTGTTACTGCACTTTTTAGATTGTGACCGCGATTGGAGATGGGATATTGGGCTGCCTGGAGTCCAGAGCAGTTCTTAGGGAGCCCAGTGCAGAAACATCTACCTCCAGGAGCTGGCCTGGAGCAGATTGAGGGATTGTACCCTTGGGTGCAGAAGAGTCTGCAGCGTCCTCCTTTCTGATCTCAGCCATGCCATCACGCACAGAAGGACCGGTACAGACAAGGCTTGTCGCCTCCGAGCTCCCATAGGTGCCAGCACAGCCCTGGGACAGAGCTGGAGCACTGCCACGAGGAGCACAGCCTCGCGGAGGTCCCCATCCCCTCGCGCATCCAGCTCCTCTCCGAGATAAGGCTGTGCAGCCTCCCTGACGTCAGCGCAGCTGCCAGGAATCCCCTGCACGGAGCCGCAGTGGCTTCGCTCCTGTTTTAATAGCGCACGTCGTTTGGGAGCCCCCAACGCTCGGATCCAGGCACATCATTTCTGGTAGCTTGCGGCATAGCCCCTGGGAACCCCTGCCTGGGAAACGTGACTCTGTTCCGCGCATCCCCAAAACCTGAAGAGCTGAAACACAACGGGCCGAGTGGATTATATTACGGCTGAGATTCTTAAATAAACAGGGCTTGATGAGTGCAGTGGGATGTTTAATAAGAGCCTCCTCAACCCCCCCCCCCCGCGCCCCCCGCCTCCCATAATCGCTGGTAAAGGCAGCCCTACGGTCTGCAGCCGGCGAGGGGGGAGGCAGCGAGGCAGCGTAATTTGTATTCTAGCTCTGCTACTGCTCCTAGTGCTTCCAAGAAGCAAGTAAAAATAGCTCCCCGTCATTTTGTAAATAATAGCTATCTCCTCACAGACCCAGGGAGTCACGAGCACTTAAAAGGGAGATTGCGGGAAGGGACGGGAGGGGGTGTCTGCCTCGAGCCAGGGCCAGGAAGGTGGGACGTGGGGACTCAGGGTGGGGGACAAGGGAGGGCAGGTGAAATGGAAACCCTGAAGCACCTCAGCAGCAGCCGCTGCTGCTTTACACCTTCTGCACGCATAAGGGAAGCATCCGACCCTGGTGGAGTGGAGCTCGGGGGGGCGGGGGGCAGGATCTGCCCCTCCGCACAGAGCTAATAGGGACGTTCGTTGCCTGCACAAGCAGCTGGATCTGGTGCAGCAAATTCTTGGAGAAGGAGAGGGGTAGCTTTTCAAGAGCAGGCAGGTGTGGGGAGTGCCATGGTAACGCCGTGGGAAGGGATGTTACAGCTTTTGTTTTACATTTGCGTTGCAGATGTGCCCAGCTGTGGGGGGTTTCTGTGGGCAGGAGCAAGGCAGCATTGGTGGGCAGGCAGGGACGGGGCTTTGTACCCTAGGGGGAGAAGGGGCAGCTCTGATCGACCTGCAGCACCTTGTTCCTGCTCACGCGCCTGCCTCCAGATGGTTTTGGAAACACAGTTGTGCTGAACCTTGTGAATCAGCTGAGCCTATAAACGGGAAAGGCCCCCAGACGAGGGAATCGGCCTCAAACAAATGGCTTGGGAACATGGCATGCCACTTGGGTCTCAAAATTCTGCCCGTGTTCAAACGTTGAACCTGAAAGTCTTTTGCTCTTCTAGTTTTGTGACTGCTTTGGGGTCTTTTTTTTTGCTTTCTGGGTCCCTGGGTGGCAGCAGCTTGGGGCACAGAGGTGCTTGTGCAGCATCCCAAGAGCAGTACCGAGCCCTGAGCCCTCCGCTGGCCACCAGTGCCGTTCCCCCAGCTGGGCTCTGGTCCTTGCTCTGCTCCAGCTTCCTACCTGAACCAAGTCTCTCTGTTTTTTTGTTTCCCCGACCATAAAACAGGACTGGCAGCATCCTCCTGCCACCCCGGCAGGCTCGAAGGCTCAACTCACTTGTACACGTTAAAAAAAAACAACAACTTTGAGTCACAGGGAAGGATGATGCTAGGAAAGGAAAAAATGCCGTTTAATGTTGTGCAACAGGTCTGGGGGAAGTGCCTAACCCTCTACAGTACAGTCCTTAATTATTAAATCTGTATGAGAACCGGGCAAGGCAGCCAAGCTGCGGTGCGAAGCGCGTCTGCGGGTTCAGAAGGAGGTAAGGATTTCCCTGCCGTGTCTCTGAGCGGAGGCAGGAGATGCTCCTCTCTCAGCTTTCTCTTGCTGCAAAAGTAGCTGCGGTTTCTTCTTGTTTGGGCTCGGGGTGGGTAGGTGTGAGGATGAGGAGGGGGGAGGCTGCCTCAGCAGCTCCTGGTTTCCCTGGAGGAGAAGGTCTCACCATCACGGAGCAAAGGAGCTCAGGCAGGGCTGCGAGCAGTGCGGGTGCTCCTGGGCTGGAGGATCACGAAGGAAGCAAATCTCCGAGGCCGGAACTCGCTCCGTTCTGCTGGTCTTTTACTTATCTCTGGATTTCCCAGCTCTGCTGAAATCCCTGCTTGCGTAGCAATGATTTAATTTCAGAAATCCTTCCGGATCCCAGCCAAATCCTGCCCTTAGGAGCACATATTAACAGGGAAAGTTCAGTCTGGCTTTTGCCATGAAAACGGCATTTTTCTGAGTGCTGGGGGACATCAATAAGCCAGTGACCGAGCCAGCCCCCCCCACCTTGTCCCTGCACCGGGTGCTGCCTTGCAGGCACAAAGGGGACCCACTGAGTTCGGTGGGTTCACATGGCCTGGCCCTGGGGGAACATCTGGAAATGGGGGATCCTCTTCAGACCCGGGATGTAATTAATTATTAATATTAAAAAAATAATGGTACTTCTTAATGCCATTGTCTTTGATTGGATTTGCCAGTAGATTGAAGGGGTGGGAAGGGGTCTCTGGGGCTCTGTGACAGCCAGGTCGCAGCATGACAGGGACATAAAGGCTCATGTAAAGAGCAGGATCATATCGAACGGTGTCCAAACCTAGTTCTGCTTTTTTACCTCCTCATCAGTTCCCGAATCCCTTCCCTCCTGCTTGGCCCCCGAGGGTCACGTTGTAAGGCATGGGTCCTTTCATGGACCCCTGTCCCTCTGCCGCCTCGGGTGCAAGGGACAATTCATTCTGCGCCTCACAAGGACTGGTTTCACTGGCCCTGGGTGGCCGTGGATTCCTCGTTTGATAACCACAGCTGTAAATTATTTATCTTCGGCAAACTGAATGCCGAGGAAGGGAGGGGAGAGAGAGCTTGTGTTTTCTCTAAAACATAATTAGCTGTTTCTCGCCGCATGTGTTAGCGGAAGGCGCCTCGCTTCACCGAGTGTTCTCGGCTGTGCATCTCATCTGGAGGCTTGTTTGGAGGGAGACAGAGAAAATACCCCGAGTGTTTAAATCTTACAGAAGTAACTCATTTTGTTCAGGATCCTGTCTTGTTGGCTTCTGGGCGTTTCAGAAAGCGTACCACATACATATTTCTCTTTAACCTTCTTTTTATCGCATCAAGGCGAGATCAAGGGTTACTTATATAGCACAATAATATCAGCCACAGGCTGCATCAGAAGCTTTCCAGCCATAATAACTAAAGACATGTATACGTATATTTTAGCCATTAAGGAGAAAACCCTGCCAGAATGAATTACCTTATTTTTTGGATGCAAAACTTTGAAGCACAAAACTAAGCCTCATAGTACTGCAAAATAACTGTCAGGGGACAGAAGGATTTCCATAACTGAATTGAGCAACGGGCCATCCAGGCTACTTGCAAAGCTGCTGCGCTGGCCAAAATGGGGTACTAAGCATAAAGAATGAACTCTGGGGATCTAAATTGGTTCTTTTGTTGGAAGAGAAGCTCTGAGCCAGCCCATGCCATACAGAAGGAGCACAATGGCATGATCTATCCCTAAATTAGCGAGGATATATGGTAACATAGTGCTAAACTCAAGGCACCCCATCCGTCATTTTTTCAGTACAAGCCGGTGGGCAGCGCGTAGGACCGTCAGTCTGGCAAATCGCCGTGCCTTGGTTTCCCTGCAAAATGAGACAGCAGCGGAGATTTCAATTGGGAAACATGCCGAAACGGTAGCGAAGTCAAGCGTGAGAGTTGTATGTGCTGCTCGGCAGGAATAATACCTGCTGGTGGCTGCCTTCTGCAAAGCACTTCAGTTTATCTTTACCTGAAGGCAAGTGATTAAGATTGCCCCTGGGTTTTAGCGCTCGGGGCAGGAACTGGGGCTCTGTGGTTTTGCCGGGGCAGGGAGGCTGCTCTTCAGCATCCATGAGGGCGGCACAGCCCGGGATGCGGGGGAGCGTGTGATGCCGGTGAGCAGCACCTTTGCAAGAGCAGCCGCTCGCCAGGAGCCAGGCACTTAAGAGAACAGCAAACACCGTGGCAGTAAAAGGCAATCAGAATATTGATTCTTTTTACATACGGATAAGCCTGAAGCTGTAACAAACCCAGGGTTTCCTAAAACTGGCGGAACATCGCTAGGCTGTTTATCAGGCTGGGAGACACAAAGGGATTTCAGATTAAAAGGAGTTTCAAAGCATCAGGGCTTACCTCTGTATTGAAAACATGTGGATCTGTACCACGTTATGTATTGTGTAGCCGCATACGTTTTGTAAATACGCATTGTCTGGCTGCGCGGGACATATCCATCCTTGGTGTAAGCATGGAAAGCAGCGGAGCTACATCAGAGATGAATTTGCCCAATTATGAGTGATAAAATCGGCCGTTGTTCAGGGCACAGCAGTGAGCATGATGCCGGCTTGCCGAGGGCTCGCCAGGGAGGCAGGAAAAACCACCAAGTAACAAAAGCCCAACCCTTCCCTGTACAAGCAAATTTTGTTCTCTAATTGCTTTTTTTTCCTTTTTTTTTTTTTTGTCCCAGATAGCGTAACTGAAGTCAAGACAGACATTTACGTGACGAGTTTCGGCCCTGTCTCGGACACGGATATGGTAGGTGCTACTGGCTGGTCGCCTCATGGGGAGGGATGGCTTCTCCAGCAGCCGCGGCGGACGTTTCCCACCCTCATCCCTGGACAATCTGGGCAAAAGCAGGATTTTCCTAAATGCCAAGAACATGAGCAAGCATCCCAGCTGCCTGCCCGGGCACGAGTGTGCCTCATCATCTTCTCAAAGGCCGTGGGGAGCTCAGTGTGGCTGGTAGACGGGTTGTTTCTCAGGTGCATCTGGGCTTTTAGAAACGAATTGATAATGGCAAATGCAACCTTGGAGGGTCAATACCTTTGCACTGCTCAAGCACGCTGCAGGCTTTAGTGTCTTTTTCTTTCCTGCAAGTGCAATCTAATGAAATGGGGAGGTCTGCCCGTGGGACCAAGACTTGTACGTAGCATGCTACACCTCCTACATGCCTTGACAAACACCTTCACCGTAGCCAGCTTTCCTTGACCTGACTGTGCATGGAGGAAGGAGGGTGCTCCCTGGAAGAGAGGAGGATGCCAGAATCTGGCCTGTTTTGGTGGCAGGGACAGAAGAGAACGGTTCGCCATCAAACTGTCCTTAGTGCTTGAACCAGAAGGGAGGCGAAAAAGAAGAGTGAACTGATTGCAATATTTTGACATGTTCAGGGAAAATTATTAATGAAAAGGCCTGAGGTCTGAATTTAGGCTTGTATTCCCACAACAGTTTGTCTTCTAATTAAAACAGGACTGTGGAGCATAATTAATAGTGAGCTTTCTCAACAGTGTTTCTTGCAGCTCGTATCCCACACGCGCCCAGGCGCACAGAGAAGAGTTGGCTCTTGATGGTTGCTCGGTATCCCCAGGGTGCCACATGAGGACAGTCACGCATTCAGGACTGAGACCCTCCTGCGCATCCAGTCCCAGAGGTGACCTGGTGCTGGCATAGCCCAGGCCGGCGGTGGGCAGCCCTGGCTTTGGAGTGAGCCCACTCCGGGAGCAGGCACTGCTCTCACCAGCTGGGTCAGGCAAGAGCAGTGTCCTGTGGCTCTCGTGGCGCCTCCGGAGCTGGGAGGGTTTTCTGTACTTACGTGGCCAAGAACGTCTCTTCAGCTGCCCCACCAACAGGCCGGTGCTAGCAAGCGGAGGAGTTGGGGGAGAATCAAATCTCTGTGTTTCATTGAGGTGCCAGCCCCATCACGCAACCCCGTGTTGCGTTGGAAAGATCGCTCCTTCCAGGGTTAGAGGTTCACTTGATGGCATTGTAGCCAAGAATACTAATCTCATCTGGGTTCTCTCTCTATCTCGCTTGCTTTCCTACTGCAGCGGAGACCTATAATATATTCAGCAATCTTAGCCCTTGGGGAGTATCTGATAATTACTTCCAAGGTGGAGCATATTTGATTAAGGGAGCGTGTATAATGAACTGTGAAGAAGAAATACGAGGTATTGAAAAGAGGAAGGTATTCTCCGCAATGTGATTTGACAAAATGAATTTAAAATTAGGAAGACATTTAAGGAATAATAAATTATTTCCCCTTCGCATGCTTTAGTCCCGTGTATTTTACAAATGCATAGCGAATGTGTTTTAGCATGCCGTTCTGGTGCTAAATGCACTCGGAAACGTGAGAGAGAGAAACCCCGTCTCCTCGGAAAGCGTGGGGAGAGCCTGCTCTTCTGCGGTGGTTCCTTTCATCTCAGGAGCGGGGAAGTCCCTCCTTCCCAGCTTGCATCTGCCTGGTGATCTCGTTCCCGGCCCTCCCACAGCCATTACTCACTGCGATGGAAAGCCGCTCCTGCGCATCTTGATGCGGACAGAGACTGTAATTATGATGATGGAGGAGAGGCAGGTAAAGCTGCAGAGGAGAGCAGCTGGTTACAAAGCATGGAGGAGGAGGTGTAGACCTTTTCCTTGAGATGCTCCAAGGGACTTCTAATCTCTCATCTTGGTTTGGAAAGTAGAGCCTGATAGGACCTGACACATGCCTGATTCTTTGGTGGTGAGCTCTTTCAGCTCTGACAAAGTCCCCAGGAAATTTAAAAAGGAGAAAAAAGTTCAAGGGAGCTTTATGCTTTGGTGGATGGACTCCGGAGACAGACTCAGTCTTGATGTTTTCCATCACTTCTATAAGACGAAGAAGAGGATAACGTAGAACTAAGCGTGCTCCTTGGAAGGGGTGACTTGGGAATGATGCTCTCATGGAAAGGAGTACAGAAAAGAGAGGGAAAAATCTGAACGTGATTTCTCTTTTCTTCAGGAATGATTACTTAATATAAAAGAAGAAAAATAGGGCCTAGGAAGTTGTTATAAAAGCTTTGCTTCTTTGTTTGTTTTTTTTTTTTTTAGTAGGAACAGGGCGTTCTGAATAAGATAGCTCTTCTCCTGATAAGGACTTTACCCAAACCTACCTCCTGGGACTGCACATAGGTTCATTCCTTTGGTTTTATCACTTTACTGAGCTTAAAAACACAAAGTGGAGATCACTTCCATGAAGGAGCAGAATATCTCGTACAGGGAACATAGAATCTTCTCTTTCCTTCCCCGAGCCAGCCTCCAAAAACTTCGCATATGAGCAGGAGTGGCCAGGAAGCAGGGATGAATTTCTTTACCGAGATGCTTTTATTCAGCTGCCATCTGCTGCAGAACCTGTAGGAATTTCTGTGACCTATAGGAAACTGATGCGCAGCAGCTTTTAAATGCTGCTGAGAAGAGCTGCAGGAAAGAAATCACTCACAATGATAAGTTTAGTTGGTCCTGCAGCCTGCAGGAACCCGTAAATAAAGACTATGAATCTGCAACGGCAGGGGAAGAACAGCTGGGACAGACAGATTTTCCGAAGCCCCCGTCTCTCTCTGAACGCCTCCTGAGCTAATGAGATCCTTCATTAGCAAGAGGCGGCGTGTGTCGTAGAGGTGAGCAGTGGTGCAGCTCATGCTGGCGGGCTGAAGGCTTTCGCTCGAGTGACAGGGACACTCAGAGGACACGGGGCGTCTTCGGTCATTGGGAACAGCAGTCCCTTATGCCAGGCACCGGGCAGGTTGATTTAATTTTGCCTCAGGATGGCCATGGAGCCGTAGCACCTTCGCTGCTCGGTCAAATGGTTTCTGAGCTGCAGGCACCAAGCGAGGAGCTGGTCCTTGGCTGCAGGGTTTCAAAGAGATGACTTCGGACCTCGGCTTAGGAAAAGGGTTTCTACACAAGCTGAAAGAAGAAAAAAAGAAAAAAAAAAAGAAAAGAAAAGAAAAAAAGGGAAAAATAGGAAAAAGGAAAAAGAAAAGGAAGTCACAGGATCTTGTAATGCAAGTTTGTGAGGTTCTTGATTCAGTGCTTTTCTAGAGGTGACCTAGGGAACAAAATAACATTAAGACAATGTCGTGAAAGGGTATTTCTTTATTTTTTTAAGAGCAGGGGTATACTTACTAGTATCTTGGCCAAATTCCATCTCCAGGAACCTTTTATTTGCTTTTTTAAATTCCCATGTAGCTGCACGTAATGGTTCTCTCCCCTGAAACATCTGCATAAAGGCGGCGGTGCAGCAGGGCTACCCCAGGACTGGCCACTGGCCACTGTAGGCTCTATTGCAGCTTTGTCTGCAGAGGTCAGCAACACAAATTTTGGTGCCATATTTAAGTCATTCTACAAAATGTGGTAAATGCCCTCTATCCTCTGCAGATTTCGCCACTGCTATTAACCCTTACTTCTTGTTGCATCACGCTTCATGTCAACCAAGGTGCGGCAAAACACGGTATACGCTCAATGACTGAAGACATTTGCCATTTCTTGAAGCGACTTGTTTGCAATGAAGAGCTGAGTAAAACAAGGCTTATTTTTCTCTCCTTTCTCCACAAAGGAATACACTATTGACGTCTTTTTCCGGCAATCTTGGAGAGACGAAAGGCTGAAGTTTGATGGTCCCATGAAAATACTTCCCCTGAACAACCTGCTGGCCAGTAAGATCTGGACTCCTGATACCTTCTTCCACAACGGGAAGAAATCTGTCGCCCATAACATGACAACACCCAACAAGCTGCTGCGCCTGGTGGACAATGGCACCCTCCTGTACACCATGAGGTAAGTTTGTGTCTCCTGGGCCAAGGCCTTCCAGGTCCTTATACACATGGAGGCAGGGGTGGGACCTGCAGGGTTTGTGCAGGCTTCCACCGGCTCTGTTAGCACACTTGAGTCTTACCCTGCTGCTTTCCCTGCGCTCCTTGTATCCTACCTGTGTAGGGTCACTGATTCTCAACTTAAGCATATTTGGAGGGGTAGCATTTTTCCTCATCATTCACGTTGATTTTTTCTTTTGCGACGCACGCGATGAGGTTGAAGTGTTTGGATCTATAGTTTGTGGAATTGGGGCACCAACTGGGGCACCCGACTTATTCTTGTTCCTGACCTCTGATGGGATATAAAGTCAGGACTGGTAGGGGAACGTTAGGATGGGAGAATTTGTTGTTCTCCAGCAGCTTGAGGACAGATCTAAATTTGTTCGGCATGTTACGCTGGAGCTCTTTGAAACATCTAACAGGAAACCCAAGCTTTCTTGGGAGAACAATGGGGGTTTTTTCCTACATCATGGAATCAAAAAGCCAAATCTGTGTAATCTATGCACACCATTAGGAAAAAAAAATTAGCAGCTTATTAAAAACTGTGCTTTGGAGGTGCCAGGTTTGGAGAGGCCGTTGGGAGCTGTCAGTTTAGCCCGGCCCATGCTGTCCCCAGCTGAGCTCCCAGTGGGAGCCCCGAACGTGAGGTAGCCCTGCGGCATGAGACCCCAGGCGGTGATACAGCCTCTGCCTCTCCACTGAGAGCCCCGGCAACTGGGGCCTCCTTCAGAAACAGGAGTCGCTGCTGGGGAACCACGCTCGGGCAGTCATCTTCTCTGGATTTCTCAAGAACAGCCCTGGTACATATATTTATCACTAAGCTGCAACAGGTGGAGAGCATGAGGAAAAACGCCTTTGGGTTCATTTTATGTTCGTTCTGGAACTATTCAGATATTCCTGTATGCTTGTAAGCTATTCCGCCACGTAAATAATGTTTGCCACCTGGGGCTGATGTACTAATTTGCCTTCTGAGGTAAATAGGCTTATAAATGAAACAACAAGCTACTCATAAATGCACAAGAATGATGATATTGAGCTGGTTTTGGAAAGGTGTAAATCTTTGTTTTCAAAAATTATTTTCTCTGCCTCCCCCTTCAAGCTGAGCCTAACTAATAACAGGCTTCATTGCGGATTCTGTGTGCCGAGATGCTACCCTTTCACCTCTGTTTTTTGAGGACCAGACAGAATTTCATCTCTTCATAGTTAAGCTGGCTGTGAATCTATATGGTGTCAGCAAGTTTCACAGCCTACGTTGATAAACAATGCTCTGCTTTTGTGCAGCAGCTCTCGAGTACGAGCTAATCCTGCCAGTGCCCTGGGGGTCTGGGTCTCCACACATCAGCGATCTCGCGTTACTGAGGCAGATGGGGTAAATGAAGGCAGAAGCCCAACTTGACTTAAGGGCTGGGTTCAGCTCCCAGCTCTCTGACCTGCACGTGGATGACTAACGCTCCCCCTGTTTGTATCATCGTCTGACTGTAAAGTATTATAGGAGCTACTGGCATAAGACAGGAAAAAAAGGACTCAATTTCAGGGCTTTTATGTCATTTCACATCTTCTTTATTCAGCAAACAGCCATTAGCTTCAGCAAGTTTTGTGTGACTGAGAAAGTATTGGATTTACTTTTCTGTTTAGGGCTGAGCAGGTGCCAGGGTGGCAGCATCACGAGGCTCTTGGGAATGAGCTTCTTGAAGAAAATGGAGTCATGGGATTTTTAAAATAAATTCAACACATCCTTCAGTTTAGCTGTCTCCCAAAGAAGGGGGGAAAGAAGGAGAGTCTGGACCTCCCTTTGTGTCTCAGAGGTACTTGAAGGTACCTCTGAGGCTTTGTAAGAGGTGAAGAGCCCACTCAGAGATACCCAAAGGTTGAGGGATGGATATCAGGCCTTTTGTCATGTGTTATATTGCACAGTACCAGGAGCTGTAGCGCATGGAGATCTCTTCCTCACCCAGCGCAGATTGCTGTTGTAGAGAATGTGTAAAGCTATCCTGGTGGGGCTCCGGGCAGCGCTGGACCAGCCTGATGCTGGAGATGTGGTTAGAGGTGGCCAGATGGCCATCTGGAAAGCTCTGCCCACCGCACGGGACAGTGTGTCAGGGGCAAAGCAGAGCTCCTCTGGGTTTGCATTGCAACACATCCAGGATGGGATGTCTGTCCTGGTGCATCTGATGATTGCCCTTCTCCCTGCCGCTGAAGGAAATGCCTGCTCAGGGCCACACAGGGTCTTTCGAGTAGGGGCTCAGAAAGGAAGACTCAAGGGCACAGACTGCATGGTCGTGCACAGACTGTGCATCAGGCTGAGAGGCTCAGAGACCAAGTTCTACCTGGCTCTGCCACTCGTAGGCACTCACACCTCAATTCCTCTGTAAAATGATGGTGATGGCATCACCATCCCCTGTTAAGTGCTTTGAAACCTCCTCCCAGGAAAGGACTGGAAAGAGACTCATGTTTTATGTCCAAGTGGCACATTTGCTGTTCTCCCCCATGCCCAGGGGCATGCACATGTGTCCTTCTCAACGGAAGGAGCAGGACCACGAAGGCAGTCGCAGCCCCACACAGCTGACGTCCAGCAAAGTGCAAATCCCAGAGGCACGCTCTGTCCTGCTGACGAGGGAGTGAGTTTGGACCTCCACCAGATTTCTCCTGGACTGGCAGGACCGCCCAGAGGATCCCTCGCAGGCTCAGTCTAGCCTGGTACATTGCCATGCAGTTTGACTCCTGAGACATATCCTACTCCTACATATCCTCGTACCAGCCAATATCCTTGAGGGATCAGCTCTGCTGATGCGCAATTAGAGGCATGTCTCTTGCTATTTATCCTGCTGTGAAAGCCAACTTCTCTTAGTCAAGGCTTACACTTATAGATGAAGTTGCTCTGGTGGAACAGCAACTCTGACACAAGCATCCAGCAAAATTACACCTGTGTGACAATATTTATAGCTCCTGGAGAGAGCCTCTTTATCACTGACCTGGGCTTCAAGGAGTCGCGCACCAGCAACAGTCCGGAGATTTCCTTTAGTCACGGCACAGCCTCCACGCAGATCGGTGCAACGTCACGGTGCCAACATCTGATCGCCGACTCGGGCCATGGCACCTGGGTGACAAGGTGGCCTTTGCGGCCGCAGCACAAAATTGCATTTCTCTGTTCCCCTCCTTCTGGCTGCTGAGGGAGGGACAGGATGACTGATCCCTCTGCCTCTTCCCTGCTACTCCGGCTGCTTTAGAGGGCACGGGGAACACGGTTTTATTATGTCGCCCTGCCTCTGCAGTCTGGTTTGTGAAGCTCCTACAAGATCCAAGTAGTTCACAAAAGCCCAGCTAGGGCCTCAAAGCTCTGGTGTCAGAGCGGAGTACAACGAACTGGGAATTGTGATTTACATAAGGTACGGACAAAAAAAAAACTCAGCTGCTGCAGCAATCTCTGGTTGTACTTGCCGCCTTCAATTGTGTGGGGCACATAGATAACGTTCTGGTTCTTCCTGGCCTTGAAGCATATGAAAATAGTGGAAGCTTAATGCTCTGCCGATGGGATTCGACTTTGTGAATCCGGGC
Organism: Larus michahellis; assembly: GCF_964199755.1. Taxonomy (NCBI): domain Eukaryota; kingdom Metazoa; phylum Chordata; class Aves; order Charadriiformes; family Laridae; genus Larus; species Larus michahellis. Next base: position 45,325,079 of record NC_133904.1, read on the forward strand.
TTTAAAGAGCCCTCCTGCTCTTCGCAGGGACTGTCAGAGTGGCGTGTCGAGGCTTTGTGGTTATTGTCAGAGTGTTTCCCAGACAATATGTGCTCAAGTTATGCGCTTAAAGGATGTTTTCTTTAACTGCCAGGCTGACGCATTCAGCTGCGTGCCCAAAGACTTTGCCTCGGGAGCCCGTATTGCTAAAGACAACGTGAAGTCCTTAGTGGCAGCGCACGAGCGCTTGGGAAGGAGGATTGGTGAACGCCTGGTGAGGCAGAGGCAGAACAGGAGGGAAAGCTGAGTACAAAGGCACCCAGGGCACGTGCAGTCCTACCGGGGCCATTGAACCCCAAATAACAAGTCGTGTACCTACTGCAGCATGTTCAGGGGCTTGAGCTTCCCAGGCTGCTTCTTGAAATCACAGAGCTTCGCAGTGTCTCTCCCATCAAAGGCTTTGGGTTGCCTTTGCTGCCTGTTTTTGCTTTTAACCCCTGGGCAACTTGTGAGAGCTGTAGGCTGGAGCTTGCAGAACCCTTCCACACGACGGAGGTGCAACCATCGCTCTCCTTTCTGCAAGAGCAGCAGCTGGGACATCCCAGCACCAGCTCCTCCGGGCAGTATGGTCTGGCAGCTCTTTGGCTGCATCCCACGTCAGGGCTGATCTTCAACAACAGCGTAAATGGACCAAGCAGACCAAAGCTAGACTGCTAAACACAAAAGCAGACGAATAGACGAGGTGAGATTTGCACTGCCTGCTTTTCCCTGCCTTACAGATTCCAGAGTGGATCCAAAGGCAGAAATGATCTGTTTTCCAGGCTTGGTTTTGTGCAGGCAGACTTTTGTAAGGAAGCTGTCCCAGGAGGGAGAAATCTTCAGAGATCACCTTATCTCGCTGCATTTCTGCCACCATGGGCTGAAATATCCAGGGGCTGGGGGAGGATGCAAAGTGAATTCAGCGCCTTCAGATCCAGCCCAAGGATCCTGGAAGCAATTTGGCTTTCAAGCTCAAACCCCAGCAATTAAACCTAACCTAGATTCTCACACAGCCTGAACCGTAAACACTTATTCGGCCTGACTGTGGTTATTAATGAATCTCCTGGAGGAGAAATCAGGACAAAACTCAAGCAATATCCCTGGCATAAACAAAGTCGGTTCTTCTGTGCAGGGTGCTGTCATGTTTTTGTACCACACGTACACCAAGGGATTATTACATTTGCGTCCCAGAAATTGGACTGAGACTCTCGCTCATCCTGCAGCACCACGACGCAGGTAACGACAGGGGCTCTAATGACACATCAAAGGCTTCGCTAAGCTCCCGGTAACCATGAGAACGAAGCTGAAGTGGTTTGTTGTACCGTCAGCCCTGGGAGAGGTATGTTTAGCCTGATTCACGCTTCTTGCCATTGTGTTGAGCAGTTCAAAGGACTTCCTGTGACTTTAAAGAGAAAAACATGGTTTCTTTCCTGGATGTTCCACTTTTGGTGCCATTGTGCCAGCAAAGTGAAGAGAAAACATGAGGAGTTTGGGGTTTGATTCCAAGACAGTTCTGCATAAGTTATTGCTAGCGCCTGGGACAGATGAGCCGAAGGGTACAACAGCTGGATTATGTGATTGCTGGCAGCTTGTCTATTTTTCACGTGCTGTTTAGGCTTTATAATGACATTTTCAGGGCTCAAATGTCGGGACCTGAACAGGCCATCAGAGCCATGAAGCAAACCCCTGTGGCGAGCCGGCCATAAGCTCCCTTGCACAGGGTAAGGGGCAAAGATGAGAATTTCTGCAACAGGCTCTTTTACCCAAATGCTGCGGAGCAGTGGTAATTGTCTGGGAAGCGAGATACATTCCTCTTAGTTTGACATCTTGACGTTTCATTAGGCAAAGCATATGGTGCTGAGGAGTCCTTCGCCAGCAACAGGAGGTGACGGGGAAGGCCAGCGGCAGGGGGGGACAGGGAAGAGCGGAAGGGGAATGTGGGCACTCTCCTGAGCGGTGATTGATTCTGCAGCTCGCCTAAATACCTCTGCTAATTAGCACGCTGAAAGATGAGTGTCTGCAAGAGAGGCTGCAGGCTGGGGGGGGTGAGAGATGGCTGAGGGATGAGGGGGGATGGCAGGGGACGAGCAGCAGTGCGTGCGCTCTGGTCGTGGGGAGAGCATCTCGGGAGCACCCCGGCATGTGCGGGGGGCAAAGCGAAGAGGTTTGAGGCAAGGGAGAACACCTGGGGCAGGGGGGGAATGCCTGTATTGCTTCCCCCTTCAGCAGGGACGCTGGCTGCCTTCGTGTGTTATCTGGGAACGTGCTGACTGCTGGCTGGCTGAAGCTGCTCAACCAGGCTCGTCTCGCGGGAATGAGGTGGCGTTTTCTTTTTTATTTTATTTCAGGAGACTTAAAAGTTCCTTCAGTTGTAGGGAGAAAGCGGCAGATCAGGTTGCTTTTGCAGTGGTTTGTTGGGGGATTTATTGTGGTGTTGTTTTCTGGCTCGGCTAATAAAACACGCTTTAGATTTCAAATGTGATTGCCGCATTCCCACACACCTACAGAGTCATCCAGCATCCATATAAAGTTGTCTCCTTCCCTTGACAACACTCGCTTTTGTTGGCCATGGCCTGGGGAGGGCAGGAGGGTATGGCCAAGGCCAGCTTGTGCCCAGCTGGTCTCTGCTGCCATCCTGGCCCCTTCTGAGGCTCTTTCTGGCTGCTGCAAATGTCACTCAACCACCAGATCCACAATCTGCAGTGCTTTGAGTCGTTCAGCCTTATTCGTGGTGGCTGTTGATCACTGCCAAGACTTGCAAACAGTACAGTGGATGAAAAAGGCCTTTCTGTTTTTTTTGGGGGAGTTCTGGATACATCAGAAGGAAAGCACTGGTCAGAGGAGAGGTCTTTTGGAAAAGACGACTTCGGGAACACCCAGCAAAGAGCCTTTTGAAAAAATAAAGTAATTAGTGAAGCCAACTAAGGAATAGGAAGGTGAAAAGTCTTGTGTGGTCTGCTGAGAGAGACAGTGGAAATGCATTAACTTTTCCTTTACACAAGTTACAGTGACAAATATTAGAAGCAAAAAGTCCATTGCAGTTGGAAAGGACACAGAAAGAACTGAATGGTAGGATCCATGAGGACATGCTTGACAAGCTTGCCAACCATGAAGCTCCCCAAGTGAATTTTGAGCTGACAGAAGAAAGCACATAAGGAACAGAACAGGAGGAGCGAGGCTGTTGAGTCCACACCTTGCTGCCGGGTCTTCATACCTGCTTCTTGAAATCCTAATCTTCATCCAGATTACAAAAGAGACACGTCAGAGCAAATGAGCAATTTGTTCGTGGTGGCCTTTGAGTGTCCAGGAGAAAATCGTTCCAACGACGTGCTTGTAGGCTTGTCTTAAAATCACTTTCTGTCTCTCCATTAACTTCAACGAGTCTTGGTTGAAGTCCTAAAGATTAGGTCATCTTCTCTCTCGTGTAGAACAGGTATGTTCAGTCCAGAGGTGAAGAAGAGATCAGCAAATCAGAAAGAGTGATTTGTTTCCAAGGAAGTTACATTGGCCACACAGTGGTTCTTGGGCTGGCTGAGGGAGCCAAGCTGGGGCCAGGCATAATGCAAGCAGGACGGTCATCATCACCTCTTTGTCAGTAGAATGATTACTACAGGACATTGTGGTCACTATCCATGTACGTGGATTCCGAAAGGATTGGCAGACTCAGAGTAGAAAAGGTCTTTGGTCTCTCAGTCACCTGGACACAGCCTCTGAATCATCAAAGCCATAAACCACCGGCTACTGGGAGACAAGAGCAAGGGGTGGTTTGCACTGAATCCACCCGGGTTTTGTGCTTCTCTATAAGTATCCACTGGCCTCCTCTACCAGAGGTGGAGTCAGCCTGCATAGACCCAATAAACCCGCTGTGATGAACCTGGCCAGAGTATGGAGTGTTGCATCGGCCACGGTTGGGCTGTGAGCCCTTGGGTCCCAACAGTGAATGGTGACTCAACAGCCAGCCCCTCAGGGCTTCGGTGCAAGCAGTCCCCATGGGGCTGCTGGGGACCATGTCCTGCCGATGCTGAGTAGCGAAGAGCTGTTTATCAGGATCAAGCCTGTCCTGATTGTGGGAATTGCTTTTATAGGGTTTTTTCCCCACTGTGGAGTAGGTCCTGGGGCACAGTGGGGCGGATGAGCCCAGTGGAGGCAGGACAGTGGTACCTGGCACTGAAAAACCGCAGAAATAAATATGTGCCGCTGTTCCATTAAGGAGCAGGGAGGTACCACTGAAACACTGCGGGGCTGGGTTCAGAAGGTTTACAGGAAAATCATTGCTTTCCTTTGCTAGCTCGTGCGAGAATAAGGCATAGACTCCCCCAGAGTGTGATCTGCTCTGCAGCGCTGTGACCCCAGTGACCACTGCAAAGGGGTCGCGTGCCTCACCTCCCGGACATTCCCAAACGCTGGGTTCACTGGGATTTAAACCCCTGCTGTGGGTGCTGCAAGGACTCCGGGTCGCTCAGGAGGGTTTTGGCTACCCAGCCCTGCCCCATCAAAGTTACGGCATCTTCCAGCTCTGCTCCTCCGCTTCTTCATTTAATGCCTCTGCCCGTCTCTCGTGGGGATGCCAGCTTTCCTAAACCCTCAAAAAGAAGCAGATGAGGCTGGACGTGGGTCTGAAACTGCGAGGTTCATTTCCTCACCTGGCAGAGCAAAATTCACAGCCGGCGGAGAGTTTCCAGCGCAGCTGACACGGAGCAGCTGTGCAGGAATTTGCTGCTGCTCCATCCCTTGCTGGCGCTGGTGTCCGCCGTTCACAGCACCATCTGCCGCCTGCAGCCACCATCGCTGCAGCCTCGGAGATGCATCCCCTGCCACCTCCAAGCCACCGTGATTCTGCTTTGTTTTCCCCACAGGGGTTTTTAGACCAATTTGTGAAGTGCTTGGTTTTGTCCACCAAATTTTTTTTATGCCAAGTTCAAAACCCAGTCCTTGTGGTTGTTTGTTTTTTTTGGTTTGCTTTTTTTTTGTAGAATCATTTATGGCTTGTCCACTTGAAAGAAATAATCTTTTTTTTTTCTTTCTTTTTTTTTTTCTTCGTTCCTTTTAGCAAACAAAATCTGAGCCCTTTATTTTTTTCAGGGTTTGTTTTACATCTGACTAAACCTCAATATTTTCTGTGAAGAGTAACTTACCTCAGTGTTTTTCCAGCTGGAGGAAAATACCTCAATAGAAGCAATCCGCTGTGCTTCTTGACCCGAGTTTTCCACAAGCCACCTTCAGCCCTAGGTCTGTGCGCTTGCCCTTTGCATCCACCTGTTCCTCCTGTCATGGTTTATTTGTTATTTTGCCAAGCCATCAGAAGCGAGTCCTTTTTTCTACAAATGGTTTCTTCAGAGAAGATTGTATTAGACGTCTCCTGGGAAGCCGCCTGTCCTGGCTCCCCCTCCTCGGCTGCAGGCTTTGCAGTACTTCAGGAAGGAACGCGAGCTTAGAGCTACCTTTTTTAGAGCTTTTTTTAAGGGATCCTTTTATGCCTGGCCCCATGTTCTGCAGCACACTGCTTCTACGATTGTGCCTCTCTCACAAAACCGCTTCCTGACGAGGTATCCCGCTGGGATTTGGTGGATGCGTACAGCTCGCAAGTTGTCCTGCGCTCCCCCAAACCAGCTCCAGGACACGCAGTTGTGCCCCTGCCCACAGCATCCTCTGCAGCGCCAGCAGCGAGGGAAGAGCCGGGGAGGTGGGTTGAGGTGCCCCACATGCACAGGGCTCTGTGGTTCCCTGGTGCAACACCTGCAACTTCATGGCTCTGACTGGCTTTGTTCGGCAAGCCCAGTAGCGCTGTGGCTTCCTGAACAATCTGCCAGCCCTCGGCTCCTTCCAGACCACCGGGAAGAACAGGCCGCGTTGCCTGGAAGCCCCTTCCCTCTGCTTTCCGGCATGGTCCATGAGATGTCCCCTGGCCCCAGGCATTAATGAGCTCTTTGTGCACAGTGCATACGCAAAGAGAAGTCCTGGGCTTTGGCAGATTTTTCTGATCGCACTGAGTGGATAAAGACGAACTCAGTCAACAGGGTTGAGTTTATACAATGGGGAAGGTGGCCAGATCCGTGTCCCTGCTGCTCTCTCCACAGCTGATGGCCGTCTGCCCAGAGACCCAGAGGTTAGTGACCACATTGTGGCCTTTGTCGCGGTTGATGCATGCAGGGCAAGGACGCGGTGGCAGAAGGGCCAGGTGGGAGCCTCCGCAGCCGTGTGTTTCTGATCATGCCCTGTGTTTTGTCTTGTAGGCTAACGATTCATGCAGAGTGCCCCATGCACCTGGAGGACTTCCCAATGGATGTGCATGCTTGCCCGCTGAAATTCGGGAGCTGTAAGTACCCTGCTCAGCCTCTGCAAGGAGGTGGGGACAGAGATAAAGAACAGTCCTTTGTGTGGCTATTGTTTTACACTATTTTAGTAATAGCGTTATTAATTATTGCTGATGATAACGTGACCAAATTTTGCTTCTGGTATGTCGCACATACAATTCCTACCATCATCAGAGGTGGGCAGCAAACAGATCTGTGGTGAATTCGGGCTCACAGGATGGGATAGACACCTATGGTTTTGCTGTAGGTTTATCAGGGAAGCGAGAAGAGCAGCTTCCCGTTGCCCTCCCTGCCTTCGGTGGGCAGTGCTGCCTCTTCAGCGCTGCCTCAGCAGGATCCGCATTGATGGAAAACTCAGAGATGCTTTTCCTTCGGCACAAGGTGACCCTGGGGGGACAGATTTGGGAAGACCGCAGTGGTGTCTGCTGCTAGGTGTCCTGTCCAGCTTCCCCATGTCACTCCTGCCGCTCTGGGGAGAGGCTGAGGTTTCTGGTTGCTCTGGCTCCATGCTCCAATGGAGCTTACAGACCCCTTGCTCCTCTTCTGTCTGTCAGGCAGGCTGCTCTCAAGTAAAAGGCTTGGGAATTCTGGGAATCTCAGTCCCAATGCCCAAGGTTTAGGGAAGATTTGCAGACTGCTGGTGAGTTGAAAGCTGCTCCCAGTCTCCCAGGCTTGCAGCTGCTCATCTGCCTGGGCTTCCCTGTCCCTGCCTAGGAACAAATTTCCTCTTCTCTCCTGTATGCAAGTTAAATTTGTTTTGGTTTCATTCCTAAAATGAGTGGGAAGCACATTCCAAGCCACTGGTTCACCATGACATGGAAATAAGTTTCCAAGTCCCGCTCTGCCTGGCGTCTCCTCCAGGTCCAACAAACCAAGCGCCGCTCTGGGTCTCTGTGTTCGATGGAAGAGTTACCCACCTGCAATTGAAGGACGAGCCCTCACCAGTAATCTCCCTTTTGGACCCTAAGAAAACAGCGAAATCACAACCTTTCTAAACGGATACTTCCTTCACGTAGCCATTTGGGAGTTAACTAAGGAGAAAGCTGAAAAGTTTGACTGGCATCAGAAGAAATCATGTTTATCATGTGCATCTGCTCCTCTGCCTCACGCCAAAATGCATCCATGAAACCGGATTATTCAAAACTACTGAAATGAAGTTATTTCTTAGGCAGCACCTAATTAAATGTAGAACTCATTGCCACAAGACATCACTAAGGCCAGTAAGTAAAATAGCAAGCCTTAGAGGAGGATGAATTATTAATGTTAATTGACCTTGTGAGGAGGGATATAAAATCTCATACCTCCGGCCTAAACTCTGGGATTATTACAAGACTTGCAGGAAGGCAGATTACTCCACATCTAATTGCTTATAATGTTTCTTGGTGAGGAAAAGAGATAAATGTGCATATTTTTGCTGGAACACCCTTTGGGGGTCTTCTGGGTGTTTTTACTGATTTGGCCTCTGAATGATGAGAGTTTTGACACAAGCAGCTCAGAGAGCTGCCCCTGATTAACATTAGTACAGCTCTTCCTAAAGCAGCCGTCCGCGCAGCATCTGAGCTCACCTCTCCTGTGTTGGAGGGGGATTAAACTAGCGTTTGCACCAAAAAGCCATTGACAGCTGGAAGCTGCTCATTTGCAAGAAGCTTGGAGTGGGTCAAAGTTGTAAGTAGAAGGACAATGCCAGGGCCACACATATGCTGTCCAAAAGACATCCAAATTTGCCTCAGTGACCACCTCCCAGTGATCCCCCCCCGAGTCTGAATGGCTCATCAGTGGCCTCCTGTCCCTCTGTCGCCATGGCAGGCACCCAAAGAGGGAAGGCAGAGAGCTTGCAGGAGAAGTAAGGGCATTTCAGGCATTTCAGATAGCTTCAGCTGCCCACCTGCATCATTCCTTGGACCAAGAGCAGTGAAGGTGATGACTTTACCTGTCACCATGTTCCCTAGAAGATGGATGTACGCAGCAGAGGACAACTGTTTCGAAGCCAATCATAGGGCATTCGTACGGCAGCTGTCTCAGACTAGGCTAGCAGGAGATGTTGCTGAAGTTACCAGCTCCACTAAGTGTCAAAGAGCTGACCTTGTTTGGGTTGGAGTAGACCGCATTGCAAGTGAGGCATTGAGCATAACCAAAAAACCTTCATGGCATTTAATGTGTTCCGAGCATCCATGCCATGCCTACATGACACCAGATGTGCTTCTGTCCCAGACAACCGGATATATAGACCGCCATCATTTCAGGGTTGATGGCAATCAAACTGTGGGCAAGTTTCCTTTGTGGACTGAGTGGCTGTGGGTGAACCGTGACCGCTAGAGCAGAAGGTGCTGCCCATCGAGGCGGAAGAGCATTGGCAGAGTTGTACGAAGCTAAGCCTGGAGGAGGATGGAGGTCTTCAGAAGCATGTTGAGAGCTGGAAGGAGGGGTTGGAAGAGCAGAGTGTTGCACATCGGATGAGAGGTGCCAGCCCGCGTCAGAAGTGCTTAGGCAGCACGCCTGCATGCTGAGAAACACTGGCTGATCATCAAAACTGCTCCCCGACTTCGCACAGCACCTGCTTAGAGTTTAACAGGTTTGCCAAAACCTACAGTGCAGGGATAACAGCGGTCATTTTAAAAAGATTAGAGAAATCTGGTTGTTTCAGGACAGAATCTTCCACAAAGTGGGAGCTGAGACATTTCTGTAGTAGACCTGCCCCCTTGCTTGACCTGACCCCAGCCAAAGAATTCCTTAATGTCTTCATAGGAGGAGCTGGTGGTAAAAATTAATTAAAAACTTGGTTTAGTGGACTTTCTTCTTGCCTAACAAACCGGTGCAGAGTGGGTATGGACAGGAAACTTGGGCATTATGGGGAGGAGTAGCTTCTAGCAGTGTCTGGAGAGACTCAGTTTGTAGGTACCATAGGACTGGCAAAGCCAAGAGCATGCGGGAAAGGGAGTGGCTATTAGGACAAGCAGGGGTTTGGTCACAAAGGCTTGTGAAGGTGATGTGTGTGTTAGGGAGAGGTGTTTGTGGACGGGGAGTTGGGCAGGTGAGATAGAGGGGGGAACTTGCAAGCCCCTGGAAGGATGTCCCGGCCCTGAGCCCAGTGCTCCTCCACGCAGCGGCCCAGCGGCACTTGCCTGCTGCGTCTCTTGCGATGCGCGGGCGGGCTTTTCTCAGCGCTGCCCTCCCTCGCTGCCTGGTGGATTGGCCTGGAAGGCTGGCAAACACAGGGTCACGCAGGGAAAAAAGCACCTTGGTGGGAGGGCACACTACCTCCAAAGCCGAGATGCTTGCAGAGGGTTGCTTCCGAGTGAGGGTAAAGATTTTTAACTTTTTCTCCTTAACCTAAAATTCAACGCATTCAGCCTTTCTCGCCAGCTGCTCCCAGCGTGACTCTCCTGGTCCCTGGCATGGCAGGGCTGTGGCCGTCCTGCTGGCCCAGCAGCCTGCTGGTCTGGACGCCTTCCTCTCTCGTCTCTGCTTGGAGCCAGCTCTTGCAGAGTCAGCACGTCAAGGGGACAGCGTGTCTCTCAACGACAGTGCTCTGCCCCCTCTTCCAGCTTCCTTCCCCAGCTCCCTTTTGCTCATTTGATTTAACAGTTGCTGAACTGCCTTGGTCTCTGGCCATGCTTGGCTGTGCTCAGCCATGTGGCTCTGAGGAATGCGCAGCAGAGATTAATTTGTCTACGGGCTAATTTTGGTGTATTTTAGGTCAGGCAGAAGCGTAAACCTCATTCTTCTTTCTCCTCTGCAGATGCCTACACTAAGACGGAGGTGATCTACACCTGGACACTGGGGAAGGATAAATCAGTGGAAGTCGCGAAGGGTGGTTCTCGCCTGAACCAGTATGACCTGCTGGGCCACGTTGTTGGGACAGAGATGGTTCGATCCAGCACAGGTACTTGTGGGACCACGGTGCAATGCGTGGGCTGAGCACGCTGGCAGACGAGAGGGACCCATGGGCTTTGAATGTCACGATTTGGCATAACTATAGAGGCAGTACCTGTGGGCAGTGAGCGTCGCAGTGCTTCCCAAGCCATGTGCTGCTGGGGACATCTGGAGCAGTCAACAAGAGGCAGTAAGGGGTTTAGCTTTTAACGGTTTCCACCGAAAGGGCCTTAATTGCCCACCCCCTCTAGAAAACTGATTTCAAGCATCTAAAAATGATCTGTTGTGTAGAAAATTTGTCCCACCTTGCCCAGCTAGTTCTTGGTACTGTGGGTTTATTTGTCTTGGATCCCTCTCCGGTCCCTCAGGAGAACATTGCGGGCAGGGGAGGCGAACGCAACATAATGTTTAGTGTGATTTTCACTGCATCTGCTTACACAAATATTATCATAGCTAATAGAAGATTATCCCAAACAAATGTTTCCTCTGATTAATGACCAATATTAATCATCTTTCTCTCCCATCTGCTGCTCCTCCCTTCCCCTCTGAATCCAGGTACTGATAGCTTCTGTTATCTCATGTGTGTCTCATCTTTCTTTTTTTCTTTTCCCTTTTTTTTTTTTTTCTTTTTTTCTTCTGTATGCACCAGTAGTTCTCTCATTTGAGGATATTTCCTCTCTGGTGCACTTGATTTTAATAGTGTCTGTCTGTAACAACTCATATCACCTCCCTTGGGGAGATGTGGGGAGTCCAGGGAACTAAATGTCATAATATCTGGCCCATCTCTCTACTTAAGTTGTAGTAAAATGTACAGATGAATAACCTGAAGTGGCAAGAAAGCTGCTAAAGGCTCCTGCGTGTAATGATTTAGCAGAGCCACGCTCACAACAAAAAGGCACAATGATCCAACAAAATATCCAGAGCTTTGAGTGGAGGAATAGGGCATTGAGGGAAAATAGGGACAGCTGTTTCTTTGGTTTACAGCCTAGACCTTTAACGACAGAATTTACCCTGATTATTGAGACAGTTACAGTGAGGAAAGGTGGGATATTTTCAGGATTGTCAGAGAAAATAAAATCCTTTGTCCTGAAATCCTATGGTTAGGGTCTGGATTAGGATTACTGTGAGGATTAAGGGATTTTACCCACAATGTGGCTCCCTGGTCTGGAGCAGAAAAGGGATGGGAGCTGGGTTGGAAGAGACCCCCCCCCCCAGAGCTGTCTTGTGCCTGGGGTGGAACAGGGAAAGCCCTATTGCCTCGTTGTTTATTGGCATTGATTTGCCTTTGTCCCACAACCATTTTGTAGTGAATTAAGGAAGTTTCCAGAGAAGCGTTTTGACAAATGCTGCGTGGAGGTCACCCAGGCTACACTGGGGCGTGCAGTTGTGTGTGCACGTGCAGGACGTGCAAAGTCGGTGCCGGCAGCGCACTGCAGCACCCATCCCTCCATCGCACGGCCGTTGGGGAGGTCTGCCCTACTGCCAGATACCAGGGCATGCCAGCCAGCCACAGTATGACACATACGCTGCAATTTCAGCTAAGAACTTGAAAGTTTGTTCAGGACAGATCTATAGTGGTCTAGAGATGGATTGGTGGTCAGCCAGCCCCATCCTGGAAAGCACTGGCAGCTCAGCATCTCCAACCGGCTGTCTCTGCAGGAGAGTATGTCGTCATGACCACACACTTCCACCTCAAGAGGAAGATCGGGTACTTTGTGATCCAGACCTACCTACCCTGCATTATGACGGTCATCCTGTCCCAGGTCTCCTTCTGGCTTAACAGGGAGTCTGTTCCTGCCCGAACGGTTTTTGGTGAGTCTGCGAGCATGAGGGAATGCTCTCAGGTCGGGGGAGAAAAGCACCGTAAATGATGGGAAATAGATGGAGCATCAGAGCTGGTCTTCTCCAGGCCTTGACCGGCATCAGTGAAGCTGCTGGCCGTTTCCCAGAGTAGTTCTCAGTGTCTTCCCAGTGCCCCTGCTTCCACTGAATCACTGCAAAAATTCTTCTGTCCGTGTTTCTGCTACAAGCCAAGCCATAAATATTAACAGTAATCAAGGTATTGATCATCTAATTATATGCATTTGGCTGTGTCTGCTTATCTATATTGGCTTTTGAGTTGAGGAGAGGATAGGTACATGGGGAAGCATTTAAAGCTCTGCCTTTGAAATTGCTAACGTCCCCCTGGTTAGAGCTCCACATAGCAAGTTCCTGGGCTGAGGCAGTATAACTGCACGGTAAATATATTGTTATTATTTTCTTCACCTGGTTTCAGATCCTCTCTCCAAGGCAAAGGGTCAGGCTGGCACGGCACATGTATTAAGAGCTTTTACAAACATTTAATAACAGAACGGCTTTGTGCTTTCCTGCCAAGACCTTTCGTTCAGGATCTACACGCACACGCTCACAGACCAGGTGTGATGCTGCAGGATTGTATTTCCTGGAAACAACAGTGCCCAGCGGACACCGCTTAACAGAGAGTGTATTGGACAAAAGTCACCACGCAGAGAGGGGATGTAAGGTACCACCTGCTCATGTTTTTGAGCAAGACAGAAAGCAGTGTGGTTTCAAAGATCATGAAGCATTTTCTCTTTAGCAAGAATCATGATAGAAATACTCCCACAAACCCAGCAAGGCTGATGTCCTCCGTTCTGGACCCTTTCCACAGGCCCGGACCTTGTTCCCGTGCTGTGGACTGGAAGGGGATGCAGGGAGGGTCACGGGTGGTTCTGCACCCTCCTAAACGAACTGGAAGGGGATCGTTGTGGGGTTTGTGTTCACTGGGGCTTGTGAAACGTAGGTCGTGAACACGCTTTAAAATTTACAGTCGACCCCAGCTTCTCCCCCGTAGCACCGTGTTACCCTCCCTTCTCCGGTGATGCAGATCCCACAGCGATCCCCAGGGTCGAGTGCAACTGTGGGGAACTGGGCAGTTAGTATGACCAAACTGGTTTGTGCAATCCAGGCTGCAAGAGCTGTGTTGAACAGTGATAACAGTGAAGAAGAGGGAATACAGCCCCTTAGTGGTGTTTTCATCCAGCAGAATGGAAAAGGGGGAGCTCAGACAGAAATCATGTGGAAAATAGGACCATCTCAGGCATAGAGAGAGCCATCGATGAGCTTTCCTCACTCATCTGTAAATCATTTACAAGTAAACCCCACAGAGTGCACACCTGGACCCCATATCTGTCCATGGCCCAGGTGGGCTCTTCCATCTGCATCCGTTCTGGAGTGTCTCTGCGCCCCTGGCACTGGGGACAAGCGATTCTCTGAGGATACTTGATTCCCTCCTATGGTTATCCTGAGATTTGCAATTAGACAAGTTTCCTCGAGTAGCAGCTCAGATTGAGCAGGAAAGGGCTGGCTGAAAAATTAAAACCTACTTTTGTGAAAAATGTCTTTGCTCCCAAATTGCCTTGCTTTCCTATTAAGAAAATAATGAGAACTCCAATTGTTTAAATTGTTTATTCCCTTTTTTTGCCCCTCAGAAAGTATTGTCAACAATATTATTAAAACTCTTCAATTACCAGGAGTATGGCTTAAGGGAAGTGAAAATTAGTCAATATTTTTATAATGCTTTTAATGCATTTTTAATTGAAAAGCACATTATTGGGGGAAATGGATAGCAATGGTTGCTTGCTTTAATGAAAAAAGCTTTAAAAGGCATTTTGCAACAGATCATTTTTTGAAAATAAATCATAGTGACACTCATTCTGGCAGCCTGGGCCACTGATGGGTGCCTGGCCATGCCAGCAGGACCCAGGATCCCAAGTGTCCACCCATGCAGGTCACAAGAAACCATTTCCAAAATGTTGACAGAACCACATTGGATGAGTGGCCGGTTTCTGGTCCTCCATGAAGGTCTCAACCCTCTAGCTGTCCTTTTTACTGTTGTTTTATTATTTTTACTTTATTGCAAAAGCAACCAGAAGCTTCTCCATGGCATATTTTACATGAGGGAGCTGGGTCTATCATCACACAACTTACCCTGCGAGCAGATGAGGAATTGAATGCGGGTGCCTACCTGTGAGCTAGGACTCTTTTATAGTGAGCAGAGATCTAGTCGGTGGAGTTTGGGGAAGATTAATCTCATCCTAATGCAGATGTTTGCCATTGGTTATATGAATTGGAGATATTCAAAACTGAACCAGAGAAGTCCCTGAGCAACCTGAAGTTGGCCCCGATTCAAGCAGGGGTTGGACAAGCTGACTTCACTTTCAACCTGGACTGTTCCATTATTCTATGAATTGCACCATGGATTTGTGCTGGGTAAGACTTCCTTAATTCCAATGGGCCACATGGCTTAGAGGATGGCTCCCAAAGTTACATGATGGAAATGCCAGCTGTGGGGTTTGAGGAGTAATTGGGCGGGTACGAGTGTATGGTCTCACACCGTCGTCGTCTCCTGCTGTGTTTCCACAGGTGTCACCACCGTCCTCACCATGACTACACTAAGCATCAGCGCAAGAAACTCGTTACCTAAAGTGGCGTACGCGACGGCCATGGACTGGTTCATAGCCGTCTGTTATGCCTTTGTGTTTTCTGCGCTGATCGAATTTGCCACCGTCAACTACTTCACCAAGCGCAGCTGGGCTTGGGATGGCAAGAAGGTGCTGGAGGCCCAAGAGATGAAGGTCAGCCCTGTGGCCAAGGCCAGGGAGGAGGGGGTGGTGAAGAAATGCTGCACGAGAGAGCTGCGCTGGGGCCAGGAGTGGGTAACATGCAGCTCCACAGCACTTCGGGAGGCTGGATGCTACTTACTGGGGTCCCCAGCTCAGGTCTCAACTGGAGCAGTTCTTGAGGGTGGAGGGAGGAAGGGCTTGGAGGGCTGGTTGTTGTGCTTAGCTGGAGAAAAACACCCAGGCATGACCATTCACTTTTCCCTCTGTCCTTCTGCACGACCATTTGCCAGTAGAAACGTGAATGTGTGCATGTTTTGGTCTTGTTCCGCTGGTGGTCTCCTCTCTCCTTTCTTCTCCCTCCAACCCGTAAATGCCCCGCTCCATGTTGCTAGCATGGCACGCAAACCCAGATATGCCACGGATGCCAGCATGGCCAAGGCAGATGGTCCCTCTCTGCTGTGTCCCCTGCGGCTGGTATCCCTGACTGTAGGTCTGCCCCGGCATGGGCAAGCATGGTGCAGCGATGGGGAGGTCCACAGCTGCCGGCAGCTCCTGCTTTGTGAGTTCGGGCCAAGAGGGTGGGTGGGAAGCAAGCAATCAGAAACGGCAACTGGCAGTAAATTAGTGCCTGGCATTACCCACGTTTTCCCTTCTCGCTTGGGATCAGCCTCTCCGGCAGCTTCCTTCCTGACAGCCACCGCTACCCCTGCTCGTGTCCCCTCCCTCCCGACTGATTTAATCTCGGTTGCGCGGAGAAATCACTTACTGTAGCCTGCCGCTCCTTGTTTATATTTATTGAATCAATTTGAAAATCAGCTTTGTCCTTGTTCTTGGTTCTGGAGCTTTTATATTTTACTCCTTTGCATTTTAATGTGTTGTTTAAAATTGTTGTGGGTCTATATGCAAATACCTGGCAGAATTGCCGTAACTTTTGGAAAGATAACGGCCAGTCATCTCTCTGGTATGGAGGTCAAAGCAGGAGACCAGAGACCTTATGGAGAACCGCAGCCGTCACTGAGTGTTGAATGCCTCTCTTGTGTTTCTTGGACTCTCTCTATCTGTTTGCTTTTGCAGCTGTGGTCTGAGCAACAGACTCATGGCAGAAAGGCTCCCGAGGAGGCCAGTTGATGGTCTTCCACTTCCATCGTGAACAATAATGCTAATCTGGCCTCCAGAGATGAGAGAAGCCTTTCCTGGGTCATTGGCTTGAGCAAAGGATCAGAACAGGTCCTCAAAGCAACCGTGTCCCTTTCAGGGATGGGCAAATCAGCACAAAGTCAGGATTCACACGGCCTTGGGCAATTATGTGAACTGGGCACAGTGAAAAAAGCAGCAAAGGCTCAAAAGCTTCACTTCGTCATAGAAGCAGCGTGCTCCTTAATTTATTCATTGACCCAGCACTGCAAGACTAACAGTGCTGAAACAATAGGGTCAGAGCACGCAGAGTGTTTGCGCACGTGACAATCAAACAAGAAAACAAAGCAGGACCAGGAATGTTTCACTCTCCTTGTGAGTTTGCTGCAAATTGGTATTAGGCTGGAGAATCAGGAAAGACTCCAAATTTGTGGATGTTTTTTCAAGCCAAGCCTGATCTTTATTTTAGAAGGCTAACCCCTTCCTGGTCCCTGCAGCTCAGAGAGCTCCCTAAAGACTGATGGGCTTTCAGGGAGCTTGGGAATATGATGTGTCACCATATTTGCCTTTTGTCTTTATTCCGTTGAATATTTCCAAGCAGTGAATTTGCTACGCAATGAAGGTGCCTCGTTGGCTCAGTTTCAGCCTTTAATTAGCTCTTCTTGAAACAATTGACAAGGCAGGTGGTTGAAACCACAAAAGAAGCAGGAGGCAGAAGAATAACTATTGGCATTTTAAAGTATTTGTACCAGGAGTGAAACTACCAGTGACAAGCCCAGGCTGAGCCCTGCTCTCTGGAGAGCCTTCCCCCCAGCCAAAAAGAATGCTCTTTATTGATGTGATGGAAAGGATCCTCACTCCAGGTTTGATTGTTTCCTTGCATGAACATGAAAAAAAAAAAAATCAATATGCATCAGCCCTTCCCTCACCTCAAATGTAGGCAGCAGCAATGCTTCCCATCGCATTTGAAAGAAATCACTACCGTGCGAAAGCTGCTGGTTGCTGACAGGCACTCCCAGCGTGTTCACTCTCTCAGGGCTGGTTCCATTCTTTGTTTCTCCCCTTCAGCCAACCCAACGGTTTAGATGGGAAAAGAGCATTTTTTCAGGTAGAATCTAACTTGATGGGCTGATCTTGGTGAATCGCTGATGTCTGCATCATAAATGATCATGATGATGTTCTGGCTATAGCCACAATTGGGTTGTGGTTCTAGCTGGAAGCTGCTCTGCAGTTCTCCTCTAGTGAAAGGCAGGCAGATATCCCCCTAGATGTCACCAAAAACTCCCTTTAGCGTGCACTCTGGTAAGATTTGACTAATGCTCCTCGGACCCAAATTTTTTCCAAGCCTTTCCTGCCTGCCACCAGTAATCACTAATTGTGGATGAAGGATTTCCTCTCTTTTTGTATGGCAGAGTGGCTGCAACCAACCTAGAGGTGCAGATCGAATTGGAGAGAAGTGTCTGGATCCAATATGGAAAACTTGTTAGTAAAGATGATTTTAAAAAAAAAAACATCATCAGGAGGAAGGTGGGAAATGGCTGTAGTTGGGGAGGAGTGAGAGGCCAAAGAGATTGAAAGATGAGTGGTTTCGGTAGCCAGCAAAGCTCCCTGTCTTCAAGATACTCAAAATATCTTGTTAAAAGGATCCACTTCAGGACAGGAAGGGCTGTGTCTGAACAGAGTGAGATCCATTGCATCCCATTCATCCCAACCATAGGGATGGCCACCTCTGGAGCCAACAAGGTCGCTTCCTGAGCGGCTGTTACAGTGAGGATACGGAGAGACGACCATTAATGGTGACTTCGCCACTGGGAAACTCATGAACTCTGCAAGGATGACATTTACCGGGGAGTTACCTGCAAAAAAGTGTTGTCTGTTCCTCAGGATGGAAGGTGTTTTGGAAGACACTTACTTAAACCCACTTCCACCTGCAACACAATGTCTATGCATAAAATCTGACTTAGCTCGTATCTGTGCTTGCATGACATTGCCCTCCAATCCTGAGTGGCAAGAAGACGCAACACAAACAAGCAGCTGCAGTCAGACACATGAGAACAAAGAACACACTTTGTATGGAGGAGGAGTCCTGGATCTTTATCCTTCTCATCCTTAAGACAGGATCCCGTAGTGGTGAGAAGGTTAGGTCCAGGCTCTTTATGTACTTTTCACATGTCTTTACACTTAGAAAAAGGCATCAAAAAGCATCCTGCAATCCCTCTGTTGATATGATCATCATGGTTTTCTGTCTTGTAGTTTGGAAGTGATGGACGTGCTCACCATTCACACTAGGTGCCTTTTCCCCTGACCGGCTAAAGCCCAGCTTTTTGTCCAACCTGCTCTTCACCAACTCTGAAGTTTTCCCCTTGATCCAGGTCACTTAGGAATCATTCCTCTCTCTCCTTTGTTTCTTTCCATTTGTGGCATCTTTGTTTCAATCCCCTCCTTGCCGACAGAGAGGAACTAGAACCAACCTTGGCAGGCCACCATTTTCAACCAGTTTGAAGTCTTACACACTCACAGCGTGGTTCAGACCCATCTCTTTTTTTTTCTGCCTCACTATTGTAAATATGTTTTTGTTGGGACTTTCCCTTGCTCTGCAGCCCATGTGTCCTCCGTCCTACAGCACTTGCAATCCCCTGTAGCTCTCCATAGCACTGCAGGTGATTTATGTTCTCAGCATCTTCACTAGAGTCCATGTATCATTCTTTGACAACATTTCACCCTCTTTCTGTCAACACTGTCTGCGTGGTGTGTTGGGCTGATTATTGACTCCATCCAACTTCTGAGTCTTTACCTGGTGATCCAGGGAGCATAAGACCATTGGGCCCTGTCCCACATAATCTGAATGAAGAGATACTACAAGCAAGATATGGACGTGCTGGAATGTGTCCAGAGAAGGGCCATGAGGATGATCAGAGGGCTGGAGCACCTCTCCTGTGAGGACAGAGTGAGAGAGTTGGGGTTGTTCAGCCTGGAGAAAAGAAGGCTCCGAGGAGACCTTATAGTGGCCTACCAGTATCTTAAGGGGGCCTACAAGAAAGCTGGTGAGGGACTTTTTAGGATGTCGGGTAATGGTAGGACTAGAGGGAATGGATTAAAACTAGAGATGGGTCGATTCAGACTGGATGTTAGGAAGAAGTTCTTCACCATGAGGGTGGTGAGACACTGGAACAGGTTGCCCTGTGGTGGAGAAGTGGTGGAAGCCCCATCCCTGGAAGTTTTTAAGGCCAGGCTGGATGGGGCTCTGAGCAACCTGATCTAGAGGGAGGTGTTTTGTCTTTAAGGTCCCTTCCAACCCTAACAGTTCTACAATTCTATGGGAGGGATGAGTGATGCCAAAGGTTACACCAGCAGCTGACAAGAACCTGGCATTGCCATAGCCTGCTTGTTAATGCAAGATTGCTTTGTTTGGAGCCTTTGGCTCTGCTCAGGGTACAGGCGTCCCAGTGTAAAACACTTTGCTTCTATTCTCTGATAGGATCAAGTCTCTGGCACGCTGCAGAGGGGAACTTTGGCTGGCATGAGGAAGGAGTGACGTTTGCTGGAACAGGAACTGCAGTTGCTGGGCTTTGAATTCTAGGATACAAGTATGTCAGGGACTAGAGCTGCTTGGAGGTCATTAAAGCGACTTTTCTCTAGAATGGCAAGTGGCAGATACCTTGCGTTTCTCAAGTGCTGCAGATATTGATGATGGTGACCTTCAGAGTGGCCTCTCAGAGGGATACTGCGTCCAACCCAAATTTCTAGCCAAGGAGCAGGTGCAGAGAACTAAATTTCCAGCAGATTATAGGCAGAACCAGTAGTTTCCATAATTTAGAGGTTCAGCCATTAGTTTCTCAACAGAGAGGCTTGAAGACAAGAAAATTTAACAAAAACGCTATTATTTTCCAGTATGTGTGTGGTGGAAGAACTTGTCAGACTGCAATATCCAGGGAACATATTTATCTCTAGACTAGCTTTCACAGCTTTTCCCTCAGGAGAGCGGCACAGAGACAGCTTTCTGCAGTGGTTCAGCCTCCCTGTGCCCAAAGAGGGCTATAATTGTAGATGTTTTAAATCGGACAAGTTTTCAAAGAGAATGTGGGGTTTCCTCCTGTTTTTCCACTCTTCTCTTCTGTTTCAGTAGGACTCCTCGCAGATAAAGGTGCAGGGGGAAGGCTGGGGGCTACTTTGCAGCTGACAGCAATGAGCACATTTTTGCTTTGGTTGGTTGTCAAAATCTCGCCTGAAACACTTAGGGGTAAAGCACAGCCCGGTAAACTTCAGGCTGAACGTTTTTTTTCTGACGTCTCAGGAGCAGAGCACACCCAGGGCACGTGCCTCGGCGTAGGCAGCGTGTGCTCTGGGCGCTTCCCAAAGGCTACCCAGGCTCCCAGCTGTGACCAGGGCAGAAGACTCCATAGGCAGCTGGGAAAAGGCTCCCCAGCCTCTACCCTACCTGAACAGCCTGATCTGAGGTCCAGAGAAGCCCAAGTTGATGCCTGGGGGCTCTGGCCCACACTAATAAGAGCAGCAGCTTGCTATCACCACCCACAGCGTCCACATTTACCCGACTTTCCTCCCTTTCAGCCTGCTGGTTTCAGGTGCCTTTGGCCAGGCATCATCTCGGGTCCACTTTCCAAGCTCTGGGGGCAGAAAAGCTAGCCAGGCTGAAAGCGTCCTGTCACTTGTAGTCATCTTATCCCTGTTACAAATCACGTGGCTGATTAAGACTAAAATAATCACAGGGCACTTCAAATTACATTCTGCGAACAACAATCTGTTTTTCATTTCATTACTGATTATTAATTATTGTATTACCTCCTGTAGCTGTGTTAATAAGTAATCATACTTAAGCATATTTAAATGTTTTAAAAGGTGAAACGTCTTTAGTCCTTTATTTGCTTCTTGTCAGCTCTTTAGCAGGAAAAGTTCACCTCCTGTGCAGGGGGTACAAGTTAACATGGCTCTAATGATTGCAGAAATCAGCTGCTCAGTTAATCATTAAAGAACAGAACACTCTCGCCCATAAAAGACTATGAATATGGTCTGATCGGTGGTTTGGTCTGATGGGGAGTCTGAAGACATTTAAACCTCCTTCTAATAGCAAGTTAATTTCTGTAATTGCTGGCATTATTACGAAGCTGCAGGCCTGGTTATGATGTTATTGGAGCGGGGTTTAAAGACGGCACAGAAGCCTGCTTTTAGTGTCCCTCTGAAAAATCACTGTGGAAAATTCATTTCCTAAGGTAACCAGAAATATCCATGGTAATTGTGGATACATTTAAAATGGAAGTACAGCATGAAAGCTAAAGCCCTTGGAGTATCTCTGAAGAGCAGACTGGGCGAATCTGGCCTTTCCAGCTTCCAGTGCTGCCCAGTGATGGTGTCTGCTATCCATTCCCAGGCTAGTGTGGGGAGACGAACAGGTCCTGCTGGCTGCATGCTCTCCCCTTCTCCTGACGGCCACTTTGTACATGTTCCCTCACACGTACGTCCATGACTGTGCCAAGAACCCCTGGGAAATGCCTGGATGAGCCTTACCTTGTGTTGCAGTTGCTTTTGAATAGAAAAGTCACAACTTGTTCTGAGCTTAGATATCAGATTCCCACCATGAGTCATCGCTGGGTCTAGTGCTGCCTCTTGGTGTAATTACAGCGGACACCACATGGAGTACCTGAGCGCTGGGACGTGTAGGGTGCCTGATGTCTGCATATGGATAGATTTCATTCAGTTGGCTTCTCCTGGTAGACCCGGATTGCTTTATACGATATGGTCTACAGTGCAGCTGGCCTCAGGTCCCTGACAGCAACAGAAGATCCCCAGAGTGGGGCCAACACCTGCCATGACTTCCTAGCTCTGTTTTCCTGTCCACTCATCTTCATTAACATCTGAACCGCGTGTCTTCGGCATCTTCCATCATCCTTCAGTACATCATGTCTGACACATAAGTGCCTCTTTTTCCATTTGCTATGCAAGCTCTCCTCCTTTCAACCAAGGACAGCGTGGCTGTCCCTGGAGCCTCGTGGGAGAGATGCACTTATCTCCCTTGATTTGCAGCGACCCGTAGATATGAAGGCAAGAGGAAAGGCTTCCGTCTGCCCTATAGTGCCATGTTGAGGAATCCTGAAATCTGGGGTTAGTGCAAATGCCTCCTATCTATTCTGTTTCTTACCTGGGTCAGTCACGAGGTGCTCGAAAGGGTCCCAGAGGCATTTTGGACATCATGATGTTAAATTGCGAGGTGTTCCTGTGAAGTATTCAGCGGACTGAGGCAGTGGGTGATATGGTCTCGTAGTATGGCGCAAAAACATTGCGATGCTGTCACCCACATTCTTAAAGCCACTGGCTTTCTGCTACAAAAAGAAAAGAACTATAATCCCCTGTGATGTCTCCTCCTCTCACCTGACCCAGGAAGCAGGCCAGCAAAGCAGAAAATCAAGTTCCTCCCCCAGGATGACCACAAAGGGTGTCCTTCTTTTCTAAAGACTACATTCCTGCATCATCTCTCCATGGCTGAACCTCACGTGCAAGAGAGGACACTGCCCAGTTGAGAGAGAAATCAAGGAGTCTGTATAGTTTGAGCCTGCATTCACTTATACTGACCTGGCAATACGCAAGATAGACCTGGCAGCACTCGGCCAGTCAAGGAGTCAGCTGTCTGGGGCAGCTACTGCTCGAGTGCAGCTGCACACACCTTTTTATACCACTGCTGTGATCTAAGGGGCTGCAAGGAGGCTACAAACCCAGCTATGTGGCTTCAGTTGTTTTACTTGCAGCAGGACCTAGCTGCCAGGACCTCTTTGTGCCACGTGCTGCATGCCAGGTTTACACCAAGTAGCTGATCCACCCTAGTCCAGCACGTCCTTATGCTCCAGCAGCCCCTCAAGTGGCAGATGTCATGGGTTCTGGCCATCTTCTCACCACATCTTCCTTCCCGTCCACAATGTCTTCTTCTTGGTCTCTTGCTCCTCACACCCTTTTCCATCTTCTCATCCGGGCAAGCAGGTAAACTCGGAGAGCAAAATGTTCTCCATGCAATTCTACAATTGCTTCATCTCTATTATGTTTTTTTCTTCCACCTTCCCTAGAAAAAAGAGCCAGTGGCACTAGCGAAGAAAACCAACAACACCTACAACATTGTTGGCACCACATATGCCCTCAACATTGCCAAGGACCCTGGCCTGCCCACCATCTCCAAGAGTGCTGCTGCCACTGCTACTGCCACCAACGTACCCCCCAAGATGCCCCGCATAGAGGAGAAGCTCCCAGAGAGTAAGAAGACATACAACAGCGTCAGCAAGGTAGACAAGATGTCCCGCATCGTCTTTCCAGTCCTCTTTGCCATTTTCAACTTAGTCTACTGGGCCACATACGTAAACCGGGAGTCAGCTATCAAGGGAATGATCCCCAAACAATAAAACCGGTCACACAAACCTTCCATCAGTGAGCACCATCCAGGCAGGAATTCTCCAGGGCTTTCTTCTTTCCCGTTTTGTTTGATTATTACTGTTCATTTGATATTACTATTCTTACTATTAGATTGTTATTTTATAATGTAAACAAAACTGTGATTTTAATTTAATCCCGTATATTTTAGTTTTATTTTACTTTGTCTCTGATGATGAAAGGAGAAGAAAAAAAAGAAGGATCATAACAAGTTGTGCCTCTAACATCGTGAGTCTGATGTCCACCATCTGTCCGAGTCACCCTGTGCTTCCATCTCTCCTCCTCCACCTCCTGCCGTTCCCACGGTCTGCATGCTACTGCCATTCCACGCTCCGCTCTGCTGGGGGCTGCTGCTGCAGTCCGCCCCCCTCCTCCTCTTCTGCGATGGGCTGCCCTAGCATGGTGGATGCTCCTGGTGGCCTGGGCTCAAGGATGTGGAGGTCTCCCGAGTCGGTCAGTCAGTCAGTCAGCCAGGCTGCTCTTCAGTGCCTGGCGCTTTGTGCGAGGTGGTGCTCCCCGGGCTGTGGGTGCAGGTGAGCTGGTCCATTGAGGGAGCAGTGTGGCATGGGCCAGCTTGTAGCCCAATGCCTGCTGGGGGCAAACCCACCACTGCTGTGACCAATGGAGCCATTGCAGGGGTGGAACAGGGTGGCAGCTTCTTATGGGTATCTACAGGGCTTCTTCCTCTCTGTCTTCACCAAACCCAGCTACTGGTTTCCTCCACCTCTCCCTAGACAATAACAGGTGAGAAAGGTCTTGTCTGTCTGCCGTCCTGCACTCTTGGGGCAGCTAATGTTAGAAGATGGGGTGGTTCCTACCAGAGAAATAATTTTTCTCAGGGTTAGCCAGGAAGTCAAGACAGGAGCTTTATAATGCCTTGGAGGAGAATAATAGCTGTGGGGCCGCATGCGTTCAGCATCAGGACTGGAAGCCATAGAGTTCGTGTTCAGATGGGTGGTTTATCACTTTCTCTTAGCCCCATCCCCTTACTCTTCTCTGTCCCAGCACCTTCTCCCAGCTCCCCATTCATCTTGCTGGGGCTGCTCAGCAGCCCTCAGTACTATCTCACTGCTGGTGGGTGGGTTTAGGCAGAGAAGCCCCTACCTTTCAGGTGAGCCACACTGATGGGGAGGAGCACAGCCCGGGGAAATCCAGCTCACGGCACATCCCTGCGCTGCTGCACCAGAGCAGCAGGGATGTTGGTGCAGGCTGTTTCCTGTGGGACACACCAGGGGACACTCTGCCACCTGTGGGGATGAGTTGGGGACAGTCAGTCCCCAAGTATCTCCCTCCCCCTGGTGATCAGATGCAGCTGAACATCCTCAGCACCATGGGAGAACAGCAGAAAGGGCTCTTTGAAACAGCAGGGTGATACTGCTGTCCCAGAGAACTATGTAAGCCAGCTGCCATCCCACAAAGCCATTGAGATAAGACCCAACTCTAACTCCTGCATGCTCTTCCAAGGAATGCCCTCCAGTGCCTTGGAGAGAGGCGCTTTCTCCCTTCCTGGCCACCACAGTCAAGGTCCCAACCAGTGGTTATCCCCTTCCCAGCAGCAGCACAAGACAGTGGCACCCAAAGCCATCTGTCCCCACCTCCCTGGTGCCCAGGCCCATGGACACACTGTCCTGCTACAAGGAAGGACATCCTGTGCCTGGTGAGTTCTTGTCCCCAGCCTGTGGGCAGCACTGATCCTGCCAGCAGCCCTGCTCCCAGGGCAGGAGGCACCCCCTCTTTCCTGGGTCTCCCTCTGACCCTCCGGCTGCCCCCATCCCGAGCTGCCCCTGGCACCTTTCGGGTGCATGCAGCCAGGCTGAGGCCCCAGCACCCCCAAGGTGATGTCTTCAGCATCGCTTTGAGCCACTGTGCCATGCTTATCTTCCCCCTGCCTGTGCAGGGACGGGGCTGAGCACAAGGCGCAGGATTTGCCCCACCTGGAATATCCATGGGGACGGCAGGACGGAGCAGTGAAGACCGGGGCATTTAGTCCTGCAGCGTGGGTGGCATTGGTGCATGTCCTGCCCGTCCCTCACCAATCTTGCTGGCTCAACAGCGGTGCAGTCGCTCCCCCTGCCTACAGCTGCGGTGAGGAGAGGAGCTCGGAGATCTTTGGCTCAGCCCCGAGTGCATTCGGTCCACCGGCACATCCACACCAGCAGGCAGCATCGGGCAAGAGGTGGCAACCTCCCCCTGAGCTGATGCTAAGGAAACCAGCTCTCTCCCCATCCTCCCCCCCGCACCCCCCCGGCATCCTCACCCCAAACCGCCCGTGACATTTCTGCAGTGCCTTTCATCCCCGAGGGCTCCCTGCTGGGTGGCGAGGAGGGGAAAGCCCGGGAGCTTTCCCGCTTTGCACCCAGCATCGTGTTGGAGGAGCAGAGGGAGAGTGCACCGTCCCCAGCCCTTCTGCCGGACAGGGAGGGGGGGGACATCCTGGCACTGCTGCTGCCGCCACCCGGCTCCGACAGCCATACCGCCCCAGCGCTGCCCCACCGCGGCACCGTCCCCTCCCCACCGAGACCCCCTGCGCTCCCTCCACGCCAGCACCGTCCCCTCCAGCAGCGAGTGCCATTGCTGCCACCCTTCTGCTCCCCGGGCTTTCCAGCGGGACGTGCTACGCTAACCAGCCGTGAGGCTGTTTGTTTTGGAAACTACTTGGATGTCATTTTCTTAAATAAGCTAGATGAAGTGTATCTCATCAAACATTCATGTCACTATAATACTCAGGCCTAAGTGAATGGAACAGAAACCCTATAAAAAGCAAAACAAACACAATAAAATGGTAACAAAGAGTATATTGTGTTTACTAACGGAATTACATCAAAGGCAAGTTTAAATATGGGATCTGGTGACTTAGCTGACTTGAGCTGGCCCTGGCACGGGGGTGGTGTCCGCTAGCCTGGGCATTCCCCAAAAATCTTCTCTAACCCGAGGGCCACGTCCTACTGTGCGTCGCCTTCCTATGTGTTCCTGTGTCTGTTGGTGCCTGCTTCGTAGAGCTCTCTGTAAATTGTCAGGTCTTGCCATCGGCGTCTCAGCAGCCCGAGCACCCGCGGGCGCTGCCTCTGCTGCCCACGCGGGGCCACGCAGGCTCAGGGCGACAGGGTGATGCTCGAGGTGCTGGGGCTGGACCTCTCTGCGGTGCCGGGCACAGCATCGGGGCAGCCCCCGGGCCTCCTCCCTTCCTGCGGGTGATCCCGTCTCTCTCGCCGAACTGTCGGGGTGAATCTCCCGCCTGTCTCTTCCCCCAGTCCTTCCCTCCCTGGGACGCTGAGACTCTCGTCCCTCCCCCGGACACAGCCCACCGCGCTGGCTTGCCGGTGACATCCGTCTGCTGGCTCATCTTTTGCTCTTCCTGACTCCAAAAATTTTTCTCTCTGCCTGATAAAAGGCTGCCTTCCTGGATCAGCGTTCGCACGCCTTGAAAGCCAAGTCTATTCCTACCAAAGCCTGGCACTGGCTCCGAGTCTTTTTGCCAGCTGGAAGCAGAAATACCGGCATCCTTTGGTTAAAGACAACAAACCAAACAGGATTTGTAGTTTGGCTTCCAAGCGAGGAAGCATTTCGGGAAGATAGTTATAAATAAGTGGTTTAACATCTCCTGCCAGCAGACATCACAGAGAAGATAATGTTCTTTTTTTTAAAATCTGTCAGCAGCTCAAATTGGGACGTTTCCTTCCCAGCTAACGTGAGGCTGCTGATGGGGGCTCCGTCTAAGGGCGCGCTGGGCCAGAGCTAACCTAGCGTCAGTTCTGGGGTTTGCTCTGATAGTATCTAAGGGCTCCGTTTTTATAACTGGTCCTGTGTCTGTACGTGGCCATTGATAGTCTCATCCACAGTTGTGCACAGAGCAGGCACTTCATTCCGCTGTGACCCTCAGTACTCCCATATTTCTTTTCTTCTGGCAAGGCCCAAAGCCTCCTTGAGGCTTTGACTTGATGAGAGTCTCCCGGGCAGGAATGAGAAGTCTTTGAGGGTGATACAAATGACCTGTTCACACTGCACTCCTGTTTTGTACCTTGCACCACCTGGGACGCGCAGAGTGCGGTCCAAGCCTGCAGTCGCGTTCCCTCTGAAAAGGTCAGAGGGAAGTTTTGGCGCTGGCAGCTTGTCTCTTCCCTCCTCTGAAACCGCACACAGGGCAAAAGCAGCGCAGCTTTCGGGAGCTCCGCACCCCGGGGAGACGGGGGACGGTTCGGCTGAGGTCCTGCACGCGGGCAGGGCAGGCAGCCGTGGTGGCTGCAAGCGCTGTGTTAGTGCTGTGCCACCTCTGCCGGGTGACGTGAGAGGGGTGGAGGAGAAGTGGTCCCTCAGTGGTACCCGTTCTTCTAAAGGGCTGGTGGAGTTACCCCCATACAACGTCTCGAAAGCTTCTTGGACATCACCGAGCAGGACTGTGACACCCGAGACAGAGCTTCCTGGTTCTCATCTGTGCATGGAGCTCAACATAAGCAAAGCTGGCTTCACCACCCCCTAGGTTTTACAGACAAGTGCTGTGGCCAACACAGCTCACCCCTGTCCTCGTCCGTGCCAGCTCGGTGGCACTGGCAGGGTCCTAGTTCCTTTGCTGTAGGACATCCCCTGTGCAAGCAGCCCCCATGCTTGCTGTTCCCAGACACAAGCCACGCATGCAAACACGGTCACGAGCAGCCTATTTCTGCAAGCCCATCCTATGGACACAAGGTGCATTCATTTCTCATCTGCTGCCTTGGTTTCTTCTGTCCATATCTAGGCTTCCTTTCAGCCGTCCCTTGGGGAGGATTGTAGGGCTGCATCACATACCAGGAAGGGGTTTCTCTTGCTGCAGATCACCTCACATGGGAAGACCCTGTGTTCTGCTAAGAACCTCTCTCAGACCTTCAGAAACCTGGAGCTGTTGCCTCTCCTGAAGGGTGCTGTAGAAACGGCCTCTTTGCAGTGCTCCGTGCAGTAGCTGGAGGAACAGAGCAGTTAAACGCCCATTGCTGTTAAACGAAGGATCGCAGTCAAAGGCAAGTGGCTGTTGAGGAGAGGTACCGCGCTCTCCCAGGTTGCCAGGGCAAGCCATGAGCAGGAGAGGACCATGCAGCTCCCAACGGCCTCACCTGGGGAGTGGTTTGGCAGGGATGTGCTAGTGCCCCTCTTCCACGTGCTTGGTCCTGGGGGTGGTGGAGAGCCAGGTTGGGGCTGTGGGACTGGACCATCACAGCACGCAGCATCAGGCCAGCCCTCCTCACTCCAGGCCCTGCTCCCCAAATTGTATGCCTCTCTGGGACCACACTTTAACCCACACCGCCAAATATCTCTGTGGATTTTGCAGACTGGAGAGAAACAACATTGCCCTGGCTCCTTGGTGGCCGTTGGGGGTGGGGAGGGCTCAGCCAGGGTGAGGGGCGCGTTCATGAAAATATAAATGCTCTATTAATGTCGAAGTAGGGAGAAAAAAACCCCAAACAATTCACCGATCCTCTCTCCATATCAAGCTAAACTACTCCTGAAGGCGTTTTTGGCGAGAGGCCACAGCACATATGAGATTGATGGCTTCCAGGTATAAATATTTACTGTTTGACCTTGTTATTGTTCAGTCAGCCAAAGGTTTTTACATATATATATGCGTGTATATATTTATGCTCACAAACTCTTTCAATCTAAAAGTCAAACCTCCTCTTTGAAACAGAAAATGGCCACTTTCAATTATTTTACTTCCCTCTCCTTCTCTTAGCTAAATCATCTGGAAGGAGGTGCATCCCTCTCCGCTGGTGCTCGGATGGCTTTGGGAGGCACAGGGAACAAAGGGAGCAGGGGAGAAGAGCCTCTCTCCGTGCCGGGGTCTCGGCGCAGGCTTGCTGCCTGGACCAAGGTCACTGCTTTCAGGAAAAAATAGTTCCAAATATCACAACTTTTCTAACACAGCCCTTCTCCTGCCCCGGACAGTAGGATGTTCCCAGGAAGGCAGCATGGCTTTTCAACAGCTGAATGCCATAAGCAATTAGTCCTCACCCCGTAGCACAGCCAGGGAACGTGTAGCTGAGCATTGCAAAGGGATGTGAGGTCTCCAACCTGAGCCTGCTTCAGGAGGGAGCACAAAACCTGGTGGGATCCATTCCAGCTGTCCCTGGGCAGAGGAACACCACAGGTAGGAGCTGCACTTCAGCTTGGGTTCTTCTGCGAATGAAAGGGAAATGCTGGCGCTTGGCCACTGCCTGCTGCTCGTCCAGGTGGGATGTGCTGATACGTGACCATGTGCTAATTGTGGGAGGGGTCAGCAAAAGCGTAGGCCTTTGCTGCTGCTGTGTCCTGGACCCGCACCTGACCTCACCTCAGCACAAGCAGGACCGAAGACAGATGCCGGGCAGCCCATGAGCAGTGGGGCCACGGCAAGTGAGTGATGTGCAGCCCCTTACTGTCACCCCTTTTGTCTCGCTGTCTTAGCAGAAACGTTTAGGTGGTGATCCTGCAACTGCACTCATAGCGCCTGTATTCCCTTCTCTGCTGCTGGAGAAAGGCTCTCGTGGTCAGCGGCGATCACCACCTGTGCCTTGTGGTGTCCCAGCCATGAGAAAGAAGGACGTCGCCACCCATAAGCAAACAAAGCCAGCTCTCTTTCTGGGTTTATTCCTGCTTCCCACCATGGGAATCTGTGCTGCTTTAAACAGCAGAGAGCCTTGGGCTTGGATTAGTCCTAATATTTGACCTGTCATCCTCCACCACAAGTGGGAGCTCATGAAGCTCTAGGACAGAAGATGATGTTCTAGTTACCCTTTCCTGTTCTCCACTGTCCCAGTCCCCACCAGTGCAGATCTCTTCTGTACACAGCTTTAGCCATCCCATCTTCCTAGAGAGGGAAGCCTGGTCCCAGGTTTGCTACGTGAGCCAGGATGCTCCCACAGTCTTTGAAGGCTCTTGGCTCTTCTCTTCAGTCCTGCTTGAAGGTCCTGTCAACTTGATAAGTCCATTGGCTCCTGTTGCGCTGCTAGCAGCGCTCTCTTTCTCCTGAAAAGTCTGATTCCTCCCGTCTTTTTGCAGGGCACCCATCAAACATAATGTCAATCATAGATCGAACAATTTGATTTTTGCAACCACAAAAAAGTAGGGGCAGGGTTGGGAAACCTGAGTCATTGCCACGTTGCCTTTGCCAGGCTGTATTTAGAGTTGAAGGGCTCCTCTTGGTTGTCACGAGGGAGCTTCTCAGCCCACCAGATCTCGTCAGGTGGCCACAAGTATCCCGTCATCAACTAGATTTACACTGTCAACGGACTTGGGGATAGCTGCAGGTGAATGTCCTATCTGAAGGTGAGGGCACCTGCTGCTTCTTTAGCTGCAGCCGTGGTGCCCAGGGTGGGGGAGGGCTGCGTTTGCATCACGCTAGGGCAGCCCATCGTGGGAAGGAGCACACCGCAACAAATCGCCAGAGAATCTGCCCATTTTCACTGCCTCAGGTTCAGTCTGAGCCCCGGTATGTCTTCTGCTGTGTTTTCCATGTTGTGAGACTCTCTTTACTCCGCGATGAGAAAGAATCTAGCCGGCAGCAGTTTAATGCATGACAATCCTGTTATTACAGCTGTAAATAATTAACAACTAGAAAAAAAATGCGTTTTTTAAAATTTTTTGTTGACTTTATTTTCTCTATTGACTAGCTGGTAGCCACTTTCTTAAGGGATTTCTCACGGAAACTGTGACCTTTCTTCTCTCTGTTTCTCTCTCTCTCACTTTCTTTCTCTTTCCAAGATTTGTGTTTCAAATGCTTTTTGGTGCAATGTTCAATGCCTGTTTGTATTTTTGAATCGTATTTTTCAACCTTTGCCGGAAAAATAAAAAATTAAAAAAATTGCCCATTCTAATTGGCAGGATTTTGAGTCCTGCGATTTTTTTCAGCTTTTAGCTTTTTCAATAAGTTAAAGCAACAGAAAAATGTCTCAAAAAATTGCAGTGAAGTTCTGAAGAGAGATTAGAAAACATCAGAAATGAGAACTACATGAATAAGATCAGCAAGCTGAGTGGAGGAGGAGGACTCTTCTAACCACCTACTAACCTCCTGATCTAACACACAAGGCGGGACTAGACCTCTTCACTGAATTAAATCACTCCGCTTTTCCACTCTACCCACTCTCTCGAGCTCCGGTCAAAACAAATAAAAATTCATATTTTAAAAAAAAAATCTGTGTCATTGTTTTTCCCATGGTCTGTTTCTCAAAACCAGATGATGTTGGCATACAAAGGGACGGAGAGCCTGGGGAGCCAGTCCTCTGGGCTTCAAGCCTACCTGCACATCTGGGAAATTTGTCCCAGTGACGAGCAGACAAGCTACCCATGAAAAAATCAATATTCCAGTGGAAAATAAAAGAGCTTGAAAATATTCCGTGGTTCCCATCATGTCACGTTTAAAATACTTTCCCTTCCAACGGCAGGGGAGTGGAGGACACAAGGTATGTTCACGGCAGAATGGCTGGGGAGTTTGGGAACCAACTCAAAGACGGGATGGTGGTGGTGTGATGGGGGGGCAAGAAGGAGACCCTAACGTGGGCTCTTTCCCCACAATCTGTGGCCCATGCTTAGACTTTGCTTTTCCAGAAGAGCTCTTTGACATTTCTCTATGTCCAACATGAATAGAGTTTCCTGCTGCTCTGAGGGCAACCAGAAGAGGCTGTGGCCAAGATGCTGGTTTATCCAACCCACCACATACACTTCTCCAGCTGAATCATGCCTTAAAGAGACTCCAGTGGGGAGAAGGACATGGAGGTCCTTACCCCAAATGTCTTTTGCCATGTGGGAAATCAAATGCGTGCCAAGGAAAGGTTGTGGGCAGTTCCACCCTACTGTGGTGTTCAGCCATTACAACAACCTCCACTGTCACTTTGGTCCACCCAAACAGCTTCCATGCGTGACTTGGGCTTTACCATGGCCCAGAGACCTTTGCTGCAGGGAGTCTTGATTGTGGCTACCGTGGTTTTGGAGATTTAATAGCACATATTTGGCCATGCCACATCACTCGGACATTATGACATATGTCCAGATGACTGTGTGGTCTGCTGGCAAGGAAATTTAAGGTGTAGGGGCTTCATTTGGACACTTCATTGCATCTCCTTGGATGCGTGAGAAGTTATATTTAGCAACTAATCGAAAGAAGGATTTTTCTCACTGGGTAGGAAGATCCGAAATGAAGTAAATATCTTCAAATGCAAAGGCAGAAGAAAAATCACCTGCAAGAAATGCTGAAGTTCTTCCTATTGCACTAAATTTGAAACACCCTGTGTTCCCCTGTGATTTTTTTTTTCTGCATTTTTGGCTACTTTTTAGTTAAAAATATCGATGATTTACCCGAATCCCACATATTCAATTCCCTCCTCAATTACCACTGGGAAATAGCAAGAGAAGCAAATAACTCCAGTCACATCGTCAGTTGTTTTCCACGCCTGAAGAAGGAACGAAACGCCCTCCCCCCACCACTTCCCCGGGTTCCCTGAGCACCATCTGGATGCTGCACCGGGGACTTGCTGGCGGGACAATATCTCCAAACATATTGCAACCTTGAACGAGAAAGTTACGCATTTGAATTTGCTGCATTCAGCTGAATCCTCCTCCTTGCTCAGAGATTCGGATGACAGAAGAGGCCAGGGCTCACAGCTGCTGTGGCAGATGGATAGTTACCACGGGTCTTAGCCGTACAGGCTGCATACTTATGTCTTCCCGAGGAAGGAGCAGAGCTTGTGACCTCGGCAAGAGAAGGCAAGGAAGGACCCCACCACTGTTTTAAACCATAAAAGCTGGAAGCCGAAGTTTTTCACCCCTTTCCCCGCCACCCCTCCCGCCCGAGCCCTTCCTCAATCAAAACCGCGCAGGGTTGGTCCCAGCCTGAAAAGATCTTCCTGACTCAGAAGACAAAAATAAACAGCGATGTGAAAAGCTTCCCTGCATTATCACTTCTCTATTTGAACCTGGAACAAGGGCCCTGAAGAGGAACAGAGTGTAATTGCAGTGTCCACAGAAAAGAAATACTAATGAAAACAGGCAGAGCCAGGAGAATTGGCGGCGAAGCGGCATAGCTGAGCAAGTATTTATTACCCCAGCACTTAGCGCTCAGGCTGACAGGTGTCTTAGGAACGCAATAGCTGGGTTTTATTATTAGATGCTTATACCACAGCAGTGCTCGGGGCGGGGGGAACCACTGATGCGTGACTCCTGAGGTTCCAGATGTTGGGGAGCAGATAAACCTGTCCATTATGCCAGGCTGCAACGTGGCCGGTGGGGACGGCTCAACCCCACAGCCCCATGAAGGAAAGTGTCCCCTGGGGCTCAGCGGTCATCTTCTGCCTTCAAAGGGTGGCTGTTCCAGAAACCTCTTCTGCAAACCACCTCCTCACGAGGTGGAGTGAGTGCCCCAAAAACCAGTTCTAAACGAGCCTTCATGCATTTGGGTGGTATGATGAAAAACCCCAGCATCAAGGTACGGTTCCTCTGTGGAAGAAACTCTCTTCTCTGGTTCCGTCACCCTGTAAGACGAGTAGGTCCAATGCTGCATGATTCCCATTCACAGGGCTCTTCCCAGGACCATCTCTGGGCTGGTTGCCTTGCAAGCAAACAGTGCTTCCTTCTGCGAAGGAAGTGCAGTTCCTCCTGAACGAACTCATCCATCAGCGGCTTGTCAGCAGGAACATGGTTTGAGACTTTGCGGTCGCCCCACTCCATGAAGAACACCCTCGCTTGGCAGATTTGTGGCTTGCTGGGATTCATTCTCCCATACGCTTTCACACGTTGGCAGGCTGCTGTGGGAGATCCCAGGTTTTGCCACCACAAGCACACGCTCACTGCAATCGGAGGTGGGAAAAAGTGGCTGTGACTTTCCTCCTGCCCCCACCACCTTCCCTTTTCACGCTTGGCGGACAGGTGATGTGTTAACAGCAGCCAGAGCAGCAAGGGGGGCTGCTTCCCAGCATGGAAGCGCTCAGCTCCTTCTGTGGATCCTCAGTGTGCTCCATGGGGATGGAGTTGTCCCCCTCTCCTCCACCCCTAAGTGGGCAGCAAGCCATGGGCTGTGGAGGGAACTGGGCAATGTGCCTGGAGAGGTGGGTGTAGGCGTCAACCACAGCAAAGCTCCTTCACTCCACAGCAGCAGGGATGCCCCCCTGAGCCCCCAGGTCAGGGGGACGAGGAGAAGGAGCCTGCTCCAGCCCTGCTCTGACCCCAGGGCAGGGGGGACATCTCTGGTGTGGGAACTGTGGGGCTCCTTGGGTCTCATTCTTGGACAACCCTGCAGTGGTTGTCTACCCCGTGTACTGCCGTGGTCCCTGCTCCGGTGGAGGAGTACCGCAGGTGGGATTCAGGTCTCTCCCTACACCCGGGGCTCCGATGGGTGTTTTACAGTGGGGCGTGTGGAAGACACAGCCGTAGGACGCGGGTGGGAGAGGGGAATCATCCAGCCTGGGGACAGCAGGGACCCTGGGCTGAACAGGGCTGCACCGCCCCCCTCCCCACAGCCACCCTTTTGGCCAGCAGAGAGAAAATGTCTCCAAAACCCAGCATCGGGTGATTTTCTTCAGAAGGGGAGAGACGTAGGAGCTAGCTGGGCATTAGGCGTTTCATAAAAGCACTTTGGGATCCCCGACAAATAGCAATCTGGGAATTGACAGCAGTGGTTTCATCAAAGGTGGTATTGCGGCCCTGATAGTCTAAGGACATAAGTGAGGCAAGGCTGGTAGGAAAAAGCAATATTTTTTATTACACAGATAGCGCAGCTGCGGAAAAAAAAGCCAAGCTTTCAGGCCTACAAACTCTCCTTCAGACGTGGTGCCGTAAACTTCAGGTTTAGGGCTGGGAAGGACCGGTCTGGGCTAGATTCATTAATGAGACAATCAGAAAGCAAAGGCTCCTGGCTCCTATGCGGAGTGGCAAGGTGCTTATACGGGGAGAGGTTCTCGGGCTTTTGTGAAGAACGGACGAGAATA
The DNA here is from genome assembly GCF_964199755.1 of Larus michahellis. NCBI lineage: Eukaryota > Metazoa > Chordata > Aves > Charadriiformes > Laridae > Larus > Larus michahellis. The sequence goes on from NC_133904.1 coordinate 45,360,389, forward strand.
GGAGACAAAATAGCATTGCTGAGTTTATTCAGAGAAAGAAAGAAAAGCATGCAGTGATCTGGATTAAAAAAAAAAGAAAAAGAGAGAGAGAGATAAAAATGCATATAGTACAGACAGAAACCTTCTCTAAAGCCAATGCACTATTTTTTCAGCACACGCATGTTTTATACTTGCTCAAGAAGCCTGGGAGCAGTAAGTCTCCAGTCTGACCGCAGCTTAGCTATACATCAGCCCAGACCTGTGCTGGAAATGCCTATAACTCATCAGCCCATCTCCCGGCATCCGAGGGAAGCTGTTTAGGCTCCTCTTACAATTTCTCTTTGCTATTGTGAATCTTTAAATATCCGTGCCAGACTGTAATCCCCAGTTTGACCGTAAAGCTCGCCTTTGCCTTCATACTGCCTTATTACACCCAGCTTAAATTATGAGGGGTAGCGAGACAGGGTTGATAAGGAGGATTTATTATGCCTGAATGACCATCTATAGCAACTCATTGCTGAGTGACTCCCTCCCCCTCCTCTGGAGAACAGCTGCTGCCAGAACACACTCGTTTTCAAGTGTAAACCCTCAATCAACTAGGATTCGAGGACTGCACTCACACCCTCACTGGGAGGAGACGACTGGGTTCACCTGGTCATGGTTATAAAGGGAAGCATCTCTAAGGAACTGGCTTGTGAGGGGCTTAGGCCCAGAGGAGATGTGGAGGTTGATCTGCAGGTGGTCCTGGGCAGGGGAAGCCCTGGGGGGAGTGTCTGTCATCACGTGGTGGTGTTGTGGTGTCCTGGGTAAGGAGCAGAGATGTGCGGAGTTCCTTACTTTGGGATGAGGATGCTCCATGTGCTGGGGGGAAGGAGCCCATGGTGCACCATGCAATGGCCGTGGGGATCTCAAGGTGGTGGGGAGCTGTGTTTCACTCAAGGCAGCAACTCCTCTCCCTCTCTGGGTTTCCATGTAGACAGCATCATGCGAACCGGCTTCCTGGGAGCGTGCTGGGAGTCAGCATCCCCACCGGGAGCACAAGCGCTTGTCTGCTGGGACGTGCAGGCAACCGTGCCACCTCCCAGGGTGGAAATCAAGTCCAACTTGTAAGAGGGCAGAGCTGGTCTACTTCTGTAGCCCTGCAGGGGTACTGGGAGGAGGTTAGCCTTTTTGGTATGTTTTTTAAAGAATTATTGCTGGGGAGTTGGGTGACATTTTCCTTCCTTTGCTAAGTTTAGAGTGTAATTGTTATGCTGCTTGTTTGGGCTTTCTGCAGTCCTGCTGTCTGGGGATCTCATTTGCGTAATTTTGTTGGGTCCTGGCTAATAATGACGTCACGTAAAAACAACTCATTTTGCTGGACCGAGAGTGGGCTTCGTTGTCATGGTAACCTTTGATTCGGAGATTTGCGGGAAAGAGACAGGTAAGTGCTTGAAATTGCCATATTTCAGCATGGTTTCAAACGCCTTGGAAGTCTGAGGCCCATTTTCCATAAATGAAATTTCAAGTCTTGTTGAAGTACTTTGTAAACAGAATTCATTTATTGCCTGAAGAAAATTGAGTGGAATTCAGTTGGAGAAAATACTTCTAGAAAAACTAAGGTTTCATGAAGCACTCTATGAAATAATGGGAGTTAAACACAATCAGGATGCGCTAATGCTGCTTTTTTTTTTTTCCCCCCCCAAAATGCAGCTCTGGAGGGAAAAGATCCTTTCCCTGCGAGGCGAGATAGTCCAACAGCCCTCAGGGCTGGCCCAGTAAAGAGACTTCTGTGCTGGGGGGTGTGAAGAGGGACAGAAGCAGGTCTGATGGGAGCAATCTTTAATTAGTTTCAAATGTGTCCATCCTACCCCCCCCAAGTGTGTTGTGTTTTACCCAGTCTGAGTCAATGAGCCTCTCTGTTCCCAAAATTTGGGTCAATGTGTACTACATTAGTCAAAACACTCTGGAAGCTGAGATATTCACTCAGAGCTGGATATCTACGTGCCTATTCGGAGACCTGACTGCGAATGCTTGTGGCTTCTCTGAAAATCAAACGAGGATGATGTTAGCCCCTCTGGATAGGAGTCAGTCTGAACTGGGATTGTAGGGGGAGATCTTTCCACCTGGAAAGCCCTGGGCTTCTGAAGATAGATTCCCAATTTGGAGATGCGGTGTAAAATCAGCAAAAGCTGCGTAGCGCTGACTTCCTTTCGAAGTGAAAGTCGGCCTGAACCCAAAGGTGTGCCCCAAAAGTCAATGTTTGGCATCTGGATCCAGCCAAAACTTTGATCAGGGTGTCTTTGATTCTGTAGCCCCCTAAATATTTGCCAAGGGGGCAAATCCAAGGATCTGTGAGTGAAGTTGGTTGGTCAGACCGTTGCTGTTACCAGGATCTGGGTTGCAGCTCTTATCCAAACCCTCTTCAGCATAACTTCACCCACCTGAAACTCTGTGTCTCTTGCTTTGCCTGGAATAGGGCGGCCATTTGGGGGAACTTTCCTCCAAAGCTGAAAGAACCCCTTGGTCCTTGAACTCTTGCATAGAAAATGTCCTTTTCTGCAAGACCCATGGGAAAGGAAACTGGTTCAGCTCAGCTGAAGCTGGTGGTTTGGGGAGGGAGGGGGATAATGAGATGAAACCCAGGTGGACCTGTAGGAATCAACTGCCCAGGTGCCCTTGTTGAGCCCCACAGCTGCTGCAGGAAGCAGAGGAACCATGTGGAGACTCTTTTGGACACAGCTTAAGCAAAGGGGTGTCTGGAAAGGACTGCGGCTGGTGCAGGGATCGTGGCAGAGCTAGAACTGTCTTGTGCATCTTCAGGGTCCTGCTCCAGCCTGAGGGGTGTTCAAAGCAGCTCCTGTGAATGGCACCAGCCCTGGCAGGGTGGGAGCAGGTTCCCATGGCAGGATGGACCGTGGTGGTGAGGAGGAAGCTTGGGGAGGGGGTGGGATGTAACCCCAGGGGAGAGCAGCAAATTGGGTCTGTGCTTCTCGGGCTCGCAAGGAGCCTGTCCCTGGTGTATATGGGAAGTGCCTGAAATAGAAGCTTTTTGGAAATAGTGAAAAAGGGAGTGTTTCTGAAGGACTCCAACCCTTCTCCATGTGATTTGCTCAACCCTTCAGAGCGTTTGTTGCTTTTTTTGGTGGCGGAAGCTATTCAGGGAATTTGACCTGAATTTTTGCATCACTTCGGATCCTTAGAAATTGCATTTACTTAAAACAAACAAGTCGTTTGTTGAACAAAATATTGCCCAGCTATGTGCAGGGGAGAAGGCAGCTATTACTAAAACTAACCCCATAATAGTGTAAGTGTTTGTGGGGCTCACAACCTGCAGGTACGGAAGAGCTGCTATACTGGGAGAGCCCAAAGCCCTGTCTGAACAGTGTCCAATTCCTGATAGCAGTCAAAGAGCAGATGCTTCCTATAATCTTAGGCTCTCTTTCGCTCTCATGCATCTTGCAGAGCTTCACCAGAGTACTCTCCCAGCCTCCAGCAATCTGTGGCTCAAGGACTTGCCTGTAAAAGCCACATCCTTATGTTTAATTATGTTATCCTTATGTTAAGGAAACTGAGGGCTGACCTCATTGCTTTCTGCAGCTCCCTGAGGAGGGGAAGCGGAGAGGGAGGTGCTGAGCTCTTCTCCCTGGCATCCAGTCGTAGGCTGAACAGGGATGGTTCATAAGCAGCGCTGAGGGAGGTTTAGACTGGAAATTAGGAAGCATTTCTTTACTGAGAGGGTGGTCAAACACTGGCACAGGCTTCCTGGAGAGGTGGTCGATGCCCCAAGTCCATCAGCGCTTAAGAGACATTCGGACAATGCACTTAATTTGCTTTAACTTTCAGTCAACCCTGGAGTGGTCAGCCAGTTGGACTAGATAATTATTGTAGGTGCCTTCCAACTGAAAATATTCTATTTTAATAACTCCTGATGGATTGTTGTTGTTCAGTGAGCTGGTCCAGCTCCTCCTTGAACTCATAACAACCGTTTCCACGACATCCTGCAGAAAGGAGTTTCCTGGTTTAATTGTGGTATAAAGAACCATTTGGGTTTGGGGACTGACTTTTTTTTTTTCCCCCCTTTCCATTTGATGTCTCTGCATGCTTCCATTAGAAGAGAAGATGAACTCTTGATCTCCGTCCATCCTCTGCCTGCCTCACACAATTACACACTTGAACTTTACGGACTACATCCCATCTTAAGTATCTCAGTCGTGGCTCCTGGGGGCTGAGGGAGCCAAGGGGTCTGCATAGCCAGTGATCTGGCTGGGACAAGCTGTGCTGACCATGGCAGGCAAAGGCGCAGTGTGTTTCTTTCTGCCTATGCCTCCCAGCACAGCAGCCGCTGAGCAAAAGCTGAGCGCTGGGGAGCTGCAGCATGGTGTACCTGTGGCCAATGCCCACAGAGGCCGGTTTAACATGGTACCAGCCCAGCGCTACTCAGCTGTGGGTCTGCTGGTCTGTGCGTGGCTTTTTTTGGAGTGCCTTTGGTGATGCTTCCTCCCAGCAGAGCCCCCAGGTTCCTGGGCCCTTGTGCCAGGATCTCCCTGCAGCCAGTGGGATGTGCGGTGCTCCTGCAGCTGCACACCAGAGGACAGCTTCTAGCACAGAATTCCCCCAAAATGCGTTCACATCATCCTGGGAAACCCCAGAATATGCTAGGACTTCTCACGTGGCATACAGGCTCGGTTCCCTTACTCCATTGCTTTCCCACTGCCTGAAAGGGCTGCAGCTCCCTAACAGTCTTGCCCCAGGTAGCGATATTCGCGCTGCTGGTGCAAAGTGGCTTCCCAGCCAAAATGTCAGTAGTGGGATTTGACCGTAGCCCTCCCCATGGGGAAGAGGTGACCACCCCCCAGAGGTCTTACAGGCTGCGGAGTCGCAACCTGTGGCACCTGAGGGCTCCCTGCCTCCTGGAAGGAGCTGCGGAGGAGCAGAGCCGGTTTCACGGAGCGCTGCGTTTTTGTAGGAGCAGATGGAGTGAGCACCGTCACGCTGCAGGTCTTTCCTCGGTTTGCAGCACTTGAGGTAAACGAGGCTTTTGTAAAGGGGGCACAAACGAGAGCTACGTGGGGGCAGCGGAGATGCTGCCTCCCGCTGCCCTCACCCCGGCTTCCCCGCTCTTCTGGCAGGGGATGCTAATGATGCTGCCACGGTCCCGAGGAGGCACCTCTGTCCCCACCGGCACCCCCCGGCCATTCCCACCCTCTCTCCGCCTTTGCTCTGCTCGGCAGGGGCGCTTCCAGCCCAGGCTGAAGGGCTCCTACGGTTTTGCTCCTGGCTGCCAGTCATGCCCGACAATAGCAGGGAGATTTAATGATGTAGATAAATATTTCTTGAGAGCGCGGGTTCACTTTTATGAGTGATCAGAGCAGCTTTTCAGGGACAAAACATGGATTTAGAGCTTAATCCCTCCCTCCTGCTGTGTTGCAAGCACTCTTTAAAACCTTTGTGGACACCAAGGCCATTTTGGAGTTTCGAACTTAAACAATTGCTCTCTCTCCCCCCACCCCTCCTCCTTGTAAACACCAGGAGGACTGGAGAATCAAAGCCTCAGTTGTGAATATGTTCTTGTTCTTGGGTGTCTCCCTGCCTTGAACCTGCCTGCGTGGCACGACTCCAAATCTTCCTAGCTTATCTCCAAATCTCCCTAGCTTATTTCCCGTGCTCAGGGCTAGAGCTGGTCAGAGAATTCCAAAACAATCCCGATCCCCCTGATGCACGGCTATGTCGCAGACAAAAGGGGCCGTGAATCTTAGCATAAATAAATATTAATTTGGGGTTTTTTCCCCCCCGATGTTGCAAACAAAAGGGGCAGTGAATTTTAGTATAAATAAATATTAATTGGGGGGTGGGTTTTTTTGGAAATCTTTCATTTATTTGCCATCTGTGATTATTCTGATTTTTTTAAAAAAATCATCCCCTCATCTAAGCAAAGACAGGAAAGGAAGAGCTGGGGCTTTGTTGGCAGGCCCTGCAGATGGATGAATCCAATGGTTAATCTGTGCCCGACGGGTTGCAAATGGCTCGTCAAAGAGGGCAAAGAGCTAAAAATTTGCCAGGGTGAATCCAGCCAGAGTCCCGTGCAGAGTTAATGTCCCCTTTAGAAGTGGGGCTTCGGGTGAGCGAAGCCCTTGCTTTGAATTACAGTCATGGCCACCCCTAAACTTCTGGAAACATCCTCCAAAGGGAGTAATAAGGTGCTTGGGAAGAAAGAGAGAGGGGGAAACACAAAAGATAACCCATAAAGTAATCTGCAAGGGGCAAAAAAAAAAAAAAAATATCAGTGGACAAAAGGCTTTGCTTTGCCAGCAGTTGAACCATTCAGCCAGCCACAATCGCCTGCTCCCTCCCCATTCTCTGCACCCCAGCCCTGTGCATTTGCGGTTATTATCTCGCCCGGACCAGATTGGTGTTGACAAACAAAAACCCAGGTAGCTTTGATTTTCCTCGTGTGCGTGGTCAAAGGGAAGAAGTCATCTGCCCCTCCATGTCTGATTTTTTTTTTTTTTTTTTCATTGTCCTCACTCTGCTTTATTCCTTCCACACCACGGCATGGCACAAAGACGTGAATTATGGCAGGAGGTGAATGGAGTCTTTGAAAAACTATTAGAACAACTAGTCACTGAGGCACGGCACAGGAGGAGCGCAAAGGGGTCACCGCTTCGAGGGCTTGAGCGCTTGGAGTTTTGGGAAGGTTTGGGCTGGCTGTGGAGCTGGTCCTCTGGAGGGGAAGCAGAAAGAGAGAAATGCAGAGAAAAGCCAGGAGTGGTGGCAGCTGCTGCCATCAGCTGTCCTGTGACCTAGATAAGGGAGCCTGACAGCAGTCAAAGTCTCTTTTGGCTCCGCTTCTCCATCCTGAGCTGGTGTGGGAAGCGATTCCCAGCCCTGCCAAGGGAGAGGGGGAAGCGAGAGCCTGGGAAAGCAAGGAGACAACAGGACAATGGCAACCCATGAGAGACGATGTGCTGAGAAGTGGAGGGTCCTTCTGCAAAGGGAAGAACCGTGCGTATACCTGCCCCTTTCCTTAGCTTCTCCTCCGGGCAGCCGCTCTGGGACAAGAGGCACAGCGAGGACTTGGCTTTACCTACTGTGCCCTCTGCTAAAATGTGCTATTACTGTGCAGGTCTCTTTCCATGTGTACTTGGGCAGAAAATGTCTAAGAAGGACAGCGGTCGATGATAGCGGCGCAGTTGCTCCTCAGTGCTAAGGGCACGTGCTAAAGATAAGGATTATTTCTTCCATTACACAGCTGGGGAGCTGAGCACCGAGAGATCCCCTGCAGGCTCCAACCAAGACAGCTTCAGAGCTGCAGAAAGCCCTAGACCGTGATGCTTTTCAAGGGACGATGCTTCTTCACGTGATGGGAGGAGGGTCTGGCAATCCCCAGGGCAGTTAAATGGCGAGCAATAGCTGCGTGGATGGTGGCGGGGAGAGCAGAAACAAAGACCCACAGGGCCAAATCGCTGCTGGAAAAAAATGCACTGAGGGTGAAGAATTAGAAAAGGGAATAACCCTAGCAGAGCGCTGCCGTTAGTTTAATGTTTGTCAGACGCGATGGGAGGTTGGGTGGCGTATACGTTTCCCTTCTGTGCTACTGTCCCCAGAGCACTCCCTTTATCCTTTAGTCCAGGCTCGGAGGAAAGCTTTCACTCCCTCAAAAGCAGACTTTGTGGCAATGGAAAATGAGATCACGACTCTTTTGCTGGCAGGGTGGTGTGAAACAATGGTGGTATAAAAAAAAAAATAAAAAAAAATAGTAATCTCTTTAGAAAAGAAAGGCCTGGTCTCGCTTGGCAGGTGTTATTTATTTTTCTTAGCAAAGGGAGCAGGAAACTGCAGCTGGAATCTCTGGTTGGCTTCCCAAGGTACCACTGTGACATTTTAATGATCTAATTCCCCTCAAAGGTGGCATTTTCGCTTGTTCCCCTGACCTATCGCTGTACATTCGCTGTGAAACAAACTATCTGCTATCAGCCCTGACATCTCGGGCTCAGAGGAAAAAATAAATAAGGCTGTGATACTAATGCAATGAGTGGACTATTCACCCTGTTGATCCATGTGAGGATGGAGCTGGGCATCTTCCCCGCACGCTCTAGGGCCACGGGCTCTTCAGGAGCACGTCGGTGTGATGCCGTTCACCTTTGCAGCTCCCACCAGCAGAAGCTGTGACTGAGGGTGCATCTACGTGGTGTTTCCTGGCCCATTTACACTCTAAAGGTGATGTTCGTGCTGGTGACACCCTTTTCTCGCTCCATGGTGCGGCTCTGGCCCGTGCGGAGGAGTCGCACCAGGCTGGAGCCTGTTGTTTGTGAAAGGCATGGCTTGGTTGAGATGACCTGCAGAGGATGCGGCTTGCAGGGTGCTCTGCCCCACAGCCAGGCTCCGGTTTCTGTTCTCTGGAGATAAACTAGTTCACGCCGGCGTAAAATGTGTGCAATGAATAACACAACTACAGTGAAATAGTTTATGTAAAGCGCTGATGTGGAAGAAGTTTCGTAAGCTCAAAAAGGCCTTTTGTCAAAAATAGAAGCATTTTCTCTAAGAAAAAAAAAAAAAAAAAAGAAGCACCAAGTTTCTTGCACAGTCTTACTGTCGTGCTAGGGATGTTCCTAGCTGCCATGGAGACCCTCTTTTCTCCCACAGTGAGGGATGCCGTAACGGTCCTTTTCGGAGCAGGACAGAAAGCAGAAGGAGCCCTTTCCGCAGTGACTGGGCTTGGGGACACCAGCTGCCACCCAGCGGGGCACCTGGCCTTACAGCAAAGCCCATTGGGGGCTGAATGCTTTGTCTGAGAGGTGTTGGGGGGCACGAATGGGGGCTGCCGAGCGAGCTGCTCCGATAGGAAACAGAGAGCCTGGGGACAGACGAGCTGCCGGCGTGACCCGCGAGGGAGCAGAGATGGGGAAGCCGCTGGGAAAAGGGTGTGGGGGGAAATATCCACCTCGGGCCCGGGTCAAGCAAAAGCAGCTCAGTGCGTGCGCTGCCAAACCTGCAGGGAAACACTGGCCTCCAGCACCAACGTTTTGTTTTCTTCCTCTGGGAGGGGAACAGGGATACAGCAAAACCCCAAACAGGCAAGACAGTGGTGCTCCCGCTCTGGAGGGGCAGGGAGGCTACAGGGACGGGAAGAATCCAGGCAGAGAAACCAGGCCATGGAAATCAATGCAAATGACTTTGATCGTGGAGTTTCAAGCCCATTTGCTCTGTAGGAAGCACGGCTGTCAGCAGGGATAGGCAGCGAGAGGGGTGGGATCTCACAGCTTGCAAAATGAAATGGAGAATGTGGCAGATGCTTTTTTTTTTTTTTTTTTCTTCCCCTCTCTCTCCCCTCCTCGCTTCAGAGGGCCCTTAGCAAGAAGCCCTTAGTATTGTTTTAATGGAGCAAAAGGCGATGATTTCAAGCTCCAGCCCCATACCCCTAGGTTTCTGTCGGTGTAAGCAGCAGCAGGATGGGCAGCGTTGGTACCGTGCCCGTGTGGTGACGGGGCTGGCGAGTGATGGGCACCGGGTGCGACCGGTGGTGGGGAGACAGCAGGGCTTTGATGAAGCACCTCTCCCTGGGGTGCAGGGAGGCTTGGTGCACCAGAGACCCACAGGGACGCCCTCGGAGCCACCTGGAGAAGCGACAGAGCCCTTCCATGAGCGACAGCCGGCAGCGTGGGAAGGGGATCGCTACCTACAAGCGGGCTCTGCACGCCGGCCCTGGGGAGAGCTCGCGTGGGGAAAAGCTCCAGTTCCATCAGTCATCCCGTCTAGGCGTTCTTAAACAGAAATCCCTTTGGGGCAGGGGCTCTGTTTTCATTCAGAGCTGCATGCGATGGGACATGTGTCCCTGCTCTAGTTTCTGAGTGCCACTGTTGTTGTAGGTTAATTATCGTTAGTAATTAATCATCGCCGCTCACAGAAAGGTTTTTCCCTGCTGGTCAAGAGTTGCACGGAGCATTAACGGCTTTTTGTCCCCTGCAAACACGGCTCCGGTTTGGCCCAGGGATCCCTCTGGCCCCGGCAGCTGCCTCGGAGCCTGGCGGACCCTTGGAGGGTGGTTGGGGGGAGTCTGGGTTTCCCTGCATGGTGACTTTTTTTTTTTTTTTTTTAAATAGAATTTAAATACAGCCAGCTAAAAATCTCTCCATGCTCATGCAAAGTTTTGCAGGGGGTCTCCTGGACTAAGTCTTGTTGACTTTTTCCTTCTTTTAATAAGTTTGTGATGCGGTGAGGCAGCTGGAACGAACTGCCGGTAGCGCATCAGTTTTCAAAGAAGTAGCTGAAAAAAAAAAACGCCGAAGAACTGTAGTCGTTGCTTTTGCTATACTTAAAAATTGAAATAAAAGAGAAGGAAGGTGGCATGAGGATGTCTCTGCTAGGGCCACCCCGGGGAAGGAGAGACCCTGGGAGACCTGCTGGCCCCGGGGACGCGCAGACGATGGCACGGCCATGAGCCGTCCCTCCGGGCCCGAGCCACTTCCAGCATTGGCCTCTCCGCAGCACTTTGGGGTTGGGTTTTGGTTTGGGGTTTTTCCCCCCCGCCCCCCCCTTGCAGATCCAGCCGCCAGATCCTAAAACGGGTCAGGCATATGGGGTCATGGCACGAGCAAAATTCGGCTGGCTCAAGTTCAGATTTATAAGGAACTCCGTTCCCTTTTTATATTCCCCCTCCCCCCCCCAACTCAAACCAAACCCCAAACATAAATTAGGGGAACCAGGCGCTTCCTGGCGCCTGCAGCTGCTCAGCAAAATTGACTTTTCCGTCGGCGCTGCCGCTCAGTAGCACGAACCCGGCAGCTGAGCGCCGGACCCAGTCGGAGCCCCGCTTTTTCCATTCAACAGAAGTTCAGCCAACTCAGAGCATTTCAGACTCAGCGAATTCGCTTCTGACAAAAAAAAAAAAAACCAAAAAAAACCCACAAAAAAACCCCAACCTTGGTTTATTGGGAAATTTCCGGCTGGCTCTAATTGGGACAGCTGTTAAGGCGGCAGTTTTCACAAGAACGAGAAGTCGCTTTCAGATGAGTACAGCTCTTAAAACTGCTGCTGCTTTGATAGCTGCTCGTTGCCTTTCTTGTCTGATTATTGAGCTTAGTATCTCCCCGCGAGCTTAAAAAAAAAAAATATTAAAAAATCCACTTTGCCTGTCTCATCTTTCTCTTCTTCTTACCAAATATTATCTTCTGCCCCTCCTCCTCCTTCAAGGAGACTCTGTCAGTTCCGGTTTGACCCTAAATTTGAGCTTTGCAAAAATTAACGTGTACAGCATTTCAGATTGAGGGAATTTATCTCTCTTTTTTTTTTTTCTTTTAAATTATTTATTTCATTTTATTATTTCCCCAAGCTTCCCAGGGTTCACAAACGCTGTCGAAAGGGCAAAGCAAGCATTTGCCTTGTTGCTTTAACGTGGGAGATCCTGCCAAGAAAATTAACGGGGCCTATCTCCACAAAGGGAACGAACTCGTCTAATTCCGATGGTGGCACTGAGAGACGTGCAGCTTGCTCGCTTTCTGTAATGGCTTGTTTTTTTAATTTAATTGTCTTTCTAATTCCACGTACGTTTTTGCCGCCAAAGCAAGGAAGTTGAATAAAGCGTACGAAGGTTCCTAAATAGCTCATACAGTCCCGGAGTCTATGAGCTGGAAATTTTTTATCCTTTAGGGAGCTGGGAGCTGTAAGGGCTTGACGAAAGCCTTTGATAAAACAATATTATGAGTCTTACTCTGATCTGCTGGGAATTCTCACTAAACCCACGTGGCAATGGGAAGACCCGGAGCTCCAGAAGCCCCTGGAAGGTCCTGGCTTTGTAGTTCTTGCAGGAAGGATGAGAGCAGAGATGTGGCGTCCCTGGTTATAGCCCAGTTGTCTGAGGTGGTGGCAGCTGCTTAGGCTGGGGGACAGTGCGGTGTCCCCATCTCAGCCAGGGATGTGCCGCTGCTGGGCTTCCTGCAAGAATAGGGGCAGGCTCTCTGCTCCCCCCGCTCTACCCTTGGCTATCCCACTTAATTTTCGCTGGGTTTTTACCACCGGCAGTCACTATTTCTCTCGCAAAGCCGGCCCTGGGCCGGATACCTGATCCCTGCTGAGATGCTTGAGCAAAAGTGGTCGAGCGATGCTTGAACATCCCCTTCGTGCCGGTGGGGCTGGGGCCGCAGCGAGAGCGGCTCTCCGGAGAATACAAACTGCAGATATGGAAATTGCTCCGGAGCAGAGTGAGGAATGGATTAAATTTGGTTGAGATTGAATCTAAACATCTTTTCTTTTTTTTTTTTTTAATATGGCTTTCCAGCGAAACAGGAAAAATGAAAAAAATTCATCTTGTCATCTCACTGTGTTGTTCAAACCAAAACAGTGGGTTCTTTTTCTACCCCTTTTTATTTAAAGAGGGTCAAGTTTTAAATGAACAATGGTGTGCTGAAGTGGAAAAACTTGAAGCATTTAATTTAGAAAATAGATCGATGAAACGTTTTGGCATTCTTAAGCAAAACATTTCATTTCAAAAGAGGTTGGAAAAAAAAAAAAGCGCTTTGATTGCAGCTGTTTTTTCTTGGATTGTGGTTTTGTTTGTTTTTTCCTTCTTGCTTAAACTAATTGCCAAATTGTGCCTAAATTTGCCAATTGTCCAGATGCCTCAGGACTCTGTTGCGCACCAGGTTTGCGGTCCGTTGAAAATCTCTGACTCCAAATCGCGCGGGTGCGAGGAGTTAATGGGAGACCCCTGGCTTTTGGCTCCTGAGGTGCGGTTTTCCGCAGCTTGCGCTGGGAACAGCAGTGCATCCCGTGATTCCCCTGTAGGCGATGCCCCGCCGGCTGCAGTTTTTGCTCCTGGTCATAAATAGGCTGCTAGAAAAACCGTGCGATGCCAGCACTGTCCCTCCGGGCTCTGTGCTAGTGTCCCTGCTGCTGTTCCTATGGGAATGGGCCCGTTCTCATGGGAAAAGATCCCAGCAGCCTCCCTGGGGTCCCCAGGCCACCCCGGGTGGGTGAGGGGATCCTTCTGCAGGACTTTGGGACCTACGGGATACATACGGTTCCTTGCACCCAGCTGTCGACCACGGTCCTACCCCTGGGTGGCAAAGGGAAGGAATTTAAATAAAGAGGAGCAAAGTTTATATTTAGAGCCGGAGGATGCTCCTTCATCAGATTACGCCAGTTTTAAGTAGGTCAGGCGGGAGACCCAAGATATCCGAGTCCCCTTCAAAGGCATCCGTCCGTCACTTATTATTCCAGGCATTTCCCTTTCGCTCTGCCTTCCTTTCACAGCCCCTTTGTCGCTGCTTCTGGGCCGCGCTGGCTCTTGCCGTTCTTCCCAACACTCGCTCCTTTCACTGCCTTTCCCGGTCCTCGTCCCCCCGGCCCCCGGCTCCGGTACAGCGGTGGGGAGAGCAGTGGCCTCAGCCGTGTCATTAAGTGCTCACGGCCACTGTTTTGGGGTGCAGTCCTAGAGCTGGAGGCCAGAGGAGAGGCTGCATGTGTGCGGTGCTCCTCGCAGCATCGTGTCCCCCCCGCACGTCTGAGTTTTTAACCTGAACACAAATGGGTTTAGGCGAAAGCGAGCAGCAATAGCAATGAAAACATCCAAAGAGTTCCCCAAACCTCACCGTTTAACCCTTTTCTGGGAAAATAATTGTCTTCCCCAAGCAGCCTGAGACCTCTTTCCCAACAGGACCGGCACCCAGGCACCCTTTCCTGCCAGTTTCCCCTGTAATCCACCTAACAACAAAGGCTCTGGACACGTACAGGACCCTTCCTGCACGTTCCCAGGCTGCCTCGTAAATAAATGCACAGCGAGGAGGAGAATGGCTTACGGCGTCTCATCGTAACCCTGTCGCCTTCATTAAAGAAAGATTAAATCCCTTCTCCTTCGGCGCAGGCAGCTCTGGCAGGGGAGAGGGGACCCGCGAGGAGCAGACCCTGGGGCTGATCCTCCAGCAAAGCACTTCAGTGCGCATTAAGTCGTTTTTTTGGTTGGTGTTTTTTTTTTTTTTTCTCAGCTGGCTGGGGTTATCCGAGCGCTCGTGATTACGGGCTTTGTAGGGTCGCGGCGGGGATCTCGCACCTGGGAGGAGCAGGGTTCTGCCGCTGATGGGAAGGAGCCCGCAGGCAGGTCAACGGTGGCTCGTGCTGTCCCCGAGGGCTGTGGCGTCTGTGCCAGCCTCTGAGCAGCTCCAGCACGGACTGCGCTGGGGCCAGGGAGGCTCCAGACCCTTCTGTCGGCCGCGTCGGCACATTGCCCCACCAAAATCACCAGCCAGTGATACCTGCTTGCTTTTATCGAGCCCTTCTCTTTGCTTGCTCTCAGCCTATTCCGTTTTCCAACTCTCGGTGGAATTTTTTTTTAATTTTTTTTTTTTTTAACTCAAGGCCTCCTTCGAGCTGATCACACGGGAACGCTGAGTGCTTGTTTTTTAATATTCTGACAGGTGCTATTTTGCTATTTGCTTGTGATGATTCAGGACATTTGCATCTCTTTGTCCTTAATTAAAAAGCACTTCACCCTTGCTGCAGGGGTATGGCAGATTTCTCTTGATCTATTCATTTTGGGGGACTTTTAATCAACGTATCCACTCTATCGGTGCGGGTGCATTTCTGACAGGGGGGTGAAGTTTTAGCGCAGTGTGGAGAGCTGTGTGGGTGTAATTATGGCTTGCTCTTATTTTTTTTTTTTTTTTTCGGGTGAATTTGACTGCTGTTGAAAGGCATTTTCTAACAGCCTCCTGGAAGACAGGAGTCCCTTGTCCACCAAAACACATGGGCAATGACAAAGGCACAATTTGCTGCAAAGCCTGAAGCTGGCAGAGCTGCCTGGGGAGTAGGTGCTTTGCTCCCCCACCGCCGGCTCTAGCCGAGAGCCTGCAGACAGGCTGCCCCCGCCTTGCAGGACCCTCCGTTAGATCCCCCCCCTGCTTGCACAGACACAATCTGGTTCATTTTATCTACATCTCTGCACCGCGACCCCTTCCCCGAGCACCCCAGGGCTGGGCGCATCCCTCCGTGGGGCACGGGATGGAGGTGTGCGTGCTCAGCGTGCCACATCGGGGTGCGTTTGGAGCGTACCAGGCATAATCCCTGCTCTCTTCCACACACAAGCATTTTTTGCAAGTTGAAAGGGTGGCATCTTTCATAGCAGGGCCTTATTTAATAGCAATGTGTGTTACCCTGGGCTGTCAGGGGGGCTAAAAGTACCCGTGAGCTGAGGAAGGGATTCAGCAGCGGCTGGGTGGGCAGTGACAAGTACATAGTGTGGAAGCAGCTTCCACTTGCAGGAACCCCCCGGAGGATACAAGGAAAGGGGAGACCCCTCCACGCTGCTACGGGGCTGTCTGCAGGGATGCTGCGAGGCAATGGGATGCGGGAGGGTGGTGGGAGCGAGGTGCTGCCCTGCCCCGGCTCCTAGCCCTGACAGCCCTGGATGACGGGCACCAAACCCCTGCCTGGATGTAGGCAGAGGCCGTCTGCCCGAGGCGACTCCTTCCATCCCTCCAGAACAGGTTGCTTCTTTGCAGCTCTTTCCACCTGGCTGGATCCCGCTCGCAGGTGGGGCGGTGGGGAGGGACCCCAGACCCACCTGGGGGGGCTCACCCAGGGAAAAGCATCCAGCCCCTCGTGTGCCGCTGCTCCAGATGGTCCCCGGCCCCATGGGGAAACGGGAACTGGGCTTTGCTGCAAGGACCTGAGCCCACCAGGCAGCAGTGACGCCAGGGATGGGGTCCCAGGGGATGGGGTCAAGCCCTGGGTGCTGAGATCCTGTAACTTGCTTACTGATACCCCACCCTTAACTCTTCTGTCCCCTCCCTCTAAACACCAGACTAAAAAACAACTCCAACAAAGGCTCCCGCTGATGTTCTCAGTGTTTATCTGTTCCGCTTTTCCAGGCTGTGGCGTGCCGGCTCGTGGGAACCTTTGAAGATTATTTCTCTTCAGTTTTGTGAAGAGACTTCAGCCTCCCCTTGAATCTCTTTATTTTACCTCCTTTCAACGCATCGGCCCGATTTCTCTGAGACTTAAGAGCGACGAACAAGATTAAGATTGGAGCTTAGTGAGTATTAGGAGAAGATCTCCCATTCCTGACGTGCTGGCAATTACCAGATCCTAGTGCCAGCATCTCTTTTTCGGAGACGCGCTGCGTGTGCAGGCATTTCTGCTCCGATGACTTTGGGAGCACAGAAGCCGGAGGGCACCCAGCACGAAAGCCGCGGCTCACGGTGTCGGCTTCTTTGCACTTCAGCTGCCGCTGATTGCTTTCGGCACGCGGAGGGGCTGGGATGCAGGGGGAGAAAACCGAGGGTGAGGGGGACAGTGGATGCTGGGCACCGTGGCACCGGCTGCGTTGGCTGGATAGGGTCTGGTTTTCAACCCGATGAGGTGTGAGGACTATTCGGTTGGAAAATAAAATCCCAAAAAGGGTACCTGAGCAGGGCTCGCCGTGCCCGGCAGCCACAGCAGCACAGCCCGAGCTCGTGTGCGGCACAGGGTTGATCTAGGTCAGTGTTTCACGGGAGATCCTCAAGCCGAGGGAAAGACCAGTGTTGGCGTTTCTCCATGTACTCTCGCAGGCATGGGCTGCGGAGCATCATGGATGCTCACAAGGGTGCGGAGGTGGAAAGGGTGCACGTGGCAGTGCCGGCAGGAGAGAGCAGCTGGCTGCTGGATGGAGTCGACTGGGAGAGCAGCCCTGCTCTGCCGTGGACTTGGGGGGAACCCTGGTGACGTGACCACGGGGGGCTCTCAGGGCTGCCGTGGGGGCCAGCTGTCCTGCTGTGTCCCATCTGGGCCAAGAGGAGATGGAATAGAGGTGGTCCCACTGCTTACCCCCACCTGGGGTTGGGTAATAGCAGCAGAGAGGATGCTCTCTTCCCCCTGAATGAACATGCTTTGGGACAGGGGTGGAAGAGGGGCTACTGAGCTGCTCCAGGTGAGGAGCAGGCACGTGGTAGGGGGGCCCACACACCAGGTGGGCAAAGTGCACCGAGGTGTGCCGAGCCCGTTCTCAGCCCTGCTGAGCGCTCGCTAATGCAGCTGTGTTGGGGTGGCACCGCGGACCGCAGCGCTGCAGTCCCAAGCACAAAACCCAGCCCCTCCAAAACGCGTCCCTTGAGTTCAGGCACTTGAGCGAGAAGGACATTTCCCTCTTGCCGCGGGAGCTTCGCAGGGGAGGAAAATAAAGAGGTCCTGAAAATGCCTAAGTAGTTCCCGAGAAGGAAAGAGGTGTGAGGACATGGGCTCGCTGCTGGCATCTGTCCCGGGGCTTCGGCGCCATTCCCATAAAGGGCAGCAGAGCAACAACGGCTCGTGCGACCCCAGACCGCCTGGTGCCTGCCACAGGAGGGACTGCGTTCCGCCTCAGCTCTGGGAGGAAAGCTTCTCTCCCTGGCTTCTCCACTTGCCAACCGCCCTGCGTTATCCTCGGGCTGACAGAATGTCAAACTCCCAGGCAAACCGCGGAGCCGGGGCAAGGGGGAGAGCGGAGTGCAGGACCCCGGACCAACTGCTGGAAGCGGCTGTAATTGCAACAGCTAAGCTCGGCCACAGATGAGCAGTTAATGTTATTTACTGGAGGATAAACACTCCCGAGACAGCCTAGAGAGAAGTCATTGAAATCCCTGCATCTCTGGACAGGAATGCCTAAGGGTATTAACAATAAATGGCAACTGTGCCTCCCTCTCTCTTAAATCCTGCCAGGGAGGGCAGTGGGTGATGATGTGCCCTCAGCGGCGCCTTTAGAGCTGCCCTCCGTACGGAAAGGGGCAGGGTGGGTTACTGCCAGCCAGGCCCATCCATGGGGTTTTGGTCATGAGCACCATCTTCTGCATGTGTAGGCTCTGCTCTGAACCCCAGCGTGTCTGCTGGAGGGCCCCAAGCCCAGGTTTTTCCCAGCTATTGAGCAACCCTGCAAGGAATCACTGTGTGAGGTACAGTTTCCATCCCAATGACAGTTTTTGTTGCCTCCGTGACCTTCCTGGCTCCTTTTTCCCCTACCCTGAACTATTGTGGCACAGGTTGACAAGGAGCTGGTGCGTCTCCATCCAGAGGCAGCCGCATTTCTACAGCGAAGAGAAGCAGCTACCCTGTTCCGGCAGCTGCACGTCCCCAGAGTTTGTGTCAGCAGTTGTACAGCATTTAAAATATGGATGTACTGCCTGGGAGTCATTCTGGAGGTAACACGCCAAACTATCAGCTCACGGTCCTGTGCTGGACATACGACATCGGATGCATGGATGGCATAGCTGCAAATTCCATTTGAAAAAGTATTGAAACACCTGGTGCTCAATTTGGTGAGATTTTCACTGGTTTTTTGGTTTTTTTTTTGTCAAATGCTGCCAATTCTTTTCCCCTCCCCACCCTTTCCCATGTACGTTTTCTCTTTTCACATATTGATCCCCAGGGAGGAATGTAACGTGTTAAGCCCTGAGCTGGGGAGAGCGCCAGAAGAGCAGAACCATAAAAGCCCAGGAAATGGCATCTTTCCCATCCCCAGGATGATAGCCAGAACCGTTCTGACACCTGGGATCAGATCACCTATCAGTTTGGTGAGCCCTTCCCTCTAAGCAACTAATTTTGAAGAGGGACTGTCCACAGTGGAAGGGATGTGGAGACTCCTTCAGGCCTGGTCGGACGTAGCAGCAGAGGATAAAAGTAAAGTTCTCCCATCAACACTCTTGTCACCCTCTGGGACAGCTTGCACCAGCGCTTGCTGCGGCCTGGGCTGTCCTCCCACACCCTTCCTTCTCCTTGGGAAATATTCACGTCACATTTGTGCAGGCTCCAAACACATTTTTTTTTTTTTAATCTGTCAGCGCTGCAAGTTCACGCTGGCACCTAAAAAGCGAACTTTGTCCTGTCTGCTTCATATATCATCACTGTCCATAATGGTGGGAAGGCAGAGCCCAGCTGGAGCGGTTATTGATGTCGTGTGAGCCCAGATGCAGCATCTGCTGCTGTGCCCGGTCTGCCGGGTGAGCCTGAAAAAGACAAAACCTCGGCGATGTTGAACAAATGCCCTGGCAGAGTAAACAAATGTTTCTACCGTGCAGGACGTGCCCCAACTCGGAGAAAAGGTTGAGGCTTAGACGGGGTTTTTAATCCTCCAGGTTTTCCAAAGGGACCCTGTAACCAGCTTCTCCTCGGCTGTCCTTCACGGCTCTCGTCCCAGGCGTGTCGGCACACTCAGCCTCACGGATGCTGCTGTTGGAGACGCGCAGCCCGACCACTCACAGTCCTGGGCACGGGGAGGAGATCCATGGAAAACCTCGGCGTGGGAGCCCGTGTTGCTCCTGGAGGATGCACTGGCTGGGTAACAGCACGAACCCCGGCTCGTTACCAGGAGGAGAGTGAGCATCAAGGACAGTGGCTCTGACTGTGCTCCGTCCTCAGACAGATGACGTGGAGCCGTGACGGGAGGAGGGGAAGGCAAATTCACCTCCGTGCAGCCCTTTAGAGCTGCCTGCTGTGCGGCCCTGGCAGGGGCTGCCTGCGAATACCCCGGCAGCTCCTTGTCCTGGCGTCCCCAGCTCTGCCAGCAGCGCTCAAGCCTGACCTGCTCCTGCAGTGCCCTGTGGCATCCATCTCTGCCCGGGATCCTCTCGGCCCGCTGTGTGTTGCCTTGCTAGTCCACCATTGAAAGATATCTGAAGAGGATTTTGCAAATGCCAAGAACCTGAGTTTTCTCAGAAATGAGCTCCTAAACACCTCGGGTTAACACTTTTCCCCACTTGTGTCTATTTTCCCTCAGTACAGCGCTCCTGACATAGCCCAGAAGAGCAGTTTCCTTGGAGAGACACTCCTTGTCTTTGGCATTGCCCGGAGTGAGCAGCGCCTTGTAGAAGGAAGAGGAGGGCAGAGCATCGCCTCCTTCCTCCACCTGCTGCTCCAGCCGGCAGTCAGAAACACCACCCACCAACGCGGGGAGCAGGCAGCACAAATTTCCCGACTGACTCCGCAAAGGAGCTCTTGAGAGAGCACAGCGGGATTCAGAAAGGCTCATCGAGGACTCTCTGGCTACAGGGTGGCTGTGAAAGCACCGCCAGCCTTGCAAGATGTGGGATCCTGGGCCAGGGCTGGAATGGTCTCCTTGTCTCCCAGAGCTAAATCCTGCAGCGAGGACTGCACAATCAAACCCTCATTTAGTGTGGCAGCATTCCTTCCCCCCGCCCCCCACCCCACCGGGCTCTGTGCTCATGAGGACACTGTAAATAATAGGTTTTATCAGTTTGCAGGTTAAACTGAAACACCAGAAGGGACAAAAAGCATCTTGAATAAAACATTTCATCTCCTGTTTAAGTTTGGAGAATCCCATGACAGTAGACCTCAAAACAAATGTCTCTTCAAAGTGGAAAATAGGGGCTGTTTCCTCCTCAAACACTGGTGCAGGACAAGCATTTTGTCCTTCTCACTCAGCATTTGGACTGAGGTTTGTTTTTCCTGGTCAAAATTATTCACCGTGACTTTAAAAGTGGTTTTCTCCCAGGCTGAGCCTGTGCTGGTGATAAATAAGGTGTTTGCTTCAAAAGCAGCGCTCCCCCCTTGCTCTCCTGCACCATCAACACGCTTCGTTCTTATCCTTGGTCCAAGTAAAAGACTCAAGACCAGTTGCAACAAGAAACCACCGTAGCCGAAGGAAAAGCCCAGGGAGGACAACTGTTGAGATGCTCCCGGTGCATACAACTGCCTGGAAGGCGTCCCCAAAACAGCATCATAAATGGATGTTGTGATTCCCTAACGCTGCTCAGACCATCTCCAGCCCTCCAAGCACCAGTCCTCCCCAGTCCTCTCAGTTCTCTCTCAGGTAGCAGAAGGGGTGGTCGAAAGAAATCAGTCCCGTGAATTTCCCCACATACCACTTCACATCCTGCGTCTTGAGGGGGAGCTGAGAGCACATATATGAACCCCCGGATTTTCTGTGATCTGTCCATGACCAGAATCCTCGACTGCTACATCCTCCCTGCGTCTGCTCTTGCACCTTCCCCAACTTCGGCTTCATCTGGATCCCTGAAGAACTTCTGGGGCAATCCAGTGGCTTGCTTTGAAGCTTTAAGGGCTCTTTTCACCTTCACTGCTGCTTTGATATTCATTATTTACTCTTTTGACATGTGCTTCCTGTAAAGCTGGCTTCTTTGCATGCGGTGAAGGAAACATTATCTGCAGCTGCTTCGTTACAGGGAAATGCCATCTCAGAGCTGCGACGCCTGCAGCTGGCTCCCCTGCCTTTGAGGCTGCTCGGATCTCACGCTTGAGGGCTTAAGGTGATCATTGCAAGAATCAGCAAGGGAGAACCTGCGTAGGAAGAGCCTTGAAAAATCACCCAGGTGTGCTGCTGTTATTTACTGCTGTACTTCCGCAGCACTCCTGGTCCCCACCGAGGCTGGTCCCGGCTATTAGGCACTGAACGTGCCTCGGAAGCAGGTATCTCCCCATCCTGCTGAGCTGAGCGATTGAGACAGCGGTTACCAGCACGCTGCAGCGGGAGAGAAGTGATTTGTCCATGCTCGTGTGGGGAAGGCTGTGACAGGGCCCGGAGCGAGAGAGTCAGTTGCCCACAGTCCCACTCCGGTACCTGGAATGATCCCACTCCAGCACCAGGGATGGTCCCATTCCAATCTGGAGGAGTGTCACCAAATCCCCATTTGTCATCAGTGTTAGTAGACCCTCTGGGAGATGCCGGACCAGGCCCCTCTGGGGACAGACTCCTGCAACTCATAGCGGTAAGGAGATGAGGAAGGACAGTTATTGGTACCTCATGTAGCTGTAACAAAGTTGGTTCCGAGCAGCTCTCACCCCAAAACTTGCCAGGAAGGAATCTGTTATTCCTGTTTACAAGTCGGATGCCTGCAGCGAAAAGAATTGCCCAAGCGCAGCTTGGCAAACCGTGAGAGCAGAGAGCGCCAGGCTGAAAACCCGGAGCCCACCCGTGACCCCCGGCTGTCCCGCAGTCCTTACCCATGCACCCCCCCGGCTTTTATTTTTTGCAGGACAGAAGCCCCAACAGGTGGGAAAGGACCCTCTCCCACCTGCAGCTCAGCCCAGCGGCGACTGACGCCTTGCATATTTTAATAATAATCACCCAATTTATATTTTTAGAAAAAAACGCCAACTGTTGTGCATTAAAAAAAAAAAAAAAAGCTACTATTAAGAGAAATCAAGCGCCTCGTTACGCAGAGGGGGAGCGAGAGATCCTTACGGCAGCCGAGGGTGCTGGCTCCCCGGCAGCAGGCAGATGCGCGGGTTGGGCTCTGCCGTGCGCGCCCCCCCCCGCGCTCCCGCCGCCGGCGCTCAGCCCCCGGGGTGTGTGTGTGTGGGGGGGGGGGGGTTGCGGGGGGAGCCAGCCCCTGCGCGGGGAGGTAGGACCCTGCGCCGAGCCCCTCCCCGCCGCCCAGTCGGAGAAGAGATGCCCAACTTTCCCCTTCCTCCCCGCCGGCGCGGAGCGGGGCGCGGTGCGCGGAGCCGGGCGGGCGGCGGCGGGGCTGGTGCGCGGCGCAGCGGGCGGCGGGGGGGCCCCGCCGTCGCCCCCGCCCCGGCCCCGCGCTGAGCCCCGCCGGGGCGGGCGAACCACCGCTGCCGCCGCCGCCCCGGGGCCGGTCCTCGCCTCGCCGAGATGCCCGGGACGGTGCTGCTGCTCTGCCTGGCCCTCGGGCCGGTCCTGCGCGCCAGGTGAGCCCCCCGCCCCCCCCCGCCCCGCGCCGACCGGGATGCCCCCTCCCCGCCTCAGTTTACCCGTCAGGGCAATGGGAGGGGAGAGGGCTGGAGTCGCAGCATCTCCCCCCACGGCCACCCCCACCCCCGTCCGGGTTTGGGCACCTCTGTGCCCCCAGCGGTTCCTTCCAGCCGGCCCCGAGGCAGGATCAGGTCTGGTCGCGGCAGCACCTAGTGCCAGCATGTCCTTTGCACCCCAGGTCCGTCCCCCCCCCACCTTCGCATGCCGGGAATCAAGAGGACACCCCGTTTTCTACCCCGCCATCACCTCGCTGGCTGAATCCTGCAGGGGACTGAGCCCTTTCTGGGGGTGTCCAGAGCAGGACCAGAGGGATCTCGGCACCTCCTGGGGCCACCATCCATCACCGGGGCATTTCCATGGAGAGTCGGGCCGGGTGGAAAGGAGCTTGTGTCCCCTTCCCTACGCTCCATCCCCTGGCACCCCCCGAAAGGCTTGCAGGAGGAGGGCAGTGCAGGCTACTGCCTTTGCTCTACAGGTTAGCCCCAGGTCCCAGCTCTGGGTGCCGGTTGGGAGCCCGATGCCAGCCCGATGCCACCGGGCGAGGAGGCGAGCGGAGCATGGGGCTGGCACATCACGGTTCTCTCCCAGGGCCGGTGGTTCATAGCGCTTTTCTGTAAACAGCGATGAAAGGCCCCGCGTACAAGGGGTTTTCAAGTTTCTTTTTCCCCTTTTTTTTTTTTTTTTTACAATTCCTAGCCCTGCCGGTGAGTTTAATGGCTAGATCGGGGAAAGAACATGTTGTCAGCAGATTGTTGCCCCCAGGGCTTGGGGGAAGAGGGATTTTACTGGCTGAAGCTAATTGGCAGAATAAGCTGCCTTAAAGCTGATCAAATCCCATTACAAATGCAGTCGGGGACAGGGAGCATGAATCCTGCTACTAATGGTCTGCTCTGCCAAGGCTTCCCGACCGCCGGTACGGGCAGAAAGTCCGTCCCTGCCATGGTCCTCCGGGGCTGGCCTTCCCCGGGGTCAAGGCAGCGAGAGATGCCCCACGGCTCGTGCTCTGACACCCAGTCTCTCGCCAGCATTTGAGGGCTAACGGGGGGGTGTCCGTGGTGGTCCCAGTTCCTGTGCCCTACCGTCCCTGCAGCGCGCTGCCACGAGCACTGCATTTTGAGAGGGTGAGTCGTAAGCTGCAAGATCACACGGAGGAGCAGTTAAGTCGTGTATTCACATGCCCTTGAGCAGCAGGATTTACCCCGTAGCTGGCCCGGTTTCCCTCCTGCCCAGCCCCTTATTTTGTCCTCTTCCCTGAGCCCCGCTTTGCCAGGAGCAGTGTCTGTGCGTGTTGCTGGGGGGGGGGTGATGGAGCCGGTGAGGAAGCCTGTGGGAGAAGGAGAAAACAAGCAAGTTACATCAGGGTCATGCTCTGCATTCACTGCATTTTTCCTGGCTGCACCTTGCAGCGGGGGGTGAATCTCACCTGCCCTACACTTGGTGGTGGGTGCTGGGGTAAGGAGCCCGGGTCAGGTGCCGCGTGTGTGTGTGAGCTCTTCTCCTGGCAGAAGCTGCAAGACCTGCCTGTCCCCTGTCCCCTGGCGCTGGAGCGGGCTGGATGCTTTGTGCCGGGTGACTCAGCACCCCCACCGCAGAGCCTGGGTCACCAGCGTTTCCCAGGACGCTGCTGTGGTTGGGACCAAGGCACCCGATTCTGAGTCCTGAAGGCAGGATCCCTGCACAGCATCACACCACCGGAAAGCTGGGCTTGGCAGATGGTTGAAACTGTGCAGAATTGACCATTGGGGCTTCATGGAGAGTGGTGTGAAAAGAGAGGTACAGAGACATGTGTCACGGCTAAGGGTACAGTTTAGTGAGCCCCCTGTCCTTAAATCTTCTGCCTACTTCTAATTTAGAGTCATTTGCCTGACCGTCCCTGTGCCTACAACCATTGAAGGCATTGGGATGGGTGGCTAGAAGGACACATTAGCATGTGGTAATTAGGATTGACCACAGTGCTTTTCCACCCAGGGAAATGTTGTCCTTGCGTTTTGTTGCTGTCTGTTCCTTGGGAGCAGGGGAGGCTTTGAGCTGCGTTTGCCAAGGGGCTGGACCTGCCCCGGTATCTGCATCTGCTCCGGGATGTTCCTGCCTCAGCGCCGGGGATGGCTGAGAGGGTGTGTGTCACCTGCCCAGGGGGTGCAGGTCTCAGCACAAAATTTTACTGGTCTCAGACTTCATTAACACACCAGGCTGCAATTAGTAGTGGGTGTGCATCCTGGTCAAGCAGCATCGGTTGTCGTACCAGGCAAGGAGCAGAAGTATCTTGAGGGCTCATGGCCCATGTTGCTCTTCCCCTCCTGCCGAGGGAAGCCTTGTCAGACAGCTTGGGCACTGGGGGAGGGAGCCAGCCACTAGCTCTTCAGGTGGCTTTTACTTTGACCATCAGTGTGCTTGGAAACCTCAGCAAAACAGGTGTCTGCTTGAGTAAAGCGGAATTAGGAAGGCAAGGCAGAGCGCTGCCCTGCTGGAATGCCAAGGGTTGCCCAAGGAGGGTTGTCCAACCCCATCCATATACGTGAGCTCATCGGAAAGGACACCTCCCTGCCGTGCAGGTCTCCTGCTCTGGGCACCAGCAGGAGCTGCCAGGGCTCCGACCATGTCTGCGAGACCAGAGGTTTCCTTGCGGTGTCCCTCCCCAGCTCTGCCCTGCCATCGTCCCCCCTGCCCACACTTGCGGCTGTGTCCCAGCCCCGTGGCTGAGCGCAGGAGTGCTGTGAGGTGGATGTTGTGACATTTTTGACAAGCGGAGGTGAGGAAATGTGGCTCTGCCTTTCCTCCTGGCTGCACGGAGACATATGAGAACTGGCTGTCCCCTGTCACCAAGCCAGTCACTTTGCACGAGGAGACGGAGCCGCCGGGCCAGCAAGTGTTCGCAGCGCGTTGGGGATCGCTGCGGGTTTGCAGCGTGACATTTCCATTAGCAGCTGTGGGGGAACACGCACACGGCACCTTAATTCCTCTCCTCTGCAATAGCTTTTGGACTCTTCCCTTCTTTATTTGAAGTAGGGCCACTGGGAGGGGAGAGTGGGGAGGAGGCAGAGGCTTGCGTAGGGACACACTCCTGACCAGCAAGAGCTGGTGTGTGTCTGTGTGTGCACAGACACCCAGCAAAAGCATATTTTCTCCAGCAAAAGCTGGCTTGCTTATGCTAAGATGGCTTAGTGTGGTTTAGTAGCCCAGGATTAGCTGCATTAGCAAAAAGCATATTTTTGGTAGCGTGACTGCATCTGTAATAGGGATGTGACTCCCTGGAAATGCTACCCCCGAGCCTTGGGGTGTTCATCAGCCACACCAAAGGCGGGGAAGCCAGAAGGCAGAGGTCAGAGTAACCAGCCTGGTTTTGTTCCACCCTGGAGGGATGTTTCGGTCCTTACGGCTTTGCAGGAATTGGATTTCGGCAGGGCAGTGGGACACGCAGAGTTCAGTGCCAGCAGGTGACCTGTCTTGGACTGACTTCACGCAGGGTGAAGGGAACACCGAGATGAGGTTTCGGTGTAGCTGTTCCCGCTCTGCTGGAGGCAGCCTGCGTCGCCCAAAACACTGGCAGCACGGGAAAGCTGTTAGGATTGATTTCCCCTGCCCGGAGCTGGGCTGTGGGCAGAGACACGTGTCCCTCTGTGTTTCCAGCGCCGGATTTCGTCTCTGGCCAGCTTTTGGGTGGGCACAGCGGCGTTCCCCTGTTTCTCCCGCAGCCACTGGATGTCACAGAGCTGGCTGCTCGGCTGCATCTCGAAGGCGCGACGGCCAGGCGAGCCCTCGCTGCCGCTGCCGGGATGGGGAAGCGCATCCTGACAGTGTTGTTTAAGACTCCTTAAGCATCGTTAGAAAGTGCAGCGCAATCAGACGGGGAAACAAGGAGCTGATGTACCAATACCTAATGTGCGGCGGCAGGCAGCCAGCTGCACGCAGCCCAGCCCTTGTCGGGGGACACATCCCGCTGCTTGAAAGCTGGGGAGATGCAAAGAGTTTTAAAGCGATTGTGAAAGCAAGTTTTATCTGGGGTTTTCAAAGAGGAGCATCTGATAAACTGACTGCAACATGTCGATTGCATGCTTTTTTTTCTTCCCCCCGCCTCCCCGCTTCAGGTCCCTTTGCCAGGCTCTGCCTCCCCAGGCGCGGGAGGGAGATGTGTTTCGGCGGTGCCTGATTGCACCTCGGAGCTGCGAGGCTCCAGCTGGGAAGTGTCAACACAGTGGCAGCTCCCGCTGCGAGACCCTTTCTGGCGCTGGAGCAGGTGACACGCTGACATGGCAGACGTCGAGGGGGGCGCGCCGGGTGTGGGATTGCTCGGCATCCTCACCCGCATATGGCTGTGTCATTCCGGGGACAATCTTGTGAATGAGCTGCCCAGCGTAGCGGCAGGTGGTTAGAATTTCCCGGGTGACCATGTGGACCTAATTTAATTACAGGGTTTAGGAAAACTCCTTTAGGAAAAGGGAGGGGTGCAAAAGGTTTGGAGAGGGTGGATTTGAAAGGCAGCGGGAGAAGCTGTTGCTTCTGTGTCCAAAGGAGGATGCAAGCTTTCCTTGCGTGTCTTGGAACTGGATGATGAGGAAGATGGAGTATCTTTAAATGGGAGCTCAGGCCAAAGGCTGGGGAGGAAGGCTTGGTGAGTACAGGGAACGGGTTGTGGCAGGTCTTGGCCTGAGGGCAGAGGAGTTTGCATAAGGCTTTAATTTCTGAGGATCTGTGCAGGGCAGATGGCTGGGTTCCTGGCAAGCCAGACGTGCATGCTGCCTGCTTGGTAGTTTTAGGACCTCTTTTCTCTGAAATGCCCTTATTGGAAACGCCTTGCTCCTCAAACATGCTGTTTCGTCACTGTCTTCTTCCTCAGAGGAAGCCCGCTTCAGGTGCAAGCGGCAGGGAGAACAGCTGAGCAGCATTTGGGGTTAACGGGCAGCTCCAGGAGCAGGAGCTGCTGGCAGCAGAGGAGGGATGGGCAGGAGCGTGGGGCAGGCAGGGACGGGTTCCCATGCTTGGGGATGAGCAGCGTGTCTCCAAAGGGAGCTGGGAAGGATGTGGTGCGCCACACGCCTGCTAGTCCTGACCACTGGCAGCGGTCTGTGTGTCTGGGGACCCTGAAGTGAGCAAAGGTGCCAGGCGAGTTGTGTCTTCTCAACAGCGTGGCTGAGAGGAGATCCCTGAGCTCCTTACGTTCCAACTTATAGCAGTGCCGCATCCTCCTCCTTTAGTATCTCTGAAACCCAGCTGTGCCCCTACTCCCACAGAGCACCAGAGAGCTGCCACAGCCATGTCTCTCTCCTTTTGTCTCTCCGCTCCAGGTGCGAGAGCACAGAGGAATACGATTACGATTACCTCAGCATCAATAAAACCTGGGTCCTCACCCCCAAGGCACAGGAGACTGATGCTACCCAGATCCTCAACTCACTGCTGAAGAACTACGACAACAAGCTGAGGCCTGACATTGGCAGTAAGTGTCCCCTGAAGTTCTCTGTGGCCACTGGCGGTGACCTGGCCAGGCTGTGTCTTGTCTTTTCCATGCTTTTGTGGCTGCTGTAGTTGGGATTTTGGGTGAGATGAAGCCACGCTGATCCCAGATGTTCCCCTAGTCCTCATCCCTTCACAAATGATCCTGGCCCCAGCTCATCTCTATCTGTTTTTTGTTTTTTTTTTTTTTTTACAGTCAAGCCCACGTTTATCGATGTGGATATCTACGTGAACAGCATCGGGCCAGTGTCTGTCATCCAAATGGTGAGTGGTGTCATTGCTGCTGGGTCCCGGGATCACCGCAGCTGAGGGTGTGGGAGGTAGCTGGCCCAGCGCTGCTGGCAGGTTGTGTCATGCTGGCTAGACATGGTGTGAAGGTGGCTTTGTCATGAGAAGAGGTGGATTTGTTTCCCTTGCCTTGGGAAGAGGTGCTCCGACCTGCTGATAGCTGGAGCTAGAAAGGCTTGACAGCCATCCCTGGTTAGGAGGAAGGTCCTCAAGTGCCTCTGGTGAGCTCAGCAACCCTATCTTGCTCACGAGCTCAGGGAGAAGGATGATGATGTTCTTTGGTCTCCACTGGCAACGCGTGGACAGACACCTCTGCCTGCTGGTTTTGCTATCTCCTGCCTGGGAAGCGTGTGGGCACCGGCGTGCCTGGGGCAAGTTGCACCACCCTGGTTGAGCCAGTGGCTGGAGGGGGAGCAGCGCGCTTCCCAGGAGGACTGCGATAGGTACCTGGAGATGGTTTCCATGGCAATGGTCTGATGGTGTGAAACTTGGGTACCCGGGCCTGGCCTGTGGTGCTGGGGAGGGGCGGGCAGGGTGCCTCGCGTCCGATGGTTCTTCTTCATTATGTAGCGCCTTAGACTGATGCCACCACGACTGTGACGGTTTCTGCTCCTGGCTCAGGACCCCGACGCTTGTTCTGGGAGCTGCAGAAACACTCAACAGAGATGCTCTTTGGTTTGAAGAGCTTCCAGGCCACACCCTGGAGAGCAACTGTTGATTATTTATTTTTCACAGGAAACTTCCATTATTATTTTCCCTGTGAAGTAATTTTTTCCTCTTTTCTATCAAGAAACAAACCTGACTGCTGTCAGTTTTGAAAGGCTTCTTTGGCCCACTGGGCAATGGGGACAAAGGAGAGGTACAGCCAGGACAATTTGGCTTTTCTTGTCTCCCTCAATGCAAAACGGAGCAGAAACAAAACCAGCCCCCTTAAACCGAAAAAAGAAAGTTCTTGGGATGGGCATGTTATTTTTAGTTTCCCATATAGAAAATTTCCACCAAACAAACCCCTCTGGGGATGGAGGAATGGCACTGTAGTTGTAGTACCACTTCCACTCCAAAAAGCATTTTGAAGCAGCCCTTCTGACTGGCCACCGCTGAGCGTGTGCCTCCAAGCAGTGCCTGCTCATGAGCCACCAGATGGGCACCTGGCTGGGTGCTCGCTTGCACGATGAGGGCACCATCAGGAGGCCCAGCAGGGACAGCCTCAAGGCAAAAATTTCCTTTCATTGTTTCTGTGGGCCCAGTCTCCAGGAGGAGAACCGCAGCCCAAGCCATGTGGATGTCATCCCTGACTACCAGCAGATACCGCAGGCTCCTCCATCCCTTGTGGGAGTGTGGATGTGAAGCCAGAGTGACGTAAGAGCAGGAGTGCACGGGGAAAGGTGCAGGGGCTGGGTGTACTCACCTCCCCAGCCACTGCTGTGCCTGGAGGTAGAGCATAAGAGTCATGTTATAGGTGGCTGTCCCATCTGCTTTGCGCTGCCCAAGGATACACCAAGAAAACCACAGTGCGCATCCTCATTCCTTCTCTTTCCATCTCATCTGTTTACATTACCCCTTTCCACTCCGGTTGGAAGCTCTGCTCTCCTCCCTGGGCGCAGGAGCACGGCATAACCATGCAGGTGGTAGTGGCAGAGAGTGGCTTACAAAATCCAGTCTTGCATCCAGAGTTCCTCTCTTCTCCTAAACGGAGATACCAGGCACTGCTGCGAGTCCGGTTTCCTAAGAAACACAGCTTATGCCATGGTGATGGGTATGTGAGAACATACGCACAGCTATCCCAGTCTTTCAATATTTTAGATCCACTGGGCTAATACCAACCATATATGGCTGCAGGTTTAGGAGCTTCGGGCATATTTAGCATCTCCAGTATTTCTGTGAAAACGGGATGCAAGGCAGTGACAACAGCCATCCCCACCGTGGGGAAAAACTGTTGTGTGAACTCAACCCTTACTAGAAACCAGAGAATGATATGGCAGAGTGCGGCTGAAGAGAGTCCTGACCCTTCCTAGAGCAGCTCAGCCCGTGTGTTTAGCCCTTTCTAAGAGTCAGCAGAAGCTTTTATGCTTTGTGAAGTGGGGCTCCGTGACTGCACAGGATCCCCGGGGGTCCCAGCACACTGAACGTGAGCCAGGAGCATGAAGGCAAGACTGGCGCTTGGAGCTGCCTACATCTGCAGGGCTCTGCTGGTGAAGCTCCTGCCGTGGGGCTAATCTACCCATCTGCGGCCTTCCCACCTGAGGAAGGTATCACCGGAATGGCACGGTGAGGAGCTGCTCGGGCAGGGGAGGAAACCTCTCGGCATAGTGACAGTTGAGGGATGTTGTGGTGTCAGTCACAACTGGCTGCACTGTCTCTCTGAAGTGTCCAGATGCTACAAGTACAGGGGTCCCTGCTGGGTCCCAACAATCAGCAGTGATCTGAAAACACCCCAATATGACTCCGCAAGTAGACTCTCTATGGACATTTCTCCTTCCCTGTCCCCTTAGGTAACTTCCTAAGCTTGAATCTGCGATGCTCTTGAGCTTTAAAACCTTTCCCCCTGAGATGCTGGGCTGATATTAAAGGTACTGAGGACAGCTAGACCCAGGTCTCGTAGCCTCATACAGCAGCTTTGTGCCGTCTGTACTCTGAGTACCTCCCCCTGCTCATGAGAGAGGCTGCATCCTGCTGTAGGGTCTCCTGAAGCAAGAGAAAAGGGCCGTGACAAAGCTGCCACAGTGTCACCTCTGGACTTGGCTGCTTCACCCCCTTGTTTTGTGTTTGTTTGCTTTTCCATGCTGATGCAATGAATGAAGTCATTCTGTGGGTCGTGCCAGCCACTGGCAGGTTGGCATCAAATGTATGACACAGACTGTCTTTGCTGGGGACGTGTCATTCCCGCTTTCTCCCTTTTTACGTAGCTTCTCCCAACCTGAGAAGCTCTGCCTTCTCCCAGCTGTCTGGCCCATCCCACGTGCCTGATCTTTCCCTTTTACCATACGCGACCTGAGGAAATGCGCATTTCCGAGGGAAGGAAACCAGAATTTGACTCGGAGCTGGATCTCTCCTGAGCCTGTGGTGAGGTTGCTCTCTGCCGCAGATACAGCAGCTCGTGTAGGCTGGAAGGTCCACTGGAGGGGAAATGTCCCATTGATCTCTTTTAGGTGCATTGCGATGACAGCATCTTACGTAAATATTTCTCTTTCACATAGCCAGGCTATGTAGAAGATAAAAAATTAGTTCTGCTTTTAAGAAATACAGCAGCATTACTGTGGCTATTAGCTTGGACCAGCATGGTCTGTGCATCTGAAGCTGAAGGCTATAGGATGGCCTGACGGGCTGGTGGGATAGAAGGCTCCAACTTAAGCAATTTACTTTGAATATTGGTGTCCTGGGATCTTCTGCTCACCCCTCAAAGGGTTAACTACTCACCGCTGCCTTCAGCTTGGTGATGCTCTGTCAGGGCTTGGAAGCCGGCCCTGCGTAGCCGCTGCTCAACCTCCAAATGATAAATCATGTCAGGATACAAAACTGATTCCGGTCCTTAAAAATGAATAGGTGATTTGAAAATGCCCTGCACTGGGTGTGAATTCTGCATCCCCCTCATCAATCACTTGTCATAAATAACATTAACATTCAGGAGCCAGCAGAAGGCAGGCAGGTTTGGAGGGGGAAGAAATGTAAAGTGATTTCCTGGTCTCTTTTGTAGACGGGAATGGCAGTCTTGTTTCCCATTTAGGTAGCAAATTTTACATTCTCTCCTCCCTGGAGAAAGGACCCTCTGCGCTCTGCCAGCCAAAATGTGTCAGTAACCAGAAATAACGCTAGGAGATGGTTAAATGATAGGAAGTGGGATGGGGCTTGCTTGAAAGAGGATGGGCTGAGAGGGAAAAGGGCGCAGAAAAGCGGGACCGTCAGGTCCAGTCCCTGCATGGACTGGGGGTTCTTCCCCATCCCCATGAACCTGTTGGTTTTGGGTGGAATTGGGGCACTTGGTGCTTCTCAGGGTGGTGGGAAACTGCATTTACACCACTGGGGAAAGGATGCGCTCGGCCACGAGCCCTTCCAGAGCTGCCCGCTGCCGCTGGGTGCCGGCCAGCAGCACCTCAAGCCAAATGAGTTATCACCCACAGTGCCACAGCTTTCCAAGCTGTGTCATGGATCTGGATGCCCAATTAGATTCCCATTAACACAGACGGTGTTTAGGTGTCCTTGGCGTATCACTAAGCTGAGCCTGGTGCAAAGACCCACCTTGGCTCTCTGAGCGTGTTTGCAGGAAGAGGCGCCAGGGAGGTCTGCGGCAGCAGGGACCGATGGAGGAGACTTCTTGGGTTCATTTTTTTCGCTGACTGGTTGTTTGCTGGAGGGATTTGCTCCTGGTTTTGTTTTGTAATGGCTTTATTGCTATAGATTATAGCTTTAACTGGTGTCAAGGGCACCTAGTGTTCTGGATCACCTTCCTTTAGGGCTGCTTCACTCTCAGGAAATGATGCTGTAGAAGTAAAGCGGTTGCCAACTATTGGGGCTGAGTGTCTTTCAGTCCTGAGGATGTCCGTGAAGTGTCCATGAGAGCCAGCATGGGTGGGAATGGAAAAAGCGATTCTGTTCTGAGCTTGGGGATGGAGCAGGTCCTGTCCAGAGCTTCTCCAATTCCTCCCAGAGGTCAGAGCTGAACATCCTTTTCTTCCTTTCTTGCGCAAAACCAAGTGGGAGGCTCGAGGAGTTGAACATCGAGAACATAGCCCAAACACTCTGGTATCCTCCTGGCCAAAGACATGCCACTCATCCAGGGACCTGCCTTGGTTACCTGCTTCAGGTGTCTGGGGTCAGAGGCGGTGCAGCCAAGGCCAGTTTAGATACTCGAGGCTCCTCTCTTTGGTGTGTGCGAGGAGGTGCCCTTGTGTGCCAAATTCTGGAGCCAAATTCTTGATGACAGCTCTTCCGCTGGGATTGTGAACTACCTCAATCTCATTACTTAATGATAATAAATACGGAAAGAGCAAAATTGGCCTCTGTCATTCACCAGGGGCCAGATTGTGCTGCCTCTGAAGTGCCTGTGATTTCCAGGAGCGGGGTTAAGCTCCTGCCTCCGTTATTACAGCAAATTATTTTCTTAGCTCTGCCTGGGAGTGGGGGACTGGAACCCGAAGAAGGTGATAAGTCTAAATACACGTATTGAATATTCCCCCCCTTCCCCCTTTAGGAAAGAGATGCTGCGGACTATTAAATTCACGATGCCATGCCTAGCTGCGTTAGTTACTATGCAACACACTAACGAAACTGAGGATAAAGAACATGTTTTCCCACGTCTGGAGTACTGCAGAATAGATTTAATAGATTTGCATGTATGGTGCATCTGTGAAAACACTGTGAAAAAGGGGGAGGGAGGGAAGGGGGAAATGTTTTTTCGTTATCAGCTGATGAATAATTAATTTACAAACGTTGTCTTGTTAAATATAAATTAAATCCTCATTTGACACACTTTATAATTTAGAAGTATAAGCCCAGCATGAATGAAGAGAACTCCCCGCTGACTGCTTTCATGTAAATCCTGAGGAGCCGGGGAGGGCGGTTTGGCTTTCGAAGTTAAAGCTGACAAGGGGCAGTGGTGAGGAAGGGGGTTGCTGTGACAAAGCCAGCTTGGGGACCTTGGGGACCTTAGCTCCTGGGTGCTTTCCATGCAGGGATGGCTTAGCGGGGCAGGGAGGCGGTGGTTGTCCACACAACCCTCTTCCAAGGGTTGCTTCTTCCCTCCCCACTCAGAGCTGTGGGTGGCCGAGCTGCTGGATCCCGGCTCTTTGAGCAAAATCCCCGTCGGTGCCACGTTATCAGAGCGTGCGGCAAGCTGGCAGCTGCTTCTGACCGGCTGAGCTATCCCAGCAGCAGGGGCAAAGATTCCCCAAGAGAGGAGCTAGGCTCTACGAAAGCCGTACGGGGCTAAGCCCCCCTTGCAGAAAGCCCTTAGGTGGTTGGAGGCATCTCCGCACGGAAGCGGGGCCGCATCCCGAGGAACGGCAGCTGTGCTCGGTTGGAAGGCAGTTAGTGTGGGAGCCACGGTGGGAAGCCTTGGGTTACAGCCCTGGCATCCCGCTGCAAAGCTTGGGTTAATATCTTCGTTTCTTCTTAATAGATGGGGAAACCGAGACCGGTAATAATTGTCTGGCTCTGAGGAACACTTAAGTCTTGATTATACTTAGCTTTGGCTGCTTTGGAATAAGTAGGGAGGAAATGAAATGAAAATGGCACAATTTTTTTTAAGATGCTTGAATGTATTGCTCTGGAGCACAAGATAAGCCTATAGGTAAAGGAAATTTGTTACCTCCCCCCTTCTTCCCTAATAATAATAGACTCCAGCAGTCACACAGCGCTTCTCAACTGAAAGGACTTAAAAATCCTTCACAAATCATCTGTCTGGGAGGCAATAGCCCAGATGCACCCACTTCTAGGGTGGATTGCAGTGCCTGAAGCATGCCGTGATGCTCTGCCAAGGACTGCGCGCTCTTCTTGGCCTGCCCGGTGTGCAGCGAGTCGGGCATCGGCATACATCTAGTGAAGTCGCACGGGACACGTTCCCGTGTTAATGAGCTAGGTCGGGTTTGGGTCCCTGACAAATGTGCATATCGTAGAAATTTAAAATGTCAGGAAATGGGTATTGCTCGCTAAGGGCCCCAGTGCTTTTTCTGGACATTAGTTTCCCTGCGTGAGTGATGGCCGAGCGCCGCCGGAGCTGGTGGTGCATTTATAACGTCTTCCCAAATACTCATTTGCTTGGCAAGTGCTCATATCTCTTGATTCCTTGATGTTTGGGAACAGTCACCTGAGCCCGTTCCTGTGTGCCGGAGTACCAGGAGAGTGACTGTTCCACACGGAGCCGCTCGAGTGTGCGAGGCTCGGTGAGGTCGGGTACCCGGCGAAGGGCAGTGGCCGTCCTGCAGCCATCCTTTGTCATTGCCTTAAGAAAAAAAAATAATCATGAGGCCGCTGAGGAATAGCACCCATCAGGCGTGACTTGCGGGACAAATCGTGAACCGCAACAGAAGGTCTAGCGAAATAAATGAGGTACTCCCATTCCGAACGTATCCCTAGAGCTTCCGCAGGTTCCAGGGTCTGCTCCCAAACTGGAAAAGGGCTGATTTACTCACTATGAATAATTAAACCAGCTCCTTCTTTATTATCCAGAACGTACGCTAATCCCCTCTAGATATTTTCTGTGTGACATCCATGTCAGTATTTTATTTATAGGCTGTTTATTGTGCAGAAAACACAAGGAGTCTGTTATCAGGGAAAACGGACAAAAAGCAGGGGTTTTGCCTCTGAAATTTGGAGCTAAGTAACGTATGAAAATCTGGACAGCGGCCTCCTGGGGGGAAAAGTGCTTTTCTTCAGAGGCGTTTCTGGAGAGCAAAGCCCTAAAGTTAATTAACATCTGTGCTCCCCAGTCCGATGCTAAATGGGGAACGTGGCTGGACTCGGTCAGGTTTCTTAAACTGCAGCATCAGTCCTGGCTCGCAGGTGCCTCCCCACAGCCCACAGCTCGGGCGGCCTCTGGCCCTCGGGCAGCGCGAGATAAATCAACATTCATAATTAAATAAGCAGCTCTTGTAAATTCCTTCACAAACATGATTTCTGGCCTTCTGCTGGCAGGAATGGCTCAATCCTGTATTCGGCTCGTGCCAGCCTTCGGAGAAAACTCGCATTTCTTCAGCTGGGCTGAATGCGAAGGGGTTTTTTGCCCTGAACCCTTGCAGGCAGCCTGGGAAGGATGCTTATTGTAGGTGCTGCCTGAGTGGCTGCTGTGCTCATCGTGCCTGACCCAAGAGCATTGTAACTTGTAATTCCTCCCCCTTACTCACAGAAAACCTCCAGGAAGGATGGGGAGGGACTCTTTATCAGGGAGTGTAACGATAGGGTACAGGGTAACGGCCTCAAACTGAAAGAGGGGAGATTTAGATTAGATCTCAGGAAGAAATTCTTTACGGTAAGGGTGGTGAGGCACTGGAACAGGTTGCCCAGGGAGTTTGTGGATGCCCCATCCCTGGAGGGGTTCAAGGCCAGGCTGGATGGGGCTTCGGGCAGCCTGGTCCAGTGGGAGGTGTCCCTGCCCAGGGCAGGGGGTTGGAACTGGATGATCTTTAAGGTCCCTTCCAACCCAGAACCATTCTGTGATTATGTGAAAACTTTTCTAATGCAGCTCATGACCCCCACAGCTGCTCCTGGTCTCCTTTTCCAGAGGTCTCTGCCACCAACTGGGTTTCTGCTTGTTAAAAGACAATGATGACAGTTTTCCAGTGACCAGGAGACTCTCCTTACTAGCACCTGGACCAGGCTGGAGGGATGTCCCCTGCCCTGGCAACCCTGGCAGGTAGCAGCTCTCTCTTGGTGTGGGAGGAGCTTTGCCCTCTGCCAGGGCTTTGCTGTGATGCAGAGGTGTGGACGTGGCTGCAGGCGCTAGGCGGTGGCAATGCCACCTTGCCCATCACACGCTGGTGGGGATGCGCCTGGGAGATGCCGGCTTAGAGCTGCATCTTGCGAAGAAAAGCGCGGGTGCAGCCGTCTCCATCACAAGCGCATTCGCTAATGGAGTTGCTCTGTCGTTCCCCAACAGCCCCGGTTCTTCATGCGGAGACGTGTGTGCGTGGACAGGCCAGGAAACATGTGTTTGATTCCGGTACTGATCCGTGCTCTGAACCTCATTAAATTGATTCTTCCAAGTCAAAGGGAAAGCACTCTTGTGTCAAATTTGAAAGATATAGGCTCTGAGCTGTACCGATAGTTGTCACTTGACGGGCTGAATTATTTTTAAGGCAGAGTTGATTTATCTGAACTGAAGGCTTTGGATCTCTCCATAGGAGAGGTCTGGATATTTCAGGTGCGTGAGAGCCAAGCCAAAGAGCTGGTCAGAGGCCAGGGTTTCTGGTCTAGGGGAGGACATCTCGTTGTCCCCTCCCCCTTGGGACAAACAGCCAAAATTCTGAAGCGTTTCTGGGGGAAAATGGGTTTAGGGACAATCAAAATATTTATGTTTAGTATCATCAGATTGCGTTGATTTGCTTTTCATACGGTGATGAATTCTGTCCTATAAGTAAAGCATGAAAATGAATATTTGAAAATAAAAGTCAAAATGAAGTGAATCAAATCGATAAGGGTAAAGCAAAGTATTTTGTTAGCCTACGGAAGAAAAAAAGTTTCTGAATGAAATGATGAGGTTGAGGGAATTCATTTTAGATTTTGACACTTTTAATTTATTTTCAACAAAACTTCATTTTTTCAGTAGAAATCGGCTCTATTTATTTCCTGCATCCCCAGATGAAGCAGTTCCTACCCTCTCCCCTAAAAGGCTGATGTGAAATCTGCCTGCTATAAATGTGTTATGAAATGGAGACCATTTCTCAGAATTCAGTGGTTGTGGGTGACCAGAGGCAATATGTTTCAAGGACCTCTTCATGCCTCGACGTTAAAAGCTGAACATTCAGACTATTACATCCCATCTCCGTGCGCAGGAAGGGTTTAATTGTCCATGATACAAATTGCAAGCGAGCTGCAGCGGAGCGGCGACACTGCCAGCCTGAGCCTCCCCGTGGCAGCGGGGCTGGCTGGGATGTGGATGCGCTTTGTTTCTCCTCCCTGCAACCCCTGGCACCTCCTCCGGACCTCTGGGTCTCCAGCTTGGTGTCTTTTGTGCTGGTAGGAGATACGTCTAAGGGTCAGCAAGTGGGAGGGCAGGTAGATCGGTCACCATGCCTCACGCTGGTCGGCAGCAGCCCATCCTTCCCCACTGCGGGTCTGCTGATGCTGCAGCCGTTTCACACCAGCGCCGTGGAGACCGGCCCCACCGATTCCCAACACAAGAGCTCCTGAAAGCCCCACAGGAATCGTGCTGGCTGCATGGGACACTGTGCGTGGGGGAATAAATCTGGTCAGGGGTCTTGGGCTTGGTGTGTGCTGGTAGCATGGAGCTGATGGTAGCTGAGGACCCTAGTATAAGCCTTGTTTGTCCATCTTCATGTCCAGAGGGCTCTGCTGTGAGGATTTCTGTGGTTCTCTGACCTGCAGTTAGCTGGGAATGGCTCTAACCATCTGATCAGCGTTCCTCAGCAGGAGAATTTCAGGTGGTGATAATGGCTCACCTGCAGGCAGATACACAGGGGAAGTGTAAACCAAAACATTGAGGAGTGTGGGTGGGGGAACACCTTGTCTCCATGTGGCTGGGGAACAGGGAAGGACAGAGCAGGGACTCTGCAAATGTTGTAAGCCTTGTTTCTGGCACATCCCCCCTGATCAACTTCTCTTTCCCTCCAGCTTTGCCAGTCTACCTGTTACATCTCCCACACCAGACCTGTGTCCCTCGATCTGTCTTTCTCCTCCGCAGACACCCAAAGCCACCTTAGGAATGGAATGAGAACAAGGAGGGGAAGCGGCGCAGTGAGGCAGAGAAGTGGGAAAAATTTGTGGGAGTTAGGTTGGTTGTTCCTACAGGCACAGGGAGGTAGGAGGGTGAAGTTAAGATGATAACTGGCTGATCTTCTTTTCATTTGCTCCTTGAAAAGAAAAGCTGAAGGCAAAGAGAACCATAATATTCAAGACAACCATTTCCTTTCATCATCTGGCAGTGGTGGACTGACAGACCTGTCCAGAGCTTGCAGCCTTAGTTTGCATTCCTTATACCTCTGCGTAGAAAACCTGAGCCTTCCTCTTTTTCACTACTCCCCAAAGATGTCCTAAAGTCATCTGGGGGGGCTGGGGAAGGCAGAGTGGTTGAGTTTGAAGGAGGCATCTGCAGTAGGCTGAGTCTCTACAAAACAGTTGGGAGCTGGAAAAAAGCACTGGGAATACCAGCCCCCAGTTTCTGGGGAGAGTTTTGCAGCTGCCAGCTGCCAGGGAAGTAAACAGCCCAGAGCAGCAGAGCTCTGCAGGTCCTGCTTGCCCGGTGGCTGGTGTCCTGGTTTCCAAATGACCGCCACACTTGGCCTGAAGTGTGGGTGTATGCCTGGAAAGGAGAATCAGCTGGCCAGGTGTCCCTTCTGTAACTGCAGTCCAGCTTGCTTTGCCCTTTGAATACCCAACGGGAGAAATAGTTCTTTCTCTGTAACCTGATTCATTTCTCCCAGCTGCTTTCCTCAGCCTGGTGCTCCCCTGAAATCTCACTAGGGGTGGGCTGTGATTTTTGTGGTGGCTGGAAAAGAAGAACTGCAAAAGGAAAAAAGACAAAACGAAGCAGAGAGAAGGAGCTAAATCAAGGAACTGGCAGGGCAGGAAGAGAAAGCTGGCAAGCACAGCAAGGGAGCATGAGAGACGACATGAAACGGGTTTCCTTGAAAGAGTCAGTGGAGCAGAGTACAGTGTCCTCACCTCCTGCTTCATCTGGGGCCAGGAGAGAACAGCATCAGGAGTGAGGATTTCTGCAGAGGGAACAAACCCCTCCCCTTTGGTGAAAGCAGAACTTTCTCAGATTTTTTGAATGTGCTTCTTTCCTTGAGGATGAGGATTAGAAAGGGATTTGTAGAAGCAAACAGTGGTTTTCCTCCTGGCCAGCACAGACATTGCCGTTCAATGGATGGCATCCCAGGCACGTGGGTGCACTGTGCTTTCTCAGACCCGTTTTGGTGGGAGGAGGACAGAGCAGCACCAGGGCTTGGGAGGTGAGCTTCTCTCTTAGATTCCTCTCCCATGCGCAGCGCAGCTCCCATGGCTGGTGGTGAGCATCGCTTCTTCAGCGCCAGCTCTGAGCTCTGCTGGCTTCTCCATGCTGTCAGCGTGCTGCCCGTGATGCTGGTTTGACAGAGCTCAGCGCTTGTTGGAAGCGAGTGGTTCTCACAGAGGAGGGCGTATTTATAAGGCGGCTGAAGTGATTTTCCTGCTCCTTATACTCTGTCCCTAAGCTCCTGTGACTGGCCGCTGTAGGAGGCTGTTGGGACAGAGGGACACTGCCTGACATTGTTTGCCCATTCTTATTCCCTCTGGTTTTGCATGCTGCTGTGCCGTGCCATGCAATTCCTGCACTGAAAGGATGTTTCTGGCTCTGATCCACGCAGAGCTCCTACAGCTCCCGCTCTCTGCCACCCTTTCCTTCCTGTCTTGACCTCGAAGCACAGCTTCTGTAGCAACTTCTTCATCACTAAGACTGCCGTGGGAGGGATTTTGTCT
This sequence comes from Larus michahellis, assembly GCF_964199755.1. Lineage (NCBI taxonomy): Eukaryota > Metazoa > Chordata > Aves > Charadriiformes > Laridae > Larus > Larus michahellis. Next base: position 45,400,911 of record NC_133904.1, read on the forward strand.
GTTCTCCTTGCGTGACAGTCGGCATCCAGCTGAGATCACTAGGCACTTTTCAGTCCACAGAGAGAGGCAGTCCCTGCCCTGGAGAGCCTACGGCCTTACTAGACAAAGCCACGTCCCATGAGAAGGTGGGAAGGGGGTGGGAAATTATGTGATGCTTCAATAGTGCCGCTAGAATTGAAGCTGTTTCTGTTTGAGGAGGGGTATGTGCAGGGTGGCAATGCCTGTCTTGCTGAGGCAGGGAAGCGAAGTGGTGAGCTACAGACCAAAGAGAGTGTGGAGAGGGGCATGGAGAAGAGGAGGAGTTGGAGGAAAGAAAACTAGAGCACGGAGCAAAGGGAAAAGAGGGAAAACCCAAGAAAGCCTGGAAAGATGAAAAAAACGGCAAAGGAAGTTGGGCAACAGTTGGGCTTTTCAGTCCCTGGGCATGCAGGGAAAAGTGCTGAGACCCTTACAAAGGTCTACAGACTACTGTGGACTACTCTATCTCTCCAAAACCCTCACTCCCCCCAAATAGGGACTGGATGTAAATGAGAATCAGACCCTAAATCTCAGAGGCGGTGTTGACACCGCCTAGTCCATCTGGTGAGCCAGCCTCAGCAGTAGGCTCTACTGGGGTTTGGCAAAGCCAAGGGTGATGCCGGTGGTAGTCCATTCTGTATGAGGTGGCAGACTGGAGGCAGGGAGAGAGGCCCAGCTGGCAAGTCCTAAGCTTAGGAGGATGCTTGCTCTAATACTTCAAAACCACACAGCCACATGCCTCTGACAGTTGAAGGCATTCATGTCATTTAATGTTTGGAGGACTTTCCTGCCTTCCTTTGCTTCACCTGAGGGCCATTTCCCTGCTGTCACAACAGGATACTGCTCTGGCTCCTGCCTCTCCATCCTAGGGAGGAGGCAGTGAGGCTGCAGCGTCCAGCTCCTGAGCTGAGCAGGAGCCTGCAGGCAGCCTCCTGGGAATCCAGCCATGAGTTCTGTAAGGACAGAGAGATGGGGCAAGGAACATGTCAGAGCTGGAGGAACAGATCATGTTCCCAGGCAACACCCAGATGTCTCCATGGGGACAAGCTGACCATCCCAGACACCCCTCCCCAGGAGTCTTTAGGACAGGACACCTTGGGGGATTCGTGGGACCTCCTACCTCCTGGTATCAAGGGAGCTGCAACAGCTGCTCTCCCAGTCCTGGGCAGTATGAGACTGCCCATCCCAGTGTTTCATTTTAATCGCAGTGGGTGGCATGGGAATGGGAAGTGCAATTAAAGAAATTCCAGCTTCTCATCTGAATCTTGCCAAGCTGTCCTGGAGGAGCAATCTTGGGGAGTTAATTGTATGCGGTGAGAAGGTTTGTCTTCTAGCCCTTTCAAAGGAAATTTCTTTTTGTCTCATCAAACCTCCCATGAGCTTAAAGGACAAATAAACAAGAGCACCTGCCCGAAGTGCTAAGCATTCTCTTCCAGTTATCCTATGTGCTCCTGCCCACACCTCTTCTCTTTCCCCACCTGCTTTCTTCTTCCAGCACAAAGTTTCTTCAAGCCCAACATCATGGGGAGCATTTAAGCATTTAGCAGTAAGGTTTGATAGACAAACAAGACTTTGGACGAGCGTGGCTTTGCTCTGCAAGCGGCCTAGGCATTTTCTAGAGATCGTGGCAATGGGGCTGCATCCTTGTTTGCATGAGAAGGTGCTTACACATGACTTTCCACCCAGGTCATGTCCTGTCCTGAGACTGGTGAGAAAACAAATGAAAAGGAGGGAGTTTCTTCCCTGTAGTGTTTTGCATAGTACTTCATTGAAGTGTTCAGTATCTTCCCCATTAATTAATTCTGCCCCATCTGCATATAGCACCCCGTGCCCGCGCCTCTGCCTTTTCAGTAATAACCTCGTCAGGGACAGTGCAGACAGACTGTGCTTCTATAAACCAGAGTCTGGCTGATGTCATGTCTCGACTCAAGGACTTTCCTGTTAATCAGATGCTAAAATACACATGTCTAGGTCACGTGCCCCTGGGGCTCACAGTGAGAGGCTCCATGTGCCAGGCTACGTTCCCATGAAAAGAAGAACGGGCACCATGACAATCAGCAGCCGTCTCGGGGCTGCATGTGAGGAGATAACACCACTGAGGGACAGGAAACGGTGGTAGAAGGGAACAGCTCAGGAGAAAGGGGTTTGGGGGGAAAGAAACAGTCTGAGGTGGCTGGTTGTCATAAGTATAAAAGCCTGCCTTTTAGATGTCCTTGCTTGCACATGCAGGGGAGCAGGCATGAGCAGAGCTGTGTGGGAACGGGCAGGTAGAGATCTCAGAAGCCAGCACTTGGTTTCGAAAGCCCTGTCCAGTTCCCGTCTGCAGAAACTCCAAGGGTGAGCAAGCCATGATCGGGGAGTTTGCGATCGACAGAGCAGCATGTACAGCATGTCTTGTTTGAAGGCTCCTGGCACGAGCACAGAACATGGTGATGGTTTTTAACAGCGAGTTTGTATTATAAAAAGAAAGCTGTCTCAACTGAGATTCCCTGGGCAGAGGCGAAAGACATTCAGACAAGGACAGCGCTGCTGGTGTTGCTGCAGAAGTGAAACAGATGGGAAGTTCAGTGTGTCACCTTGAAAACACAGATCATCAGAGCTGTGTTCCTTTTGTCCTTGCTAGCTCCCCTAGTCACTCCAGCATCATGTCCAGAAGGCTCTCTGGGGTCTGAGTTGGAGAGAGGAGGACCTTGGAAACAAATGAAAGTTCTCATTCTTTTGCTCTTTGTGTTGGAGAGACAAAACTCACCCAGAACAGGGACAAGCGAGGTGTCTCACCATGCTAATCGGAGAACTGACTGAAGCCTGATGCTGCCCAACCGCTCGCTGAAGTGGTCAGTGTCAGGCGTTAGCATATGCTGTTAATATGCGTCCTCTCTGGTTGCTGCCTTTGGAGAGTGCTTGCACATGTCATGCTAGAAGCCTGTTCCTGCCCGCAAGCTGTGGGGACAAGAAGTTCTGCATCAGATTTGAAGATTATTCTAAACTAAGGTTATTTTATTCAGTTATCCGAGTGTGGAGAGCGTGTCCAGACTTTTTGCTATTATTGAGCATGTTCCCTGGGACGTGGAGCTGGCTGCTGGGAGCAGCCCAGGGTTTGTCAGAGGGGTTTGCAGGCTGGGAAGGATGTGTGGGGTGTCGTGGAGAGGAAAATGCTCACCTGGGAAGGGCTGTGGGGTGTGGAGTTGCTGAACGCAGTTCTGTCTGAAGGGGAGATGCCTGGGGTGAGCCCTGTTTTGGAGAAGAGGGAGACTGGAGGAGAGGCTTCCTGGCTTGCTACCAGCCCTTGAAAGAAATACACCCCATTCCTGGGTCTCCTCCAATAACTCCTGAGATTCTCCTGGACTGCAGCACCCCAACGGGTTTGCCTGTAATACTTGCTTTGCTTAGCTCCGGGACTGACAGCATGGACCCATCAGATTCACGTCAGCCCACCTGAAATGCTGTTCGCGCTTCCCGGGAAAGCAGCCTCCTTTATTGTACTGCAGTGAGGGATTTGCTTGGAGGTGCAGAGGGAAGGCGCCTCTATGAATAAAGACAAATATCAGAACAATAAAAGCTGAATGAGGCTGGCTAGGATATTAATCTCTCAGCCCCACTGTTACTTAGGATTTTTCCAAGCTCTCTCTCCCACAGAAGAAAATGGAGGAACCTGATTCCAGGTCTCTATCTCCTCCATTTGGAGGTTTTCTTGTTGCTGTTAAATACAAGTCAAGTTGCAAAAACCACTTTTAAATCCTTAATTTTATCCTCATTTACAAAGACATCTTCACCTCATGGCTTTGCTTCTCTCTTTGGCATTTGTCAGAAAGCTGAGCTCTTAAAGACCACAGAGAAAGCAACTCATAGATGGATACGGAGGAACAGGGGGTACCAATTCCTCTGTATCCCACTAACTGCACCCTTGAGAGGGGTCAGCTGAACTGCACACACAAACTTGCTTTGAGCCGTTTGCAAAAGGATCTTCTGGCAGTGCACAGCTGTGTATATTTGGTGTGTAACCTGAAAATACAAACTGCAAATTTCAAGTTGTGTCATGCTAACCCTGTGAGTTTAAGCTGTTAGTCTGAAATTGGGTGGCCCTAACTCTTATCTGCTCTGAACCCAGGGTGGAACTTAGTCTAGAGTAAAGTTTCTGGGGCCAAATCCGACTGGAAATGCGGGCTGATTTCCCACGTGTGTGCACACACAGACGGAGCTGAGCGACAAGGCGCAGGGAGGAGTTAGCTGGGGCCAGGCTGGATGTCCTTGCTGTATCAGGGCGTCAGGACGGGGAGCAGGGAAGTGCTCCAGGGCCGTGAAGGTCAGGGCAGTGCAGCTGGGGCTGGGATGACCCAAGGAGCCGGGCTTAGGGAAGCGCACAGTGACAACAGCGTCCAGCTCCCAGCTCTCTTGTGCTGGGGACAGGCTGATTTCTGAACCTGTTTATTTTCTTTTGTGTTGACAATTTGGGGATTTTCTTTGAAATGACTTTTCACGCGAAAATCCCATAGCTTTTAATTTAAACTACGTTTTAAAAATGAAAGGGTTTGAGAATGCAGTGAAATCTTTTTGCTGTTGTTTGTTTTTTTTTTCTTCCAAGATGAAATGTTCCTGTCAACTTCACATCCCCTTATTTCCCACAAATGCTCTTTTACAGGACAGGTTTTTTTCCACTAAATGTTTTCAGATTTTACCTTTTTCTGGAATTGCGTTTCCACCGGCATCTGTGCTGCCCACATGAGGAAAACGAGGACTGATCAGTGATGTGCGGCAGTGCCAGGTGATGACAGTGACCAAGGGCCAGCAGGGACATGCTGAAAGGCTGAGTTGGCCACGAGCCCGCACGGCTAGCAGCGGCGACGCTGCAGGGCGCTCCTCAGCATGGGATAAACTCACGTGATGGTATTTAGGGTAGGCAGTCTTCAGTGTTTGCCTTAGGTGTAGTTTGATTTATTATTTTATGACTGAAGTTTGATGTAACGTTGCGTGCATGCCAACATGTGTGTGCTACCCCATGGGTGATCCAAATGGCGCGACCTAACTCTTAAAGCGATTCCTCTTATTTCGCTAGCTCCTTCTGGTGAAAACGCTAAAAAAGCCCGTGCTTTTACAGAGAAGTTAACAACCTCCATGTGCTGCATAGCAGATGGTACAGTAATGTTGGAGGCGTATTTTACAATAACCTTTTTCCACATGGGGAAATTGAGGTATAGAGAAGTCTCTTTCCGATACTTGAGAATGTATCAGTGGCAGAGAGAAACTACAGGGACGCAGGAGTTCAAGAAACAGCTCTGCCATAAGTTTTAGGGGCTGAACTCATCCTGCCAAACTTCAGCTATTAAGCCTTGATCAGCCTGGACTCTTCTAAGGTCAGTAAGAGCGTGAGGCATTTCCAGAAGACAACCTGGACTGCTTCATATGGGGATCTCCCCCCAGAAGCGCCTACCGCAGTGACTATAGGGAGCCCATGGTCAAACACCTATTTTAATCACCTTGGTCAGATGCCTACAGCTAAGGGGGATCTGATTAATGCTCGGAGAAGGGTCTGAGCACTGTGCTGAAGCTGCTCAACGCAGAGCCGCACCTGTGCAAGGTTCCTCAGCATCAGTGCAAACAGCACCTGATAGGAACCGGTGCTAAAGTCTTCAGGAATTTTCTTGGTTTAACCCCAGCCAGCAAATAAGCCCCACACAGCCGCTCGCTCACTCCCCCCCGCAGTGGGATGGGGGAGAGAATTGGGAGGGTAGAAGCGCTCCCAAAGGCCAGAGCATTTTTGTATAAATCTTGCCTCGGATAATTCTGAATGAAAATACATTTGTAAATGCCAACATTTCCCACCTAGAGGCAAGGGAGCCAGCTCAGCTAATAAGTTCTTCCTCGTGAATAGCTGTGCTTATAATAGCCACTGAAATTAGATCAAACCACAGGACAGTGACAATAACAGCTCAGATTTTTCAGAAGAGCCGAATGACTTGTGCACTACACCTTTTGCAAAGGCTGGCTATGAATGGCGCAAGAGGAGCTCTTTAATGCTGATCCCTTCTGAAAATCTGGGCTTGACAACAAATACTAAACCCCTGGGATAGCTGACCCTCCAACTCTCCTGAAAACGTTAGCATTGGTTATCCCAGACCCGAATGCTGAACTTCACAGCAGGACATCTGACCTGAGCAGCCAGCCCAGAAGCGAGATCCCACAAGTGACTCCAGTTAGGAGATGAAACTAACAGTGGCATCTAACATGGACTTAGCATTACATTTTTAGTTGCTTTCTCCTAAACCAGAGATATTGCTGAGGAGGAGCGACGTAAGCTCATACTGGCTCAAACAGGGTTTGCAGGGGTGGGGGAGAATATGTCAAATGTTGTGTTATTTTGTCCCCAAGAGCAGGAAGGAAAAGAAAACGGTCCCAAGCAGAATAAAGTCAGCCCTTCCCATCAATGTCCTTTTCTTGGGCTGCCATTATGTTTCTTTGCCCACCTGTGGGCTCTGTTTCACTGTTTCACAACCCGATCTGTGCCTTCATCACCACATACCCTATCTCCAAGCAGTACCCAGTGTGATCCAGAGCATTCAGATGCTGGAATGGGCTCTCCCCGCCTCCTGTTTTCAGGCAGCGGACATGCTTGTACGCTTGGTTTTGTGGGCTGCTGCTATCCTAGCTCTTTGTCTCCTCATGTCTGTTTTGAATGAACTGTGGAGGCAACACCATCACTTTGAACATGCTGCGCCTGTCCCCATTTAGAGCTATGTTAGGACCTCATCCCCGTCACCTTCACTCATCCCTGTGTCTAACAAGGGTGAAGGATCAGCCCAGAGAGTGACTCGACTGTCTGATGGCAAATGCTCTTTTCTCATGATCTCATTTCCATGCAAGGGATGTTTTCGGTACCACTCACTCATCACCAGTTGGCTGACAGTGGAGTGAAGGTGAGGAAAATGAAGCGGGGAGTCGTGCGCTGCCCTGCTCTGCCTCCCCCAGGCAGGACACGCTGTCCAAGGGAGCGCGCTAAGAGCACCGCGTCTATTTTAACGGCATGGTCTGGGGAAGTCAGCTCTGAACCAGCAGCGAGGGCAGCAGAGGGAGGATGTGCTGCAGTCATAAAAATTCCACCAAAATAAATCAATAGAGGGAGGAGGAGAATGGGAGGGAGAGATGGCAAAGTCAGACATTGTTCGTCTCTGCCCAGAGGAGAGCGGGAGACAATGCCTCTGTGGACGTGGGGATTTAACAGGAGTGAAAGGGAGCAAAGTCCAAGTCAGAGAGGAGCTGTCAGGAGCAGGTGACAGTCTCTAGTAGGGGCTGGTGGAACTGGATCTGGGGGTCTGGTTCAGACAGCCACTGAGTGCCAGACATGCTCCTGCATGGCACTAATTAGCACCTTCTCAGGCATGCTGGAAAAGAGGGTAAGGAGCAAATTGGCTTGCAGCAGGAAGCAGCAGAACAGTGGGCTAATGGTGTGGACTACTGAAAGTCCAATCCAGACAGGAGCTGCCTCCTAGAAATGCTAGTTATGGGTGAACTAGGACAACCTGTCTCTCACCAAAAACAAAGGTCCTCATTAAGGTGGAAACTCTGTTTTCTGTCTGCAAAAGACTCAAGATTTTTAACTGGTTGCACCAAGAGCTGAGTCCATAGCAGCCCCTGCCCCAGCCCCAGCTTTCTTTTCTAATCTTCAGCAAGGGGTATCTACCCCGGAACCTGTAGTGTCCTGGTTTTTCATATAAACCATTTACAGTATAAGTCCTGCAGCAAGGGATGGATTCTCACTAGGTTTATGCACAACATTACTATTACTATATGTACTAATTAGTTTTATGGAGCACTGCTGGGCTGTACCCTAATAAATAACAGAAAGAGCTGTCTGCTTGCCTTCTCTAGTGAGGTGGTGAGTAGCTTTCCTTGCCTGCGCTTGAAAAGTGCAGCTGAACTTAGAACTGGATTCAGCCAACATCCACACTGCCCCTTCATGCCTGCGCTTAAAAGGACTGTCTGGGTTGAGTTGTCCATCAAGAGGAAGTTCAAGACTTCGTTCATACGGTCTTGAATTCCAGGCATAGGTCAGGCCAAACATGCTACGGCTCAGCCCACCAGTCAACACAGTCTTTGTCTCTTGCTAAGTGTGCCACGGATGTCCTGACACTGAGCTAAAGATGAGCCTAGAAAGGTGTCAGTGGTCACCAACACCTGCTCACAAACTTAAAAAGAAAATATTCTGGCTGTGACTCCAAAATGGTGGCCTGCAGATCCGAGGACAGGGTTCTGCTTTGCCCGAATCCCTCTCAGAAAGACATGTTCTTCCTTCTCTTTCACAGGAATACACCATTGATATCTTCTTTGCTCAGACATGGTATGACCGGCGTCTTCGTTTCAACAGCACCTTGAAGGCCCTCACGCTGAACACCAACATGGTGAGCCGCATCTGGATCCCAGATACCTTTTTTAGGAACTCCAAGCGGGCCGACTCCCACTGGATAACCACTCCTAATCAGCTCCTCCGTATCTGGAATGACGGAAAAGTACTCTACACGCTCAGGTACATCCAGCAGGCACCACAGCTGGCTGCTGAGGTGAGGGAACAAGGAGCTGGTCAAAGTAGAGGAGGTTTCCAGATGCTCTGGGACAGAGTAGTGGAGAAGTCTCCCAGTGCAGATGGGAGTACACATGCAGTACAGGTTGCAGAATGGGCTTCCTCTGCCTAGGACGAAGGCTTACAAAAAATCAAACTGTTTTTCCATATCATACCTAGAAAAAAGTCAAAACTACAAATGGTTTCCTAAACCAAAATCCTTTAAATGTTTGTATTGGTCAGCTATTTCATTCTGATAGTAAAGATGTGGCTTTTGTTCCCATAAATTCTCACTCTGATAAATGAATCTGAAAAGCTCCCTAAACAAAAAGGCTTTTTGAATGCGAAAATTAGATGGTTTTTCTCCCTTTGAAAATATTCAAACATATGTTTTGTTTTGCTGCTGTTTTGAAATGTTTCTGCAAACAGACTGATCTTCAACAAATTAGTGTTTCTCTCTCAAGGAAGCGAGAATCCCTCTGTCACATTCTGGTGTTGGAATCAAACCACCTTCACCAACACAATATCTCAGTCTCCCTCTCTCTCTTTTCCCCTCTCAGGCTGACAATCGAGGCTGAATGTCTGCTGCAGCTGCAGAATTTCCCAATGGACACTCACTCCTGCCCTTTGGTTTTTTCCAGTTGTGAGTATACATCTTTTAGAAATAGTTTTAGATGGCAAATAGAGAAACCCCAGGAGAGTAAAACTCTTCTGGGGAGACCATCCTCCCTTTTAGCTACATTTTTCACCTAATCTCTACAACTGTCTTCCTGGGCCATTGTCCGTCATGCCCTGAAGCATCCTCCCACTCCTGGGCTAGCAGAGGTATTCAGGGACAGATTCACAGCACCTCTGAGTTTCTCCTTAATTTGGGGGGACAGTTGGAGACGACTATTTCACTGACCTTCTGGTCACTCTGACCTACTAGACAAAATATATCCCTTCAGCTGGCAGACAAATGGCATCCATCATTCTGAGGTGGCAGCCTGGCTTTCCAGACCTCAGCCCAGAGACAGGCCCACTTTCTGCACCCAAGGCGGTCACAAAGGAGGGATACTCAGACCTCCCCTCTCAGTCCCCACGTGTCCATTCTCGTCAACAGAGTGGGCTGCTGATGTTGGCACATCTCTACGGGTGATTTTGCAGGGAGCCTTTCTTCACCAAGAGATTCCTGTCCGTATGCATTGGTTGGTTATCTGATTTAGTCATCTTAGCTCGGGTTCGCCTCTCCCGCCTCCACCCTGCCACTGAAGGGATACAGCTCACGTGGTTCTGAGGTGCTTCAGAGGGAAGCAACATGCTGAGGAGATACCATCCCCTCATTTCCCACCATCCCTCATTCTTTGCTAATTAGCGGTACATGCCATACATGCTTGATAATTAGAAACACACTTTCAGTTAGCTGCCAAGCTCTTGCTCCTTCCCTCCCCTGAGGAGCTCTCTCGTAGGTGTCAAGGTCCCTGCTTCACAGCAGGCTTGTTTCTTTGTCAAGAAAGCCAGAGCCAGGAGAAGCCATGCTCCAGCCTGCAGGAGCCAGTTCTCCTTCTCCATGGAGAATGCACCCCTTCTTTTCCATACATAGATCAGCTCCCAGGGTGAGAGGGACAGAGACAGTCAGAACAGACACAGCCATGCTACCTCCCACTTTGGCAGCTTTGTATTCCTGGTGTATTCATGCCCAGGAAGGTAGTCAGGAGGAGTGAAGAAGGTTCCCATGCTGCCCCACATGAGGGAGTCCTCTTACACCAACCCAAGTCTCATTCCCACCAATGCAGTCCTTAGAAAGCCTCCGTTTCTAGGATTTGAGGTGGCCCACGAGGGGAGATGCTGTCCCTACTCCCGTTGCATGTGGGGATGCCTAAGGAAATCTAAACACAAGGCATCAGAAATACCTGCCTGAAAGCTTCATATCTACAAAACAGATAGAGTGAGATGCCAGTGCTTTTGCAGTCAGGGTAGTGAATGAGGTGGAGGCACACAACATAACTCTCGTTGATGTCCTTGCCTCTTTTCCCAGATGGCTACCCACGTGAGGAGATTGTCTATCGCTGGAGGCGCTACTCCATTGAGGTCTCTGACCAGCGCACCTGGAGACTCTACCAGTTTGACTTCACAGGGCTGAGGAACACCTCGGAAGTTCTCAGGACTGGAGCAGGTGAGGCAAAGGGAGACAGCCCACAGAAACGCCAGTGTGTTGGAGACCTCGTGGGAGGCAAAGGAGTCAGCAGACAGCTCCACAGTGGTGGGGAGGGAAGGTCACAACAGCACAGTTAGAGAAACATAAGAATGAAAGGATGGACCTTTGCTAGAGGGAGCAGAAGTGATGGGGATGAAGGGTGAGGGGAAGATGAAGCAGGGGTAGGCCAGAACAATTGACATCTGTGAACTGTGCGGCGCAATGCTGATGTGAATGAAGCTATCCCTAACTGAAGGGTCAGGAGGAAGAGGAGGTGGGAGCTCAGATAACCCTCTTGCTGCAGTACGTGCATACTATGTGATCCTTGGGTGACGCTCATAATTGGAACAGGGGTGGGGAAATCAGAACTTGCAGGTCTCAATCTTTACTTCTGTAAAGTTGTGTGGAGCTGATGAACACCTGAATTACGCTTTAAGAGACAGCAACAAGGCTGCATATGCAAAGAAACCAGGGAATGGAAGCCCTTCAGCTCCTCCTCCTAATAGCTCACATCCCCTTTCCTTCCCACACACAACCGAGGAAAGTCTCTTTGGGTTCCTGAAGGTAGGGGCAAATTTGTGAGCTCATATTTTTAAGCCTTCTGAAGCAGCAAGTTCAGGGTAGTGTTTCTCCCACTCTGCAGAAAGCTGCTGTTGCCAATGTCAGCAGCCAGCCTCTAACCAGGGTAGAAAGGCAGCACAAACCGGGACAAGAAGTGGTGCAGTGAATGTGTCTTGAATGCACCGGTGGCTGTCTGATTGTAATTCTCTTTTTCGGTAATTGCTTGCAAGCTCCATCTTAACCCTAGAGCTGTCGAGTGGCTTTCTTGCAGTACTCACTAGGAGCCTCTGAAAAAGAGGAAGAACCTCAGCTGTAAGTTGCCAAATGAGCAATTAGGATGTACAGCACCGCATGCCTTTTCCAGGGGCAGAACCGGAGTCTCGATGAAAGTGATTGAAGGACACCTCCTTTGTCACAGCTCAGGTAGTTAGTTGGCAAGCCAGGCCATGTAGCCTGTCACAGCTAAATAGCTTCTATAGAAAAGAAACCCTTGCAGCAATCAGCTGAAGATGAATACTCTCTATAGTTTCTCCTTTGAAACTTTTCCAGGCAGTGTGCTTTTCAGTGTGCTCGGACACATAGCCAGGCCAGTACAAATGCAGCCTGGTGGCCACATAGCCAGCCAGCCAGATAGCCAGCTGGGCAACCAGAAAGTCAGCTCTTAAATTAATCAAAAAGACACTAAGTCAGACAGATGCAGAGCCATGCAGGTAGCCACAAAGTCCACAAGAAAACCAGCCAGCCAGGCACTTAAAACAACAGGAAAATCTAATCAGAAACACTCCAAATTCTGAAACTTTGCCGATTGATTCCAATGTCTCTGTTGCTTTTTCCTAGGGGAGTACATGGTGATGACAGTTTCTTTTGACCTAAGTAGGCGTATGGGTTATTTTGCCATTCAGACCTACATTCCCTGCATCCTGACTGTTGTTCTTTCCTGGGTTTCCTTCTGGATCAAGAGAGACTCTACACCAGCCAGGACATCTCTGGGTAAGACACAGATTGCTGCATGGCTGCTGCTTGTCAGACTCTGCAAGGCTAGCAAACTGCCAGCGTTGGGGGTACAAAATCTCCTAAAGCACTTTGCCATTTTCTGGCATTATTCAGCTTCCTGGAAGGCAGTCCACTCCTCCATGTTTCTATTTGTAACGTTATCCTCAAGCTCAACCAAATCTCTAGCTGTGTTGGCTCGGACTACTGGATTATTTCAGGATAGCATCACACTCTCGTATCTTGATCTGAGATCTGACCAGGCTTTTCCAAGTTGACCATGTGGTGTTCTCATATGCCCAAAGGGAGAGGGAAGGGGTGAGCTGTGGCATTGCAATGCTGGCTAAAGGGCTCCTGTCACATGCATGTGTCCTGCATTACCTCAGGACTTTTCAAGGTCTCAGTGCAGGACCAGTGACATGAAGATTGTAGGGTAATGAGCAAATTTGCTTGACTCTATCCAGAGAGTCCCAAGCTCTGGCAGGATGTGGAAGCCCTGTAGGTACAGCCTTTCTCTGTCACACCACAGTGGGAGTCCAGGACATGGCAACAGCTCTGTCTATTGTTTAGATTTTCTCAGCAACCTGCAGTGGCTCTTTGAGGCACGAAAAAATGTATGTTAATTGAATCCTTCTCTGATAGGCGCTAGAGAGGTCTTTACGAATCTTTAATGCACTTTGTCTGTATCTGCATTTTGCAGCAAGCTCTGGTTCCCAGCGCTGTCCTTCCCATCAGCCCCGCTGACTTTCCCTTTAATTGGACGTAGCATTCCCAGCCTTTCCTGCAGGCCTTTGCTGGGAGGGGGAAAGGAGAGAGACCATCAGCATCAGGCAGGGGCTATTCAGTGCCCATCCATTCTGACCATCTCTCCCCACCTCCCTATCAAAATCAATTTCTTTGGTGTCCATGGAGAGAGCAGGAGGAGGAGTGGGGTGTCATTTCCAATGGAGGTGAGGGTACGCCATAGTCCGTGGCTGGGAAAGGAATGAACAGCAAGAGGCAAAATGTTCTCCGCAGCTGACACCACTGTGGTGGCTGTCTCAAAAAACAAAGGCAGGTTTCCCCAGGAGGGGGGCCCCTCTCTGTGGGAAGGGACCTCAGCACATCAAGAGTAATGTATTCCCTCCACAGCCCCTGTTGTACTTAATACAAATGATCCCCTGTACATTTCAAGTCCATCAGCCTACATTAGGGAGATGTAAACCAGAGCACTTCCATTGGCATTTCAAATATATGGGAAGTCACATTGCATCTGCTAATGCAAATACAGCAGGAAAATACGAAAATCTCTTGCCATGCTCCCATCCAGAGCCATTGGGGTGACCCCAGGAAAGGGTGGCAGGTGGATTTAGATGAATGCTAGAGAAGGAGAAACATCCTCCTTCTTCTCCACATCCTAAAAATCAGTGGATGAGATCACGATACCAATTCTTGAAGCTCATCCTTTGTTGGTTCACACTTCTTTATCACTGGAAAGAGGTCTGTGAGCATTACTGCTGCTGCAAAAATAATTCCAAGCCCCATTCAAGTCAAAAGAGATTCCTTTATCATCTCGAAATGGATAGATTGTGAAGAGCTGTCTCTGAAGAATAGCCACAAGCAGGTTGAAAGCCTAATGGTAAGAATTAGAGACTGGGACAACAAAGGGAACCTTGTGGCTGATGTCTACTACAGGGTCCCCAACCAAGGGGAGCTTATTGACGAAGCCTTCTTACGCTAGCTTTCACCCTGCTGGGGGACTTCAACCACAGTATCTGCTGGAAAAGTAGCATGACAAGCTGTAGGCAATCAAGGAGACTCCTGGAGGGCATTGCGGATAACTTCTTAAGTGTGGTAATAGACAGTCCTACCAGAGGGTGTGTGATACTGGACCTGATGGTCACCAACACAGGTGAGCTCATCAATGACATCAAGACTGGAGGCAGCCTGGGATGCAGTGATCACACACTGGTGGAGTTTGCAGTCCTGAGGGATACAGGTCAGGAGAAAAGTAAAGTCAGGACGCTGAATTTTAGGAAAGCAAACTTCCAGCTCTTCAAGGAGTTAGTCAATAGGACCCCTGGGAAACTGCCCTCAGGGACAAGGGAGCGGAACAGAGCTGTCAGATCTTTAAGAATGCTTTCCATAGCACGCAAGAGCTCTTGATCCCCAGCACTAAGAAATCATGAAAGGAAGGCAAGAGACCAGCACGGCTGAGTTGAGACCTGCTGTTCAAACTAAAGGGCAAGAAGGAAATGCACAGGCAGTGGAAGAAGGGACAGGTATCCTGGGAAGAGTATAGGGATGCTTCCTGGTTGTGTAGGGATGGGGACAGGAATGCCAAGGCACAGCTGGAGCTGAATTGGATAAGAAGGGCTTCTGCAGGTACGTCAGCCAGAAAAGGAAGGTCAAAGAAAACATACCTCACCTGATGAACACAACTGACAAACTGGTAACAACAGACGAGAAGAAGGTTGAGGTACTTAACAGCTTTTTGCCTCAGTCTTCGCTGGCAACCTCTCTCCCGACACCTCTTGAGTGGATGGACCACAAGGCAGGGACTGGAGGAGCGAAGTCCCTCCCACTGTAAGAGAAGATCAGGTTTGTGACCACCTGAGGAACCCGAACATACAGAAGTCTCTGGGACCCGATGAGATGCATCCTACAGTCCTGATGGAACTGGCTGATGTAGGTGCCAAGCTGTGATGTTTGAAAAGTCATGGAGGTCAGGTGAAGTCCCTGGTGATTGGAAAAAGGGAAAAATTGCATCCATTTTTAAAAAAGGATAGAAAGTAGGACCCTGGGAACTACTGACCTGTCGGCCTCACTTCTGTGCCTGGGAAGATCCTCCTTGAAGCTACGCCAAGGCACATGGAGGACAGGGAGATGATTTGGTACAGCCAGAATGGCTTTACCAAGGGCAAGTCCTGCCTGACCAACCTAGTGGCCTTCTATGATAGAGTGACTACATCAGTGGAGAACGTAAGAGCTACGCATGTCATCTAGGTGGACTTCTGTAAAGCCTTTGACACAGTCCCCCACCTGAGACACTGCCATACTTATTGGTGACTCAGACAGACATCACTGACTGAATCCCAACTTGCCCATTGCCTGCCCAAAGCCATCCATCCAGTATAATTGCCTCTTAGCATATCCTTCCTTTATACTCTTCTCTCACCATCCAAGCAGTTGTTCCTGTGTACAGCCTTAAGCAAAGTCCGAGTTCCCCACTCCTTTCCCAGTCTACACTGATGGCCTGTGTGACACCTGGGTTTTGAATGGCACTTTTTCCTTAGAGCATTGTCAGAGGGCACCTCAAAACCAGAGTCTGGCTGAGCAGAGCAAAAACGGGACCAGACAACCAGAGGAATTTGTCTCCCACAGGAGAAGGGAAATGGGGATGTTTTGGGGGCTGGATGCATGTAAAAGACAGAAGTGCTCCTTTTCATTAATTAAATCAGCTCTTTTCTCTCCTAGGTATCACAACTGTGCTAACAATGACCACCCTGAGTACCATCTCCCGTAAGCACCTTCCCCGTGTTTCCTATATCACAGCCATGGACCTCTTTGTCTCTGTGTGCTTCATCTTCGTCTTTGCAGCTCTCATGGAGTACGCTACACTCAACTACCTTGTGGGAAACAAGAAACCACTTGAGCACAACAGGAAAGCCAGGCTGGTAGGTCAAAGGAGCCAGCAGAGGTGGATACTGTGAGAACCCCAAGCTATTTAGAAATATCCCTCCTGAGCCTGCATTGGAAACTGCTGATGTGGTTTAGTGCCTGACCCATACTCTGTTCATAAGGTCCTCAGACCACTCTGTGTGCTGAGTCTGAGCACCTGAAAGGTGAGACACAACCAGAAAAAGCAGCTGAGGCTCCCCTAAAACAATGAGGTCTCTGTCAGAGCCAGGCACCCTGTGCTATCTTCAAAATTGCTGGAGAGCTTATCAGTACGGTTTAGGATGACTCACATGACCAAATGTAAATGTCTATTTCAAGACAGGGTGATCCATACCCAGGTTCTTCCACCTGTACCAGTTTAATCTCTGTGGATTACAGAGGTATCTTAGGTCACAGAGATGCAGAAACCTACTTTGTTTTGTGGTCTATCCATCAGACGACCTTCTGAGTGTGGGGATAGTGAACCCAGAGTGGTCATCATCCCCTTGAGATCTGCCCAAGGTCATGGCAGGTACTTCTGACACATCAGCTGAAACAGGCCTCTGAATCTGGACAGAACTGAAACGAAAAAACAGTTCTCTTCTGTGCCAGCCTCATTTCCCAGCATGGGTGGAGAGAGGTCTTCCATGAGGCTCATGATACACTTCTTGTCCTGGGCCAAGAAGTCATGAGTCACACGTAGCCTTTCACCAGCTTTTTTCCAGCAACTTAACGCAACCAGAAGACACATCTGGACTGTGTGCTGTGTCTTCAGAGATAGCTGAGCTCAGGGGAATGAGAGGAGGCTAGCACAGCTGAAACCAAACAGGTCCTGTTTCTGCACTGACTATTAGTGGGAGAGGTGGGGAATCAGAACAATTAGATCTTTGCTGACTAAGGCTTTGCCTTTGGGGTCCAGGGAAGAAACAATCCTGCATGCCAGTCCCCACGGTACACCAAGGTGGTGACATACAACCGAGTGCAGAGATGGGAGATGATCAGTCATCCCTCTCCATTGAACTGCACCTATGCTATGAACAGATCTATTGCCAGTTGGATGAGTTTTGGTGTCTAGAACAGGTTTTATTGCCTTTTCCTTGCCTTTAATCCACCGACCCCTCCTCATTACAGCCGCCTGCCAGTGCACAGGTGATGCCATCCTTTACCACCATCAACATCAACAACATCATGCACTGGCCCCCAGAGATAGAGGAGGATGAGGATGAAGACCCTGGCTCCCCGTGTCTGGAAGGAAAGGAATGCGAGAGGTTCTTCTGCTGCATTGAGGACTGTCAGACAGGAATGTGGCGGGAGGGGAGGGTCCGCATTCACATCTCCCGCCTGGACTCCTACTCTCGTGTGTTCTTCCCCACCGCCTTCCTGCTCTTCAACATTGTCTACTGGATTGCCTATCTCTATCTCTAGCTGTTCTTTGTCCTCAGCTGGAATGGACTGGAGACCAGCAAGATGGGCTTCTCATGGAGCATAGGGAACAGCATCTCTTCCGTTGTACTCAATTGTTGGTCTGAACAATCCAACCTGGTGATTCCCTCTTCCTGCTCTCTCATCTCTTCTGAGAAGAACCAGAAAGCTTTTTTTTTTTAGCCTTCTAACACATCTTTTTAGAGAATCTACCCTTCCCAAACAACTCCCTTCCAGCACCACCAGCATTTTACTCCTTGTAAGATTGCCCAAAAGCATCCTATTCCATCTCAGACATTAGGGATTTTGTCAAAACCAAAAACCTTAATGCGTTTCATTTTTCCATCCAATCCTACTCCAAAATTCCGTGGGAAGTGATGGCAAATGGAGTTTTCTGCATAGTTATTAAGACTGCAACGGAAATAAAGTAGATCTTACAACTTCTGCACCACTTCCACCAAGAATAGACTTTGTGGAGTGCTAGAGGCTTGGAAAGGTCAGAAGGAAAGAAGTGTGAAAGAGCAACAGTACAGCTTTCCCACAGTAGCTAGGCTTGGCTAAAATGTTTTGAACCTGCCCAGAAATCGGACAGTGGCATTGACAAGGATGGAGTAGCTGCAAGCCTCCACCAGCTCCCCGTAGAATACCCGTGGAACATTCTTCATGGATCACTCCACTTGTTGTACCAAGTGGCACCCAAAGCATCCACCCACCGAGGCGTTGCTGATTCTCATCAGATGGTGGTAAAAAACACTTCACAAGTTTGAAGGGCCCATCTGCCTTACTGGAGCAGGCTCTTCAGGGCCCACGGTGACATTCGGCTTTGTGATCGGGACTGTAATCAGGCTATGCAGCTTACGTTGGGCATAGCCAAAAGAGGGAGAAAGTCCTTATGCTACAAAGACCAGAGGTAGTCTCGTGGGCCTGTTCTTGTAGCTTTCTTTGGCCTGTCTCATGTGAGCTGGGCCCCATTGTACCATGCATCATAGCAGGGCAGTGCTCTCCTTCACGACACTTGTTGAAACCCTCAGATCTGTGCTTGGTAGTAGGTGTTAAGCTGAGAAAGGTGTACTAGAAAAGGGAACACAATCGGCTACCAGTGCTGCACCTAGCAGTGGCAGGGAGAGAGCATTCCTGCAGCACAAATGTGTTTCCTTACTTCTTTTTTTTTTTTAATAATTACATAAAAAAAACCAAACCACTTCACTAAAGCTCTATGGCTCCTCCCAGTTGCCACCTTGGCCCTTTTCTTCCCAAAACCAGGAAATGGAGCAAGACGCCCTTGGTAGATTTCAGGAAGGTCAGACATAGTGAGGTGGTTCCTTATGGTCCATCCTAAAGGGCTAGAGAAATGCATAATACAGTCTCAACTGGGAACAAACTGCATAATGTAGAAGAGGAAGCTCGGGCCCAAGGTTCATAATGTGTAAATCAGCTGCCTCCCCATTTATACCAACTGCTGATATGGCCCACAGCATGTTTGTTAAAAGCAATGCGCCATTAATAGTTACTTACTGTGTAAATTACGAACACACAAAAAAAAATCTTTTTAAAACCAGCATGTTTTAGAAACAATTTGTACTTAAAAGGCTTGCCATGAGAAGAAAGCTGGCATGGCTGCAGAGAAAAAGTTAGGAACGGCAGGCTCACAGGACAGCGAAGAGGGGCAGGAGGTTTTACATATTCTTAGAGAGCAATTTGATCTGGTTTAAAGATGGATTTTGACGCTGTTAAATCTGATCTGAATAATGAAGTGTCATGTTTAATTCATTCATAAATACAGCCTTACCTTGGCTCCAGAGGAACAGCTAGAGCGCCTAATTAAGTATACAATAGTACAACACTCAGCTAAGTATAACCTAATGGGGTCAGACCAGCATAGCTCTGGAAGGGGAAATTGTGCCTGTCTAACCTGTTACAGTTCTTCTTTTAAAATACCAAGTAAGA
The DNA here is from genome assembly GCF_964199755.1 of Larus michahellis. Classification (NCBI taxonomy): domain Eukaryota; kingdom Metazoa; phylum Chordata; class Aves; order Charadriiformes; family Laridae; genus Larus; species Larus michahellis. The sequence goes on from NC_133904.1 coordinate 45,420,215, forward strand.
GATAAAGGTTACCCAGAAGCATAATTTACTTAGCTACTGCGACAGCTTTTGAAAGGATGGAAAGAAATTATGGCGGGTGGTTCTAACTGAGGAAATTGATTTAGCAAAAGAATTATTAAGGAGGTTCTAATTAGAGAAAATTAACTGAGGAGAGGGGAAAAAAGAATTGTTAAGGAGGCTCTAATTAGAGGAAATTAATGTTTTAGAGAGAAAGACACAGAGAGGGAGAAGTCTAAGAAAAGAATCAAAACAACTTCCAGACAAGGAGAGCTGCTGGGTGACAGTGCCAACTCCCAGCCAAGCAGGTTGATGTTCTGCTCCTGATAGCAAAGTGCTATTAGATGTAGCAACAGAAAAACCTCCTATGACTCAACCCTACACCGGCAGGGAGCTGGATTAAACAGGGTCCTCTGATCTCTGTGGAGAGCCAAAAAGAAAGAGCACCCTAGATTAAAACTGGCTCACGCGAGAGACTCTGAGTGAAGCATGTCTTCGCATGTCAGAAGGCAGCTGCTAGAGTGTGTGTGGGAGGGGGCACCCTGGTGGCAAATCAAGGCCCATGCCAAATATGCTCATTAACAGTACGGTGGCATAAAAGGTGTGCAGGCAACGCAGGCTGCAGTGAACACAGGCAGCGAAATGTAGAAGGGGAGCATCTGAGAAAGGGATGGTGGATGTGAGAAAGGGATGGTGGAAGGGAAAATTTCACATCCATGTGCAAAGGAATCCAAACATCTGCAATTCACTGTAGGTTTGAAGCACTTGGGAGCCTTGATGGACACAGATGATCATCATGGGCACCGGAGTACAGCCTGAGAGCAGCAGTTCGTGGAAATTAGACCTTTTATGGAATCAGCCAGGAGAGAAGCAGGGTGTACAAGAGACCTAAGAGGGTGACAGGGACTTGGGCAAAGTAGATTTGAAAGATTATAAGATTTCACCAAAAAAAGATAAAGCCAACACACACCTAGGTAATTTAACCAATGATGGGGGATTTGACAGTGGAAAATAGCCTAGCGTGGGCTGGAACACAAGGAAGCTGATTACTAAGGCTGGGGAAGGAGGAGGGAGGGGGCTTTTTGGCTTAGGGAAATCTGTGCCCATCATAAATAGCTCAATAAATAAAGGCATGCACAAATTCAATCATGTTTTTAAGTTTCTACAGTATCTCAAAAAAGGAAAGTTAAGAAAAGACAGAAAGAAAAATCCACCATTTTTTGGAATTACTTTGCAAAGCTCCAGCTTTCTGAAGAAAAGGTTTCGCTGCTATCAGCAGGGAATCCAGGGCACAGAGACATCCAGTAGCCCTGTGTGGCCCCACTCAGCAAGGCAATGGGAGCCGAGCCCCAGTGGTCCCCTCCTAGACCAGCGTAAACCACCCGCCCTTCCCTGCATGCTGTAGTTTCTGCCATCATGCTGCAGTGGGTTATCGTACCACAGCATCTTTTAGTCTGGGACAGCTGTTGTCTTTTCATTAGCATCTGACTAGCTCACTCCAGGGAACACAGCCCCAGAACATGGCGCTGAGCCGTGCTGCACCAGGCAGGATGGACGGAAACACCAGGGTGGCTGCAAGACACCTGGATGGCTGTGAGACACCTGGGAGGTTGTGCTGCCTCCTTCCTCTCACATGATTTCGACTTTCTTCCCCACCTGGAAACCTGGCGGAGGAGCCACCTATTGCTGATGACAAAGACAAAGTTGGTGCTGGGCTTCCCTCACCTCCTCCCTCCCCTTCCCAGGGAGTCACCTTCCTGCCCCCTGCACCTATGGAGGACCTCTGTCAGATAGCTACTACATGCCAAGTTTCCTTGCTGGTGGCCCAAGAGTGCCTGATGCTGGCTATCATGGCTGATCCCGTAGCAGAACACCACATAGCCACGTTAGTGAACTTTGCTGTGAATGTGGTCAGTTCCACCTCTTGCTGGACAATCATCTCTACAACTTCCAGGATGAAGCGGACGATGAACTCATCTGCCATATCTGCCTTTAGGCTCTGCTCCAACATATGGACACCCCCTGTGGACACGGGTAGTATTTCAAATGCCTTGAAAACTTCATGCAGGAGTACAACTTTTGTCCTGTGGATCGGAAAAAGCTCTCTTTCCAGCAGTGCCACAAGTCCAGCCTTCTAGTATGAAACCTATTGGATAAGTAAGTTTCTTGTCATCTGTCCTTTCAAGGCAGAGCATCAGCAGAGAATGCAGCAGTGTGAACTAAAAGCTCATCTGCAGAACAGGTGTCCTGGTTTCAAGAAAAACAAATCTGAATTACAGCAGAAAAAGAATCCCATTTCCAAAGGGAAGGAACATCCCTCCACCAAGGTGGAGACAAACATACCCAAGATTCCAGACATACCAAGTGGAGGATCATCACTTGTCGCAGAAAGCTCTGCAGCTGCTGTGGTATCACTAGGGACTGCAGAGTCTGGACTGGTTAATCCAGCTTTTGAGGAGACTGAAGACGACCTTCTTCAGAGAGTTCTTATGGCTGAAACAAACACAACTGAAATTCCCCAAGAAGACCTGGAGGAAGAATTAAGGATAAGGATAGCTGGGGGTAAAGACACCCCACTAGGGAACATTCTTGTTCAGGAAGTCTTGTGGGATTCTGTCATTGCTGTGGACGGAAGAACTCCTGGGGACCATATTCTTGATGTGAATGGTGTCAACATCAGCAGTGTCAGTCACTGCCAAGCTGTCTCCTTCCTGCATCACCCAGGGCTCAGTTCTGCTTAATATCTTTACCAATGATCTGGATGACGGGATCGAGTGCACCCTCAGTCAGTTTCCAGATGACACCAAGTTGGGCAGAAGTGTTGGTCTGCTGAAGGTAGGAAGGCTCTACAGAGGGATCCGGACAGGCTGGTTTGATGGGCTGAGCGAGGCCAACGGTATGGGGCTCAACAAGACCAAGTGCCAGGTCCTGCACTTGGGTCACAACAACCCCATGCACCATTACAGGTCTAGGGAATAGTGGCTGGAGAGCTGCCCAGGGGAAAAGGACCTGGGGGTATTGGTAGACAGCTGGCTGAATATGAGCCAGCAGTGTGCCCAGGTGGCCAAGAAGGCCAACAGCATCCTGGCTTCTATCAGGAATAGTGTGGCCAGCAGGACTAGGGAAGTGATTGTCCCCTTGTACTCAGCACTGGTGAGGCCGCACCTTGAATACTGTATCCAGTTTTGGGCCCCTCACTGCAAGAAAGACATTGAGGTGCTGGAGCGTGTCCAAAGAGCAACAAAGCTGGTGAAAGGCCTGGAGCAGAAGTCCTATGAGGAGCGGCTGAGGGAACTAAGGTTGTTTGGGCTGGAGAAAAGGAGGCTGAGGGGAGACCTTCTCACTCTCTACAACTACCTGAAAGGAGGCTGAAGTGAAGTGGGTGTCAGGCTCTTTTCCCCAAGTAACATGTGATAGGACAAGAGGAAACGGCCTCAATTTGTGCCAGGGGATGTTCATACTGGATCTTAGGAAAAATTTCTTCACAGAAAGGGTTATCAAACATTGGAACAGGCTGAACAAGGAAGTGGTTGAGTCACCATCCCTGGAGGTATTTAAAAGACATGTAGATGTGGTGCTTAGGGACATGGTTTAGCGGTGGACTTGGCAGTGTTGGGTTAATGGTTGGACTCAATGATCTTAAGGTTCTTTTCCAACCTAAATGATTCTATCATTCTATAATTCTAACATCTGGCTAATGATGGGGACTGGAAATTATGATCTCAGCATTATGTTTTATGGTTTTTGTTTGGAAGATGAAGTCAGGAAAAAGGTTGATTTCTCATTTCTCTGTCTCCAATTCCTATCCTTTCCCTCCAAATTATGCCATATAGGGGACCATTTTTAGACTGTACGCTCTTCAGGGCAGGGACTCTCTTATTGTGTGTTTGTACAAGGACTAGCACACTAGGGCTTGATCCTTAACTGCGATTTCTGGATGCTACTTATTATAGATAATAAACAACAGTATGGATTACCCATCTTCAACACCACTGTCTATCCACATGTTGTAAGAAGGCTAAAAATTGTCCCCTGTCCCCCTCTTGATGGGCTTACTGGAGCTGGTTAATATTTTTATTTCCCCAGGGAAAAATATCTGGTTGGAAAGTGAGGAAAAATGTTGGTGTGAGACTTTTGGGGTGAGGAGGTGATTTTTCTGATTTTTTTTTTTTTTTTAAAGAAAAACAGAAGTTGCTTCAAATCAACACTGCTCAGAAACAGTCTCTACTGTTTAAAATCATTGTTTCTAGGAGAAGAGAAACCCTTGCTTTGTCCTCTCAGTCTGTTGCCATTGTAAAGAAATACTGATGTTTCCCCAACTGTTTTTTGGGTGGCGGGATTGGCATTAATATTTGGTGAACATTATTTTGGCCTTTCTGCTCCTCATCGTAATGCTGGTAACTTTTGGGGTGATCATAATCAAAAGGACAACCCCAGCTCTGAAGAAGGCCTTTCCCAGGAGCCACCCAACGTCCTGTCCCCAAACCGCACAGAGGAGCGAAGGCCAGCAGTGCCTGTGTGGCTGCCGAATCCAGCCCCATATGTGAAACCTCACCCTTTGCTCCTTCAGAGAAGCATTAATCAGCCATGCCTGATGCGCTAAGGAAATTAATTGGCCTCTTGCTATCCCCCACACAAACGCCGTCTCCCTCCTTCAGTGCTGTCTCCCTCCCTGTATCCTGTGCAGCCCTGACATGCTGCCGCCATTCCCTGGGCCTTGAAGGTCCCCTAGAATTTCCCCTAAACATCCAATTTACTGAGGGAAGAAGGAAAGGGAGCATTAAAGCTAATGAAAAAGCCCCCCACATGACCATTAAAAACACTACAGGATTGCCCTAACGCACACAGCATCGTACACGGCCTGCCTGAAGATGGCCTGCTACCCTAAAAGACTCCTCCACCTCTCCTCTACAACCTGTTTGTGCTTCACGAACTTGCGGGGAGATGTGGCCCCGCCATGGCCTCGCCTCACCCACAACATGGAGGAGGGCAGAGCCACCTCCCTGAGGCCGCAGCCCACGCCACCTCCCGGCCCCTTAAGCTATTTCCTCTCCTTAATCTTCCTTTGGGGGCTTGTTTTGTGGGTTTCCTCCTGCCCCCCCACCCTGTCCAGGGCCGCCCGGGGTTTTCCCGACAGACGAGGACTGTCGGGCCCATGTCGCCGACCGGCCCGGGACAGCGCCTCCCGCGCACGCGCGGAGCGGGTCCGTCGCCATGGAAACCGTTAGGCCGCGGCGCTGCCGCCGGTGTTTGAACCCTAAAATACATCGTATTTTTAACGTGATTTCCGCCACCCCCCCACCCCCCCCATTTCTTTCCCCACTTCTGAGTGCCAACGGGATGCGTCGTTATTTTTATTTGAAGCACAGCGAGGGAGGGCAGTGGTTTCTGAGGAAGGCCGGTGTGCCCTGGGGCCAAAGGCCGGGTCTGAGGGGAGAAGCTCCCTCCAGGCACAGTTCACACCAGTCCCGAAAGGGAAAACCTACCCCCTCTCTCCAGCACACATTATATCCCCTTCAAGCTTTGACAGTTCCCAAAATGTTAAAAACATGAGGTGGTGAAGGGTGTGGGGGGGGGGGGAGGGAGGAAGAGGGGAGAAGAGAAAGTTATATTAAGTCGTTACTTTTTATACTCCTAAAATACATCCATTATAATTTGTCTTCCTCTTAATGCCTCAGATTTATCGGCTTTGGGAAGATTGAATTTCAGGAGAATGAGCGTGGCCAAAAATGTTTCAAGCTGCGCGCCGCTGGGCAAGAGGGGAGACATACACCCTTGTGGCAGCGCAGCCCCGGCGTGGCTGGCGCGGGGGCTGCAGCCCCAGGCCCATGCCAGGGTGACGGCCACGCCACAGCTGTTTCTACCTTTGTCTCCTCTTAGAGAAATGGCATCCATCGCCTGACAGCAGAGCACAACGTCTGGCAGCCCGTGAGGGGCAGGAGGTAACCTGCTGGAAAGTGTCGGGGTATAATAACATGTTCCCATCAGACTGGGTGAGGAAACCCCAGTATCCAGAGGAAATGCCCTATTGCCTGCAGGCCTTCAATAAAGAAGTGTGTTGGGGAAAAAAAAATTTGGGTTTGTTTTTTTTTTTAACAGTTGTGCAAGAGAAAATTGACTCCGTTTTCTGTCAGAAGAATCTCAGGTCTTTCAGGTTGGATTTTTTTTTTTTGTTGTTGCTGTTGCTGATTCTTTATACTGCTGCCTGGTATGATTTTACCCCTGCCTCCTTGTTTTTTCCCCCTTTTCCCCACGTCTTCCAAAAAAGTACTTGAGTCAAGGCCTCATCTGTCCCAGACACACTTCTGTCACCATCTGAGCCCATATGACAATAACAACACCACAGGATGGAAGGAACGCAACCAAAGCCTTAATAGTTGCTGTAAGCAGGTCGGCATAGCAACATCTCCAGAGAGAGCTCTCCATGGGGTCATTTCCATTCACTTTAAAGCCCACTTGGGCTCCTAGAGTGCTATAAAATGGACTCAGAAAAGCTGTTAATTAGGATTAGCAGCTTCAGGAACATCAAGCCACAGTGCTCCAAGCTGAGCCATTTATCTGAGAGAACTCAGGCTTCTTCACCGCCTTCTGAACCAAGGCACAGGACACCACATGGCGAGGCAGACAACTTTGAAATCAGATGTCAGAGCCACCCGGTCATCTATGAGAGAAGGTTCCTACCCTAGCTGCTGAATGACACTGCTGCATCTCTTCCTGCATGAAAGGCCCCAGGAAGGTGATAAGTCCCTTGTGTAGTGGTAACACAGAAAGGCAGCTTTGCGATAGCTTCTGTCACACACGTGAGCAAAACAGGCTGTAGGGAAAGGTTCAGCCATTGCCAGGCTGCAATTGGGCTGATTTGCGTCTTTCACATGTTCCTGACCCTGACAAACCTCCTAAGGCAATCTTTTCTGACATCTCCCCTTTCCAATGCAAGGTGGAACACAGATGTCTCCCTCACATTATTCTACTTCTCTTGGTGTTTTCATCTCCTCAGGGTAAAACACTACCTGAATCAGAGCTGAGCTGAAGGCAAAACTTCCCATCTGGGAGTGGAGTACTAGCTTCCCTGCATACCTCACTCTTCCTGGAGAAATACATTAGATCTGGTCAAAGAAATACCCGTGGCAGCAATTCAGGCATTCACACTGCAATCTGTTTTTCAAGATCACACAGTTCATGGCTTCTGGCAGCCATGCTTTCAGCTGTGTCCATGATAAAGCCAAAAGTCTTGTGCCATATTGACAGCTGGACCGTGTTCAAGCAGATCTGAAATCAATTTTAAGGCAGAACTGGACCTACACTGTTCTCCCATTGTAGCCACAGAAACTCCCAGTAGCAGCAAAGATTCACCAGGCCAGAAAAATAGAAATCTCTACCCAAGAGTTTACAGTTAGCATCTTGAAAATGGTAGGTACCTGCTGTGGTCCTTGCCATTCGGGAGATCCTTTATTGCTCTTCTCCAGGATACATTCTTCACCAATCAACCCTTCTACCACAGAGCTTCAGCCAGACCCCAGCAGCATCCAACAGAGATCAACAGCTTGGGGAAAAAAGTCAAGACATGTGAGAAGAAAAAGCTGTAGGAAGAATTTAGTAAGTTAGAACTATCACATCTCAAAAGAATATGTACAATGCTAGGTGATTAAATCTGTGAGTAAGACGATATGTTTGTGCTTTGACCAAGCAGGTAGAATCATAGAATAGTTTGGGTTTGAAGGTACCTTTAAAGGGCATCTAGTCCACCCCCCCTGCAATAAGCAGGGGCATCTTCAACTAGATCAGGTTGCTCAGAGTCCCGTCCAATCTGGTCTTGAATGTTTCCAGGGATGGGGCATCTACCACCTCTCCGGACAACCTGTTCCAGTGTTTCACCACCCTCATCATAAACATTTCTTCCGTATATCTAGTCTGAATCTACCCTCTTTTATTTTAAAACCATTACCCCCTGTCCTATTTTAGTACTAAACCAAAAAGCAAAAGGAACTGCACAACTCTTGTGGAACCATCTCAAAGTCCCTGCGTGCCCCCTGTCCCTAACACCACTGCTATATGAAAACCTAACAGCCAAGTGGAGAAACATACCAAGCTCATTCAGGCATTTCTCATTAGTTTCCCGAGATTTCTCGATTTTCTGCTTCTCGATATATTCATCTGGCAGCAAATTATAGATGAGGGAAGAGCATCTCTCCCTAAGCCATCCAGAGAACACAAAGCAACAAAGCCAAATCATAACAGACAAGGAAACTTCTTGTGACTCATCATCTTCCCTCCTTTCCTTCTCCCTTTCCAACATTGCTGATAGCCTCAGGATTGTTCCATGCAGCCTGGAACCAGAAGGTACCTTTTCCTGCTGCAGGCATAAACCACTTCACCCCAGAGGAGAAAAGAAGTTTTTCAAACACGGCAAGACTTTTACTTTCATTTTACATAAATAAAGGAAGAAAACAGCGATTGCATCTTTGTATCTTCTCTACTTAGGCACCTTGTACTTGCTCTTCTGAGATTGATGGCCCAGTTATGCCAAATGCAAGAAATAAAATAATATCCCTTTTCCAAAACACTCGCCATCATGCCCAATATAATCCCCCCCCCCAAAAAAAAAACCCCAAACTAAACCAACAACAACAACAAAAAAAAACCCAACCCAACCCAGCCAAATGAAATAAACCAAACAAGTGGATTCATCAAAGAGAACACAAGAGCTGTTGTGATCAGTGCAAAACAAGCCAGGGTGGCTAATATATATGAAGTCAAATGAAAGGAAAACAGCCCAATGTCTGCAGAACAGAGAAAGTGTTTTTGTCAAATCTTCTGATCCCATATGTCCAAACTGCAAGGCATTTTTGATGGCGTTGGTTTTGCTGTATCCTACCACATATTTCCAATTATGGCTTGATCACCAACTTTCACTGCTCAAAAAGGAAGATGAAAACTTGCTCTAGGCTGATACATTTTAAAGAACCGTTTCTGATTTCTACGGCCAAATTTTCAGAACAAATACATTTGTCCTTGAGGTAAGTTTTATTTGATCTGCATTGATATTCACAAAGTAACCCACTTCTCCCTGTCTGAAGAGACTGACGTGTTTGCCAGAGACTTCAGATAAGCCATTAATACGTGTTGCTGAGTTCAGGGGTTATAGGGTCACCATTCCATGTGGACTATAGGTAGCCAGCATTTCTACAGTATTTAGGACCTGAATTTAAATTCAGCACATATATTTGTATTAGGGGAAAACTTGGCAGGTTGAAACATAGTTCAGCATATTTCTAACGTGGTTTCCTCAATGCGTTCTTCATCTTGCAGGGAACCTCAGAATTTGGTCTAAGGGGAGGTCCAAGCAGGGCCAGCATACTCCATCTGAGGAAGCTCTGCTCTTCCAATTCCGCTTGGTGCACACAGACTTCAGGCTCACATAAAGGAGTTACTTGATGGCTCCTACAGCTCCCCCAGTTATTGCAGCCCTTGGTCTTCAAGAGTCAGAACGCAGCAGATTTTATACTGAATTAACTTCAGCGATAGGTCCACGTGTTGCCTTACCAAAATCATTATCAGACTCAATAGCATGAGTCTCTATAGCCATAAAAAGCAAGACCACCAAGAACTGTCACCTCTGAAGCTGAACTAGTGGTATGACGTTCTGCCACATGCTACAAATCTCGTAACTGAGTTTTGATTGATCTTGTGGAATCACAGCTCACAGCATGCTACACATTGATCCCCATCCTTCATTAGTTAAAGCAATAGAAACGTCTACTTTGGAACTCTTGGGATCCAAAACTACAGCAAATTGAGTCCACATGCACTGCCCCACTGGTGAAAAGATGGATAAAAACCAGTGAGGCTCAGGCACAGCACTCCAGAATGGGAACTCCATGAATTCAGCTTGTCCCTCGTGCCTGCCACCTTCTTTCGGCTCTGTAATTCATTACATTCAGGCTACTGCCTTTGCCAACTGGGAATCTTTATTAAGTGATGTGCAGAAACCATCCAAAGACACAGGAGGTTGCTCACCCTCTTTGTTCCATAAGCCACGTGCACACACACACACACAAACACACACTTTTTGCAACCAACTACCTCTTGCGGAAACAGCTTTCACCTGCTGATTGTCCAGGCTCCTCTCCAGGGAAGAGTTTGAAAAGACTCTTGAAAACACCGAGTCAGGAGAGACCTGTAGTGCTGTACATGACGTTTGCTCAGGCTGGGGCACCGGAGCGTGTGGGGCATGCTGGTTTTCACCATTTTAGTTCAGCCAGAGGTCCAGGAGCTCTACTGAGGGAAGCAAGAGTGAATCAGCTAGGGTCTCAAGGGAGCAGAAATGCGTATGACCGATACAGAAAGAACGAGGGAGAGCAGAATATGACTTTAGAAGAAGTTTTACCTGAAAAGGCAGCTGATGAGAGGCATCTGCTCTACCATGTAGTTCATGACGTTGGATGGAGCAAGCACAGCAAAAAAAAAATTTCCAAAAATAATATGAAATTTCAGCCACCTAAAAATGTATCAGAACAGAAACAATTTCTCACTGTGATCAGATTCTAAAGCAAAGACAGAGCTCTCCTCAGAAGATCGGGCTCTTTGTGGCCTGCTTAAAACAGACTCTGTGAGGATGAAGCACAGGGACCTCACTTTCAAGCAAGTAAAGAGCCTACTGACCCCAAGCCACCCAAGCCAATATTTCCCAGAATATTCCACCGTGGCCAGAATAAGTCAGTGGCTCCTGCCCAGTCCCACTGCATGAAGGCAGGTGAAAATTGCTCCATAGAACTCCGATATCTGGGAGCAGGTCTCCTTCCCCAGCAATGCTACTGCTCGCCCACACTGTGCCCCAGGGGAAATGACTTTATCCCTATGCTGTATTTAGACATCGTGCTATAGATTACCCACAAGGGGTCTAAATTGAAGAGCAAATAATTAGATTCAGGCATTGCCACCCTGCATTAGGTAGTCCAGGAATAGCACTATCCGCCTCCTCCATACAAATGGCATCTAACCTCTCTGGGGCAGCCAGGACACAGCCAAGCCTCCCCTGAGCCCTGAGATGGGACAGGGTCCATAGCGGGATTTGCTCGGTGCCTCCTTTCCTCATCTCAGGGCCTGCTGTATTGTAAAGGCAGATTATTGTACTGCAAAATTTATTTTGGCTATAACTAGAAAAAGTAATCAAAGCAAATGCAACAGCTCAGAAGGAATCAGAGTAGGATTAGACATTTATATGAATAAGAATAGCTTCTGCGCTTCGACTTGCTGTGAGAAAAATAATAAGTACCTCAGTTTTCACGCTCCCAGGCAGAAACCTGATCTCTGAACAAGGTGTTAGAAAAAAATTTCCTTGCCCAACAGTAGTCCACAACTTCTCCATGCCACAGCATAGGGTTTAGGGGTGTCTAGCGGTCATCGCTAGAGACAAAGCTGGCTGGAAGCCCGCGGGCTTGTTCAGGAGCCGCTGCAGCAGGGAGGGAGTGAGGTGGGCTGCCGTGTATCAGGCATAAATTAAACAAGCCCATCACTCCCTTTTCCCTTTGCATTTCCTTGCTAAATCTTAGTCCCTGACAATCAGCAAGTTTCTGTACTGGATTCCAGGGATTTCCTTGCTTTCTTTGGTTTGTTTCTGTGCAGGGATGGATCACTGCCACCCCTCGCCTCCTCTGCCCCCCCAAAGCTGAGCCGTTAAGCTGTAATGGCCTTAGCCCCAGCTGATTAATAAACTGGTTTGAGACTGCTGATCTCTTTGGACCATTAAACCTTTCCCCAGCGACTAGTCATTAATCCCCCAAAGAGTCATCCCGGATGAGGTTGTTGTTAGCCCCATCAATCCTTTTTAAGGCCTCAATTTGCAGCAGAAAGGAGCAGGGAAGTGGGGGGGACAGTCTGCATTTGTCAGTCGGTGCCATCTGTTCCCCTGGGTTACAGACAGCTACGCCAGCCCCTGCATGCCAGAGCTTAGTGTTTCCACTCAGGTGAGGGCTGTCACTGTGCAGCACAGACCATCCACCAAAGAGCAAGAGAGTACCGCACCAGACATCTGGGGTACTAAACAAGACCATGAGAAAAAGACGACATTTGTTTCCTTAATTGCAATGCCTTTGGCTGGGACCAGAAGGCATCATAACATACGGTTACCGTAGGAATACCTGCTGTATCAATTTCAGCAGAGATGCTTTCAGACAAACAGGTTTAGGACGTGAATTACCCAGAGCATTACTACCTATAGGCCTGAGCCAGTCCCCTTGTTTGCTCAGCTTCTGTTTCTAATCCCAATGTCTCCATTATTAAAACAGTCCACATCTTCAGCCAGAGGACTGGGTTTGCTTTAATGATGATTCTGGAAAGTGGCAATTCAGCCACCCTGGCCATAGCCCCCCCTAGACTTTCAGCCTCTTCCCCCATTGTCAGCACACTAACCCTGATTATCTTTCCTTAGCTCTTCTAGGACTTTTTGATATCCTTAAATCTCATTACCATGAGCCGTGCTTAAGGGCTTGAAAGGAGGACGGTGGCAGCAGAGATGTCGAACCTCCGAAGTTCATCCTGGATGCAGCATAGAAATCACATCTGCAAAACCACAGTCAAATGTTTCCGGATTTTCGCCTAAAACCCAGCTATTTCACCACCACCACTCCTGTCTCTGGAAAGTTACAGCTTTTGAACTCTGGATTTTATATCCACATGAGGTTTTGAATGAATGAGTAACGCATGTTTAAGATCAGGTTTTATAGAGATGAGGTCATGTAAGCCTGTCAGCTGGAACCAAGCTCCCCACAGAGCAAACTGTGCCCCAATCTGGTCCACACTACTGGATATTGCACTGCTGTTAATGGTCTGCTGGAGCAATCATAGAAAGGAAGGGAGTGAGGGATGATGCTAGTACAGAACTTACGCTATGGACAACAGTGTTCTTCTGCACTAGCTGTTTCAAGGACGGCTGCTGTTGAAGCCCAGTGTTTAGGCAACATCAGGGAAAATAGCTTCAAAATTTAAGTTGGTAGCTTGACTTAACCATGGTGCTACTGCCCCTGCAGCATGTGAGGGGCATGAGAGGGCAAGCCCCTGGCACTAGCACAGCTTGGAAGAAGACATCTCCATCCTCAGCCAAAGAGCTGGTCAGTGCTGTGGTCTTCATTAGACTTCCCATGTGTCTGTGCCAGTGTCACATCATATCTCTGTGCCTCAGTTGCCAGCTATAATTTGGAAATGACCATGCCAGTTCTATCCTTTCAGTGTGTGACTTCTTATACCATGAAGCATGTCCTACCATTAACAAGCAAAACTTCTACACATACTCATCAGAGGTCCCGGTATGCTGCTTTACTACCAGCACAGTGCATGACTTGGCATGCCAGCCAGCTCACCGGATTAATGTGAACATGAGTCTTCGGAAATTATTTTGGCTTTAGCAATGTCTTGGCTGGTGCTGAGCGCACCGTGTGTAGCCAAGAACAGCTGGACTCCGTGGGGAGTGGGGAGAAAAGGAAACAACCACACACACATGCAAAAACCATCAGTCAGGCTCCTTTTAAATAATTAATGCAGTGCACAGTGAAAGGCTTTTCAGCTCTCAAATCTTCACATGATTATATAAACCTTAACTCATCCCAGCTACCGAGGACCTGTGTTTGTTTGTGGGCATTAATAGCTGCTGCGGGGTTATAATTAGAGCAGAGAACCAGGAGTCCCATGGGGAAATGGTGGAAACCCCACATTGATCAAGTCATTTAAACATTCAGGGAGATAAAACACCGCAGAGGAGTTCTGGAGGGAGCAGTGCTCAGGGAAAGGAGGGGTTACAGCCACCGCAAAAGTTGTTTCTGCCTCTCTTGAGTCCATACAATTAATTATGGTTATTAATTATTTAGGATGCTACAGTAATAATTAGTGCAATAATCTTCTCAGCCACTGAAATAACCCCTTCCAGCCCCTGAAGAACTTACAGGACCTCACAGATTCCTGTGCGGTCTCTTGCCTCTGTGGTGTTAGACTCCCTACTGCACCCTTGGCAAAGTGAAGGCTGGTGGCCCCAGCAGGGAGAAAGGACCACTCCAGCCAGGGCCCCACCACCCTCCAGACACATAAACAAGGGCCTGGGGTGGAGGGCGATAGGAGCTGCTCCCACGTAGGAGGGTAGCAGCGAGCACGTGGTTTGGATGCTGCGGCTTTCCTAGGAGGACTCACTGGGTGCCAGCGTGAAGTGGGGAAGGGCCCTGAGGGACTGACAAATGAAAGCTTCTCTGGGGGCAGTGGGGAGCTATGGTGTGGTCCTGCTGGACGTGTTCCCCAGCCCTCTCAGGGGCACCTGTCCAAGAAGAACTTGTACATGACCCTAAATTCATTCCCAGAGAATGGCTTTCCCCAAATCCCTCACCCATTTTTGTGCTGGTGACTCCCATAGCCTGTCCCAAGAGTGCTCATGTCTGCAGCATGCTGCTGTGATTTCTCCCTCTGTTCTTCCTGGCCGTGGGCATCATGAGCCAAGAGATGACTGAGGACATCGCAGTGATGCCAGAGGCTTTGCTTTATCTCAGGGCCTTGTAAGCTTCCCACCTCCATCCACCCATAAGGTGACCCTAGAGTACAAGAATGCCCCAACTGCCCTCCAGCCTCTCTCCTTCCCATCACATCAAGTGGCATCTCACACATAAGAATTTAGCTCAACCAAAAATTAACTTATTTTACAATGCCCACACCCTGAAGAAACACTGGCAGACCCACACCATCAAAGAAATAACTCTGAAAATCAAGAATCGTCTCTCCTGCTCCACATTCAGCCTCCTCTTCCTCCCCCAGGCAAGTCCTGACTGCTGCTCACAGCATCCGGGGTCCTCGGGTGTGACCCAGCAGGCCACATTGCCCAGCCTCCCGGGGGCTTGCGTAATGGGGAAGTGTCAGAGATTAGAGACAAGAGAGCAGCGACTGCAATATAAAAGCAAACTGAATAATTAAAGAGAGGAGCTGTTCTTCGCAGAGAACAAAATGAAAGAGTTGTGTGATTTGAGCAGAAGTGACCTTTACACTTCATTACAAGGAGGTGGCGTCCTTATAGGGTTATTAATATTTCCAGCTGAATTAGCTTGGGTTAAAAATGGCTCAAAGGAATGGAGAGAGAGAGGGAGAGCGTGCACAAAAATATATCATTCTGTCATTTTCTCCTCCTCTTTGCTTTTTACCTTTTTTTTTTTTCTGTAATTTGTTGACCAGGAACAAGGCTTCATTAGAGAAAGGGTGAGAGCTGCAGGATGACCTGGCCGAGAGATCTTTCCTCCACACTGTCTGTGCTTCAGCAAGAAGCCTGTGTGAGGCCTCTGTGGCTGTTTCCCCATGTTCTCATCTAGGGCATAGATCATATCATCATTCACCAAAGTGCAAACACGTCGTGGGACTGATGTCAAGGAGATTTTGAGCCAGCTCTGGAGCTCAGTGCTGCTGCTGTTGGGTCCATGTGGAGTCACTAGAATCTCCTAGGGCATCACAGGTCTCACACGTGCTCTTATGGTTACTGTTCACCTCCCTCTGGGCCAACTTATTCCCCTTCCCGCTGCCCACAAAACATCTTCCCACTTTAATCAGTGGGGAAATGGACAACTCTGCTCAGCAAGATTTACCCCATCAAACCATGGGGGCATTTACACCCTGACCTAGGGACGGACATACATCCTCCATCCCAAATGGAGACAAAGCCAAGGCTTTCGCTAAAATTATTTTAGCAGAGGGCAGCCCATAAAAAGGTCACTGAGAGCAGAGCTGCTTCGATGCTGTAGCTGGCAGAAGCTCATACGCACACAGACACTTTTTCCCCCCAACGTACACACAGAAAAGGACCTTTACTTCAGCATGTCCCAGCAGACACAGGCCCCCACAGCCTTACAAAAGCAAGACTGTCAGTAATGTCCCAAAGCACTGGGTGAATGAGATGAGCAAAGCTGAACTTGGCAATCTGAACCTAAATCCAAGCTGCAATCTCGCTGCTCAGAGCCTCGAGGTGTACACAGTTGTGCTCTTTGCTCAGATCACTCAGTCTCATATTAGTTCCATCACTGACTTTGCAGATGCAAAACCTCTGCTTCCTTGAGAACGCATCCAGATACCTGGTTGCTTCTCCACAAGCCTGACCTAAACCATTTCCTTTAGTGCCTCTCTCTGCCCAGCGATAACAGACATCAGGAAAACCAACCCTAGCAAACACAAGAAGAAAGCAACATGAAAGCAGGTGCACATCAATGAGGAATGAGGGTGCTGTGGTGGAGCCTGCAATCAGTCTCATGAGCTGCATCATTACCACAGTGGTTACTTCCACACCGTCCTCCCCAGAGACACAGCAGATGGCCTTCCCCTGCTCTGCTTGTGGAGGGGGCTCTTGTAAATTTAATGCAAAAATCCAAATCAAAGAGAGAGTTTAGGCTTTTGAAGCGATCATGAAATGGACGCAGTGGCAGCTGCTGCTCCTCCAGTGGCTGCTGAATCACAGCCCCTCACTTATTTATAGGCCTCCCCAGGGTGCTTGCAGCCGAGCAGATGACAAATGCCAATGAACATCTACTCTCACCCCCACAAGGTGTTGTTATCCTGGCTGTAAGGGAGATGCGGAGCAACTAAATAACACATCGTCAGCTGCGCCAGACGAACGTAGCAGAGGCAGGCAGAGGATCCAAGACACTTCACCGACCAGGCACTGCCTCCAGCATCGTCTGAGCTTTGTTCCCAGCAAATGCCCAGGTTCCAGTCTCTCACCCAACAAGATGTAGCTAGTGTCCATTACTAAAAGTCCCACAGTTTTTGATGCTATCTTCACTCTGACAAAGGTCAATGCTCTTATGACCGCAGAAAAGAGGACACTGACGCACAGAGTGAGAGGAGGACTTGCCTGATTTCTGAACCGAGCAGGGAAGCGTCCCAGGGATGCAGGCTGAGATGTTGATGCTCCAGAGGGAGGAGCAGGAGGAGATATTGAGACACAAAGAACAGCCAAAGTTTTCCCTTTTTTGCTGGAGACTATTGCACATGGGCCATGCAGTGAACAGGGCAAGAGAGGAGAAAATTCGGACTTATTCTGGCCTTGGTGCTAGGAGAAGGCATGAACATGAAGGGAGGGGAAGAGAGAGGCCAAACGTTCCCCAGCCTGGGTCAGGGAGGTAGGAATACCTTCCAGGGACAGCGAAGGTGAGCTGTACCACCTTTCTGTCCGTAAGAGCATTCCTCCTGGGTGATTTCAACCTGGGCTGTGCTTCGGAAGGAAGAAGCCATTTCCCTGCCCGTAGAGCTGTCTCTGGGTGCATCCACAAACTCTGGTGCTGTACAGCTAGGAAAAGTAGGAGTCAGCTGGGAGGATCGCCGTTATCAGTGATGATTCACAGGCCATAGAGATCACAGCTTGCCTTGTAGATGTCACTGGGACCTGGCAGCCAAGGAAAAACATCTTATTTATAAACTGGGACAAATTACAGTTGCTGAGGTATAGCCCACACGGGAGCTGCTGCCTGCTTTGCAGAGCAGAATGACTCTTTAAATGATACATGATGCTGCAGGACCCCTCCACGGGGCTCGCTAGCTGGGAAAGGGCCACCCGGGCAGGGTGTGCAGAGCCCCGTCTCTCACCTACAGCCAGACCAGGGCTGGGCCTCTCTGTAATAGGCTTCCTGGTGTTGGCTGACACTGTGCTGCTGTAGTGTGCTTTTTATTCAAGTCATCACTCATATTTAAATCTGAAGTGGCTGTTTGGACTAGACGTGTTTTCTGTGAAAGCTTTCACATGGGCTGAAAAGGCAATGGGTTTTATAGGGAACACCTGTGGACTTGTTCCAGTGCAATTCTAGATGGACCCAGGAAGCTTGGAACCCTGTGCAGTTGTCTCTGGGATGAAAATTTTTGAGGTCTGATTTAGGGTTTAGCTCACAGTGCGGACAACAAGTCTACTGATAAATTCTCCCCCTGACTCTTCAGTTTCATGATATTTATAAGCATACAGTTCCAGATTTAGGTGGAATTAGCTGACGGCATAGAATATTATTGAAATAGGAGATGAAGTCAGATAGGAAAAAGGTCCTCTACATTTTGTTTGCTTTGTTTCGACTTTCTTTAGCCAAACCCGTGGCTGATCTCAAAGGACTAGAGGCAGCAGCAGTACCACACACCTGAGATCCACTGGGAAACACAACTGTGGAGCAGCGGAGAGAAAAAGAGGGAAGGGTTAGGAAGAGGAGACACGAGGTGAAGACCTCTTGCTCATCTCAACAAAGAAGTGCCCCTTTAACTCTGCTAACACAGAAAACAGTAGCAGCAGTTGCTCATCATCTGAAGACTGTGACATGAAATTTATCTTTTTTCCTTGCTTTCACAGCAATTTTGCACTATGTTTGATAGCTGATGTGCATATCCAAATTCATGCAGCCCTACCATCCCTCTCTCTCTGCCTACTCGCACTCACCCACGCGCCTTCCGCATGTGACTCAGGATGAAAAGGGATTTAGAAAGATGCAAGGAACGTTTACAAGCCACCCACCATTTCATCCTCAGCCTGGATTGCCACATTAGCACCTCCAGTTTGCATTTAGAGGCCAGACCGGCCAGCATTTGGGGTGAATCCCTGGGACAAGTATTTCTTCTGTCCCCAGCACAGACAGGCACAGAGGAAAGCCACACAAGGCCTGCCTCAGTCATTACTGTTGGCTGGACATTGCAAGGCTGGATTTGCTTTAAAACAAGGCGAGTTTCCTGACTTCTTGCTTGATGCCTTGTCCATAGGCTGTATCGCAATATCCACCCAAGAGCGGTTAAGTGAGGACTTGAGTCTGTGAAACCTCGAGCGAAATACCTGCGGCACGGGGGCACTGGTGCAGGTTCCACCAGCACAAAACGAGCAGCAAAAATTCCCCCAGCAGCAGCCACCACGGATTGACAGGGGACAAGCCAACCAGATTTGGGTGACAAACTAAATCCAGGCTCCCCCTCTGACACGGCTGCTGAGCAGGCAGTTAGGGCAACGCCTCACCACGAACATCATTCTGTTTCCATGGAGACCAGATTAACAGAGTGGCCAAGAGAAACTGCACTCCTAATCTCTCCCAGAGAAAAGAGCTTGCTGATGCAAGAGACTTTTTAACATCTTTAATCCAAACTCAGGGTTCTCCTTTCCATGTTCTCTCTAATCCTGCTAGAAGTTACTAGCTCTTTTTAACCCCCAACCCAGCACAATAGCACCAAGCAGTGCAGGTACCCACAGCCCCTGCAGTTCCTTGCTAAAATAAAACCTGTCCTCTCTCTCTCTGCAAAAGTTTGGCGGTCTTAAAAATAACACTTCAATACCCCAGCCCATCATGTGCAAGCGGCCTGCAAAATGATGTCTGCATTGGCGCACTCAGCCTACTTTCTGGTGATGGAACCAGGCACTGAGGGCAGAGATGGAGGCACTACCTCCATCAACAAAAAGATCCAGCTCCTGCCTTCCGTATTGCATGAGGCACCTTTTATTGACTTTCTTCCCCTTGGCTTTTGCCTTTCCTCTGTAGCAACCCAGGTAAGAGCAGATCCCCCTCTGGGCAGAGTTTGCCCAGTGGAATGGTACGCTGTAGTTGCACAGTTTTACCTAAGGACTTGCTGATAATGACTTCCACAAAACTATGTTTGACCACTACTGCTGCAAAGAAGTTCCCTGCTACACCTGTAGTCCCACCTGCACTTCGGGTGTGTTGATTTTCTGTCCATTCCATGAAGAAGGTGAAGAGAATAGCGCAGCGTGGTGGGAACAGCCACACAGCAGCTGGCTACGCACCTACGCCCACCCTGCCTGGACCTCCATGGTCTGTCTTGTCTGCAGGAGGCTTTGTGGGCCTCAAGCGAAGGCGAGTTCTGGGGGACTGGAGTCCAAAGCAGTCTCCAGCCTACTAGTAAGAAGTCTAAACCCCTGATGAGAGGTCAGTGCTGGAATAGCAAGGGGTCCTGAATCTGGGATGTGGATCTCAGCCTACATGGCCCAGGAAATCCTCCTTCCCAAGGCCTAAACTTCTCCAGGGGAACTTCCAGACCCCCAGTTTAATTCTAATTTGGGAGGAAAACAGTTACCTTGTTCTCTACTTCTAGCAGCCCTGCAAATTTAAGCACAGCAGTATGAGGTCTGCTTCCCCTCCAGATCTTTTTGTCTTGGTCTGTCCTTTTCCTGATGGATGATTCGTATCTCCAAATGCTTCAAGAGTTCTCCCCACCCTCCCTGCCCATCTAAGGCAGGCACCCACATTTTCACACTGTCAGGCAGGGTCTTTGCCACACAGCTATTGCTAGTTTTATTTCCAATGGGATTCATATTGATTAAGCCTTATCTGCTTCCCTAAAACTCCAGGCAGGTGGGACACTGCACACAGCCCTTTGTGCTTTCCATCGAGGGGTACACTGAGCAACGCAGATGTGGCTCATACACTGCTCTGGCTGCTGAGCTGAACAAGACATCAAAGGCTCTACCACCTTCCTGTTGCTTCCAGAAGAAAGGAATTTGACTACTTGCTTTTTCTTGCCTTTACCCTAAAACCTTGTCAGGAGGTTCTTGACAAAGTTTAATAGTGCCAGAAAGATGAAGAAGGAGGGAGTGTGACCGGGAAAGTTCAGTTCAATCTCAGTTTCATTCCTGCTTCCCTTGCCAGAGCGGTTGATGATGTTCTGCACATCTGGAGGCATAGTTATGGGTTTGCACAGCCTTGTCCCAGATGGTCAGAGCTTGTAAGTCAACTGTACTACAAGGTCTCACCTGAGTCAGCCCTCTGGCCCTCCCCTGGGACCCTGCATGTGCTGAGGTTTCTCTTGGCAGTCAGTACACATGCAAGCCCAAAGCTTCCCAAAAGCACAGCTCTAACACACTCATAACACGTGTCTGGAAAGACACGTGCCTCAGCACATTTGTGTCCTACAGCTGTGAGCAATGAAGGGTTTGTTTGCTCTCCAGGCTCTGAAAGCACATCTCTGAAGCACCAGACTACGTCTGATCAGCATCTCTGGTTTCAGATGAGAGCTCTGCTGTGGGATAGAGCTGGCAAGTGGGATAAGAGGGAGCAAAATTAAACACAGGATATTTTGGGGTAGGGTTTACTACATCTATTTCCATGGTCCTCCTTTGACTGAAGGGTCCCTGCAGTCTATTCGTGGCTGTGCATGGTGGCTGGAGTTCGGTACAAGTGGAAGCAGGGGCAAGTTAAAGCAGAGTGCTGCAAAGGCTGTGTTTGTAGCACCTGCACCTACAGGTGATTTTTTTTTTTGGTTGGTCAGATGGTGGGCCCCTGGGCTCTGCCTTGTATCCACAGCCACAGAACCACAGAATGGTAGGGGTTGGAAGGGACCTCTGGAGATCACCTAGTCCAATGCCCCTGCCAAATCCACTCTGGATCAGACAACCAAGACTATTTAATCTGAACATGGCCCCAAACTCCTCCATCTCACCCCTCCAGCTGGTCTTTCTGAAAACATGATGCCCAGAACAGATGATAAAAGTGCAGAATTTTATTACTGTTATTATTTGTGCACAAACAGGTTGTACTGTCACCACCAAGGCCACGTCTAGAGGCCCAGAGACCATGCTTAAAGACTTCCAGGAAGGATGCTTACGAATAGCGTCTGCTGGGGCCAGCACCCAGGATCTGCCCCTCAGTCTGTCAGCCTGGGGCTGGCGGGGGAGCATGGGTGGGAGGAGAGGGTAGGGAAGGAGGTGGCCTGAGCACACCATGTAAGCAGAGGAGATGGCAACTGTCTTCCTACCTGCAGCTTTTGGGCACCTTGGTTGTCCTCGCAGAGCAGAAACAGCGCAGGCAGGACAGCGGATGCGTTTGAGGTGCTCGCGGTGATGAGGCACCTCGGGAGTTTCCTCCCACGCGTGGGCTGGATGCCGGGGGACAGCGAGCGGGGACCGGCTTTGCTGACTCGGCCCTGGCTGTCGGGCCCGATGTGTCTTCAGCGGGGTCTGTCACGCTCCGCCGCTGTGGCTTGTTTTTGCTGGCGGCCAAGAGCTCAGCAACGGACAGGCAACCAGAGGGAGGAAAGCGGGAAGAAGAGGGGGCAGACGAGATAAATAGGTAGTGTGAGGATAATAAAGGTGGACAGCTGGCCTAGAAAACTCAAAAGATAAATCGGCAAGAAAAAAACTGAAGCTAATTCCAAAGTGCGAGGTTCCTGCTGAGCCCACAGGAGAGAGACACCATGTAGCACCGGCTCCCGCTGCAACTCCTTGATGCCGAGCGTACCAGTGGCCAGCACCCCGCCATGGTTGGCAGCTGCCAGAGCCCTTCACATCAGCATGGTTTGTAGCCAAGGAAAAGCAGGTGGCTGCGTGGCTTTCCCCACGAGCAGGGGACCTGCTCTGCAGGACAGGGACAGCGGTTCAATCTGCAATGCACCATGCTGGCAGCGCAGACTCACCAACCCGGGCCATACCAAGCCTCTGCATGCCTGCGGGACACAAATAGGGCTGAAGTGGACCAGGAGGGACTTGTCTTGGCTGCTGTACTCCAGTCCTTTCCTACATTGTCATCATCCAAGACCCTCAACCCCACCAAAGGAGCTGCGCAAGAGTCTTAGCACTACCTCAGTGCAGTACTAAACCCCTCAGAGCTCTGAGGAGGCTAGAGATGAGGGCTCACAACCCTCTAGGCTGGGCCAGCGGGTCTACATGAAGCATGGAAGGAATATACCAGCGGTCACTGAAGCAATTGAGGCTAAAGGATTTTTTATCATTCAGTTCCTCTGATGCATCACAGTGCAAGAGGCAGGAACGTCGTAAGACTCTTCAGTAGCAAAGAAACGATGAAGTACACCCTACTGACTTGAGCACGATCTCACAGGACATCCATAGCCTGGGCAGAGAGATGAACCTTGTCTCTCAGCTCAGCGTTTTTCCTGCGCAAATGAGGCTGGCACATAAGCACGTAGTGCTGGTGTTTTCACAGATGGCATCAGCAAGCTAAGTTGTTTTCCAAGGTCGCAACCAAAGATGGAGGGAAAGTGAGAGCAGGAGGAAACATGGAACTGGGGAGCAGCCTGTGCTTTCCGGGTTGACAGAAAAAGCTGGGAGTGGGAGGACTAAAATAGAAAACAGAGTATGGCATTAATTCCCTTCTAACCACGCTGTCCACAAGCAGCTCTCCCAGCATAGGACAGGCAGCTCACACTTAATCTTCCCCACAGATATTCACATCCCTCCCTTCAGTGCCTGGAGCCTGACTTGGAGAAGTGAAAACAGCAGCTACAAAGTCAAAGCTAAGTGGCAGCTTCCCATTTAACC
Organism: Larus michahellis; assembly: GCF_964199755.1. Taxonomy (NCBI): domain Eukaryota; kingdom Metazoa; phylum Chordata; class Aves; order Charadriiformes; family Laridae; genus Larus; species Larus michahellis. The sequence goes on from NC_133904.1 coordinate 45,443,466, forward strand.
AACATTAATTGCCAGCTGAGCAGACGGTTAATCTCCAAGAACATGCTGTGATACGGGTGTTGCTGAGTCCCCATAATTGCTTAAGAGCAGCCATCGAGGATGCCGGGAATCGGCCAATTATTCTCCCTAGTTGCTTTTCCCCCCCCTTCCCCCCTCCCCCCCTCAGATTTGTGAATTAGCAAAGAGCTTTTTTTGCCCAAATGCAGCCGGCGCAGGATCTCTCAGCGGTTCACTAGGGATGAAGAGATTATATCTGGGCTGGCTAATCCTGCGTGGGCAGGGAGAAGAAAAGAGGGGGGCAGCAGTGGGGATCCCACTGTCAGCTGGGCCTGCCGTGGGGAGGGGGAGGTCTCTCTGTAAAACCCTTCGGTGTTATTGCCGTGGGAGCGAAGGGGAGGAAAGGCTGCAGTCACAGGTGATGCCTTGAACAGAATTCATCCCAGCAAGCCAGCGCTAGCCCTGAGTACAAATCACATCCAATTTCCAGCTCCTCAATGGCTCTATTGAGTAATAAATCAGCTCTACGTCCAAGCTGGCTGAAACACTCACGCTTCCGCAGTTATCTTATTCAGTGCTGAGAAGTTAAAGCCTTCTTGCCAAGGCCAGCAGGCTGGGGAGAGTCAACCATCCAAATCCCTTCAGAGCTCAGCAGTAAAAAATAAAACAAAAAAATGCCAAAAACCACAAGACAAAAAGCAAGTCCCTGAACTGCAGATCACCTGCACATCTCCATTTGTTCAGCTATTTTTTTCCACTCTGGAAGAGATGATGCAGTGGTCCAAGTATTCAGCTAGTATGATCAGCACTCTGCAAACAGCCAGGCCTCTGTCTAATTCAATGCTGATCTACACGTACAGATAATAGGGCTCAGCTCCCAGCCCTTGGTTATCTTTGCAGCTATTTAAAGTGTGGTTTCCTCCATAAAGACTTCATGACCACCACTTAGATGCCACTTTTAAGTCCCAGCATAGCGGCGCTTCTTTGAACTGACCATACAGGCAGAAGTTTCAAAGCCACCAAGAGGATTGAGAGACTCACAGCCTATTCATTTTAATGGGATCGGGTTTGTTGTTCTGGAAGGAGTTCCTAGAAGTTTGGATACAGCCACATTATAGATGCATCGGTACTAAAGCACCGCTGATCTCCTGCAGCAGGCCCAGTCTGCCTGGGCCACCTCTGGGTGGGACACCCGGGTGGATTTTGGGTCTTTGTTGTGCTCTGCACCACCAGCACCTAACCCAGCTGCAAGCCACCGCAACCACAACATCTCTACCTCCATCAGCTTACAACTCTAAGTGGCTCTCCATCTCACATCTCATCCCTCCTGTTATTATTCCAGCCCTTGAAGACACCAGGTAGAATCAGTGTTGTGCCAGCTGCTGCACTGGCTTAGTGTTGGAAACCTCTTAGTGTCCCCTCTCAGCTGGGGTGGGACTGGGGGGCTAACACTGGCCCCAGAACACAAATCCACCCCATCCCACTCAGAGCAAGCTGGAAAGGTCCCTGTGAACTGAACCAACACAGAATGCAGGATCTCAGCAAGGCAAAAACCAGAGCAGAACAGGAGAGAAGATGACTTAAAATCCCACAGTGCACCTTCAACTCAATGAATGCCAACCACAATGTTGCAGGAGAAGAGTCAGAGATCACTCAGTTCTGAGCTAGTAGTTAGTTTATTAAATTCTAATCAGTAAATTTAGGTGTGTAAACTATTTAATAAGTACAGGTGGACTGGCAGTCAATACTCTACTATTTACTACACTTAAAGTTAGTATGAGATACAAAGATTATCGCTTAAGCTTACTATATGTATCTTAAATGTTACATGCATGCAAAAAATGTCACTTACCAACCCATTAATGTCTGGTGTCAAGTAAGGGATCCCACAGCCTTGAGGAGGAACCTTGAGAGGCATCCCTACTCAAGGGGAGATCACCACTGGGCAGCCAGCTGCTACAGAGGGAGAGCTCAACGGACCCTGATGGCTGCAGATATTTTTAGCGTAAAGTGGTTGATCTGTAGTCAGATTTTCTGCAGCGTTAATGCAGTTTTGGCTGCTTATCAGCCCAAGACAGGTTTTGAGGGGGTTTGGTGCTGAGTTCTGACTGATAACCTCACACAGTAGGATGAACTTCGGTTAGGCCTGCTTGCTGGGCATCTGCCTGGACCAAAGGTCAGTTGGTTCAAACAGGAGGAGTGCATCTGTCACACCACAGTCCTAAAGCCATTATCACAGCAAATTGAGGAAGACTCGTTCAGTAGCGTGCCTGATCTCTAGCAGCATTGAAACTTGCCCTGTGGACACAGCCAGACCTTCTAGGCAATGGGGAGGGATCGGGGGAGGTCCACTCTGCCAGGGCTGGGCTCTGCTTGTCCCCATCAGGCGCCACCTCCCCGCGGCAGGGGCTCTGGGGAGCGCAGATGCCCTGGGGATGGATCTGAGTGACCAGGGCTCATGGGCAGCCACAAGCACATCTCCATCCTGCCTTTCATCCGTATGCAGCAGAGACAGCATCAAATGATGGACTATGAACACGACACCAAATGACAGCCTTCCTACAGGAGGATTTTGTGCTTACCCAGCAAGGCCTCTGTTTGCACTGGGAAAGCAAGTTCTGGGGCTGTCCAGAAGCTCTCTAGGGACAGGACAGAAACCAGGGGGACAGGAGAGGAAAAGAGTGGAGGGCTCTCATCCCAAGTAAAGGTCTGTCTTTACCCACAGCAAATCCCTAATGTCTAATCTCTGCACCCCCTCCCGGGCAGCCCTTTCCTTCCCCTGCATGCCCCTGGCTCCCACAGCGCTCCGGGGTTGCTCACTTCCACATCACAGGCATGTTGATGCAAAAGCTACAACTAGCTCTGATCCAGCAATTTCACCCAAAGGGCTCCACCCTTGCAGGTGAAGGTCCCAGCCCTGTGGGTTACTCCATGGTCTATGCAATTAGCCCCAAGAAACCTTCCACCCAACAGCTCCCTTCAGCCTCAGAGGAACCAAGTCCTGCACCAAGGGATTGCTGAGGTTGATACGGAAGCAGAGTGCTCTGCCTGAGATGAAAAGATCACAGCACTTTCATTTTGTACAAACACGCAGCTGAGCCCAGCAGTAGTGGCTGAGGCCTCCTCCCTCAGCCCTGTCCCCATGCTCTCCTGCCTCTACCCTCCACCCCAGAGGCAGCCGCGCTTCAGCTCTGTTGCTCCTGGGCAAGGAGGAGAGTGGCGCTGGAGCCACAGCGGTGCTCCCAAGAGCCATCCCTACTCTCCTGCTGCCTCGTCTTCCCACGCAGTTGCCTAGTGCTTTTCCTTATGGATATTACACTTGGCTGACCCTGGGGAGATCCACTGAGCCTTTTCACAGCTGCTCCTCATGCAGAAGCCTTTGCACGGGGCAGCGTTAAGGCAGGAGGCCATATGCTCCAGCACGGGGGACAATGAGCCACTCTGCAATTAGCATCGCTGTGATGGACCGTTGTCATGACTGATGGCACGAGTTCTCTGGGGGAGTCGGCGGGGGGAGAAGATGTTCACAGCAGATAAGCCCTAATGAACAGAAAAATAACTTCCCGTGAAGCGGCAGATTTACAGAATTACAACAAACGTGTCTGGCCTCGCAAGGAAGGAAACACTTCATTGCCAGCAAGGCCATAGAGTGATACCTGGGGCGGAACAGCCAGGGGTGCTGAGAAAGGGCATTTCCTGCTGGGCTTGGGAGCGGGGGAATGAGCAAACAGGTATGAGGAGGAGGAGGAGGAGGGATAAAAGCGCAGGGGGGAGCAGCGGAGCAGAACGGGCTCGCTGGGGAGCGGGCTGGGGTCTGCAGGTCTGCCCAGGCGCTGCAGCCTCCCCTGTTGCAGGGAGAGCAAGAAAACCGTGCAGCTGAAATGCACCCACCCAGACCCCCGCCCCGTGCAGAGGGAAAACAGGCAGGGGGAAATACAAAGCCAAGGAGTCATTTCCCCAGGGCAGGGCACCCCCTTAGGAGGGAGAATGAAACTTCAAAACTCAGTATTGGCCTTTGCACCTCATGAGCCGGTTCCCACAAGGAATCTCTGTTGTCTAATATTGGCTTGAGCGCGACGCTACAGCCTTCCGGAGGAGGCTTCGCCATGGGAACTGCTGCCGAGCCACCTTATATTAGAAGTTACTCCAGCTCTGCAAGGAAGCCTGCCCTGCGCTTTCTATTTTTAGCTGCAGGCAGACCTATTCATATCAGTCGCTGCTGGAACTCGGGTCCTTACGCACAGGTGCGGTGCAGTAATTCAAGGGCATGAAGTCAGGTCCTCAGGTCTGAACGCAGCTGACCAAGATAAATAATAAACCTACAAGCCGAGCGCTCACAAGCCTGGGGGCGATGTGCTGGGCCGGGGCAGGGAGGGGGGAGTGGGGAGCAGGAGCGTGCTTCGCTAAAGGCACTCTCATCACACACATTTATTCCACGGGATCACACCACTACTTACGTGCAGAGCAAGGCACAGGCCGGAACATGATTTACCAGCTCAGGGCCATAAACTGCAAGGGAAGCAGGAGAAATGGGATGAAGGAGAGGAAAGGTCCTGGGGGAAGCGTAAACAGCTTCGCAAGGCTCCAAACTGGTGGTTGTTTTCCCGCTTGTTAATTATTTCATCTTAAAAGGCTTTTAGAAGGGAAGCGCTTCATTTGTGCTTAACGCAGGACAAGTAAAAAAAGATGTCTCTTTTTGCGGCTGGTCACTGTAAACACAAGGAGAGTGAATCTCAGAGGTCTGCAATAACTCAGAGTTATTTGAGTAAACCAATGCAGGGACAAGGTACATATATTTGGTGATGGAGTTCCCAATCAGCCAGACCTTGTTTTAACAATGCTTTATCTTGCTTCCTCCTTTCACATGCGTGGTAGCACTTGCCAAATCTACCCAGGTAACCGGCAGCTTGAAAAATAAAAAAGCCCTCAGCAGCGAGACTACACGCCTCCTTCCCAGGAGCACTGCCATTGCCCACCACCAGCCTCCCCCTGCGCTGAGGGGCTGCAGAGCCCCCACCCAGGGAAAAATGTGGCACCCACAATCCCCCTGGGCAGAGGCAAAGCGCTCCCTGCAAACTGCCCCCCTTCCTCCATCCAAAACCTGCCTCTTCTGTACCTCCTCCCTGACCGACATGGGAGAAATGACACCCTCTGAGCCCACAGCTCAGAGCCCCGTCCCCACGGGGAGGGAGTAAATCACTGCAGGCTCCTAGAGGGTCCCCTCTGTGCCCCAGCAGGAGCACTGGGTTAAACGACACGGGACCCCAGACCTTCCAGTGCAGACACCTGAAATCAAGAAGCCCTCAGGTACGAAGCTACAGGTATTCATAACATCCCTAATTCACAGTTAACCCCCTGGAGCTCTCAACAGGTCCAAAAAGCCTCTGCAGAGCCAAGAGCCCCTGGCTTGGGTGCAGAGCTGGGCTCCTGCTTCGGAGGAGATGCGAGAAGGCCCACGAAGATGAAGGGGGCGACACTGACGCTGCAGCCGGGTATTTACAGTGGTGACCTCTCTGTAGCTGCTCTGCAGCTGGTTACAAAATGTTAGTTACCAGCATTTCTCTTTCTCTTCCTCAACGTCTTTCCAAGTGACAAACCAGAAGATGTGAGTACTCCTGTGAGCTCCTAACTATAACTCTGTACTTGGGGGAATATAATTGAGAAACCTTTTGTCTGATTTGATTCAAATTTTGTAGAAAATGCTATCCAGAGCTCTGCTAGCTATTTTGAAGCTGATACAGACTGTCTTTATCATTACACTTTACGGCAGCTAAACTCAACCTTGACAAAGCAAACCTGAGCACGTACGCATCCCGGGGAGAGCTCTTCCTCCTGCAATGGGCTGGGAGGAGGAGACCCACAGCCAAAACCCGTCAGTCCAGCTGACGGGCATTTGTATGGTCAATATCTGTGGATTTAAGCCCACCAGTTTCCACATGAAGGAAACGCCGTGTAGAATAGCTGACTGGGATTCATCCTTCCTGGCTGCAATGCCGAATCGCTCCTGTCTCTCATGAACAAGAAGCCTGAGGCTCTTCTGCTACAGGGTGCTGTGGTCAGAGAGGCGGCAGGAGGGTCTCCCACGCTCGCACGAATCACCCGGTCCCCAGCCACTGCCCTTGGTCACTCAGCGTGGGACTCGCTGATGGCAGCCCCAGCCCTCCCGACCCGAGGTGATAGCAGAGCAGACGGAACAAATGGACAAATGCTGCTTCTCCCATGCACGCAGGAGGAGCAGTGACAAATTAATAGACAAAAAGAGCCCACAACAAAAACAACAAGAGAGTGTGAGTGTATTAAGTCCTTTTCCATCCCCAGTTTATGCTTCGGCTGCTACCTTGAGACTGGCATAGAAACCAACGTGCCATTTGCTTCACGCAGCTCCTGGGACCTCCATGGCACAGTTTCCGCTTGGATAACTTAACTTCTGGAGACGATTAGGCAGGGTAATTTCACCAGTTCCTAAGCAAATGCCTGGAGGGGTCTTTGCAAAGCCAGTTCAGCACAGCTGAAATATGGAGAAAATGTTCATTTGAATCCTAGAGAGAAATGTAATGACTGCTTTGTAGTAAAGCACATTCAGATCGGCCCCACTTTGGCTGATCAAGGCACGATCTCATCAGCACTCGCCAAGAAGAAATACTTCTGATCCGGCAAGTGAGCTTAACACCTTTGCAGAAGAGTTTTCATCAACTGACAACACCCAGTTTGGGAAAAATTAGCTCACAGCATCATTCAGGTGCAGACTTTAAAAACATGTACATTTTTTCTAATTTTTTTTCCTTTTCTTTCTTTTCTAGAAAGGTACTTGCAGTTTGATGGGCCCAACTCCACTGAGATGCCATTTGGCTGAACACACCAGCAAAGGTTGGCTCTGCGAATGGCCGTGACCCGTTTATTCATTGACGTGTTGGTGAAAACAGCGCTCTGCAGAAGCGCTCTCGTGAGCAGCATCCACACCTGTGTCCTGGCCAGGGTAGTCGGGAGGGAAATTAAAATGGGAAGAAGGAGACCTTGGTCACGGTGGTCAGGAAGCTGGAACAAGCCCCTGAAAAGGAAATAAGTAGCGAGGTCCTGGGCCACCCAAGCCCACCAATACAGCACGGAGGGCAAAAACATAGAGCAACCGTTTTGGGAGTAAGCACCCAGGGTAAGCGTCACTGGTGCCACCAGTTCAGCAGCACCACAAGGAGGAACTAAGTGAGAAATCCAAAGGAATCACTGTGGGTTCACTGGCGACTTGCAAAGCAGACAGGAGAAACAGTCCCTGGTGGGGTATCTGTACTGACATCCCCAGAAGGATGGAAGGGCTCCCCACAGTCAAAGGGGGCTGGAGGGATGCTCCCCAGCCCATGCTGGGTGGCAAATCAAGCTTTGGAAGTGACGGTGGCTGGTAATTTGTTGGATCTTACTGTTATGAGGTACATATCCACAGGTCCTCCTCACCAATGCTTCACTCGGGGGGATCGGCGCGTTCCTCACCCTGCCTTAGAAATGGGAAAACAGAAACAGAGAGAGAAGCAGCAATGAGTGAAAATAGCCAAGTTTATCTGGCGGCTGATGAAGCAGAGCACACGCCTGCGGGCTGTCTCCTTTGGCTCATTCCACCTCGTACCTGTTCCTCTGCCCAGCCAGGCACCTGCAAAGGCTGCTTTCCTCTTGCCCCATCTGTCGTTTCGAACCCTGGCTTTGCCACCCGTGCCAAAGAAGAGAGTGTAGGGAGGGGGGGGATAGCAGGCAGGTGGCTTGTTAGAAACCGCTCCCGCAACACCCAAACCTGTGAATACGCAACATGCACTGCATTTTGATAGATGTCTGGAGAGCTGATAGAATTAATTAAAACAGGACAAGTATGTGAAAGGTGCTTGTGAAGAGGAGTGGGCCAGTGTTAGTGCCGTATGTATCAGCAAAGGCTTAGAGAGAGCTGTTGGGAGGAAACTGGGGACTATCCGTCCTCCCATTGCTGTTTTATCTGGGCACAGGCTGGTACTCAGCCTTGGCAGCTGTAAGCGCTTGCCTGTGCTCATCTGTGCGTGTGTTCCTGTGTGCGACGGCATGTAGATGTTCAGCTGTCAGGGGACTACATATTAGCAAGGTTGTGCCCTGAAACATGCTCGTGCTCATGCAGAAGCATATGCCAGTAGCGAGCAGGAAACAAACACCCAAGGAGCCCAGTTTCCTCTGGTTGCGTGAGAAAGCACGGGGCTGACTCCTGCGGGACTCGCCGGTACGTGAGGATGCTGCTCCAGAGCAGAGAGGGTCTGTGCTGGGCAGTTGCTCAGCGCCCTTGGCACGGCAAGGAGGAGGACGAGTGAGCGTCCCTGCAGGGGAACCTGTTCAGATGAAGGAAGGCATCAGGCCAGGCATCTTGCCAGCTGATGGCTTTGAACAAAGGGCTCCACCAAAGCAAACCTAGTATGCAAGTTTGGGTGAAACTCAAAACCCCAAAAACTCAAAAACTCTGGTTTCCTCGGAAAGGGGATTCTTTTGTTGTCTGCCCCAGGCTGATCCTACAGAAGCGCAAACATCTGCCGCCAGTGAGGAAAGAGGACCCCAGCTTTCACCTCCTCTCCTGGGAACTAGTAGCCGTGTTGTGCCGCAGCCACCCCCCCATGTTCCATAGTCCCCAGCGCAGAGGGGCTGCTGTTATCAGGTAAAGAACTCGGCTGCCAGCTCCAAGGAGACTACAGCACATGATTTCCCTTTGGTAACTCCTACCTAGCTTTTCCCAGCATTTAGGAAGACGGGGTACTTGATCTGTGTGGGATTTTTTCATCTTTAGCACCGACAATCCTCTGATACTGCCTGTGCTTTTTTTTTTTTTAAACTCTAACTAGAGCCCTGAAGTTGTTTCTCATATCAAAAGCTCCCAGTCAATCTGATTTTTAGAAAACATAGCGTGTCTGGGGAGAAACCTGCAAAATATAGAACACATTTCCCATTTGCATCCAAATGTTGAAAAACCCCATCACTCCTCTATGATACATCATATCAGCGCTACACCCGCCATGAAATATTCATGGCCATTTATTATGATGTTTTTTATTATCCTCATAAAACTTTCCAGCGATCAGTGTCTCTATTTGCTCAGCCTCCAGCCTGGATGGGTGCTTTTCTCTCTCCTTCAGTGCTGGCAGTGTCTGAATTAATCCACGTCCCCCGTCAGCATAAGAAGGACCCCACTGCCCTCCCAGTCCATCCCGGGCTGCTTCCCTCCCTGTGGCATCAACAGAGCACTCACTGGGAACGGGAGGGTGACCGTGACACACTCCGCCTGCATTAGGTTGATGGAAAGGAAGGAAATTCAAACCAAGATTGCCTTCCCGAGCCCAGCGTGACAGCACACGGAGCAGAGGAATTAAATGGCATTGCCGCTCCTGCGTGGGTTGGGAGAGCGGTGGGAAGTGCTGCCGGTCCCACCGTCCGTGCATCCTCCATGCGACGTTGAAAAAGAGAAGGAAAACACTCTGTGAGGATAGCTCCTGAAGGTTTTATGGCAACTGCCAGATTAATTTTATGGTAATCTGCTAAATGCTTCTCAAATGCTTCTCCATTTCCTCCTCGGCACCCTGCAGGGTCTGGTATGGGAAGAAGAGCCCTGAGTCGTCTCTGCAGCCACCAAACTGCCCTCCTGGCAATGAAGCGGAGGCCAGGATTGAACCCGGAGGGAGGGTGTGAGAAAGACAGAGCCAGTTTCTGGAACAGATGCCGTTTCTGATTCAGAGCGGTCCTTTATAGCAGGACACTTTGTAAAAGCCCCATTCTGCAAACCTTTTATTCTTTCTGCAAGAGCTTGCGAGACCTGCCTTTTACGTGTGGAGGGGAGTAAAAAAAGATCTACGAGGACAGTGAGAGCTCTCGTTTCACAGAGACTGCAAAGCTGAATCTCGGTGGAGTGACCTTGGTACAACCTCTTGCTTCAAACACACAGCAAACAGTTCTGCGTTGAACAAACTGCTGCAAGAGGATTCGGGCTCCTCGCTTGCCAATGCACTGGCACTGCTTTTCCCCAGAGCACAGTGTCTTCCAAGAGCAAACTGCATCAGCCGCAGAAAAAAATAAATAAATCTACTTTTCACATCATTTCATCTTCTGATAACAGTAATGAACTCGGTCCAAGGCATTACTGGGAATTAATGACTGCCTGCCTCCTGACTCACCAGCTCTTCCCAGGCTATCATAAATTCCCAGGAACTGTTTTGAACCATGCATCAACGAGTAAACTGAAAAGAAAGCAATTGGCCAAAACCCTGGGACACATATAAAACACGCCGGTCCCACCTGGAAGCCTGGGAATTGAGATGAGCTCCCAGGTAAACATGCTCGCTCTGCCCAGATGGCTCACAGGGGGCAGGCGGTGGGAGCTGCTTCCCGGGGCTCCCCCCAGGATCCCACCAGCGTCTCCACGTCACTTCTCCAAAATAAACCCAGTTGAAAGCAGCACACATCACCCCTGGGGAATTGTTCCTCTGGACAATTAAACTCACGTTGCATGCCATACCTTTAATGGTTTTTTTCTGGCTAATTCTCCAGTCTCACGACTGCTCTTGTCTGAGAGATTAAAGAGCCTCCCAGAAGCTCTCCCTGGATGTAGGTACTTTCAGACCATTATCACCTCACCTCTAACCTACTCTTAATAAACTAAAAGAAGATGCTTCATTACTGAAACCAAGCTTCAAAGCTCATACCTGCGTGGCAGTTAGAAACCAGGGTACATCACGCACGCGAGGCCTCTTGGACTTTCACCCTTTCAGATCACACCACTCTCTGCAGGGAGGAGAAGGGTTAATAAAATTGACAGATCTACATACTTATTTCAATATCTACATTTCCTGCCCTCCCAGTTGCAAGTGTAAATTTGTGTGTAACTAGCTCCAGTAATTAGGGTTAATGACTAAAGAGCATTTGGAGATTGTGCGACTCATGAAGTTCTCCATCAGAAAGGACAGATTAGATTTGCTGCTCTTTTTGAAAAATACAAATTTCTGGCATCATCTGTGCATTGAATGTGTCTGTCTGGGCTGCTTGTCTGAAGAGACTTAACTAAATTAACACATGGTTTTGTTATCATTTATTAAGTACAGGCCATGTGCAGATTTTTATGAATCAGAGCATTCAACTGGCAGAACAGATAGAGGTATGGCAGATAATGGAATATGTTTTAATTTGGAGAAAATACTGCTACATCAAACCAAAAGGCTGAGCAGCTCCACTGCAGCCCATCGCTGCATTCATTTGCGGTTGGGTCTCACATTTGCTGGAGTCATACATCCAAACTACTTAGGCTCCAAGGACAATCACTGTGCAATACGGCCCAGTGCAGAGACTTATCTCATGATGGATTATCCCCAGGCAGAACCAGCGCGACGCTCCAGGGGCTTCGAGAAGACGAGCCCTGAAAAATAATCCTCTGCTGCAAACGTGCCCTTCTTCCCCTCTGCAGGCACCAGCCCTGGTCCTTGGACCCCTCAGGACAGAGCCGGGCACCCAGGGGGTCCTGGACCAGCAGTCATCCCACTTTGGGAGCCGGGTCATGGGTGCTGCAGAGGTATCCCTGGTTAGCCCAGTAGCTGTATCCCTCCAGGTCTTTAATTAAGGCAGTGCGCCTTCCCAAGCAGCGGGGTGTGAAAGCAGCACCTCATAAAAACGTCCCAGTCCCAATAACACTCCTAAATCAGCTTCTCTGGATGCAGCCGTAACAAGCCACGTGGAGAAACCATGGCAGCAGGGAGAAGGTTTTACCGGCTCTTAATTATGAGGTTTGACACAAGTCTCTGCAGCTGATTCTCTGGAAAACAGCAAGGAGGAGCACTTCAGCGCTGTGCCACCTCCACCAGCTCCAGCAGCAGCTCCCCACCGCCCCCACGCTTTCCCACACATGGGTGTGCAGACACTGCAACAACTGCATCCCATTGCCATTTCTCCCAAGACCCACAAACCAACAGATTCGGCTCTTTCCCTTTAGCGGACCTCTGATATTTTTCTGGTGGTGACACGTGTACAATTAATTGAAGCTTCCTGACATGCCAACTGCTCCCAGGTTCCTTGTCGCAACCCTTTGAGAAAGGTCCCACGGGTCGGCGGACCACAGACCAAAAGCTGCTGAAGTGAACAAGTCCCTATAGACGGGGAAACTCACGATTAAGAGCTCTTTAACTTAGCTGAATCCCTGCCTGCAGGATCAAAGGCGGCAGCTGCAGGGCTTGATATGTTCAGAAAGACACGGTTAATTGTGAGAGCAATTAGCCTCTGCAAGAATTCACTGAGTACGTGATGGATTCTCTGTGCCTGGAAGTGTTTAAATCTCAGCGGAGATCCTTTGGAAAGATACGCTTCTCTTTGGCCAGGGTGGACGGGCTTGATACAGGAATAGCCCATTTTATGCAAGAAGAGTTGGACAGAATGGTCTTTTGAGCTGGAAAATCTCTAAAATCTATGAAACTATTAATAGAGAGTGAGACATTTCTAGTGGGTTTGACAGCTAGATGACAAATCTGCGTTAAATTCCACAGGATCCAAAAAAACTACTCAGCCTCGTTTTCTGATATCCTCCAAGGGGTTTCCTGGTGGGGGATTTTAGTTTTCCACTTTCTGGCTTTAAAACAATTTTTCCAAACTGGAAAACATCTCCAGCTCCCCTCCTCTTGCCTCCCTTTACTCCTTCATCCTCTCCTCTGTCTTGGAGAGCATTTGCCAAGCTGTGTGTGGGTGAGCCCCTGGGAGAGGTGGCAGCAGGGAGCCGTCCCACGTGTGTGCTGAGCAAAGAGGGGTGGGCAGAGGGAGGAGAGACCCGATTTTGCACTTTTCCACCCCAGAGCAATCTCAGAGCCTCGGCACAACCCCCCTTGCAGACCCTGGAGAATCCCCATGGCATGAGGAGCCCCGGAGTCACTGGGCTGAACACATTCTGCTGTTCCCGGAATTGCTGGGTTTATCAGTGTTTCCCTATTGGTATTTCCCTTTTGACTCTGCTGTGAAGCTTTATCCTCCCAAATTCAGCAGGGCACAGCAGCTCTCACTATCTGGTGTTGGGGACACGCTTCTCCTGCTGTCTTGCTGCCTGCTATCTCATCCACCTCCAATAATACAAGCAGTCGTGAGGGTTATTACCTGATGCAGGTGATTAAGAATTAATAACTGCCTCCAAGACCAATCGTTCCAGCTAAGGCTGCTGCGAGTTTGTTATTTTTTATATGCATGTTTTGAAAAAGACGGCAGATAATTGAAAAATGCAGCATTACTCCCGATCGTTCATCATCTTCAGTGAACTTCCACCCCCACCAAAATATGAAATCCTCACTTAGAAATGCTGCACCCTCCTTCCTAGCCTTCCTTCGCCATGCTGGCTTAGTAGGGAAACTCTTCAGGGAGGCCTGGCTTACAAGTTTGTACAGCACCAAGATAACAGGAGCAAAGCATAACAGGAATGAGAATACCTAATTTGCTTTCAAGAAGATCGCACTTATGTGAGACCACGTCTGCTGCTTCGAAAAAGGAGAAAAAAAAAACCCAGCACCATCACTATATGAACAGGTATAACCGTAAATACCATAGCGCTAACACTGAGAGTAAACCTCGAGTGTGGCAAGACTGCTGGGGCTGCGCAGGGAAGAATGGGATAGAAATAAGGGAGAAATATGCCCACCACTGACTAGGCAAAGGAAATCACGGAGCGAAAACTCCGAGGGACTCTTCAAAGGTTAGTGGATGTGCTACAGGGTCTGTTGGGGGGTCAGAAACCAAGAGGGAGGGGTCTACTCTGTGGATATTTCTTCGCTGGGAAGCGTCAATTGAAAGTAGAAGAAATGAATGAAAAGGTGGCCAGGCCCACCAATAATAATAATTAAAAAAAAAAAAAAAAAAAAAAAAGATTTAGGACATGAAAAGTAGAAGTAGACAGTCTCCGAATTCTGGTGGGACTTCCTGACAGGCATGACAACAGTACCCTGTATTGTGAAAATCTGCTCTCTTATGAGGCTGCCAGTCCTTCAGAAGGCAAAGAGGTTAATGAAATGGAGGTAGAAAAGATTTTTATTTTTCCTGCACTTTCTTGTCATTTAAATGTGAGCTAGGGACTGCATTCTTCCAGAAATCTCAAGTGGAAGGAGTAAAATAACAACCACTTGGAGGATTTAACCCAGAACTCCCCAATTTAATTCATATTTATAATGTGAAGTTTGTAGAAACCTGTGGAAAGCCTGGGAAAAATACATAAGCAGCAGCCACAGCTGGAACTACTGGAAGAGGAGTAAATTGCAGAAGGTTCCAAGACTTGTTTCTCTTGGACATCCCTTTTGAAGACACCCTTCCTTCTCACAAAGGGGCTTGGCCTTGTGTTCATCCTCTGTGCACGATTCAATGTGCAACACGGTGGGGATGACGGGGAAGGGGTCCCTGTGACACAGAGTTACATTTCAAAAGCGTGCAGCTTTTGGAAGGAGGAAGATGCAGGCTGGCATTTGAGGATCAGCAAGATCTGGAATGATCTCTGAACAGAGCCGCAGGGTTCAAGCTTCTCCGATGGGTCTCATCACTCCACTCCCTGGGAGAGCTCTCAGCACCCGCCGCTTTCGGTTCCCAACCATCCTCGCGATGCTCCAACCACCCTAGCATTGCTCCAGTGCCTTTGGAGAAGACAACCTTTGCTAGTCCCACTTGCAGGTTGTAGCTAGAGCTTGTATAGGTGGCTGTGTCAGATCCCCAAGCCACACACAAAGCTGCTGTCTACCTGTCTGCCGCAGAGCAGCTCCATCAGCCAGGTCCGATCCTGCCTCCCCGCCGCCGCAGCGCTTGGAGCTGCCCACCCTGGGAATCCAATACCACCGAGGTGATTTACGGGTGCTTTTTTTCTCCCCAGCGCCGTGCTTTGCATGAGCCCCAGGTATGGCAGCATTAAATCAGTTTGCAAAGGCAGAGCTGTGCCTGGCAGCATAAGCAGGACCTGAGAGAGATGTGACAGCAGGAGGAAAGAGCCAGTTAGTGCCTGAGCCCAGAGCCTGTGTCCAGGTGCCAGAAGCCTCCGCAGAACCCTGCTGACCACTGCAGCTCTGCCTGCCCGGGGACAGCAGTCCCTCTGAGCACTAGGTGTTGCAACATCAGAATATAAAGGTTACAAAACTGTGATAGAAAAGCACCCATACAGCCAGTCCCAGCAACGCTGGTGCATGTATCTGGATGGAGTTGGAACCCCAGGATTCAGGGTTCATCCCTCATCCCTTCACTCACCTTTCTGCAAAATTGCTTTCTCCAATCTCTGCACTGCTAGAAAACGTGCCTTCTATGCCAGGTGTAACACCAGATGTTTGATAACACAGGGAGCACGTCATCCAGACAGGGAAAGGCTGTGTCACGCTACAACAGCTACACTTCTCCCTCCCCTTTATGCCACCCTACTGTAGTGCAAGAGATTGAACCCTGTAGGGTTTGCCTTTATTTCTATCTAAGACCAAGGAAAAAGCCCTTTGTGCTCTTTCTTGGGAGAGAACATGCAGTTTCCCAGCAGCTGGAACTACTTACGTCAAAACATGGCTAGGGAAGGTGAGTCCTGTCCAAGGGCAGCTTCCCTAGAGACCCAGACCAAGCCCACCATGCTGGTGACCCAGCTAAGGCTGCAGCAGGGAAGAGCTGATGTCTTACTCCAAAGCGCCTGTTGTTGCACCTGCTCTACCAGTTCAGGGTGTCTGGTTGCCTCCTCAAGACCTCTCCCACCTGCTTTGCACCCTGAGACCTGGTCAGCATGTCTTTGACCGCAGAATGGGTTTTCACAGTCCACGACCACAGAAGTGGCAGCTGTGGATGTGGCCTCTGCGCCCACATCTGCCACATCTACTTTTCCACTGCAGAGCAAACATGGGAGGTGGGACTCATCTCCCCTAATATCAGGTGCCTACACACCGGTGACTCCAGACAAGCCAGTAACCATGGCTCCCTTTGCACCTAAAGGTGATCCAGGCCATGCTGACAGTGCCAGGGAATAATTTTCCAGATCCACTGCATGTAGATCCTCCTACTTTAGGAGGGGATGTTTCCTGCCCTCATCTCTTGATGGTACCAACCTGATCTCTGTGAAGAAGCCCCGAGACAGAAGCTGCTGTTGCATGGATCCATTCAGCCCAGCTGCTCCAGGTCCACAGTAGAGTTTTGGTGGTTTTTTTCCTAGAGAGGACACAGAGCAAAGAGGAATCAGCATGACAGTTCCCAAAAGCACCTTTGCATCCCAGCAGCTTGGGAAGCGCACAGATTCTGTGCCACCCTACGGCACTGTGCCGCTTTGCTCTTCCTGGCACAGCCCTTGCCGGTGTTGCTTTTCCTAAGCACCCCTCCGGCACAACTCCAACCCAGCCGGGACTGCAGGCAGCCTTGAAGGCAGCAGCCCCTCGGAGCATGCTGATCCCCAGTGCCAGCGGGAGTCACAATCTGTCCCACCACGCTCTGTCCCACCACCCTGCATCAAAGGCTCTGGCTTTTAATTAGCCTCTTTGATGCACAGCCTTAGCCTGTACACACTCCGCATGATTGCGTAGCCAAATTAGTTATGATCAAAGCCCACCTTGCCCCACTGAGGAAAATGACACTCAGAGACATCTCTGTGTTCACATGATCAAATGCTTCGGAGACACCCATCATTTGGATGAACTCCTTTGCTCGGCAAGGGAGAGGTGCTGCTCCCCGAGGCTGGAGCCATAGTCCTGCATCTGCAGCACCACATCATCATGGCTCAGGATGGGAAGGGCCATGATGGATGCTGAGGTGGGGAGGAGGATCTGCTCAGGAAGGGAGTTGTAAGGGCAGGAGGGCAACCCAGAAATGAGCCTGCTGTAGCAAAAATGATGGAAAAGGGGCTGTGCAGCTTTGGGCACCGGCGAGCTGCAGGTGTCGTGGGCTCACTGGAAATGTAGGAGTGACCAGGCAGTCCGCAGGGGACATTCTGGGCACATCAGTTGAAACACAGCTTCAATGGCCATTAGAACCACCCCCTAACACTTCAACATGTGTCTTGAGGCATCTCATGGAGCACTTCAAGGCGAGAGAGAGTTGGGAGGGGACCTCCTGCCATAAGGAGACCGTCCAGCACTGCAGATCACCCCAAGGTTTCCTTGGCTCTCTCCTGGTGCCTTCTCTGTGCAGAGATACCACCCAAAGGGTTGACCTGTCACTCCCCATCTCCTCTCCCTCCCTAACATTCTGCAGATGGCAAATGATGGAGCTGCCAGGCAGAAGCTCGTCTTGCCTACTAGCAAAGCCGGCAGTGCCGCCCTCTGGAAACCTTGCCTTCCTTCCACAGGAGATGTGTTTTGTCAGTGCACTGACACCAAGCAGCATGGCAAGAGTTTCTCTCCCTTATTCCATGGGATCCGCTCCTGCCCCAAGGAAAAGCAGAGAGGAGAGATGAACACCAAGACACAGCAGTACAGGAGCGAGGAAACTGCACACAGCTCCCGGAGAGCTATCATGCTCAGATGGCAGCTAAGATACTGGTTGGTCCCTTGTCGGCACATTGTGCCCTCTTGCCACTTGCTTTCCTGGCCTTGGCAGCCCCTGTGAGATGCTTGGGGCCTGAACATGCCTTTCCCATGTCCTAAGAGATACAAACACCCTGGCTCTTCCCTGTAAAAACTGAGCTTTTCAAACAAACCTTGGCCCTGCTTCTGGCTTTGCCCACAAAAAAACTGGCTGATATTCACAGAGCTGCTCTCAGGCAGCAAGGCTTTTTTTTCCTCTTTTCTACTTGTATCTTCTTCTCTTGGTTTTTAGCTGGTACTGAGCACAGCCAAGAGCCTGCAGGAGGGGCCAGGCTGCAGTTGGTGCACATCAGCACAGCCTTGCTGATTCAGAGTGACCAAGCATCTGATAGGCATCCTCCCACATCAACAACGCACGCTTGGTGACTACTGGCACTGCAGAAGTGGAAACCACGCAGAAAGACTCTACCACCACATTCAGCTTCTCATCCCTCTTTGTACAGCTTGAGCCCTGGAGCCACAGCGACAGGCAGCTGTGCCCACCATGTCGAGGATGAGGCTTGATCAAGCAGACGGAAAGATGCTGTACCATCTACCTCTGTCCTGGCAGGAGCACAGTATCCTGTTTCAAAGACGGCAAGAGATGTGGGATCCTTCAGGTCACCCTGGAGGTGGCACTTACCTCCAGCTCAACTGGTCCCTGCTGCCTCAGTGATGGAGCACTGCAGGATTTGTAGAACAGTTTCCCTTCAACAACCCAAGGCTTAACAAATCTTCCTGTTCAACTTCTCACTCCTTTTTGGAAGGTGTATTGCCTTCCTCTAAGCTGAACTATCAGGGCACCATCACCAACACAAAAATAACAGGTTCTTCAAGAGCTCTTTAATGAGGTTCCTGGTCTTAGAGAGAAGATTTTCTTTCTCCAGAGAAGGCTAGAGAAAACCTTGCTGAAGACTGTGTCCCTCCATCTATGGCTGTTCCATGTCTATCTGTCTGTCTGCCCTTCCTCTTGCCATTAGCTGTGAGCAGCTTGTAGGGAAAACATGCCTGAAAGCTCATGTGTGCTCATGACTTGTAGCTGGGAGACACCTGTAAATCAGGGCTTTGCCCAGCAGATCCTCCTAGTCCTTCTTCTCTTGCAAGAGCAGGAGAGGGGTGATGGAGGTCAGGCCTTTAAAGCTAGAGGACAGTAAATCCACATGGCACTCACTCCATTGTCTGAAGATTCATGGCTTTGTTCTCTGAAGGTCAGCTTCGTCTGTTCTAGTCAATTAGGGATAATCTATCGCTTCTCCCTCTGCACCCTCCCTGGCCGTATGGTCCTTGTCAGCAGGAGACCGTCGGTCAAATAAAAGTCAGAACTGCTCAGTGTCCCAGAGATATGCAGCAAGAAGAGCAGTAGGAGGCAGATAGCTCTTCATCTCATAATGGGCTCCCAAGGATCCTGCTTCTCTGAAAGGCTGAGGACTGGCAGAGCAGGAAAGTCCCCAGAGTGATATAAACCCCTAGGGACGATTTGCAGTGTGGGGACAGGAGAAGGTCCTTCCGACTACACCACAAAACAACCCTGACACCCGACAACTTCTGTCACAGTACCGTTCCCACAGATCTCGCGGGGATCCCTCTGGCACCCAAGTCCCTTTGCTCTCTCCATCACTCCCCTATGACCACATCTCCTTCAGCCTTGAGTGTTGCATTGCTGGCTCACAGCCAGGAATACAGCCCACCACCTCACCTCCCCTGTCCTGCCTGGAGCCCTGGTGCCTCTCTGTTGTCTTCTGTGCTCGTGGTGCCTGGAGCCTTCCTCAGAGGAAGGACTACTCCTTCCTGACCCTAATCTCCCTCTGCATCTGCTTGTTTGAGCATTTCACCATCTGCAGGCAATGTTAGTAGGCCACATGCAATTCCCTCCTTTGAATGCTGGAGGAGCTCAGGGTAGGCTGGGAGGAGGCTGAGTCTTGGGAATGGCAGGAGGCAAAGAAGGGCTGTTAGGAAGTGGAGGCACAGAGGCAAGCAGAAGTCCCAGCAGCCCTGAGAGAGCTCCAGATGCCTGACAGACCCTGGTGCCACACTGAGTATACTAAAACCTGGATTCAGGAACTAGCTTTAAGGTCTGAGCTTGAAACCCTTGACCTAAAGTTATTTTCTCATGGTTTCTCACTTGATGGCATCTCTAAGCATGGCCAAGTAACTGGTCTCTGTAGTTTGCAGAAGGAGTCAGTGGGCCTTGGGATCCCAAGGATCCCAAACTGGCCGAGGTTCACTGCTTTCCTTCCAAACTGGCATCCATGGAACGCAGGACTCCTCTACCATTTTCAGCCTGGCATCCCAACCAGCATCGTTTATGCCACTGAAACCAGTAGCAGAGCCAGGACTACAGCCCTGACCCGCTGACCCACAGCTGGGACCAGAGTCTAAGAGTGCCCTTTCCGTGGCTTTGGGTTCTGGGATTGCAAAAAGTATCACAAACCAGCATATCCTGAAAATTAAGCTCACATTCGATTTACAAGTGTTTTCTGAAAAAAAGCAGCCCCAGGTGATCAGGGGATGGCAGCAGGCCAGTGCAGGGGCGGTGGTAGCAAGGTCTCTGCTGGAGTCACTGGCAGCAGGTGAAGGGATGAGGGGACGGGAGAGACGATGGCCTTGGCCATGCCCCAGGAGCTTGTGCAGCTGGCTCCATCTGTCTTCTGGGGCCCAGCAGGGACCAGGAATTGGGGCACGTTCTCCCTCTAAATTTCCTTTATGGGATGAATAAGTGGAAGAGCTTCCAGCCTCCCTGGTGCTGTGTCTCCCTGTCTGCTTTGTTAGCTCATTTTGTCTGCTTTGTTTTTGAGCGGCCCTCAAGGCTGTGTTTCGGAGAGAGGGTTTCATCAGGCAAAAGAAAGGTACAAAGACAAGTTAATGAGAACGATTATTCAGTGACAGCTGCTGCCGCTCACCTCCTAACAAGCATAAGGCACAGCCTTGCAAAAACAAGGCTTTCTCTGATGATTATGTTCAGGGGGATTAACTTAGGAAACTTTGCTTAAGACCTGCAGTGATCTTATTGGAAATCTAGTCAATGAGCAGGGGAAAAACATACCTTGTTTAAAGTTCATTTGCTGGGAGCAGAGAGCCTGGGGCTGGATTAGGGCGGAGCAGAGATGTGCCGTCCTTGCTCTGCTGTCCTTGGGTTACTCACCGTCGTCCCGGGGATGCGCAGCCCAAGGCGATGGCCCACCTGTAGCTCAGCAAGGCACAGTCCCTTCGCAGAAGCGTTTTCTCCCCCGATTGCTGCAGTCCACAAATCAAATCCTCTGTCTCGAGCCCAAACAACCCAGGCCAGGACTGGGGAAGGACTGGACTGCAAGCTCCTGCGGTGAACACTGGCTCTGTTTCTCACTGCAGATGTCTCCTCTCTAGGACCACAGTTGGCTCTGCTGATGATTATCGCTGTGTCCACGCCCGAGAACTGCCCATCATCAGTCTCTCCACACAGGAATGTGATGCCCAAGCTTGGCACGTAACGCCTGCCATTTAATGTCCCCATCAAGCCACAGAGAAACCAAATGGACTGGAAAACTGGCCCAGGATCGCTGCTTTTCTTCCAAACTGGCACCCATGGAACGCAGGACTCCTCTCCGTTTTCAGCCTGGCATCCCAACCGGTCCCCTGCTCAGCTGGCGATGGCCAGGAGAGCAGCTTTGCCAGACACGGTTGCCTCTACCTGTGCTGCTGGTGGTGGGACAGGGCTTCCCTGCTGCCTCATGGTCTGGCACAGCTGGCCTGTGGGGGGACACCCATGCACCTGGGGGCTCTGCCCTGGCTGCCCTGGCGCAGGCACAAGGCTCAGGTCCCTTTGGAACCAGCATCACAGCCCCACCACTAGCTCAGACAGATGGTGAGCAAGCCTGGCTCCATCTCCTGTGGCTGTTTGGCCACTACAGAGAGCTGTTCAGGCCAACCCAAATTTGGCTGGCAGGTGTCCGTACCCCAAACGCAAATATTTTGGCAGGAGCTGCTGTGAGCCAAGCGGATGAGACTCTGCATTCCCCATCAAGGCCAGGGAGGGGGGAGGATCTGCCCTACAAGAGCTCCTGGGATTTCCTCACCTGGATGCCCCAAATCCGATGCTCAGCAGCTCTTCCCTCCGCTGTCTCCCATCCTCAGTTGCATTTCAGGCATCGGTGGCCCCACGATTTCTGCCAGGGCTGGCCCTGCTCCCAGGGCAGCATCCCAAAGCATTGACCATGGCTCTCTGCATTTCCCCCACTGGTCCCTCTTTGAAACCATTCTCCTTGATGCATGGCTGTTTCACCTCATCTCCTCCCCCAGTGACCCCCAAGGTCCTGCTATGGTCCATAGCTAGCAGTCAGTGCTAGTCAACTCCTGGCTGCCATTCATAAAGCTGTGGGTGTTTTCTGGCTTTTTCTGCTGTGCTGTCTTTCGTTTTGACCCCTTCAGGGCCTCCTTCACCCCTTCTTGTAAATCTGGCATCTCCTTGGATGGAGGAGCACCCACAGGGTCAGCTGCAAGCCCACAGCCAGGCGTTCCCACGCATCCCCATCCCATCAGCAGAGCTAACCATTCAAACCAGCTCCAAACTGGTGACCCAGGTGCTCTTGTGGGGGGGAACAAGCTCTTCTTCACCACAAGTGTATCAGAGATGAGGGGTCTCACAACCACACGTGCTCTCCTGTGTCCTGAGAAGGAACCCCTCGCCACACACTCCCCCATCCTGCTACAAGGTCAAGCGGCAGCTGAGATGCTTCAGCCCCACGATCAGCGCTGCTTTGCCAAAGCTGGCTCTAGGAGGGGCTGCAGGGGTTTTACTGCCGCCTTTAAATCCCAACGTCCAGAAACCAAAAACAGAGTCTTCCCCTCCACAAGCCTGTAATACGCTTTGCACGCAGCCAGTCCCTGTGGCAGTAAAACTCCCATCACCAGCCCATCCGGCTCCCCTTCCTAGGGAAAATAAAGGAGTGGGGTTACCATGCTCTCAAGGGATGAGGAAACCGTTACGGTCTTCTCTATACACCCAAAGGAAACTTTTATCAGTCTGTGTTTAGGGCCAGAGGTCTGCAAAAAGCAATGCTCTTAAAAATGAAATAAGAAGCCTTGAAGAGTTTTTATTTGCCATCTCTACTCACAGGCAATTAGAGGAGTAGGACATAAGGTCTGGTTTTATGTGGAGGCTTTTTTTCTTTCTTCCTTACTTTCTTTTTCCGTTTGTTTTAATCGCGTAGCTCTTGTAGCACAGAAGCACACCTTGCATGAGAACTAAATACAGGAAGAACGCTCACTCCATAAAAAGTCTAATCAATACCACTGGGCAGCCGGAGCCAAAAACGTGTCAAAAATGAGTTGGGAATTGCAAGAAAGTAACAGATGTCATTCAAAACCTCCAGGCGTGATGAAGGGCCGAATCATGCCCTGCCTGGCTGAACAGGGAGCAGTGAGACGGGTATTTGCTGGCATTTGACATTAGATGCAAGCGTGGAGGAGCGATGGGAAACCATAGGAGCAACAACAGGGAAAACTGCCCAGCCTGCAGAGCGCTCTGGCACCTGCAGAGAGTTTGGCCCAGTCGCAGGAGAAGTCGGTGGAAAGGATGAGACACCAAGAGCACAATGGGACGTGGAAGCTGGGGGGCAGCGGGGACGGGCAGGGACCGTGGGATGAGGTTACGGGATAACCGTGGGGTGAGGTTACCCGCTGCTGGCGACGGAGAGCGGCCACTGTGTGGGTGACGGCAGGAGCCCGCCCGAAAGAGGATAACGGAAGGATTTATGAGCACAGAGATAATGAAAGGCAGTTATCCGTGACCATCTTAAATCTTGTCAGAGGGAGGATGAGAGGGGCTGTCTCCGGTGGACAGGTTGGAAGATTTATCGCCGCCGTTCCGCAGCATAATTGCAAAACGAGCCCCCCCACCCCCACCCCCGGCCCCCAGACACTGGTTCCTGCCCCGTGGGAAGGAGCTCACGCTCCTGCCTGCGCTTTCAGAGCCTGTTAGGGCTGAGCGACGGCCACCACGGTCAGAGAGGGCCAGCTCTCAGCCAGCCGCAAAGGGAGGGAGGTGAAATAAGAGAGGAGTCACTGCGGAGAGGCTCAGCATCTCTCCCAAAGACCAAGGAGGGTCAGGACGCCGCCAGGCTGCTGCAGCCCAAATGCAGGACGCACCAAAAAGCTCAGCTGAAAGGCTCAAAAGACTCAGCTACCGAGGACATCACGCCGGCCCCATCCAGTGGCACATAGCCCCGCACGTCCTTGCTCCCACTACCTTGATTAACGACGTCGTATTTCCAGCCCAGCGGCTGCAGTGCCCCTCATCTCAGCCACAGGAAAGAGGACACAGTCCTGCAGCAGCTTCCCAGGGCTCGAGAGGCCCAGATCCCGAGAAGATCCTTTATTTGTCCCCTCTCTGAGCCGTTCATGTGTCCCTGCATCGCGTGGGTGCTGCTGAGGGGAGCCCACGTCGGGGTGCGCACACACACCGCTCTGCCTGCGCCCCGCATGTGCCCTCCCCTCCACCCCAGCCCTCGGGTCCTCGCGCAGCTTGACAAACTCATGGGCTGGGCAGACATGCCCGGTGGGTCGAGCTTTCATGGCAAGGACTTGGGGAGCATGGACTCAGCAGCAAAAGGGTGAAAAACCCAGGAGTCTCCCTGCCCGGAGCCTGGGGTCCACATGAGGTGGGTCACTGCCACCTCCCGAAGGTCAGCACTGACAGCAAGGAAGGAAGCCCCAGGCTCCAGCCAGGGACACCGGGGCACAAGGGGACAGGGGAAGAGCAGCCACAGAAGCCCCAGAGCCCGGCCATGGGAGCTGCCTGCCTCCCCCCCCTGCAGCCAAGCAGCCGCGTCGCGCTCTGCCTGAGAGAGAAAGAAATCAGGTAAGCAACGTCTACAAGCCCATATGGAGGGGCTGGGATGCTGCCCAAGCTTCCGCTCAAAAAAAAAGTGCGCATTTTATGGTATAAATATTTTGGTTTTCCTCCTCCTCTCCAGCCCACAAGCTCCAGCACAGAAATCACAACAGCAGCCGTTTTGGCAATCAGCTCCCTCTGATCCCCGCAGTAACCGATGTTTGCTGTGACAAAAGCCTACGCAGACTCACCTGGCTGGCTGGGACCAAAACCCCCAACCCTGCATGTGACATCCCCCCCTGCCACCTGCAAAGTCCCACACGCCTCCCAGGCACTGAAGTGAAGGAGAGGGGCTTCTGCTGGAGTGGAGGGGGGTTTTCAGCTCCTGGAAGGTGCTGCTCCCCCTGAGGACCACAGCAATTCCCACATTTAGGGCCAAGGAGATGGCAGGCTGCCTTGCAACGCCACCCGGCTCTCATGGAGCTGTTTGGTACTTTTTGTTCCTGTTATCCCCCATGACAGAAAAGAGCTGAGTCTGCTCCCTTTCCTGTTAACAGCCTAAAAACTAATGTTTGTTCTGAAATTAAAACAACGGCTACAATGCAATGGGAAATCTGGCCGCCCTGCCAGCCATGCTGCCTCGCAGCGCTCCCAACACGAGCCCTTCCCATCAGCAGCAGAGCATCTCCCCGGGATGCATCCCCACTGCTGCAGGTCCTGCCCTTGCCCCACACAACACGTCCGCCAGCCCGCCCCGAGCCACGAGGCACCCCATTTTCCATTCTCTTCCTTTTTTCCTCCTCTCCATGCTGTGGGAGAAGCACTCAGCCACCAGAGCCGCTCTCCGCCATGACCTGACATGGCACAGTGTCCACACCGCGATGTGCAAGCAGTGTGGGGACGATGGGGATGTGTCGTCTTTAATTATCAGAGCAGCTATGGCCATGTCTTACCATCGCTGAATGCAAAGAGGCAGGAACTGCCACCTCCCACAGGACCACTGTGATTAATCCCAGGTGCCAGCCCCCAAAACTTTCTCCAAAGACTTGGGCAAGTCTGATGATAGGAATTTGGTGGTGTGAAAATGTGTTCATCTGATTAAAAGGAGAGGAGAGGAGAGGAGAGGAGAGGAGAGGAGAGGAGAGGAGAGGAGAGGAGAGGAGAGGAGAGGAGAGGAGAGGAGAGGAGAGGAGAGGAGAGGAGAGGAGAGGAGAGGAGAGGAGAGGAGAGGAGAGGAGAGGAGAGGAGAGGAGAGGAGAGGAGAGGAGAGGAGAGGAGAGGAGAGGAGAGGAGAGGAGAGGAGAGGAGAGGAGAGGAGAGGAGAGGAGAGGAGAGGAGGTCCACCAGGGGCTTTCTTCACCAAGTCCTCTTGGAACAAGAAGAGAGGTACAGAGAATTTGTCTAATAAAAATAAGATTAAAAGCAAGTTTTCACCAGCGTATACTTTATGGCTTTTAATCCTTGAGAAATGAGATTGGGTCCTGCCTCCTCCAGCCTTGCTTTGGTTGTGAATGCAGCCGACCAAGGCCAGCCCTTCGCCCGGCTCCGTCTGGGCATCAGGTGCCCGGGGAGAGACCAGGAACAGCTCTTCAAGGTGCTCCTTTGCCTTCAGCCACCCCGAGCAGGACACTTAACCTGCCACGTTGGCTCAGGCAGCGCCTCCCTGCGTGTACGTTCCGAAGCCGCACCCCCAACGCAAAACCCGAGCGCGGGATCTGCACTTACCTGGGCAAACATTTGTTTTGTGCTCTAATAGCAAGGTGAGCACGCTATTCCCCTGTGTAAACATCCACTCTCCAGACATAAGCACTTGTGAGCTGTGTTGCACTCCTCTGTTCAAACAGCCACTTTCCAGGTGAAATCTGCTGCCTTCTCCCGTGTCAACAGAGCCGGTGCTTGGGGCTGTCCTGGTCTCCTCTGAAACACCTCTTGTCTTGGATTGGAAAAGTCCAAGGGTGGCCATTTATCCGTGCAAATGCGTCCCCTGTTTTCAGGTGCGCTCTGTTCCTTGTGCCATCTCGGCAGGTGGGGCTGCAAAGCGGGAGCAGGAAGAAAAGGACGACGAACAGCATAGACACAAAAGAAAAAGGGGTTCAAACACATCATGGGTTTATCCTCCCAGGCTAATGTGATAACTGTCTTGAAAGAGAAAGGCAAAGGGAACAGAGGAATCTCACCTCTCTGGTCTTAGTGTTGGTGCTCTGTGGGAGATGGTGACCAAAGCAGGAACAGGCGGGCAGTGGGAGAACCCAAAACCAGCCAAAAGTGCATCCTGGAATGGGAAGAATGAGGCTGGAGGGAAGGTACCAGCAGAGCTCCCTGGAGAGCAGCTTGTGACCCATACCAGTTGTCTCATTCGTGACCTCATGCTGACGACATCTGACGCTGGTACAAAGCCAGGAGGCAGCAGGAGCAGACGGAGGGTGCACAGCCCATCACCCAGCAGAAGACAGCCTGGGGGCCACCAGGAGGGATAAGGCGGAGTGTAGCGTACAGGGCTCGGGCTCATGAGCACGGGGTTAGGGACAGCTGTTTGCATTACCCATCGAGGGCTCATCCGTTGGGAAGGGCCAAGGAAGAAAATGATCTAAGTCTATGAGTCCGGGAAAGGCTTGACAAAGTACGAGTGTGATGGGAGCCCAAAAGAGACAAATGCAAGTCTAGGGGAGGTGTTCCAATCCCACTCACAGCAGTCTATGGGGCTCTGGTTAGACCCCCAGGAAAACCCTTCAGCACCAGCAGATTGGAGAGGTGGCATCGCACAAGTTCCCACCTGGTGGTGTTTTCCCTGGAAAACTTTTTTATCACGACTTTTCCCCGGAAAACTTTTTTATCACGACTTTTCCCCCCAGTTTTAGTTTTACGGCAGGACCTAGGATGTATTTGGTCACGTGTGGGTGGGTCACCAGCATTCAGCCTACTCTGGATGCTCATTTGGACCACTCAGCTGTTGTGAGGCCATCTGCAATGGTCTGGGACAGGACTCATGTCCCATATCGCTTCAGTTTATGCTTCTGTCGAGATGTAAATTCCCAGAGTATTGAAATGAGCCCCCATAAAGGACCAGGCCTGGGGAGGAGAAAGCTCCTATACCTCCTATAGCACCTAACCCACCCCACGCCTCAGGATGGGGGTCACTCTCCTTTCTCTATAGGTGGGGAAGCTGGAGCAGGAAAAGTGAAATTATTTGCCCAGGGTCACTCAGCACACGGTGGCTAAGCCAGAAGGCTATCCACATTAAAGAAGGTTAAAAAGGAGCAGGGAAGGGCTCTTGAGTGAGCTGGTGAACAGAGGGCACATGGTATAAAAACGATATAGAAGAACAAAGCTTGCTCAGCCTTGGTAAAACAAACTGGCAGCGATGTGATTTTTTTCTCTATAAATACATCTGGAGGGTAAACACCAGCGAAGGGGCGGGGGGGAAAGCTATTTAAGCTGAAGGACAATAACGGCACAAGAAAACATCCATATTAATGTTTGAAGAAGCAAAAGAGCAGGTTATGAGGAGAAGGAAAGGAGGAATGAATGGCTTGAAGGAAAGACAGAGGTGGGACAAACCACAGAGCTGCCAGGCAGGGGCCGAACAGGAGCTGCCTCTCCCGGGGGAGGATTCCCACGGGATTGATGCCCTTGCAGAGCTCAGGGTCCACATGCTTCCCACCTGATGAGGTTAAATGGAGAGGCAAAATTAGACAATCTTTGTCATGAGGTGGGAGAAGGAGGGGAGGGCAGGACCCGAGCGGGGAGCACTGGGGAACAAGCTGGCTGCTGCCCCGCTCCCCAACACGAGCGGCAGGAAAACAAGTGTCCGGGCCCCCAGGAGAAGCTGGTGCCTCCTGTCCTCATCCCCCTGGGCTTTCCGTACGTGTGGGCAGGTTCTGGGGGTTGTGAATGGGCCAGCAAGGGGTAGAGATCCCCCAGAATGTCACCAAGCCAGCACAGCATCCCCAGCAGATGCCATACGCTCTGCTGTCCACTTGGTTCACAAGCAGAGCCAGACACTGCTCTCTCACCCCCACCTTCCAGGGGCAAGCTGGGATTTCCATAACCGTTCAAAACAAGCCTTTGTTATTAGCCCTGTGAATTATTTATTCTACCATAATTAATGCAGGACTGTTAACGGCCACAGCAAAGCTCCCCAGCTCACCCGCCTGCAAACGCCGCTCCACTTCTGCTCACCATTTCGGCATTAAATATGCATCGGGACTGATAAATGGCTCCAGCGCGCTGATCACCACGAGCCTGTTGAACAAAGTGCCCTGAGGACGGATACCGCCCTCGGGAGGGGCTGTGCTGGGGTAAACCACAGACAACCGGGCAGGGAGGCATCTCCCTGGCACGACAGGCTGCTCGCCTCTGGCATCTCCTCCCATTCCTTGCTCTTACCACTGAACAGAAGCGCCTTCCTGGAGATGGTATCTGAGCCGTCCTTGGATAAATCAGTCCCCTCAGGCTCTTGCTTAGTGCCTGCCCTCTCTCTTTTCAGGTCAGCTTTGGAGCAGATGAACCCCTCCAAGTCTTCCTTGCATTTCAGCCTTGCTAGGTTTGCAGAGACGCCAGCCGGGGTGCAGGGCTCCAGGGACAGTGACCATGAGACACCGTCATGACCCGGGAGGGTGCCCAAGCCTCCAATGAACGGGAAAAGCTGGAGGCTTCCCCAAACTTCCTAAGCCTTGGCAGAGAATGAGCTGCAGCCACCTCCCTTTATCATCTCTCTCAAGCACCTCTGCAAACAATTCTTTGGCATGAGAGGGGATTTTTGTCTCCTGTTCCCCCATCCCTTGTCACAGGGGACTCAGGTGCTCCTGGAGCAGCACCTGTGCTGGTCACTCTACCGCTTCTCGCCCTCCCAGCCAGCTGCAGGGTGGTGGAGAGAAGCCCACCTCTGCAGAGCATGGCACTGTCACTTGTCCCCAACCACAGCCATTCTCTCTGTTTAGCGGGCAGGCTGTGGGTCAGCACAGCTGGAGGCTCTGGGTCTTCTGCTGGAGGAGGTGATTGGGAAGAGAGCCTGCAGAGCCAGAGAAGTGCCTCCATCACAGCCCCCGAGGGGGATGACTGCTCTGGCTGGGCCTCCCAGGACGCCTAAAGAGAAGGGGTTGACTTCAGTTGCCTTCAGTGGTTTCACAGGGTTTAAGCAAACGCCCAGAGAGGAAGAGGGAGGTGGGGAGTAGCTCACCTAATTAGTAGAAACAAGAGGAAATTAACAGCTGCTCTGAAGCTGCTGAACAATTTTGCTCCTTTCTCAGACCAGCCTTTAAGAACTAAACCAATTCCAGAGAATGAGGCTTCCTCAAACTCATTCCTCTTTCAGGCAGAAAGCTGGGCTGGGAATACCTGGGAAACAGGATCCCATAAGGACAAGTATTACAGGATACTTTAGGGACTCCCTAAAAAGCTCACTGATAATGAGATCGGTGAAAAACAAACCAACGCAGCCAAATCCAGGCTTAGTGCAACAAATCAACGCCTGGGAAGCCTTTACTCCCTACTCCACCAAAATCCCCTCCTATAACATCCCTCTTTCAGGCTGCGTCCTCCAGGACACCCTGTACCCCAGCACCGCTGGTTCTACACTTTTTTCCTTTTCCAAAACTGCTGCTTCTAGTTGGCAGTGGCAGGCTCGAGAGAAAGGCAAGTTTCAATTATGGCTAGGTTTGATTTAAATCTGGAATATACAGCACATACATTTGATCCAGAGACCATAAGAGCAGCAGTTACGCCGTCTGGCTCCATGAGATTGCTCCAAGCAGACTTTTTCTGGCTAAGCTGGTGCCTGAGAAAGGATTATTTCAAAACACGCAACGGGCTGACTCTGACATGGAGGTCTGTATCCAGTAGCCGAGACTGGGGCTAGTGGATCTGCTCCCATCCCACCACTCAGGGCTTTTAAAGCAAGGAGAGGAAAAAAAGGAAGCACTGAACATGTATTGTCTGGGCTAATCCTGGCCCAGCAGTGGAGTGCACTTAAAATGACCCTTCTCTAAGCTTCATCTCTCTCATTTCATGTTTCTCTTATTCGAGGATCTTTCTGGCTGCAACATCTATTTCTCTGTCAACAGCCCTCAGTGCATCTCTCTTGCTATCTTTAGTCTCGGTTTATTGATCCCTCATTCCTATCTATCCATCTAATTCGTTTGTGCTTATTTCTGCCTATCACTCGGTTTACCGCAGTACACCTGTCCTGTTTTACAATGTGTAGCTCATGTCAGCCTCCTTTTTTCCCCATTTCCCCTTCCTCAGTGAGGAGGGGACACCAAGCAGGGAACGGCATGGCAGCCTGCAGTGTCTGCACAACCCCTGGGCAGGGGCTGGGAGATGAGCAGAGTTGCTTTTTGTCAAGAAGAAACCCCCCTTCGGCAGGGCTGGAGCATCCCCTTGACTGTGCCTGGGAAGGGGATAAATGTAAATCAGGCGGCAGCCACCTGAGCTGCAATGCTGGACCCTCTGCCCCGCGACTCCCACTGTGACACACCTTATCGGAGGAGATTAGTCAGAACCTCCATCCGAATGCTGTCTCTGCATCCAAAACGCCAGCCATACCCTTGGAGATAAGGGCATCTCTGACAGCGGCTTCAGCTCTCGGCGCTGGCTGGCTCAGGGTGTAGCAGGGAACAGCAGATAAAAGGAGAATAGAAAGACTGAGAAAAGGGGGAGGATGGAGGTGTGCCCTCAGAGCTGCTCTTGTTTTATTTTCACCTTTCATGTCTTTAAAGGTGAACTGGGAAAAAGGGAGGCCAAGAACAAAGCCCTATCGCTTACCCTGGCTCGTTAACTCATTATCCTTAATGTTGTCCATGCTGTGGCAAGCAGAACAAGAGGAAGGAGAAGGATTTTCTGTCTCAGAGCAGGTGAATAAAGTCCCTCCTTACTCAGCAGACAGCCACTTTTCAGTGAGCTTA
This sequence comes from Larus michahellis, assembly GCF_964199755.1. NCBI lineage: Eukaryota > Metazoa > Chordata > Aves > Charadriiformes > Laridae > Larus > Larus michahellis. The sequence goes on from NC_133904.1 coordinate 45,474,674, forward strand.
AGATGATGGATGCCCATTCCTCCCCAGGGCTTGGCAGGGCTCAAACCCTCACAAAGGTTCTGGTTCATATTTTCATGGATTTTTGTGGGACGAAGCACGCTGGAGGCACCATCTCTGGACACCACTGAAGCACAAGTTTAGTGTGTACACAGTATATCAAGAGTGACACCCAAAAGCACCTGTCGTGAGGGGTGGCAGTCAGAGACTGGCTTACCCTCTGCTGAGGAACTGGGCTTGGAGCACTAACAGAGGCTCAAACTCACCAACAGCCACCACAGCTACATGTGGTGGACAAGGTGATGGGGTTGGAAACCTAGACCTTGGCCAGAAGGTAGATCTAGGTCCTCAGCCAGAAGGTAGGTCTGGGTCCTCAGCAAGTGTCAGTCTCCTGTGTCTATTGCAGCTTTCCTGAGGATGGCTTGTAACTGTAAAAAGTGCCCTGTTGTTCTCCAGGCAAAGCTAAGCAAGTGCACCTACAGAGCGTGGACTCACCAGCAGAAAGACCAGTGCCCTTCCTGAGTGAGACCGAGGCCTCCAAAAATCCCCAGGAATCCCCAAGTCCTGGTCCTTCCATTCAGCAGGGGATGACTGCTCCCAGGAGCACTGATAAAGGCTGAAGTGGGAAAATTCAGCTCCGTGAAAATATGGCCAAGGGAACTTCCAAACCTGACACCCCTCTCAGGAGTGGGGATGGATAGACATCATGGTGATGATCACAGGAAAAAACATACGTTTTTTCACTGAAGGTTTTCCTGTAGGATGGTCTGCAGGAGGACAAAGCACTGCAGACGTGTCCTGACTCAAAACGGCCTTGTGCAGTAGAAATCCTGGGGCTAAAACTTGGTTACTTCATGGCCCATAGCAGCTCAGGGACAGAAAAGCTTCTATCTCCATTTCTCTGTCTGAACTACCAGTTTACCCCTGCTTGGGCAAGCAACAACCAAAACACTGATGCAGAGACCGTTTTTTGCCCTTCTGCCAAAGCCAGGAATGGGACAGACGAGGAAACAACCGCCAGTGGCAGACAGAGACTGAAGAAGATTCGTGCCTCCAATAACAACTGCCCTCGTGTTGTAGTCCCAGCACTTCAGCTGGAAATTGCTCTCACAGAAAAAGGACAATAACAGCGAGGCTGCAAGGACATGTCCTTATTTAAGTTAAATAAGTCCTGTTGGGTTCTTGGGAAGGTCAGGAAAAGGGGCTAGGATACAAAGAAGGTTTATCTTCTGACTTTGGGTACTGTAGTGTACGACTGCAGCCAGGGCTTCAAAATCAATGGTTCAAATTACTCCCACGCTCTTTGCAAACTGGTGGGCTTTGGAGGTACATGCTTGCACTTCCTATGCAAGATTTTCACCGCATCCCTGCTTGGTGCTCTCTAACGCGCTCCCAGGCAGAGAAACTGAGGCCTGGATGGGTAACGGTGACCGGGCTCCACTGCTGTCCCAGGGGGATGCTCCATCCAGGCTTCAGCAGGCTACACAGCAATGGGTACTCCCAGTACCTCCAGCAGGAGCCAGGCACTCACCAGGTCGCTCTTCTCATGTCTCCTTGAACCACCTCCAGCAGCAGAGTGGGGTGAGAGGAGACGGATCCTGCCGTGCACAAGTGCAGGCTCTCCTCCTCCCTTATCTGGTGTTGAGCAGCTCATTATCGCACTTTTCCCACTGTAAGCTCGTTGGCACCTCCAATGTTGCCATGTGCTGGAGTGGAAAAGCTCTACAGCCTCGGGGCATGAGTCTCACTTTCTCAGACATGTCTCACCTTCAGTGAAATGGTCCCAGCAGCTCTTCCCTCTCCCGCCTCCCAAGTTCACAGCACGTTAAATGCCGCAGTTGTCATAAGTAACCTCCAGCTTTACTGTGTAAGTGCAGCTCCCACGTGGTGGGGAAATCCTTCCAGGATTCCCCAAAAAGCACCAGCTCTCATCTGAACTAACTGCTGCAGCAGCCAAAGGCTGACACAACCTTAAATCTCACCAGTGCAGAACCAGGACCTGGAAAATCTGTGGCTTTCTAATAAGCCCCAGGAGAAAAATGGGGTGAGAATAGGAACAGAGGAAGGAGGCAGGGACATGCTCCATGCTCCCAGCCTCCAAGTTGTGGTTTCAGGGACTTCTCGGAGTGACTTGTTTGATTTAAAAGCTGCTGTGCTCCAACACAGGCCAGGGCTGGTTCATGACCACCAGAAGACCAAGGCTTTGGGGACAGGACATGTTAGGGAACCAAACGCTCATCCACGCTGCAGAGAGAACAGAGGGAAGGGAAGGAGGAGAGTGGCAGTAACTCAGGCTTAATTAGCCTCATCAAATATTCATCTGGTAATTTCTCTGGATTTACAGAGAATGTTAACAACATCAATACTATTCATCGACTCTTTGAAGATCCCACAGCGTAAAGCCAACCCACTCCAAAAAGAGAGAACAGGCTGGGAAGGAAGGGCATGGTTCTAAGCAGGCAGTGAAATGCCGTGGGGATGGGAGGCCCCGGGCACCGGGATGTGCTCCAGGCGGGCCTGTGGAGATGCCGAGCTTGCCCTGGACCCTCCAGCTGACACGATCCCCCCTCCCCTACATCCCAGCTGCAGCTGGGACACGGGGATGCAGAGCTGGGAGGGTGCAGGACCAGCCAGCAGCTGGGGAGCACAGTGTCACCCAGCAGCTGGGGAGCACAGTGTCACCCAGCAGCTGGGGAGCACAGTGTCACCCAGCATAATGAACCCTGCATGGCAAAGTCACAAGCTGCTGTGGCAGAAACCAATGCAGAATATCCTGTGCTGGAACAAGAGGGGGATTTCAGTGGGTCAGTGATGGCATCACAACAGTCAGCTTGGGTAGGTCGCCGGAGCGCTCGCCAGTCCTGGCCAGAGCTGGGCTTGGAGGTAGGTGGCAGCTGAGAAATTTTCTGGGCTTGTTGCTCGGCTCCAGAGGTAACACAACCAGTGCTGGTGAGCAGCTAGGAAACGTCTCAGCCTGAGGTCTACCAGCAGCAGAGCCTCGCCATCCTCCTGGCCCAAGACCAAAGTTGGAGAAGGGAAAAAGGAATAACAGCCAACTACTCCATGCAAACAGGTCCATAAGTCTGAGCTCTCGCCGGCAGCACGAGCTATGCCCTTCGTGTCTGACAGAAAGCAATCAAGCCAAGGCCAACTTAGAGGGAACCTTTGCCATTGCTTTGCAATAGAAAGATTTCCATAAACTGCTGGGGTTTTTTTGTTTGTTTTTTTTTTAATGAGACATTTTCCCTCAATTTGTCTTTCACAAAAGGTCATTTTTAAAGACAGCAGCCCACTGGCACCCATCATTCAGAGGCTCTGACAAGCCAAAGGAACTGTCAGACCACATTTTGCCTCCCGGCTACATTCAAGGTTTTGCATTCAACGTTTTTTATTTTCTTAATGGATTTTTCCCTTCAAGGCCAGCACACTATCAGAAACCAGAGAGCACCAGCACCAGGCAGAACTTCGCGCAGGAGAAGTCTTACAATTCAATTCACTGCCAGGGAGATGCTGCAGTAGGTGGCCACAGTAGGAAATCTCAAAGCGAACACTATCCAGGACACAGAACAGTCCCAAATTTATGAGCATCCAGATAATGGCGAGATTTGCAGGGATCACAGGGAGCTGGACAGGAAAAAGACTCACTGTGTCCTGGGTGAGCCGAAAGAGGAGAGCATCGGGAAACGGCAGGGCTCCTGAAGCGTGAACGAGACCAGGCTCTTGAAGAGGGCAAGTCTCTGCGTCGCCTGCAGAGCAGGAGGGAGAGTCCGGTCGCTTGGGTGCGGGGTCCTCCTCCAGCCCTCAGCACGGTGAAGAAACCTCACTCCAGGAACAACTTCTGCTCCTGCCCTCTGGCCCGGCTGGTGCCTTCTGGAGCGTGGAACCCGAGCAGGGACCACAGCTGACGCAACCCAGACCAAACCGCGCGCAAGCCAGCATCGTAGGGGGGCAGCTCCAAGAAGAGTTTGTATCGGCACACATCAATAAGAATAACAATTTACACTTCTTTTCATTGAGGGGGCTGGGAGGCCTGGGCTCCGCAACTAACGCCAGCCCAGATCCCTGAGTCCATCGAGGATCCGAGGGGTGGCCCAGGGCCAGCCATCAGCCAGGGACCAGAGACTGGGTAGGAGGGAGAAGGGACTTCCAGGGCAGGAGGGGAGCAGAGAAGGCTCATTTTGGAGTATAGCACCCGTTGTTCATAACTGTGGTATAGTTACATGATTAAAAAGTCCTTCGTTGAGGTAGGTTGGTAGCTAAGGCCCCAGAATATGCTGCTGCAGCAGCAGCATGACGACCCTGACCTCGAAGATGTAGGCACAGATGATGCAAAAGACCCCAGGGCTACCCAAGTGGACTTGAGAGGAGAAAGAAACCCTTCTTGAGCAGCACATTGCTCCGGGCAAAGAGCTGAGGAACGTGACAGCTCATTGTCCCCACTGCCTGCACCCCAAGGTACCCGGGGAGCCCAGCGCCAGGGGCGCAAGGGGAAACACCGGGTTTTACTGGCACAGCAGCTCGTAACTGCAGCGCTGCTGCTGGCGTTTGTTAAGTATTGATTGCAGAATCAACAGGCTGTCAGTGTTAGTATCATTTTAACTGGGCTAATAATAACAACTGTTCATTGCAATTTTTGGTTACGTTGTTAAAAGTTTTAATTAGACTAACGACAAATTCTGGGTTTGGCGTAAGGAGGTGTGTTTGGCTTTTGGTGGGTAACACCACAGAACCACAGAATCACAGAATGGCAGGGGTTGTAAGGGACCTCTGGAGATCACCCAGTCCAACCCCCGGCCAGAGCAGGGTCACCCAGAGCAGGTGGCACAGGAACGCCTCCAGGCGGGTTTGGAATGTCTCCAGAGACAGAGACTCCACCACCTCTCTGGGCAGCCTGTGCCAGGGCTCTGCCACCCTCAAAGGAAAGAAGTTCCTCCTCATGTTGAGGTGGAACTTCCTATGCTCAAGTTTGTGCCTGTTACCTCTTGTCCTGTCGCTGGGCACCACTGAAAAGAGCCTGGCCCCATCCTCCTGACCCCCACCCTTTCAGTATTTATAAGTGTTGATAAGGTCCCCCCTCAGCTGTCTTTTTTCCAGACTGAAGGGACCCAAATCCTTCAGCCTTTCTAGCTCAGCTAACACATCCCGGTCCTGCCCTCCCTCCCAGGGCAAATGGGATGCAGGGAGCTGCCACCCCCCCGATGGCTCAACACCACCCCCTTCACAGAGACCCTTCTTGGGGCAAATTATACCAAATGCCTTGCAGTTCCACCCCCTGCAAAGCAACGTTTTTGGGTCAGGGCACAGACTAACTCACCACCTCCACCTTGCACAGCTGCCCACCGCAGACCTTGTGACCTCTGGAAGCCCCTTCAGCAGCTGGTCCCCGCTGTGCATCAAAGGCCTCGGTACATGAAGGCACAGCGGAAAAGCACAGAGCTTCCACCTCAGTCTGTGGCTGACACGGCCGCAGAGGCAGGTTAAGGGGACAGCAGTGCCTGGCTCACATCAGACCTGCTCCAGGTAACCAAGCCACATCCCCAGGAGCAGCCCAGGTGAGAGGCAGCGGAGGGAGGCTTTCAACCTCTACGAAGGACAGGTCTACCCCCAGGAAAGCACCTCTATACCCATGCAGACGGCAGCGTGTTACCGATTCATATAAACTTCTGAGAGAACTACACCACACTGAGCCCCGGGAGCAGCAGGGAGCCCTTTGCTCCTCTGCATGGGGATCAGCAGGATCCCTTTTCGAGGTGGAGGACACCCTGCTGGGGCTTCCCACCTGCAGACATCACAGATCTGACCACAGCAGGGCTGGAAGGATGCTGCGGGGCTGAGAAAGGGTTGAGTTCACGCTTTCTGCCAGCAAGCAAGAGCTCAGCCCCACACCGACCCCGAGCGGTGTCCATCCCTGTTTGCTCCATCCCCCATACCTTCCCCCAGGATGCTCCTGGGGGCAGATGTCACCGTCCTGAAGGCTGGCATGGGCCTGACAGCCCCCCAGATTTTGCCCCACAGTGTAATCCCCAAACCCCTTTGCATGGGGCCCCTTAACCCTGGCAAAGCCCCTCTGTGTGCCCACGCCAGCTGCACCTTCCGAGTCCGGAGGCTTTTCCCACCATGACAACCATGCGGAGAGGTACAGAGGAGGTCGGCCACCTGGCAGAGAGCTGGGTGGCCCCAGGTCCCTCATCTCGAGCAGGGGCACGTTGCCCAGCTCCCCCCCAGCACCCCAAACAAGGCAGGCATTTCTCTAGCTCCTTTGCATGCCTCCCCCTGCCCCCGCTCACCCCTTCTCCCAGCCCCCATCCCAGTGCCTGGCAGCCTCCCACTCCCCCCAGGGGGCAAGAAACAGCCTGTGCTTACAGCCCACCCAGGGTAACGGTTCACCACAACAGGCTCACTTTTAATTTGCTTACCCGAGCAATAAAGCAGAAATGAGGGATGGCAGTTAATTAAAAGTATCGATTCATGTGGCATTCAAAACTATCCTGAGCGAGCCAGGAGGGAAAGAGGGATAAGGAGCCTGGAAGAAGAAGAAGGGGGGATAGCAGGGCTGCAATGCTCCAGCCCGGTGCACCCTTGCTCCCTGTGATTTCTTGCCACGGGGAAGACTCTTCTGCCTTAACAATCCTGCTCCTACAACGCACTATCCCCGAGACAGAGGGTCTTTACCAGAGAAGTCTCCAAGATCCCCAAGGTTTACATCAGCTCCATGTAAACCCTCACTGAAGCTCTGCGTGCCCTGTGTATTTTTGAGACTAGCTGATGGTAGGCAGGCAAAACCCCTGAAATGGCGGGGGTGGAAGCACATTTGGGATGTGTTTCTACAGCAATGGCACAGCTCACTCAAAGGTTACGGCTTGCGGTCCCCTCTGACCTTCACATCTGCGAAGCCATATGCAAACACACAGAATATGTCGTCTTTGTGACTCGGAGGGAGCCTGGGGCCAGCAAATTCACACGACTTCCAGTCCAGGTGGTCCACAGCTCACCCACTCTGCATGCTGTTCAATCCTACCTGCTACAAGAAGATGGTTTTTAGCACCAAAGCGGGTGCCTACAGCTTGCATGAGAACGGGAGCAGGGGAGATGGAGGCCATCACCAGGGACTCAGATCTCTGCTGTAGCTGGGTTTCTCTCAACACAAACACCCAATTCGTTAGATGAGGAAGGTGCTCACAGCAAGATGGGAGCTGAGACTGCCTGTGCCTGGCCAGTGTGGGTCCGCCTGGAGAGGAAGGTGGATGCTGAATCCTCGCTTCTCAACAAGAGCAAAACCTTGGTGTCACAAGAGACAAGCCAAGTGAAGAGCATCTACACAGCGCTCTGCCAGCGACAGAGCTATGAATAGACTCAGAAGCACCCACAGCCACCCCTGAGGTGAGAAAATGCCGCTCTCTTACTCTGCATTACCCGTGTCACCGTCTCCCCACCCCGCTGTCTTGTGTAGCTACTGACAGCCGTCCTCATGGGATCAGAAAAGAGACAGAAACTGGGACTGAAAGCTTGCTCCCCATCCCTCTGCTCACACACACCAAGCAGACGCCACCATGGCCTAGATTACGAGGGGACCAAGGTGCCCAAGTGCACCAACGCCATCTGAGGGCTCAGAAGGAAGGATGATCCCGCAGGCAAGGACTTCTGCTCTGGATATGCTCCAAAAGCTTCTTAGGGAAGTGCCAGAGTACCTTCAAAAATTCTTACCTTCAAAACCGCCCTGGCAGCCCTCCTGGGCAAGATTTGCTTCCGCATCATGGCCATGGGCCCTGGGAGGATCTTCACCCTCTGCCCGGTGTGTTATCACGGCTTCCTCTGAGCACCAGGGAAAGCCGTAGGGGACTGCAGGCTCCTTCTTCTCCGCTCCCTCCAGCCTATCTTGTTTTCCGTAGACAGTAACCTGCTCTACCCAAGCTACCGCAGACCATCCCGCCTAGCGAAGCGCCCACACAACTCTTCCAAGAGCACAGCCAGATGCAGGAGGACCAGCATCCCCCCCGCCCTGGCATCCCGCGCCGCCCGCGGGGATCACGATGCTGGAGGAGATCAAAGGTCCCGCTCCAACCACAGGTAATCCAGCTGGGCAGGCAGGCAGAGGGATTCACTCTCTGCCACAGACTTTATCTGGCTCCAAGAAGGATAAGCCTAAATCCTCTGCTGTATTTCCCATCCCAACCCTCCACCCTCTAGTCTAGAAGATGTAATGTAACATGTGTCCGAGACCAAAAGGCAACGCTTAGGAACAGGTCCGGGAAGAGTGTGACGCTTAGGGCAGGGAGGGGACAAGGGTGACTGGAGTCTCAGAGGAAGGAGAGGGAAGAAGGAGACCTGCAGTCCACAAACACAGAATCATAGAATGATTTAGCTTGGAAAGGATGTTTAAGAGCACTGAGTTCAACCATTAAACCAACACTGCCAAGTCCACCACTAAAGCACGTCCCTCAGCACCACGTCTACCCGTCTTTTAAATACCTCCAGGGATGGTGACTCAACAATTTGCCTGCGCAGCCTGTTCCAATACTTGACAACCCTTTCTGTGAAGAAATTTTTCCTAAGATCCAATCTAAACCTCCCCTGGCACAACTTAAGGCCATTTCCTCTCGTCCTATCACTTGTTACTTGAGAAAAGAGCCCAACACCCACATCGCTACAACCTCATTTCAGGTAGTTGTAGAGCAATAAGGTCTCCTCGCAGCCCTCCCGAGTTGCCTGCCCCTTCTTCCAAAGGTCATCAACTGTCTTTGTTTTTTTCCTGAGTTCCAGCCAAAGCTCTCTGTTCAACCAGGTTGGGTGGAAAGGGGTGTTGGAAAGGCATTCCAGGGTTTACCCTCCACCTGTCCAAGGGAGATGCCTGAGGTGGCTTGACCTCCTGCTTGCCCATTGCCCTGAGATGCTGTCACGGCAACACAAGCTCTGATTCAGGAAGGAATGGGTACTTCTGGTTGTTTTACCAGGGAGGAGGCAGCACCCTGGTATTTTGAAAAGACAAGGAGGAGGGGAGCAAGGGAGACAGCACAAGAGCTCAGAGAGTCTGACCTGGACTTGCACGATGTGCAAGTCTGCAGCCTCCGGCCACCTGCAAGAGGGGTGCAATGGTTAGCACTTCAGCTCTGCTCCTCACAGCTGGGAAACGTCCTCATGGGGATGGTGACACTGTTCCCACATCACACCAAGACCCCACAGGAAAACAGGGGTGATAGAGGGCTTGAGCTCCACAGGACAAAACTGGGACTGAGCACCCACCAGTCTGTATGATGTGCTGGGTGCTCAGCACCAACCTTTCCCTCCGAAGGGCAGATCACATCTCAGTAAGTCAAGACTCACTGAAACACCTCAGGAAGGTCCTCAGATACTCATCAGGGGCTGCAAAGAAAACACACGTTGCCTAGCACCACCAAACCCCCTTTCACAGTGGCTCCTACGCTGGTGGGTGGTAGCTGTCCTCCTCTCCAGCCATTTCCCAGGAGCAGCCCCAGGACACAGCACATCCAGCATCGCCCATGGACCACGAGAACAAGCTGAGTGTAGAGCCTTCTCTTTAAAACCCCACTCGTACCTACAGGAGAAGCAGGCAATGCTTTGATTTCAGAGCTATTGAATCCAAATTATCGTGAGCAAGCCATCCGCCCCCCAGGGAACAGCTGCATGGCAGTCTGGTGACCTTCTACACCACCTCCACATCCCAGCCCCTGGAGAACAGGTGGAAATCTTGCTTGTGGCAGCCCTCTGCGTGCAGTGCCTCATGCCAGAGAAGGCAGCACCAGCAGCAGGCAGGCAGTCCTGGTTCCCTTGGGTGCAGAGGAGGCAGAAGCTGGGGGAGGCAAAGCCGTCTGGGGAGCGCTCAGAGGGGCCGGTGCTGGAGAGCTCGGAGCTGCCTCCAAACTTTCCTGATTTTTGAGAGATTTCAGTCCAGCTGAGCCTACGATGCAGTCAGAAAGGCAGAACAAGACTGGAGTTTGCCCGCTGCTTTGCACCTCTGAGGTCTTGGCTGGACAGCCGGCCCCCACCTCATAGTGCAGAGCTGACTATTGCAGCGGCACAGCGCTATGGAGAAGACCATCACCAGGTTCAGCAGCACCAAGAGGTGCCCCTGCCACACCACACGCCAGCACAACAGTCATCGGGGATCCCAGTGGGCCAACCATCCCCACAAACTGCGTTTCACACTGCACGTACCACAACACACCTTCTCACCGGGGTGAGCCTGATGTGCTGCGAGACTCGGAGGCTTCGGGCTTCATGCCAGACCCTGGGCTCAAAGCCAGGCCCACTCTGCAATCCCAAAACCCAGTGGTCCAAACTCAGATGAACCTACCTTGCAGCCTCCTGACCTGACACCCGCTAACTTACCTCTGGAGGAGGGTCAAAGCCAGAAGGTCTCCTGTGCTACAGCCTCCAGCCTTGTCCACAGTTGTTCTGGTGTCAGCTGGGATAGAGTTAATTTTCTTCCTAGTAGCTGCTGTGTTTTGGATTCAGTATGAGAATAATGTTGATAGCAACAACCAAAAGAGTATGTGTTACGCAATGTTTATGTTCAGTCAAGGACTTTTTCAGCTTCCCATAAAAGCTGAGAGGGAGCACGGACAGGAGAAGCTGGCCAAAGGAATACTCCATACCATAGATGTCGTGCTGAGTATAGAAATGGGGGTTGACTGGGGGGCAGGAAACTGCAATCGCTGCTCGGGACGGACCAGGCAATCGATCATCGGGTGGTGAGCAATTGTATTGCATCACTTGTTTTGTATGTTCTTTTACCATTATTATTTTCTCTTCCATTACAGTTCTATTAAACAGTCTTTTTCTCAACCCCAAAGCTTTTTGTTTTCCTTTTTCCCCCTCTTCTCCCTACCCTGCTGAGGCTGCGTGGTCCTAGTTGCTGTCTGGGGTTAAACCATGCCCACAGCCTAAGGAGAAGAGGTTATCTGGGAGCTTGCTCACAATCACCAAATGACCTCTTTGTGAACATCTGAAGAAAAACAAGAAGCAGGCAGTCAGGAGGCAGGAGTTATCACCCTCGTGTCCTGGCAAGCTCCATCCATTTCCCCCAGCTGCGAAATGGGTACTTACATTTCCCAGAGGCCCGGGAGAGAGCTTTTTCTGGGTATCATCCAGCGATGATTATTTCATTCCTAGAAGTGGCGCTCAGAGAGAAGGAGGGAAACCCAGTGCCACACAATGCATTTATGGTGGATTCACCCAAGAATCCCAGCTCTTTTCCCGCAGCTCTGGTAAGAGGCAGGCAAGGCTTTGAAGGTAAACCCTTTGGTAGCAGCAGATTTGCAGAAAACATCTGCCAGAGAAGCCGGGGGGCTGCCCTGGTTGGATGGCCCTGGAAGGGGTGGCTGCCTGGTGAGGAGCTCACATTTCCCCCCGGTCTGACCCTCTGTGGAGGTCAACATATTTGCTCTGTATTTGATGCCTCCCACCCACAACACGCAGCTGAGAAAGCTTCTATTGTATAGGGAGTTGTTTTTTCAATGGGAAAGATCTAAAAGAAGGAAATGGTAATATACAGAGAGAGCAGTTTAACGTCTCCTGGTGCGTGGGCACGTCTCTGCAGGGCGCTGAGCAGACCCTTATGGTGGGTACCCTCAGCTTTTCCTCCTGGATGCCAGCCTTTGGCAGCTCTCTGCTCCCCATCTCCAGGGGAGCCTTGTGGGGGAACGGTACATACCGAAACCACCTGTAAAACGGGCAGCAGCCCACGCTGCATCTGCTGTGCCCCGTGTCCCCCCTGCCGGGAATTTAGGCAGCTCGCAAGTGCAGCTGTGCCATCGTGCGCTTCTCTCCAACATCTGCCTGTCCTGCTCACTGGAAAAAAATCACGGAGCTGCTGCTAATTTCATTAGCAGGCCCGTCAAGCGGTTCATCAGTCTATGATTTCCTGGCTTGCCGCCGCGAGGAAACAAGCGGGATCTACTCTGAATTCGCAAAGCCATCCTCTGGGGTAATTTGTCTGAAGGCTTAAAGTTTCCCCGAGTGGATTATTATCTCGGATTAAAACCGGGGGAGGGAGTATTTTTTTTTTTTTTTTTTTTTCCCCCCCCTGGAATAAACCAGAATATCCCCTAAACTGCCAGCAGCTCCCCAGTTAAGAAGTTGCCCTGTCCCGGAGACAGGCAGGGGGACAGGGACCCGCTGTCCTGGGCCACCCCTGCTCCGCAGCAGCAGCGAACCAAAGCCCACCGGCTCCCAACGTGCCCCCCCCCCCCCTCCCCCACGAAGAGGGGCAGGGATGGGGTGCGTGGGGCCGGCAGAAGGGAACGGGGAGGGGGGGGGTTGGGGGTGACGGAAAGAGGCTCCAAGGAGCTGCGGCTCCATGGGGAAACGCTCAGGGCTGCGCTGCCGAACGCTGGGCTCCCCGCAACCTGCGGGGAAACACGGGTGGTCGCGAAGCCCCCAGCCCGCAGGGAGGGGGTCGCGACCGGGACCGCATCCAGCGTCCCCCCCCCCAACCCCCGACCCGCAGCCCCGGGTACCGCGGCGGTTCCGCGGCTGACAGCACCCTCTCCTGGCTCCCTCGCCGCATTCCGCAGGGCGACAGCGGCGGTGGCGGGGGGGGGAATGGGATGCTCTGCTCTGCCAGCCCGTCCCCTCCCCGCTTGCCGCAGGCAAAGAACGAGCCGCTCCTGAATTTGTTCAGGAGCCATAAATCATAGGGAAGGGGAAAGCTGGGAGGCAGGGATCGCGGTGTTAAGAGGGAAAAACAGAACAGAACCACCTCATCTTCCGCCAAAGTCATCTTAAAGCTAAAAATTAAAAAAAACCAACCAAACAAACCAAAAAAAAACAAACCACAAAACCCCCACACCAACAGAAAACCCACAACACAAACCCTACCATTTCATTTAGAGGCAACAAAAAACTTTCTTCCCCCAAATTCTAATTTTGGTAACCTAACCCTCCTGCCCCCACCAATCCCCAAAAGCAAGACCATGACTATTAAAATGGAAAATTCTCATACAAAATGAAGAGATGCAGTCTTACGTTGGAGGGAAAAAGAAAGGACAAAGCAAATACCCTCTGTCTTCCACCATGAAAGTTTCCGGGTTGATACATGTCACCCCGTTACTTTAGCCAAGCTATTGGCTGAATTTGACCTGGATCATTAATTCCTCCAAATTTCCCTTCTCCACCAAACGTTATCCTCCTTGGAAACCAGCGCCAGCCCAACCCATGGACCCAGTGGGCAGGAGGAAGAGGTCCCAGATGCCTACACACGGGTCAGGGCAAGGTACGGGACATAAGCAAGAAATGAGGTTGCATCCCCCAGTCCCAGCACCAGCACAGTACTGTTAGGCACGGGTGGCATTACTGCTTGTGCTGAGGTCACTTGAAGGGTTTTGGTGGCCTTTCCGTCACTGTACCCCTCACCAACAAGCTGCTGGCACCGTGGAGCCCGCAGGGCTGCAGCACAGGCTGGCGGATCTTTGCCGATGCATGCGATGGTGCCACGTTTTCACCTTCATGCATGTCCCCGTGGCTCTGCCGCTCGTTTCTCCTCCAGAAGGCAACTGGCCTGCAAAGCTCCAAAACTCCCACTGGGTACGGGAAAACCTCCTGCCTAAGAAAATAAATGTGTTCTGCGCTCTCTCTGAGCTTCCCACAGCAAAGCAAATACAGGCACAGTTGGGTCCCACCACTGCTTTGTTCCTTAAAAACATGTCATTTCAGTCAAACCTTTCCTGGCACATCTGGCTGTCATTAGATAGAGGAGAGAGAGACAGTTACTGTCTTCCTTCTGCACATAGACAACAGGCGCTGTCGGGCCAGCGAGCCGCAGTCTTTACCTCTGCATTGTACTTGTCATCCAAGACATCCATAGCCCAAATGGAAATCACGCTGCCTCCGCCGCAGGAGGGCTTGGGAATGCCGTCCCTCAGGAAGGTGCGGTGCTCGGGGTACTGAGCTGCCCCCACCAGCTGCCATTTGACAGCACCAAATACAGCCGAAGGGAAAAGAGAGGCAGGCAGGCAGGAGGACAGCAGCTGCCCGCCCTTCCAGCTAGATGTCCAGCCTCTGTGTGGGTGGTGGAGATGACCTAGGTAGTGACACCGACCCAGACAAGCCTCTCCATTTGCAGACGTAAGAGGCACAGATTGGGCTGTCTTAGTTGAGTTTTGGTATCTTGCAGGTAAGGAGTCTCTCTGTGCAGACTGGGTGCCTGCAGACACTCAGTGGAGACCATTTACCTAAAGTGAGTTATAAAGGCTGAGTCCAAAACGCATTTTTAAAACATCTGGCTTGTGTTTTGGTCTTTCTCGTTAGGGTGGTTTTGTTATCTCCAAGGAATGCGGTAACTCCCAAAGCCCTCTCCCTCCTTGGTCCCTGTGTGGATGGGTAGGTGGCACATGGCAGGTTTTGTCCACTGTGACTTTGCGTCTCCTCAACACACATGGGAGGTCAGCATGTCCAAGCACCCCTCCATGCAAGGTTCATGTCCCACCTTCTATTAAGGCAAACAGGGGGAAGGCAGTGTGATGGGCACAGACCTTTTGCAGAAGCTGGAAGGAGATGATAACAGTGGCATTCGCCATTCTCCTCTTTTTAGTGATCCAAGTCCAAGGTCTCAGATCAAGGCAACAAGAGAAGGGACAGGCTGGAGGAGGAACTAGGACAATCACTTGACTTGGAGCCATCTCAGGAGCTGCCATCAAGGCAGTGGCAGCAGCAATGCTGAGGACCTGAGAGAAGTCCCTGGCAAGGCAGCCACAGGATCTGCCTTGTGAAAGAGCAAACACTGCCTCAGCGCAAGGCCAGACACCATCTAGCTGACCTCTGCACCTCCTCATTGCGTCCCACCAGATAAAGCTTTCTCCTCATCCTCGAGCAGACTGTCTGAGCCATCAGAGAAGAAGTCCTCCAGATCCTGCTGCCTCATCTGGGACTCCAGAACAGTGATGCGTTGCTTGAGCTTCATCTGGGCATCATTGTACTCTGTCAGGAGCCGCCCAAAGCGGGTGTGCAATGTGTCCAGGTTCAAGGCCAGCCTGTCCAGCTTCTGCTCCACACTGTCTTCTTCCGTGCTTGCCTCTGCAGCTGACTCATCCAGCAGCCCTTCCTTGATCAGGATCTCCCGGCCACGCTCCTCCAAAACCTTTTTGGCATCAGGATACTCTGTGACTGCTTCCATAAGATCTTCCTTTGACAGGCAGAAGAGATCAGAGTAGCCCAAGCTACGGATGTTGGCCGTGCGCCTGTTGCCCATTTTGCTCCCTTTAATGTTGAGGATGCTGATCTCACCAAAGCAGCCTCCTGCAGTGAGCAACGCATACTGTGTGATTCCGTCATCTGCCACCACAGCCAGTTTCCCCTCCTTAATGATGTACATCTCTTTCCCAATGTCTCCTTTCCGGCAAATGTAATCCCCTGGGCTGAACACCTGAGGGCGAAGCTTCAGCACCAGCTCCACAAGTAGACCTGCCTCACAGTTCTGGAAAATCCTCACCTTCTTCAGTGTCTCCAGGTGAACGTTGATGGCAATCTCTGCCCTTAACTTATCAGGGAGATTCTTGAGCACTTCCCGTTCGTCTACTGCCTTCTTGTTGGTCCACATGTAGTCAAACCACTTGATGACTTTGGTTTCCATGTCTTTGCTCACCTTGCGGAACTGCATGTAGTGTTTGATGGCATCAATTTTTGCCTGGAACTCTGCCCTGGTGGCATTCATGTTGGATATCATGGATCCCACATTCCCCACAATCGTGGCAAAGATGAGGACACCGATGAGGAAATCAAAGATCACGAAGAGGTACTCCTCATCACGCACAGGGGGAGGGGTCTCTCCAATGGTAGTCAAAGTCAACGTAGACCAGTAGAGACAGTAGACGTACTCCCGGGTAAGGTACCCATATTCAGGGTCTGTGATGTTGGGATAGACCCACGTGTCCTCTCCAAAGCCTATGGCCTTGGAGATGGCATAATAAATGCACGCATTCCAGTGGATGATGACCAGGATGTAAAGAACCAAGTTGCTAATGCGGAAGATGTTGGGGTGACTGGTTCTGGTCTCAGTCCTATCAAAGAACTCAAACATGCGGGAGAAGTGCAGCAGCCTGTTGAAACGCAATTCAGGGCGGTGCAATCCCACAGCAAAGTATGCCAGGTCTGTGGGCAGGATGGAGAGAATATCCAGCTTGAACTGTAAGGTGTGGATGTAGTTATCCCGTAACTTCTTCAGGTCCTTAACCAGGAGGCCCTGTTCCAAGAAACCTAACAGTGAAACAAACGATACAATTAACTTGGCTTACATTCAACTCTCTCGCAGGCTTTGCAAGCACTTCTGAGAAACATTTTACGGTACGCCATGCACACGTGTGCGTATACACATGGGGTCATACAAATATTACCAGTTCCACCCGGTCTACTCAATTTACAAGCTTTTGTTGTCACTCAAGCCCTTCATTTGGCAAAAGCCACCTAAAGATATCACTTAGGGATTTACTCTGTTGCCGTGAAGAAATGGGGACACAAAAGGTTTCCATCGTCCAGATCATGAATTATTGCAGTTCCAACAGAAAACGTACAGCCACCTGCCGCATTCCGAGAACATTAAATTCTACCATTTTTCCATGTAGATAATTCATTAGCTGAACTGATGCAAAATCAGAGATGCAGACCTTCAACTATGCCCGAATACTAATAGTAATGCAGGTAATTTTGTACAATTATTCAAAGGTGAAGTTGAAAGCTGGGATGATTAATCTTTCACTCTGAAACTTACTCCATTTCTCAGATCTTTTAATTAGATTCTTTCTCTAGAGACTGCTTCGTACTAGCGAGTGCTAAGGTAGACAAAACCCTCTTTCTAATGGAGGTGTAGATTAGGCCTCTCCCTGGCAGCTCATCTCCACTTTTAGGGGATTAAAGCAAAGCCCTCGCAAGCCAGGATGCTGCTTCTGCGTACCTGTGCGCAGGCGGATCACTATGTCCCCAATGTAGATAGAGTCCGAGATGTAGTCTAACACCAGCCAGAGGACAACATAGGTCTTTTGCAGGTCACTGAAGCAAGCCCTGGAGGAAGGGCATAAAATAGGTTGGTGAGACCAACAAACCTCCGTGTCATCTCCAACTATTACAGCTGAATATAGGCTGAATCTGAGGCTCCTAACTCTGCCACAGAGCTTGGGCACTTGCCCTGCTTCGCCTAGAAATTAAAACCCCCTTCTCTGGAAAATCTGCCCTCCCTTGACCTAGGTAAAGCAATGTCTTGAAACCATCTCCCAAATGCACCTTGCAGCTTTACCCCGAAATCGTGGTCCTTTCCAACCGGGGCCTGTTGGATGCTGTGCCTTTGCACGGCAGAAGTCACAGTGATAGCGGGGCTCCCTCGCCTTCAGGTTCCCGCCAGCCCCAGCACCACCCGTGTCAGTTGTCTGATCCTGGCTGGGCCATAACAACCAGGGGAACAGGAGGATTAGAGGAGACAGGGACCCCACAACCTCCCAGCTCACCTGGCTACGAGCAAGCACCAGTTATAGAGGACAGGAACGGCAATGACAGCCAGCCAACGGTAATACCAGTCCCCTGCAGGGTCCACCACAAAGATCTGCCATTTCTTCCTGGAATCAGAGAGAAGCCAGAGCTGGCAATGTAAGGCTAATGGGCTAAACATAGAAAATAGGGTTGGAAGGAACCATCCGAGCCACATCCTTCATCCCTTGCACTAGACTGGCTCCAGCTGCAGCTTGAGTGCCGGTCTGCGAGCTAAAATGAATCCCAGCAGTGCTGAGCAAAAACGTCCAGCACCATTGAAGCTCCTTTATCCCCAAACTTGGGCTCAGGAACGTACCAGAAGAGGAAACTGTAGGATGGTAAGGCAGAGCAGGTGGCCTACACGCACACAGCATCCCAGTGGCAGAGCCAGAAACAGATGTATGGAAGGGGGTGATCAGAAAACTTCTCGTTCCATGACATTGCCTCTCCCAGATGAGGGATGGATTGGTGCCAGACAGATCTTAAGAGAAGATTAATTGGAGCAGGAAGGAAAGCGCGCTGCAGATCAGCAGGAGCACTGGGACGGGATGCCCAAGCCCCAGAGCAGCGAGGCGGGGGGCAGCTGGCGTTGCGAGGCTGCCATCGCCACGCTGCTCGCAGCTGCCTGCCCGCAGTCTGGGGTCCAGCCTTTGAACCGCTCCCAAGTGTTTGATCCCGCTCGTCTTGGGACTCTGAGATAAGATGCGCGTGCTCCAGTTGCCAGATCTCACTGGAGAAGCCGGGGAAGAGAAACTCTGGAGCTGGGCTGATAGGCTGAGCTGCTGCAGCCTGGTAGGGCAAAACTCCTTCTTCCCCCTCCCTCCTTCCCTCCCTTCCAGCTTTTGAACGCGCAAAAACTCCCTCCAGTGATAGCAAAAAAACAAACCCACTTGCCAACAGATTCCCCGTGCCCACCCCACTGCTTCTGACAGCTTCAAAAGCAAAACCTCTGCCTTGAAGTCTCCTTCCCCAGCGGCACAGGCAGCGGCACCCGCCATGCCCGGAGCATGGGGACCGGCACTCGGCACAAAGCCAGAGGCGATCCTCCACATTCCCTCTGGGTACAGCCACAGACAAGCAGGTTGTCCAGCCTCCCTGTTAAAAGTGCTTATCTTTTGCTCAGAAAGTGTGACTTTTATGTTTTTTTGGGGGAAAGGGACTCTTTGCAGGAAGCACCGACTCACCTGCAGCCAGCCTGTACCGGTGTTAACACCCACGAGCACCAATAACCTCAATAACGGTGTTAATTACATTGGTAATTTCAGCTTTAAATCACCGGCGCTGCCCGCGGCAGGTGGCCAGAGTCCCTGACGTTACGCTGATCGTGGGGCCAGGGCTGGAAAACCAGGGCTCTGGGTTAACCGAGGAAGAGGGAATAGTCATCTGCCTCTTCCCGAAGGCTCTGCACCCAAGCCTGTGCAAACAGCGGAGGCTCCCACGGCCGCCAACAGCAGCTCACGTTCGCAATTACCAGACTTGGGGGCTCTTCTTACCTGTGTGGAGCTGAGGACCTGGAAAACAGCAAAAGTTACCACCATCTCCC
This sequence comes from Larus michahellis, assembly GCF_964199755.1. NCBI lineage: Eukaryota > Metazoa > Chordata > Aves > Charadriiformes > Laridae > Larus > Larus michahellis. The sequence goes on from NC_133904.1 coordinate 45,493,686, forward strand.
CGGAAACCCACTGGCACCGAGGAGCCTTTTCACGGCACGCTTCAGCTCCCTCTGATAATTAACAAGCTCCCCTTAACCTCCCAGGTTAGAACGTTTTTTTTTTCCATGACTACTAAAAGACCCAGGTACAAGGCTCAGATATTCTTCTCCTACAGAAAACAATCATTTTTTGGTGGTTTAATTACCATGTCTAATGCTAGGGTCCAGAGTAGTCCATGAGCTTTGCCCTTTAATTAGCCAGCAGAAGAAAAGCCGGGTTATTGCTTTTCACCGGGAGTGTGAGCTGAGGAGATGAAAGGGCTGGGTTTGAAAGAGCCTTTTCAGAAAGCTGCCGTCACAGCTCCTGCTCCTGGGGGGGGCACAGGCAGCAATGGCAGTCCCTTCATCTCCCTTCATCCTGCAGCTGGTGAATGAGACTGGCAAATCCCACGCGTTCGTGCTTGCTGGGGTCTCCTGGGTGGAGACCCTGCATCCCTTGGCTTGTCCCCAGCTGAAGGTGTATCTCTGTACAGACCCAGGGCTGGCTCCAAATGCTGACCCTGGTGTTGAACTGCTCTGAAAACAGGGAGATCTGCCAGCTGTCACGAGCCACGCAATGTGTGTTTCCTACCAGAGCATGGACCAGGGGAGAGAAGACCCCACAGGTGAGGGACAGGCCAGCTCTTTTCCACGGGGACAGACTCCGGGACAGACTCCAGGACAGACAACAGCCCGGCAAAGCCATGCTGGTAGCCAGGACAGGGGGTGGAGAGGGCAAGGAGGACCCTTTCCACCACTGCATCCTACCTCCCCCCTTCCCATCCCCATCCACCTCCATCAACCATCGCTGCTGGGAGCCCCCGAGCACCGTGCACGGCTGACCTCCAGCCAAAGATGGCTAGGGCCACAGGGAAGGGACCCTACTTTTTGTTTTCCTCCTCGGTCTCCTCATCCTCTAGATCGTTGCCAGCGCCTGCAGCCACTGCCTGGAGCTCGGGGCCCTGGAAGCGCTCGAGGAAGGGGTCTGGCCTTTGCTGCTCCTCGTGCAAGCTCTTGCTGGCCCAGTCCCTCAGCACCAGCACCAGCCGGGCTATCCTGGACGGGGGAGAGAGGCAGAGTCAGGAGGTGTCTGTGGAGCATGGAGAAAGCAAAAGCTTGAGAGGAAGCAGAGCGGGGCTACGGCTGAGAAGAAAACTCTCACAGCTCCCTCTCAAGCTCAAACATTTCCTTTCCCCCCGTGTAGTGATGTGCGGGACCAAGAATATATGAGCAAGAGAGTCCCATGGCTCCTTCCCCAGCTCCTGCTGCCATTCCCACAGGGACACGAGGAATGTGTGGGTGACTGGGGCAGAGTGAGGCTGCTGGCAAAGGAAAGGAGCCCCCGAGGTGATGGAGCCATCCCCTCCCGCAGCCCTCTTCATGGGCACTGGGGCACCCAGAGCAGCATTCACAGACACTGGTCCCTGCAACCCTTGAATGCCATAGAGAATCATAGAATGATTCGGGTTGGAAGGGACCTTAAAGATCATCCAGTGCCACCCCCCTGCCCTGGGCAGGGACACCTCCCACCAGACCAGGTTGCTCCAAGCCCCGTCCAACCTGGCCTTGAACCCCTCCAGGGATGGGGCAGCCACAGCTTCTCTGGGCAACCTGGGCCAGGGGCTCACCAAGCTCACAGTAAAGAATTTCTTCCTAATATCTAATCTAAATCTCCCCTCTTTCAGTTTAAAACCGTTACCCCTCATCCTATCGTTACACTCCCTGATCCAGAGTCCCTCCCCATCTCTCCTGTAGCCCCTTTCGGTACTGGAAGGGGCTCTAAGGTCTCGCCGGAGCCTTCTCTTCTCCAGGGTGAACCCCCCCCAACTCTCTCAGCCTGTCCTCACAGCAGAGGTGCTCCAGCCTATGGTTGCAGGGAATCCTGACCCCACACAAGTCCGCAGTGCCAAAGTCAGGCACAAAAGGCTTGGGCTCACCGCGGGCTGGTGGCATGCACAGGTACCTGGCCAAGGCTCCCCTGCCTTGGAAAGCAGAGGCAGCCGGCTGCTCCCCCTGAGCCAGGGGAGCCCCTCTCCGCAGCTCTGAGGAGTTGTCATCCTGGGTTGAGCAGGTCCTGCAGTGGGGAAAAGGGGGGGTCACAGCCACACCGTGCCATCGTGGCACCTACCTACAGCCAGAGGAACTGGAGGAAGCAGGCAGCTGGGGTTTGGCATCGCAGCCCTGCCCATGCCAGGTCTCATCAGACACACGGAGCTGGCCCTCCCCTCCCCTGCCCCACCGCTGCCTCCCTCAACCAAACCAGCCTGACCTGCTGCTGCTGAGCCCTGTCCCCTCCGTGTCACCCTCTGCTCTGGCTTGGGCGGGTGGGCAGGGGTGGTGGTTGGCCGGTGAGCTCTGCAGACCATTACTCTTGGCCGTCATCCTCCATGTGAGGAGACTGCGGGCGCACACCCTGCCCCAGAGACCTGCAAAGAGCAGAAAACAGCCACAAGAAGAGCCACGCAGGACACATCATGTGGTTCGAATGCAGAGATACAGCATGGGAAGACAGAGGGTCAAACCCCACAGGATGCTCCCACCCCATGTTTTCCACCACCAGCTGTCACTGATGCTGTAGTAAGAGCCCCGCAGAGCATTTTGCCCTCCCCAGGAGGTTCCACATCTGCCCGTGGCCCATGAAAGATGCTCTCCTCATCATTCAGGCTCCTCCACCATTGCCGGGGCAACAGCATCCCCAGCGAGCCGTGCCATAACAACAAGCCCACAGCCCTCGGCACCTCTGCCAGCCCAAGAACAAGAAAATAGACTCATAAGGGATGTAAGCGCAAGGCCAGCCCTGGCGGGGAGATGCTGTCGTGCAGCAGCACAGGGTAGACTTTGCCTGTACGAAGGTGTTTCCACCCGAGCAACCGCCCTCCTTCCCCAGGGCACAGCAACCTGCTGGTGGTCTGCCGAGCGAGCCCCACCTCTCGCCACAGCAGAAATATCCCCTGTGTTGGAAATTACGGTCTGCTATTTAAAAATACCATCTGGTTTTAGAGGGCAGCAGAGAAGACCCTACGTTAATATGCGGAGGCTGCTGTGGAGCATTTAAGTGTGGGATTTCTCCAGGATTTGATTATCTAAAAAGCAAGAGATGCCCACGGGGCTTCCCCAGCCCCAGCATCTCGTGCAGCTCTCACTGCTCTGCTGCACCCTAGGGAAAAAAGCACCTCGCACGAACACAGACCTGCACATGCAAGGACAAAAAGGCGCACAGGCATTGCCCAGCCCTGCCTAGACCACGTATTCCCACCCCGTCTGCTCCCCCCATACCTGCAATGTACAGACGAGGCAGGTTCCTGGAGATGACACGCTGGTGCTCTCGTGCGGTGCAGCCCACGGCCGGGGCTCTGCCTGGGGGAAGGCAATGCCTTGTGCACCTCTGCCAACACGCACAAAGACCACATCCACGCCGCAGGCACAGGGATAGTCACACACTCCCAGCTGAGCCACCTCCCCGGGGCAATGGAGCCACTGCCAAGAAGCCACCAGTGTCCACTTACGAGCCTGGCGTCCCCCGAAGCCTTCAACGCCTGGCTGCTGCCTAACGCGGGCTAGCAGGGGTGGCTGGGGAGCATCCCTCCCCCGGCTGTCTCCAGAGCACTCAGGCTTTCAAGGCAAACCCGGCACAAGCGGAGCTGCCCGCGCTCCTGCCCTTGTCCCCTGCCCAAGCAGAGGAGCAGGCAAGGTGGCCGGGTGGCACCCCGGCAGTGGCAGAAGGGTCTCCGCGGCGCACGGGGAGGATGCACACGCGCGTGTCCCTGTGCCTCGTCACATCACTACAGCACGCCCATCCCCTGAGCATCCTCGACGCCCTGAGCAGCAAAGCGCACTTCAGAGGAGTTAACAGCAGCCAGCTTTGTGTCCAGGGGATGAAAGGGGAGGAGGGAAGCGCGCTGCTCAGAGATGCTCCATTTCCCTACCCACGCGTCCCCGTCTCCCTCTGTCACCTCCTCGGTGGCTGGAGGGACCCCAGACATCTCTCAGGGCAGAGCCTGGCTGGAGAGCGCAGCCGTCTTGAGCAACTGTGTGTCCAGCGGCTCCTGAGTCCCCAGCAAACCCTGGGGAAGTGTCACTGCCCAGGCGGGGACAGGCACAGCCAACCCAGAGATGGGCTCAGGTCCTGCCGCAGGAGGGGACGCACCAGGATTGCCTCCCGAGCCCCCTGCTTCTGCTCCCTTCCCAGCCCTCTGCCCTAGGGAAAAACAAAGCTGGTGACTCCTTCCCTGCTTCACAGGCTGTGCCACAGCTACTGCCACGATGGAAAATTTGCAGGAGTAGCCACATTTTAACACCCACCCATCCAGTTCCCTCTTCTCACACTAAGGGAGCAGAAGACCAGATGTGCTGCTCTGGAGAACCGGCACAGAGAGCTGCAGGAGATGGAGATGATCATGAAACGCATCTTTCACCAACTTCTGCCCTTGTATTTTGTTCACAAAGCTATTCTAATAACCGGTTAGCAAAAAAATTTGCATCCCCAGGGCAATAAGGAAGAGGTTAATTTTTACCCTCTTCCTCCAGCCACTTGCGGTGGCTGAGGCCGGATCAGCTCCTGATGGGCACATGGAGCCCTGTGCTGTGTGCAGGGCTGATCTGAAAGCACCAGCACCTGGAGTCCCTTCTCTATCAAAGGTTTCCCCTTTTTTTTTTTTTTTTTTTTACCTTCAAAGCCTTAAATTCCACTTGTTCTGATCTCCCTGAAAACCTGGACAGCAGAGAGCCCGAAGGAAAAAAGTGGATTTTTTGGAGCCCTGGACTGGGCTGGCGGCAGCGTTGGGTGCTGCCTGGGTGAGCCCCCAGCAGCGAGGAGGGATGTGTCACCTTGCTCTTGTCCCCACGCCACAGAGCCCGGCACTGGTCTCGCAGACCAGCGGCAGCGGCACGTGCCCCACTCCCACCTCTCCTTTCGCTCCCTGCCTCTAGATGCCTTCAAAAAGCGACAGGAGACTCCAGGGGCTGCTTCCTGGCAGCTCCCTCACACCGTACCACACAAGACGCTTTGTTTTCCGTGCACATCGCTGTGGCAGTGACCCCAGGAGACACCCAGCCCTGCCACACGTGCTGTGCTGGGACAAAGAGCCAGGAGGAGGAGGCAGGGAAGAGAAGGAGGAAATAAATAAAAGCATCGCACCCCAACAGGGACAGCGTTAACCAGAAACTCTCCTCCTCCAGATCCCCCCACAGCCAGGACGGCTGGCAGGCGTGTTTTACACCAGCGGGCCAAACAGCCTGTAGATCTAGAGGTGCCAGAAATCCAGCTTCTGATTAAATAGGAACGCGTGGCTGAGACATCCAGCACCAGGTCAGAGTCCTGCTGCCAAGGGAATAAACCTTACCTGTTCCCATCCACTGGGAGACCAGGATCAGACTCCACGGTTGGTAAAAGAAACACGTCCAGAACACACGGAGTTTATTAAAATACGCATTTTATGTGTCAGCGTTTCCAGATTTACACCAGGATTTATGCCGTACATCAAAGTCCTATCGTATTCCCTCCAACCTGCCAATAATTAGCCTTTGAGAACACATGCAGTTTGACCACCTCTCCTCCAAACATCTTCAATCCACACTTCGGAGGCGGTGCATCCCCCAAAGGGCTGACCCTTCTCAGCCCTTCTCCCCCTCAAATACAGCTTTAAAAAAAAAGAAGAGACACCACAAGCTTCCTCCAAAACACGTTTGCAATTCTCAGAGGAGAGAAACCAGCCAAACGATGTACCTGCTTTCCTGGCAGCCCCTTTATACAGACCCGATGTGTAAGGTCCCCTGGTCACCCTGACCACGTTCCCTGAGCCACAGGCCACCGGAACCACCCCTGCACCAGTGCTCCCATCCCTCACTGACCCCCTGCCAAGCCCACCACGCCATCCTGGCTCTCATCCCCAGTAAATCTCAGCACCTCTCCTCAGCTCAGCTACCAGGCACAGGTTCAGACCTGCAATTACTTGTGGGACATTTATTTATTAGTCAACGTCCAGCTGCCAGATTTACAGTCACGGATGCTTGATGCGGTTGCAGGCAGAAAACACCCGGGCATCCATGTCTGTAAATAAGACCATTGGGACACCTGGATGACCTACAGACCCAGTTACAATTACTTACAGGTGGAACAGAGAGGTCCTGTTAAGCCAATGCCAAAACCTGCCCCCAGAGCCTGCAAGCACAACTCCAGCAGACGCGCTGGATGAACCACCAGAAGTGCCTCAAAGTCACCTCGGATCCAAGTGTTACTGAACTCCACAGAAGGAAAGAAACTGCAAAGCTGTTGAACTGGGCTTGTTTCTAGCTAAAGAGCATCTGGGCCAAGAATTCCCCTCACCTGCACTCTTGCACCATCGCTGAAGTTACAGCTTGGCAGCAGACCTGGGAGCGATCCTGCCCTCTGGCATTGGCAACCTAACAAATATTTGCTGCTGCCCAAATGGGCAATTTTCCATGGCCTGTCTGGTGCCATCACTGTTGGTACAAGGTCTTATAGTCCAGAGAGTCACCACGGGGAGTTTTCCCATTTAAATCTCTCTGGGAAAGAGCCAAGCTCCTGGACAAGCCCAGACCTCAACAACGCTATTACAGTCACTTTGGATCTGAGTATTTGCAAAGCCGCTGCTGAACCACCTCCAGCAGGATGGGAGCCGAGGAGACAGTGGCACAGCGGCGGCTGCAGCGATGGGAGCTCCTGGCTCCTCCAGCTCCATACCTCCCACGGCAGTGGCTACAGCACGGGAGAACCTATGGCAGTACCACCTCCACCAAGGAACAGTTGCACACGGAAGAAAAGAAAACCCACTAGCAGTTTGAAAACACTCAACCACTCTACACAAGCTTTTGGGGTGGAAGATGAGGAACAGACCACAGCAGCTGGCTGAGGACTTTTGTGGGGTCAGAACTGAGTTATCCAAGCTGGGACGTGGTCAGGCGACTGGTCCCACCACAGTCGAAGACTGTAACAGGACTCCATGCCCGCGAACACACAACACCTTGGTTTTACATCTCCTCTGGCAGACAGCCCAAGGGTCAGGGGGTCTCCCATTGCTTTGTGCAGGACGGACACCCCTGTGTACCAGCCACCAATTTCTTATGAGACCTGGGCTCTTCACAGCAGCTTCCCACACTAGCACTGACCCCGTCAAACGTGAGGGTGGTTGCTCGTGTACACTGAGCATTTGCAGCCACAGCCCAGCCCTGGGGCTACGCCTGTCAGGCCATACTCCTCGTACCCCACCTCTCCCGGACACCCCTCTCCAGCTGCTGTGGCATGAAGTCCAGCTTCATTGCGTCCCGCACCCACCTCCGATGCTAGACCATGGGAGAGGGATGGCCCCTTCATCGTGATCAGGGCCTCAAGGACACCGATCCTCAAGGGCCTACAGCGCAAAAAGCAGGTCAAGTTAAGAAGAAACATGTTGTTTTACTGTTTGCAAGTACGCAAGCAAGGATCCTCTCCCTGCCCTCACCCACCCTGACAGGGTTGGCCAGGGGAGGTCGGGGCACGGGAAATCATCTCCTCAGCCAGAGCCACGTGTTGATGAGGCAGGCGGAGATCAGGACAGAGTAGACCAGGGCTTCTTTCTGCCGCCAGGCGTTGCACTGCTCCTCCAGCACGCGGAGCCTCTGCGAGATCCTCGTCAGCTGCAAGGGAAGCAGCGGGGCCGCTGTCAGCCCTGCGGCAAAGTGCAGGACTCCAGCGACAACCCAGCAAGGGATGGAAGGATGGGAGCTGCCATCTCCCTCAGGTCCTCCTCTTCTAGAGCAGCAGCTATCTCGGTGTGGGAGAATTAGGAGCAGTACCGCAGCCCCCGAGAGGATGCTCCAGGAAAAGGTCCTTCCCAGCAGAAGGGCATCTGAGCCCTCCACTGCCAGCATATGGAGGGGTCTGGTGGTCTCCTGCAGCCTCAGGGTAGGAGCTTGATGGCTCAACGCACACAGAAGTCCTCCCCTGCCTCTCCATTAGCAGTACCAGCCAGGACTAGCTTGGCAACACCAGCCCATTAGGACTGAGCAACAGAGCCCTGGAGCCTCCTCTCCCACCCTCCTATGGCTTTCCCAGGAAACATTCGCAGCCCTTCACCCCCGTCTCACCTGCTTTCGCATTGCCGCCATCTCAGCCATCCCAACCTCCTCCAAGGTGCTCTCTGGGGCTGGGCCGGCCTCTTGGGAGCTGCGGGAAGAAAAACAGAGATGCAGACGGACAAAAGCTGCTCGAGAGATGCAATTGCCTTCCCCCACACCGCCACCGGGAGCTGAGCCATGCAGGTAGCGTGCGCATGCCCGGGATGTGCTCTCTGGGTGCAGCATCAGGAGAGAGGACCTGCGCCTGCACAGCATCTACTCATCTCTTGTTAACCCCCATCATGCACATTCACACCCCTCCACCACGCACCCCGTAGTGATCACAACGGAACATACAGCACATGCCATGGCAGACAAGAGGGAAAACGCATGCTTGTATTTCTTTAGAGGTCCCACGGAGAGAAAATATGGTATTTACCGAGCATCCATTCTCTATAGTCACAGGAATTCATTGAGGGATGGATAAATCATCTTTAGAGCCAGCCAGGTAAATACGGATCACAGGGCCAATGCCGAAATGGAGGGATGATCTCATTTACACCAGCAGGTGAGGATCCTGCTGGTGGGAAGCAGCCATCAACTGGGGGGAGCTATCTGAGCAAATGCATCAGCCAGCAGAAAAGGGTCTGTGTTTGCCGAGACAAGGGTTTGTTCCTCTCCTGTACTTCCAGATACCACAAGCTCACTTTCCCCACCCCTCTGACAAAAAAAAAAAAAAAAAAAAAAAAAAAAAAAAAAAAAAAAAAAAAAAGCATCACTTTTTGCTCTTATAGCAAATTTTACCTGCAACTTGAAACACAAACAAGCAACCCAAGCACGCACCACTTCCTTCCATCCCTGGAAACAAAGGGGCCGCCGCTGGGATTGGCTGCTGCTCTGGCAGAGGCAACACAGACCGTGGATCTCCAGGGGATGCCCTGGAGACACAGCCTTGCCGCAGGGCCCACAGCCCCCAGCCACAACATAAAGTGGATCCGCAGTGAGACAAACCAAAATTGCCATGTTCGGTCTGTTGTTCCTATCATCATCAGCCACTACAGCAGGTCTTCTAGAATCAGAACCCCTCTATGCACACCAGTAACTCGCTGATACCGTACGGGTTAATGAGGGTCTAACACCACTCCTTCGGAGATCTCGGGGAGGGTATTTATTCCCGTTTGCAACATGATGTTGATGTTGCTGAAGACAAGCCATAAGAGCACGCAGCGATTCAATGAATCACTGCCTGAAGGTACTTTTGCGAGATAACACCTCCACGTAACGGAGCTGTGGTGAAAAATGAAAGTTGCAACAGAAAGAAAATCCAATTTCCCCCAGCACAGAGCCATTAAGAAGGGACGCGTCCTGCAGCTTCCGACTGAAAAATCCCAGTCAATACCGGTGAACGCCCTTTAGAGTAGAGCCTAGGAATTACCTTCTGATGACTCATACCCTTCAAGAGGTCACTGTCAGGCAAATATTCCAGTCTCTGCCCAAGACCAGACTTTTCTTTACTAAAATTTCAGGACAAACAAGTCAGCTCAATCTTTTGTTTGTTTGTTTCTATTGTGGCATAGGGGTACAAAGCTGCCGTACTGAAGAGATACCGTACGCATCCGAACCGATGCAAAGGACCAAGAAGAGGCATTTCAAGGTGGCTGGCTTCAAAGGGACATCGAGACCTGGGCAAAGGCCCAGGACTCACCTTGCTGTGTTACAGCAGCTCCGTGAGCTACCACCTCTCATGGTACCATGGCCCAAACCTACTACTGCCGATGGGAGGAGGGAGAAGGTCTTAACGTAGCCACTAACCACATCTGTTGGCATGCCCAGACTTTTTAAAAAAGAAAAAAAAAAAAAAAAAAGAAAAAAGTGACATTTGAAGACAGTCAGCCTACTGTGGTTAAAAGCAGGGTCATCGCTTTGCATTGTCCGCAGACAGAAGCCAGCTCTGCTGCCTGCACCTCTGCGCCACTGATGGCACCGATGATGGATGCTCGCCCTCCTCCCTTTCCGCCTGCAGGCTTTGCTCAAGGAGAAGTCGAAGTATTGAGATGTTCCTCCCGGTGCTCAGCAGCCTTAGAGCAGTGGGGACACCTTAAGGCTGCAATGATGTCTTTAAACATGTTGAATTTACTGCACTTGCTCAGGTAAGAGTGTGGTGGAGGTAGTTGCTCCAGCACATCTGGAGAGATTGAGGTCACTGCGTACCTGCTCCAGCGAGCGCGCAGGCGTACAGCACCCTGCCCACAGGCACCGGCTATGGGACGAGTAACTCGGTGAAGCCAGTTCGTGGAAAAGGTTAATTAAGAACGACCAAGACACCGCCAAGGGTGCTGGGAGCCTGCGGGAGAGGGTGTCTCTGGGACAGGACCTGGGTCAGGCAGCCCGTTCTGGATTCTGATTCCCTTCACACATTTCTCTCCGTCAGGCTATCAAGGCACGCAGAAAAATTAGTACTTGCTTAGCAGTGAGGAGCAGCTGAAAACCCAGCAACGTCACAGGCGGCGTTCGATCACTCGGGGAGCCCGGGGAACCGGTGTTAAGCTAAGCGGGAGAGACGAGCCGGGCTGGGTTAGCAGGGTACACCCAGGCTGGCCGCACAGGGCACTCCTGGGCCAGGCACCCGGAGCTGGTGGACGGGACAGGACAGGACAGGCGAGGAGGAGAGTCTGGAGCCATCCTGCTCCTGCGCCACACAGCCTGCGGTTGACAGAGCTCGTGCCTCAGCAAGGCAAAGGCAAGTCCTTGCAGAGTGACAGGGAGGTGGCTCGAGACGAGGCGAAGTCACCTGGACGGCACTGGGTCTTGCAGAGAGTTCTGGACGCGGTGGAAGAGCACCTGGCCCAGCTGGTACATGGTTTGGAAGATGTTCTGCATGGAGTAGATCCTGCCCGCCTCCGCGAGGAGGGGGAGCGGGGCACTGCGCGCAGGCAGGGGACACACGTCTGGCCTGGGGTGCACACAGAGTCACGCCTGTTATTTCCTGGCCTCGTACAGCGTCGGCATAGCCTGGCGTTTGGCAGCGCCCTTCATCCCTTCAGCAGCTCCAAGCATCTCTGGGCAATGCTATCAGCACTCAGATGCCCACGTCACCAGGTGGGACAACCCCCACCAGCAGCCCTCAGGCTCAGAGGCAGTCGCCTGACTCTTCTGAAGCTAACCATGGCTGTGTGATCCTAGAACCATGGAGTGTGTTGGGTTGGAAGGGACCTTTAAAGATCACCTAGTCCAACCCCCCTGCAGTAAACAGGGGCATCTTTAACTAGATCAGATTGCTCAGAGCCTCATCAAGCCTGACCTTGAATGTCTCCAGGACAGACATTCCAGGAGAAGATCACCAGACCTTCACCAGCTGCTCTCCCAGGGGTTGCAGAAGGCAGCTCTCCTGCCACCCAGGACAACCCTAGACTTTTAAGGGGAAAGGTGGCTCTGCCCTGGGATTAAGTTAGAGACAATTTCTCCACTGGAGAGACTCTGGAGCCCAAAGCCATGAGCAGAGGGTCATTATCACCATGCTACTGCTCACAAGCTATGCTCAAAGAGCTGAAAAGCAAATGTGCTCTCATCCCACCCTGTCTGGAAGGCACCACAAGTTTCAACAACCCTTGTAGAAACCCGGTTAAGCCCTGGTGCCTTGCTTGCCAGCCGTCACTTGCCCGTAGCCCCCAGCATTGGGCCATGCTGGTGCTGGAGCAGGAGAGCACATTGCAAAGCACTGAGAGGAAGATGGGCAGAGTCAGGGAGACCAGGAGAAGCCAGGGCAAGCAGTGAGGTCTTCTTGGCCCAGTGGCCAGGTAAGGACCAACAGCGCTCCCAGCCTGCTGCGAGAGGGGACAAGTTCTCCCACGAGCATCTCAGCAGAGAGCTCATTGCCCTGGGGACCTTCAACGCTGCCTGGCACAAACCTCTCTGACACCAGAAGCCTTGCCCCAATCTGGACACCCCCCCCACCTTGAGGCAGTGACACCAGAGAGCATCAGAGCATCACGGACGACAGGAGATGCTGATCCCCACCCGCTCCGGGCAGCTTTGACTCATGCTCACCGCTCATGGCTGTACAAGGCTAGTTGGGCACAGTCACTTGGAGTCCTCTCCCGCCGCGACCTGCTGCTGTGATGGCCCTGTTGGCATCAAACACAACCGCGTTAGCGCAGAGACCCTGCACAGGGTGAGCCCAGCCCCATGGTCTGTAGTGCCAGGAGCCCACCTGCATGGAGAAAGCACTCCCTGGTGGGAGTAATGCTCCACCATGAGCCCCAACGAGCTGATGGTGGAGCGGGTGGGGAGACATGGTCAGAGCAGGGTGAGGGTCACCATCAAGGACCCTCCTGATCTGACCTCTATTCGGATCAAAAATCCTCAGCTTAAGGCATCCGGGAATGGCTCTTGAATCTCAGGGAGGTGAAAGCCCTTGAGAAGGCAGACCAGCAGGTCCAGCAGCCAAACCAAGCCTTTGCCTGCCCATGTCAGAGTCCTCTCTTTGAACTAGTTTCACACAAGGTTAAAAATCTGTCATCCAAGAGAAACAGTGGTTGAAAAGGGGCTTCAAAAGCAGCAGAAGGAGGTTGTGGGGGGGTTGCACCTACCTCAGCCTATCTCCTGCTCACAAAATGCGGTAAGAGATCTGGCTTGAACTGATGTCCCAGCATGTAGGTGTGTTCTGGTTATGGGACAGAAAAAATTCCACCACCCCTACACCCTCACTCCTAGGACCTCTTAGGACGAGACAGCACTCCTGAAGATGAATTCTGGCTTGGGCTGATAACAGACCTCTGGAGAAACCCAACGCTAGTATTGCTCCCCCTTCCCACCACAGGCAACCCCTGTCGGCTCTCAATACAGTACCAATCGTCTGCGTTTCTGGGAGTTTGATCTGCTGTCTCCGTGCAGAAAAGGGAGCTCCCTGAGGTGGGTGGGCTGCGCAGAGGAGTCCGGGGACATGTGCACCACGACAGAGGGGACCTTTCTTTGCTGGTTCAGCAGGATGGGCCTCAAACTGGCATCTGATATTTCTAGAGAGAGGAAAGAGGGAAGAATTAAACCAACATGAATGCCCTCAGGACAGGAAAGAAGAGCGAGCCGCTCATGTAGGAGAACCAACCCTGTGTCTGTTGTTACCAGACGTACATCAAAAACCACGTCCCACAGGTGCGAGCAGCAGGACAGCCCGGAGAGGCATGGACTGGAAAGCAACCAGATGCATTGCTCCAGGAAAACAAGGTTTGGGAGCTGTTTTTTGAAGAGACGGGGCCAGATGTTTCTGCATCCCAAAGCAGGGACCCTACCAAAGGTCAAGAGGGAACTGGAAGAGATGTGGAGGGAGACGCTTCCACATTTTGCTCCTCACCTTTTGGAGCTAAGACCCCTCCTGCCTTCTGTTGGTCACCTTTGCCCACCTCTCCGCAAGCATCTCTCCACTATCCTGCCCTACCTTCCAGAAGAAAGCTAACTACAATATCTGCCCCTGTCCTCTCCTCTTGCAAAGCAAACCACTGGGGACTTTATAAAGGGATCCTATTCCCTCGGATGTTGTAGAGCCCCACCAACCTTCAGCCACCCCAAAAGACAACCCAGGACATTACCTGCAAGAGAAATCCTATCAGGGATGTGCATCCGAAAGGAAGGAGGGACATCCTCTGTCACCGGCTCCTTATCCACAGGGCTGAAGCCATCTGCTACCTTCAGCCTGTTGGGAACCTGCATCCTTTGATTGATGGCTTCTGTGAAGAGCAGGTCACAGCGGACTCGGTTCAGGTCCAGTCCCCAAAACGGCCACATTTTTTTTTTTTTATTATTTCCTCAGATTTTTTGAGCACCCTGGGGTTTCACACAGAGGAGAAGAAAGCTGAGCGAAAGCGGTAGCAAGCAGCTCTTCCAAACCAGCACCTGCACAGGGATAACACACGTGGTATAAGACAGCTAAAATACAGCCAGAAACAACCCAAAAGACAGACACCATCAGAGTTGTCCTGGAGAAAGGGGTTGTCCCACGAAGCCCAGATGGTGGGAGCAAGGGGCTGCTGCGGGTGGGAATTCCTGGCTGGCAAGGTGAGGAAACTCCTACGTGTCCTGGGAGCAAATCACGAGCTTAGCACCCATTGCCTCAATTCATAGCAAAGAAAGGACAATAGTTCAGCACACCAGTGGGAGAAGAGCAGTTCAGCGTACCCTAAAAACTAGTGGGGAAAAAAAATAATAATATTTTCCATACAGAAGTAAAGTTTTTTGGAGGGCTGGGAGCACATTTTTTGCGTTCATACACCTTCGGGGAAAAAATTAGGTTTTCTAAAAACAAAACACGACTTTTGGTGATAAGATTCCAAGGTTACCACAGGAAAAACTGAGCGCCGGACCCTTTCTCCACACACGCTTTCACTGCAGTATCCCCCAGGGCCATACCCCATTCCCCACCCGATCCAGCACCCGTCTCCTCGAGTGACCGGCGCCAAGGTGGACTTTGCCCCAAGCAGAGCTGCCAGATGCTGAACCCTCCTCCCAGAGGAGAAAGAAAAGCACACGTCAGCTCGGCCAGGCCAGCGCCGGCTCGGCTCTCTCCCAGGAGGGGACCGGCACCGAGGAGGACACAGTCCCCAGCTCTCGCTGCTCCTGGGGCAGCCGACAGCAGGAGCAGGACATGGGACACGGACACCCCCTAGGCCTTTGCAGCTGCTCAGGACACACAACTGTCCCGTGCCTCAGTTTCCCCTTTGCCAAGTCCCAGGGCTTTGAGAAGCCCTCTGGGGCCACAACGTCCCAACGCTTTCACTGAGCGATGCGAGCAGAGGGCAATCAATGTATATTTTTGAGAGAGGAGCCCCCAAAATAACCACCTTCCTGGCTCCCACTCTTTATTCTTTATCAAAAAGCTGCAGCCAAGGAGAAAACCCCAACAAGCGAGGTCTGCTAGACCCCAGACGGACCCCAGCGCTGCCCCAGTGTCCCACATGCACGCACAGCCCCTCCGCACCCTTCTTGCTGTCACCTTTTGAGCTCGCCATGACCAAAAAGGTCCCCCTTTGCTTCCAGGTCAAAATCTCCACCGTAAGAGGGACCACCTGCCCCAGCACAGCCCAAACAGCCAGAGGAAGGAGAGGTTTTTCCTCTTCCAAAGCTCAAGAGGGTGAAACGGGAGGAGGCGAGCGAGCGGGAGCGTGCAGGGGCCCTGCCTTCTTAGATCACGTCCGGGGACTATATTTAGCCGCCGAGTCTCTGACGCCGCGTTTCCAGCCCACCAGGCTGCTCCCCGCCGGCAGCAGCCAGGGCTGCCCCCCACCACCCCCCTCGCTGCTGCTTCTCGGGGTGCTTCGGACCCTCTCATCTGCCCCAGCCCCCTGCCACCCCCTGGGATAACACCCAGGGAGAGGGGAATCCCTGGGGAGCAGCACCACCTCCCAAAGCCCGAACGACCACGGGAGACGCGGCTCCTGAGTCACCGATCCCGTCCCCTGCGGCAGACGGGCCCTGTAACGCCAGGAACACGAGGGCGGCAGAACCGGCTCCATGTCCGCAATAACCAGCCCTTCCAGTGATCACCTGCCTCACGCTGCTCTCTGCTCCTCCTCTGTCATTAAAAACCTTTTAATTAGAGAGACACAAATTTGCCCGGCATCAGCCGCGGCCATTTCCTGCTCCCAGCCGCGCAGAGATGAGATCCCCGTCTCCGCAACTGGGTCTGCCCCAGAGGCGCTGCCGGAGACACGGTGTGCGGGGGCACAGCAGCCCCCCTGCTGCCCCACACCTTCTCCACCACCCGGCCCAGACCCAACACTGGCACGGGTGACACCAACCCACGGGTGACACCAACCCACAGGTGACACAACACACCTGCACCCCGCTTCTCCCCAAAACCTCAAAGAAAGAGGATTTTTGCAGGAACCCCCCAGCTCGGGAGCGGGGCAATAAGTCCTGGGACGGTCCCAAAGCGGTGTCAGTCCAACGGGAGAAACCTGTGTCAGACGCCCAGCCCCACGGACCAACCACCATGGAGACCATCAGGTTTCTCCTTCACATTTTTGGTGCTTTAGAGGAGCAACCGCCCTGTGTTGCTTTCTCAGCCTGCTCCCCGGGAAACCAGCATATATTAATAACAATAAATCTGGAGAGGGCAGACTGGTTCATTTTCTAATCACCTATGAAAGCGCTGCAGCTCCCAAAGAGCAGAGGGAAGGGAGGGGAGGGAGAAGCAGGCTCAGAGAGACGAAGCTATTAAGAAGAGAGGAAAAAAAAAATAAATAAAAAAAATCATCTGTCAAAACCCATAAGAACAAAATGCTTAAGTGGCTGGATTTCCTCCTTTAACTTTCTTTAGGGCTTTTTCTAGCTATTGCCAAGCAAACCCCTCCTCGCCGGCGGAAGAAGACTGCTTCTCAGCCTCTGCTTTGGCACTTCTCCTCCCATTTGCAGCGACGGGGAATTTCCGGCACACTTAAGCCCGGGAGTAAGTAGGTTGAAGACCCGCAAGCCAGGAAAACCTGCCCTGGGGTGGGAAATCCCACAACCTCCCTCTCCCCATCCCTCCCAAGGCCAGGATGCTCCATAGCTCCATAGGAAGCAGGCGGGGGTACCAGCCCGGTCCAGCACCCCCCCCTCCCCACCTCCCAGGATGGGGTGCTGGGGGGAGCAGCCCTCTGCTAGGGGGCCCGACCCCGCTCACGGCTCTGTCCTTCAGTTTGGGGCTGTACGTTGTCACGACAGGGAAGGGAACGGGGTTTTTGTCACCTCCTGCCGCCCGCCGCCGCCCCCAAGCCGCAGAGCCGGGGCGACCCCTCCGCCCCCCGCGTCCCCTGGGCTCGGCCGAGGGATGCGCTGAGGAGCGGAGCACCAGGGACCCCGGACGCAGCACCCCGGCTCTGACCACGGCGTGGAGGGGGGGGGCGGGGGGGGGGGGAAGCGGAGAAACTTGGGCCAGGGGACACGCGTGAGAGGAGCCCCCCACTCGCGGGGTGGGAGGAGGGACGGGAGCGGGGTTTGGGGGCGGCTCCGGGACACGGCGGGGTGGGGGGGGGGGGGGGTCTCCCATGCCCTCCCGGTGCGGCATCCCGCCCCTCGCCCCCCAGGGTCCCGCTGCCGGACGCGCTCCCCCGCCGGGGCCGCCGGCAGAGCCCCGTCCCGACCCTGGCACCCACCGGCTTTGGGGCTGGCCGAGCCGGGGCGGGGTGGGGTGGGGAGTGGGGGCACTTACTTTTTATTTTTTGCAGTCCAAGGCTACCGTGGGACCTGTAAACAGCCGCGCCCGCTGCCAGCGGGGGCGGATTGTCCCCATCCCGTCCCGCCCCCCCCCCGGCAGCCCGCCCGCCGCCCTTAAAGCCGCAGCCGGGCTAATTAACGAGCTCATCAGCGCGGCGCCCCCCCGTGGGCAATGGGAACACCCCCCCCCCTCCCCGGGCAGGTCAGCCTCTCCCAGCACCGACCAAGTTTGCCGGAGCGAAGGGATGGCTCTTGCCAGGGGTAAAACCGGGGGACAGAAGCAAAGGTTGGGGCATCACCCCCCCGGTCCCCACGCACAGGGGCGTTCGCAGGGAAACCAACCCAGGCTGCCAGGTGAGGGCTCAGCCCACCTCCTCTTGGCACTGCCCCTGGCAGCCCCAGCCCCAGCATGTCCCCGTGCCACCCTGGCAGCCCGGGCAGGAGCGGAGACGGCGGCCATCCAAGCGCCGGGCTGTGCCAGAGCTCATCTCTCCTGCCTCTCAGTGGAGTACCCAGCGATAAAACGATCCGTTTGGGATGAACGACGGTTTTAAACACTTCTGAATGGGCACAGAGTCCAAGACCTGACCGTAAAAATCTCGTTTCGAAAGGGCTTAAAATAAATCCCACGCTGCCCTAGTCTTGCTATTTAAAGGGGATTATCTAAGAGGTTTAGGAGCACACAGAGGAACAGCAAGGCAACTTGTGCACCTAAATCCCCTCAAAGACCTTAGGAAATCCCTCCGCGCTTCACCTACCGACTGCTCAGGGCCCACAGGACAAACCCCTGCTCCCACCGAGGGGTGCACCAAACGCCCAGGGAAGTCAAAGGCTCCTGTCAGATGTGTGGGGTTCGTTCCCAGCCCCACAGCAGCACACGCTCCATCCCCAGGCATGGTCCCCTCCTCACTGGGGACTGTGCTGCAGCCGTGCCCGGGGTGGGTATTGGTGCCATCATCCCACAGCTGCCTCCATCGCTCCTCAGAGCTGAGCCCCAGCACCCCCGCGAGATGGAAATCCAGCTGTGCCCAGTGAGACATCCCCCCTGTGGGAAAAAGACACCCTGCGCCACTCAGACAGTGAGGGTTTTTTAATAAATACCTTTCTTTTTTTGCACAGAAATATACCAAGTTTTACAGAATACAAACTGCAGGGATAATGACCGAGCATCAGAGACAGAGGATGCAGAGAGCCCTTCTGTCTCCCTCCGTTTTTTTTTCCAGGCTCTGACCCCGACGCTCGCTATCAGGTCTTCCCATAACCCCGATTTGCTAAGGCTGAAAGGCAGAATAAAGGCCTGGGAGGGGACAGACAAGGTGCCAGCAGCTGCAGACCCCTCGTGTCCTGCCCCAGGGACGGCCACGCTGGGCGAGCCTCAGCTCTGGGCTCTCCTGCTGTGAGAGCATCGCTGGGACGGAGCGGGGAGCAGGCAGCCGATGGACGTACAATAGCCTTTCAGTGCTGGTGGAGAGACTGGTGCTGGGGTGAACACCAAGGGGTGGCAGTGCTGGGAGTTTCTGGGCTACTCCTGGGGGGGGTGGGGGGGTGGGGGGGGGGGGTGTTCGTGAGCACAACCCCCTTTTTAACCCATCAGACATGACCGGGAAAGGACAGCCCCATTGCTTCAACCCCGAAAGCAGCTGCCCAGGAAAAGGGGACACTCTGGTCTCACAGCAAAGCACCTGGCTCAGCCCTGCCCTGGCCCCACAACTACCCGGTGGTCGGGCGCATCAGAGTTTGGTGCTGCTCCCGACCCACCAGCATCACCATGTCGTGGCATGGTCAGTCCCCCCTCACCTCCACAGCCACCTCTGTCAGCAGGCCCTCCACACCATGGCCATGGCCACCATGCACTCTGCCCACCAGAGGGGTCTGCACGAGAGCGGGGTCTCACGTTCCCCTTCACCTGCTCTGGAGGACAGAGCCCCAAAGAGAGCGGCCAGGCAGGATGAAGAGGCTGGGAGAGGGGACGTTTGGCCCATCCGCAGTCTCCCTGTGCCGGCATCCCACCTCTGGGGCAGACACCAGACAGGCCACACTCCAGGAAAAAGAAGCACCCCCACCACTTAAAGCCATGGGACCACCTTCGGCTCGAGGTCAGAGATGGCCCCATCAGCCAGCTCCACCACAGCCAGACCTCCAGCTGCCCGGCACACCACAGCGGGAAAGCGGAGACCATCAGGAAAAGGACCTGCTACTCCAAAGTCACTTACCTCACAAACACACGAGCCTTTCCCCCTTTCCAAAGGGATCTAGGAGATCAGAGAGCACCTCCCTGACCGATCCTCCCTGATCTCCAGACAGCAAATATCACTACAGGCACCGCAGGATGGACCGGGCTCCCCACTCCCACCTGGCAGCAAATCCACACAAGGGAGGCACTTTCTCCCCAAACACAGAGCATGGACACTGATGGTGGGGATGGACAGAAACCCGCCGCACCCCTCCTGCATCCCCAACTCCTGCATCAGAGCCCCGAGCAGCAAAACGGGGCCCGGCGAGGACACGGGGTAAGGCTGAGCAGCACCCCAGGGAGGCAGCGAGGCTGTTTTAATCGTGGGAAACGTGATGTCTATAGGAGGGGAAAGTGAGGAAATCAAATGCACCATGGGGAGACCCCCGCGTTGAGCCAGGAACAAGCTGCCGCTCTGCTCTGGCTGCTACAGCACTTACGTGAGCGGGGAGTGAGGGGCAGGAGAAGGCTGGCCGGCCCCGGAGCCATCCCCGCAGCCCAGCCTCACCCCGCTCGGGGACAGCCGTTTTTGGTTAGGAGGGTAAGGCTATCGTGTGATGGCACCAGCTTGTACAGGTGAGACAGGGTGCCGACTGGCACCTGAAGGGGGTCCCGGGCATGGTGAAGGGAGGGTGGGTGGGTGAGCGTGAGTGTGTGAAGAGGCAGGAGGGAGGCAGAGCCGCTATTTGCCCGCGGCAGGGGCAGCGGCCACGATCTCTTCGTACTTGGGCGGCGGGTCGTTGTAGGAGACGCTGGTCTCTTCGCCGCTGCTGCTGCTCTCCGGGTGGCCCGTCACCTCCTCGTAGGAAGGCGGAGGGGTGGCACTGGACAGTCTGGAGAGGACGGAGACCGAATGCTCCGGCGGGCAGAGGGTGCCGTCTTGCTGGGGGGTGCCCCCAGCTCTGCCGTCTCCAGCCACCCGGTTGCTTGCTTCTCGTTGATACTGGGTTTCCCCTTGGCTTTGCGACCGCTCCCGGTATACCATGACCCTGGGCAGGCTGCGTCCCGTTCGGCTGGCCAGGTAACGGTTCTGGGCATAGGAAGGACGGTGGCGGGTGGCCTTTTGAAGCTGGCACCTCCAGATGATGAAGAGGGCGATGACTATCAGAAGAGCCACTCCCAAGAGGGGCACCACCACGTACATAGCGTCTGAGCGCTCCGTGCTGTGCCCGGGGTCCTTGACAGAGTAGACAGAGTTGGTGTAGCCCTTCCAAAACTCCATCTGTGGCAGGAACAGAGAAGCAACCATCATGTGCTGCGGGTGGGACAAGGGCTCCCTGACCACCACCAGCAATAACCGCTGCCCTTCCTAAGTCCACAAAAGAGCCAGTTTTTCAGCCACCCCCCCCACCACTCTCACCAGGGCTGCCAGCATCTGAGGCACTGTGGGAACCAACACAAAAGATCACGGGAACGTCCCTCAACAGCAGCCAACAGCCCCCACACCAAGCAGGGAGAAATTTGGCTAACACCAACCCCAGCCTGGAGAGCCTGGGACGACACCACAAATTTCCCACGCGTGCTGTGGGAGCGCCAGCTCGACAGGCAGCTGTGGGCAGGGTGTCCTGGCCATGCCAAGGTGAGGGCATTGCCTGAGAAGGGAAAGTCATGTTGGAAAGTGAGTCCACGGCATGCAGAAAAGGACAAAAGGAACAGGAGAGGCTGTTCCCCCTGCGCTTTCCTTCTCTGCCCCCAGCTTGCCAAGGTGTAAGGCCTCACGCATCCACTGGGGAGCAGGGCAGGACAAACCCACCGTCTTCTCCTTGTTCTCGAAAACTTCCTTGACCTCCTCATAGCTGCAGACCTCCTCAATGCACTCCCGCTCGATGGTGCCCTGCCGGATCTCCTCCAGGAAACCGTTGGCTCGGGGAAAGCGCTTCAGGACCGAGTGGGCATTCCTGGCCCCCAAAAACACTGCAACACACAAGGCAGAGAGATGCTGAGCAGAGACAACCCCACACTGGCCTCTGGCTTTCCCACCTGGCTTCCCATGGGATTTTGGTGATACGGGCATCCCAAACGCCAAAAGCCCAGGGCTACAATTCATTTAGCACAGCAGAGTGCCCGTTGAGGGAGAGCACACCCAGAGGGGCGCAGGGCTCTTGGGGTCTGCCCGGAGACATACAGCACCAGGAGCATCCTTCCAGCAGGGCTGAGATGTTAGAGACATCAGATTCAGCAGCTGCAGACCACATGGGGCAGCTGAAGAAGAGACGGAAGGCTCCAAAAAGACTTGATTTTCAACCTCCTTCCCTTGACGGGATTTCACCTCTTTGCTGCAGGGCAAGGGAGATCCCACCAGGCAAGCTGGGACACAGAGCCAGACCTCTCTGCCAAGACCAAGATGGACTCAGGACACACAGTGCATTGCACTTCATTCCACAGTCCCCCCCTGCATCACCCCAGAGCCCCCTCTCTTGCTTCGCACCTCCACAGCCCCCCAGGAGGAGGGCAGAGAGCCTGCTGGAAGCTGGTGTCCCCGCTGCCAGCTGCTGTGGGGTCATGCAAGCTCAGGTGGCTTCGGGGTCTCTGTTCAGCTCCCAGACAAACCACTGTGTCTTCTCCCAGGCCCAAGAAGGGCAAACATCCCCAACACACAGCGGGTCATGAATCACTGAGACGGGGCTGAGCAACCTCTCCTCAGATGGCATCACATCCTCATCCCTACTGTGCTGAGGCTTCACAAACCTTCCTCTGCTCCCAAAGCCTGGGAGACTCTGTGTTGCCCACATCAGATCCTCCCTCAGAGCATGCAGTCAGGAAGCCTGACTGAGCAGGAACAGCACCTTCTTCCTGCAGGAGACACAGCCCTTTCAAAGCCTCTCCCTCCATATTCTGCAGGAGGGAAAGCTCCATGGGGTCTAAGTACCTAACAGGACTTGCAGCAGCACAAGAGAGACAAACAAGTTGTTGCCTAGAAAGCAGAAACTCCACACAAACCACAACCCTTCCAGGATTCAAACATCCCATGCAGGCATTTCATAAGAGAGTGTTTCCGTAATGCAGCTCAACACACTCAGCTGTAGGCTGGGACCTTCTCTTCCCACCCAGCTACATAATGATGTTGCTACCCTTGAAGAGGATGAATCGGTTCACCTGGCTGATCCATAGAAATCTATTTACCTCCTTCACCCTCAGCCTCAGTCTTCCACTGGATCAACCAGATGAACAAACTCACACTGCAGCAACATCAACAGATGCGGGACAAGGAGGCAAGGGGACAGCCAGCGTCTCCCATTAGACCAGCTTGGCTGTAACACAGAATAAAGAGCTTGGTGAAGATCAAAAGTAATAGTGAGTGAAGAGCTACCAACTTCTTTCATTAGTACTGCGTCCAGCTTTGGAGTCCTCAGCACAAGAAGGACATGGACCTGTTGGAGCAGGTCCAGAGGACCACGAAGATGCTCAGGGGGCTGGAGCTCCTCTCCTGTGAAGACAGGCTGAGAGAATCAGGGCTGCTCAGCCTGGAGAAGAGAAGGCTCTGGGGAGACATTAGAACCCGTTCCTGTCCCTAAAAGGGCTACAGGAAAGCTGTGGAGGGACTCTGGATCAGGGAGTGTAGCGCTAGGACAAGGGGTAACAGTTTTAAACTGAAAGAGGGGAGATTTAGATTAGGCATTAGGAAGAAATTTTTCACTATGAGGGTGATGAGCCCCTGGCCCAGGTTGCCCAGAGAAGCTGTGGCTGTCCCATCCCTGGAGGGGTTCAAGGCCAGGTTGGATGGGGCTTAGAGCAACCTGGTCTGGTGGGAGGTGTCCCTGCCCAGGGCAGGGGGGTGGGACCGGGTGGTCTTTAAGGTCCCTTCCAACCCAAACCATTCTATGATTCTATGATTAGGAGCCTTTTACCAGACACCAGCAGGTTTCCTTCTGCTGTACCTTCCATGTATCCTGCTCCTAAAACAATACAGCAAGGTGTTTGTGAGAGTATCTGTAAATGTCAAGGCAGGGAGAAGATCACGGCGTAAGCAACTACTACTCTGCTACACCATCCCGTGCTTGGAGGCACTGTGTTCTTTTTGTGCTGTGTAGGTGCATTCCCCCCCATGATTTATTAATGGCTTGCTTCAGTGAGAGAGTTTGCAGAGGGCTGAACCACTGAGGTGTGAATGAAGAGCAGCATGAATGATGTGAGTCAGAGACCTTCCCTCAGAATTGACTTTATTATGCAGACTTTTTTTTTTTTTTTTTTTTTTTTTTTTTTTTTTTTACAAGGACAACTGAAAAAGCATTTTCAAGAGGCACAGAAGGCATCTTGCAGGAATCGGCTTGCCTTGGCTTTTGCAGTTGAGGAGGGCTGTCCTGGCTGGAGAGGGAACAGGTTGGCCTGACCTTCTCTTGAGCCTTTCCGGAATGAGATGAAATTTTACAAAGACGCCATCCATCCTGCAAACGTCCCATCCTTTGGTGGAGAAGTCTGGCCTCGCCACCTTTGCCTCCCACCTTGGTCAGGCTGCGGTATCAACTCTCCCCTCCTCAGCACTTGAGTCCGAGACTCTTTTCAACTTCCTCAGCACACCTTGGGGCAACAAGCTTGGCCGCAGATCTCACTGTCAGGGTTTTCCATCCCTGCAGATACCAGTCACTCGACCCCTTCCCTGTTTTGTCGTGCTGAACTGGCCACTATGGTGGGAAATAAAAACAGACACACAGGCAGGCAGGTATCACGAGCAATGTCCCGACTGCAAGCATGCTGAGACAGAGATGTCTGCCTCCCCCCAAATCCAATTTCCCTCAGGGACCTAGAAATGGCAGAAAAGCAGCAACCAAGTCACTGCTCCCTCCCCTCTTTTGCACGGACAGTGCAAAGAGCTCCCACGTGCCTGGGGACCAGAGCAGGAAAACCAACGGCCTTCAGGAAACAAGAGCCTTGCCAACTCTCATCCAGCCTGGATCACCAGCTGACATGACGAGCAGACAGCTGAGCAGGTACTGTCCCCACACTGCAGTGCAGAGGGGACTTCCCAAGCCCAGCAGCCTCAGTACTGACCCCTTTTGCCTCTCCAAGTCTCCCCACACCAGCTGGAGAACCGGTGCTCAGGAAAGATCGGAGCTTTAGGCAGGGGGAGCAGGAGCAGGGCTGGCTTCACCGCATCCCTGCTGGGTTTCCTGAGGTGCTGCTGGCCCCTGGTGGCAGGCAGGCTTGGCCACACCGCGACCCCACCGCTCTGCGGCCTGGCTGAATGGCATTCTCTGCAGAATGACACGCGGCTGTGTCTGCAGAGGGACAGCCAGGGCTGCACGCTGCCGGGGAGCGCATGACGGTGAACGTGCTGACCACCACATCACCCTCCTGCACCTCAGGGTCACCACAAAGGGGATTGCTTGGCGGGGGACGCTGCCACCACAGGGACACCTCCCACAACCAGTAGGTGCTGGTGAGCCAGCACCTGAGCTCTGGGAGGGAGAAAAGGCAGCAGTGGAGGAAGGCACGGACCCTCCTCATCAACAGAAGATTAAAACTGCCTTTTAAAAACACTGCCTGAAATCTCTGCTCCCTCCCCCACCTAGCACAGCGCAGATAAGGAAAGAAGACATACCTGTCACCCCTGGGGTCCTCCTCCTGCCCAGCGTGGCTACTGCCTCCACCTTCATAGCTGGCTCCGGTGACAGCCCAAGCAAATGCCGAGATCCCAGCCAGATCTCTACATCTCCCCGTTCACAACCGCCGGCCTCCTTGAGCTCCCATCACATCGCTGCATGCAGCCTCCGCGCAGGCTGCCCAGGAGAGCGAGGAGGGAGGGTTGAGTCCAGCTCTTTACAGACCACACGCCATCCTCCACCCTGCACCCATGCCAGTCTCAGCCCAGCTTTAGCCACTGGCCCCCAGCAGCCCCATCTGCCAGGCACTCCTTCAGGTGGCGGGACGCAGCGAGCTCCCAGTGGGGCCGAATTCGGCAGCTGCCCATCCACTGGGAACGCAGAGCCCCAGTGCCACCGGCCACACAAGGCAGTGTGGCCCCCAGGATGGGCAGCTTGTGGGATGCCAGTCATGGGCCATGAGGAGCACCATTGTGAGGAGAAGTCAGCGCAGACCGGCAACGCCTGCAGAGGGGCCATTGAGCCCTTAGGGAGGCTTGCCTTGCACAGCAAGCATCACGCAAATAAAGAAATGCTGCAGCATACGGGGAGTCCTGGAGAGGTCGGCCCTTCAGCACCTCCTCTTGACTCCCACCTTGCACAGGGGAGAGAGAAGCACAAGTCAGGCCGGACCTCAGACCTCATCCAGGGGTAACGGCCCATGGCATCTGCTCCCCACAGAGAATAACATCCCCGCAAAAAGCACAGGCACCCCTTCCTTGAGAGGTGGCTGCCAAACATCCCCCTTCTCCAGCACCACCGCCACCTCTCCATCTTGATTGGAGAACACTTACTTGCCATGCTGCCTCACTCGGCTACGGGGCGGGGGGGTCCTGCCTACCTGCAGGGAAGAAAACAGGAGAGTCACTGACAGCTTAAATTTCCCCCCGCTGAAGCCCAAAGCCTCCACTGCCCAGGGTCAGATTCATGCAGAAAGCAGGGACAGTCCCCGGCCAAGCAGTGCCTCTTCGGAGAGCCAAGGAATCCTGCTGCCTCCTCGCTCATCATGTGGCTGGAGGGACCGGGGGGGCTCAGGGCACCCTGGGCTCTCTGAGAGCCTGGGGCAGGTTCCTGCCGTACTTGTGCTGCACCAGCCTGGGGAAGGGACGGGGACCTGCCCAGACAAAGGGAAGCTGGAAGGGAAGAACTGGATGAGGGAGAGTCCCCATATCTCATCAGTAGAGACGTCCTGCACGTCAGAAGCTGCTGGGAGCAGCCGGGTGCTCTTCCCTTCCAGAAGAGATTGATGGATCCAGGTAAAGCAAGTCATCCTGTTTTAAATCCATTTCACAGCCGTGCCAGTTCTACCTTCTGCAACTCCTACGCACAAGCTGCAACAAACAGGGCCATACTGTTTTCTCCACTGCCATAAAGCCGGAAAGAAAAGGATATGCGTCTCCTAAAGGTCGTTGGGCCAAGCTAAGGGCAGCACCAAGAGCGACAGAATTCCCTGCACACCCAGGACAACAGCTCTCCAGCTGGATAAGCATCTTTTGTACTTCAAAAACAGAATTAAATTAAACAAAACCCCACAAGAGTGAAACAAAGTCCTGCACAAGCAGAGTGTATCCCTCTCTGCTCACAGGAGGAGTTTCACTCACTGGTTTTTCACGCTTTATCTTCTCCCCGTGCTCGATGCCCCACCAATCAGACCATCCTGGGCGAACTTGTCTCCTCTCGCCTTGTGTGACACCTTGCTGTGGCAAAGCCACAACTCTGCCAGGAGACAGAGGGGACAGGACTAACCAGCTCCTACAGGGATTTATTGCGGATGAAGGAACAAATGCGGTTAGAAACAGCAGGAACTAAACCGCATGCTAATCTTAGGTGCGGGACTTCAGATTATTCAAAGTTATCCCAAAAGCACTTGAATCCGTTCAGCTGGAGCGAGGTCAGGGACAGCACAGGGCCGTGCACAGGGTCAGTGGGGCTGGAAACGCATTTCTGATTTCACGTCAAAGGCAGGAATCCAGACACGCAGAAGGGCCGGTGCACACCACCACAGCAGGCGCTCCCTCACCTCACCAACAGCCGCCTCCTCAGTAAATCTGGCACCTCTCCCCGCCAACAGCAGGTTTTCCTGTGGCTTTCCGAGGTTCCTGCACCACAAGTGGCACGAGGCCAGGCAAGCCCGGAGCTGTCTCCAGAGGCAGAAAGCAGTTTCTTTCCAACAGTTTGCAAACCTCAGTCTGGAGTTTAAGCAGGAGCGAGGGAAAGCGGCAGAGCACCGGAATTACACAGGAGGGGTCTGCCACCTTCTGCGCCCCACAGCCCACACCTGGAGGACTCTTCTTGATAAATTGAGCACCCAAGCCCACTTCTCTGAGCGGTTCTGGGGGATACGAGAGCAGCTGAGAAGCCTCCGGATCCATGCATCCCCCCACAGGCTGCCTCAGCTCTGAGCAGGGACTACCTGACCTGCTTTTGTTGTCATCAGTTTTTACAAAGAGACCCAAACGCACAGGATAAAAAAAAACACACGGCATGGAAAACTTGCCACAGTTTCCACACAAAACCTCTGTATTGCTCGTTGTTACAGGCATTCTCCCCCTTTAATAGACAGGAGAACAGAGACGCAGAAATAAGGATATACAAGACCAGATTTGTCAGGACCCCCAGCTCCATAACCCACGTCATACATCAGGCAACACATTTAATGCGTCAGGCAGATTTTATCTTTAACTTTTTTCCAAGTACCTGTGCCAAAGCACCCAGTGCCAGAGCTCAGAGACGGTTTATTCCAGTGCAACAACAAACCAGGTCTACACAAGCCTACAAGCAGGAGCGATGCCTGCAAGAAGGGCAGGCATCCCGGATGCTTATTTTTATTTCCACATGCAAATTCCTAACCACCTCCGCCCCGGCGCCGATGAGCAGGAAAAGCTGGACCACAGCACACACTGACGCCAACACGAGCAGCATCCCTCCTGCCCCCGCGCAGCCACGCAAGCGGAGAGAAGCCTGGAGATGGGGGCTGACCCAGCAGACGCCCACCCAGTCCCGCTGTGTCCTCCCGCCCCGCCAGCTCCGACGCGTACGCGTTCGTCTCCTCTATAAATACCCCATCGATAGGAGGTTGCCAAGGCAACCGTGAGGAGGTGCGAGGGATGCAGCCGTGAGAGCGAAGGATGCTGCAGTCGCACATTTGTGTCTCCCCCGGGCTCCCCCCATCTCCGCCCCCGCTCCCGTCACCGATGCCAAAGGAGGAAATCGTGCCGGTAAAATACAGTGGGCGTGCGCGGTGCCAGCCACCCGCAGACCTCGAGCGGGTGAAGGGGGGCACAGCGGGAGGCAGCACCTCCTCACCAGGCTGGGGGGCACAGCTTCAGGTTGGGGAGGGATCCACAGACGCCAGTGACGTGCCACAGCACGCAGGGAGGCTGCCGGCTCTCCTGGCATCACGTAGCCGTGGCTGCCAGCCACTCAGCAGGATCCTAGCAGTATTTGGGGTTTTCCATGCCAAGATCCACAGCGAAGGGAAGAGGCTGCACCGGCTCCACTTGGCAGGGACCACAGGGTCCCCGTCGGGTGCCAGGATGCCGTGCCCTCCCAAAACAGCCTTCGGACCCCATCCGAAGGCATGCAGACCCCACACAGCCCCCATCCCAGCCCCAGGCCCCTCCACCCCAGCACTAGCCCTGCTTTCCCCAAACCCAACACCAAATTATTTCCATTTCCTTCAGCTTTTAGTGTCACCCCACAGCAGGGTGTCCCCCCCCAACTCACCTGCCCCATCAGCCCAAATGTGAACTTGCCCAGCTGAGAGGGGCTTTCCAGTCCCCGAGGAACCCCAACACTGCACCCCCTGCCCCACTGACAACCCCTGCCCCACCGCCACATCCTCCTGCCCCACTGATACCCCCTGCCCCACTGCCACATCCCTCTGCCACATCCCCCTGCCCCACTGACATCCCCTGCTCCACCGACACATCCCCCTGCCCCACTGACACCCCCTGTCCCACTGACACACCCCCCTGCCCCCACTGACACATCCCTCTGCCCCACCGACAGACCCCACCTCCACAGCCCTCCTCTCCCCCTAACGCCCCCAAACCCCTCTCTGCCAGCTCCCCGACCCCCGGCCCCCACCTCCCCGGCCCCAGCCCCAGCCCCTTCCCTCCCGCCCCAGCACCCCATAACCGCCCCCCCTCGCCTCCGCCGCCCCCGCCCCGCCCGTACCTCATGGCGGCCCCGCGCCTCGCGCCCCGCTGCAGCCGCTCCCTCCCGCCGGCGGGGAGGGGAGGGGCAGGCCCCGCCCACGCCCCGCCTCCTCCCGCCCCTCGGCCAATCGCGCCCCTCGCAGCCAGCGCGCACCGCCTCCCTCCCCTCGCGGCTACAATAGGAACGCGGAGCGGAGCGGCTGGGCGGGGCTACGCCCTCCTCCCCCAACTGGTGGCCAATGAGAGCGGGCTACGGCTGCCGGGACGTGCCGCGGTGCCTGCTGGGAGTTGTAGTCCCCGGCCCATGACGGCGTGGCCGGGTGGGACGGTGACCGGGCACCGCTAGCCCTGAGGGCCGGCGGCCCCGGGCGGTGCAGCCTGTGCCCGCTGCTTGCCCGCACGCTGCCTGCATGGAGGTGGAGGAGGCCGGTACCTTCTCGGTGCCTTCGCCTGCTGCACCGCACCTTCACACCGGCCTGCCGGCCTGCAGCAGAGGACCTGCCGCCATGTCCCCTGCCTCCTCCTCCTCCTCCTCCTCCTCTTCTTCCTCCTCCTCCTCCTCCTCGCTGTCCGAGTCATCGTAGAGACAGAGGGTGGCCTGCACTGGGAAGTTCTCCAGCAGCTTCTCCGCGACGCCGTACAGATAGTCAAAGCACTTGGACTTGGGCCAGAGGAGCCTGCGTGGGGAGAGCCGGGCTGAGCCCCCGCCTGCCCGCGGCCCCACGGGGATGGACGGGGCACCCGGCAGCAGGGCACGTACCTGACGGGGTGGTGGAAAAACGCCAGCGTTTTGTCGGGGCCGCCATCCCCAGCCGCCTCCTGAGTCCGAGCCTGAGGGGACACAGCCGGGGTGGGACGTGCCCTGGGGCTCCCACTGCCCCCTCCTCCCTGGCATGGCGGCCACGGGGCGCATGGGGACCCTGGCTGGCAGCAAGGGCATCGGCCTTTCTCTCCCACGTGTGGGGGTGATGCCCCACAGACCTGACAGACCCCTGAAGCTGGCTTCTCCCCGCTCCTCTGCCCCTGGGTTTAGGTTCTCATCCCACCCCCACACCCTCTGCAATGGAAGCTGGCATCTCCCCGCCCCGTCTCCCCGCGACAGGCTCTTTGCCAGTGTAATCTCCCCCCCGTGCTCACAAGCTCATGCCCAGGCGCCCCGCTAACCCCCTGAGGAATGCCCGCCAGGCTGGGAACAGGCAGCCCTTTCAGGCCCCCGCGGCCATGGTTGCCCGGGGGGGTCTGTCTGGCCCTGCCCCGGCTAGGCTGCGATGCCCCAGGGCAGACAGGCACAGTCCTGCCCTCCAACAGTGCTGGGGGCTAGGGGAGACTGGGGCAAGGGGCTGGTTTTCTGCCAAACAGGGACCCCAGCCCTGCCAGGGGAAACTTGGCGGGGGGCACGACCCAGCAGGGAGTGTAAAACTCACAGCATCCGTCTCCTCCCTCCGCCGTCCGGTTACCTCCTCTGCTCGGGGCAGCCACGGTCTCCAGAGAGGCAGGGATCTGGGTGCGGAGAGCAGGTTCGGCGCGACGGCCACCCACCCTGGCCTGCTCCCCCCTTGCCTTGCTCCCCCCCACCACAGCCACGCACCCCCAGCCCCACAGCTTCACCCGCCTGGCTCAGCCCCCGCTCGGGTGCATGGTTGGGGTGCCAGGGACACGCGGGTGCACTCGTACCACCTCAGCCCCAGTGCTCCTCGCCTGCTCCAGCCCCCCAACAACCCTGAGAGCCCCCAGCATTGCTCCCCGGGCTCTGCACCCCCTCTCCCACCCACAGCTGCCAGGATCAGGGGTCCCCCCGTCAGAGCAAGGAGCCACACAGCCTTCACCCAAATCCATCTGGAGCCTTCCCCATCCCACCTCCCTCTTCCCTCCCCACCCTCCCCAGTCCTCCCAGCACTCAGGTACCTTCCCCCTTGCTCCAGCCCTGGGACTGGGCGAGCACTGGCCACAGGCACTGGGAGCCCGTGGGGAGGCAGGCAACAGGCAGCAGCTTCCATGGTGGCAGTCAACAGTGTCCCCTCTGACGCTGCAGACCCTTGGCGAGGACACCTTTATAGCCCTGCCCCGGCCAGTGACTCACAAATTCTTCGGGGCAGGGGAGCGAGGGATGAGGGGTGCGGGGACAGTGGTCCCCGGGGTGTGAAATTTGTCCCAGTTGCGTAAACAGAGGGTAGGGGGGAGGCTGGGGGCGGAGGGGCTGCGATCCCTGGTGGAAAAACAAAACACAGAAGGGAAAAGTTAGACACCATTTGTGAGAAAATCCCCAGGGGGGAACAGGGGAGGGCAGAGACAATTAACAGGGATGATTAAGTGCTCTTTGTAGCCATTTGCATAAGGGAGGGGGGCGGGGGGGGAAGGGATGGGGAGGGCTGGGGCAGCCTGATGGGCATGGGATGGGGACAGTGCAATGGCCATGTGATGGGACAGCCTGATCGGCATGCCCTGGGGACAGTGTGGGGGACAGTGCAATGGGCATGATGAGGGCGGTGTGATGGGCATGCCCTTGGGGACAGGGTGATTGGCATGTGATGGGACAGTGTGATGGGCTGCAGTGGTGGCAAGCACAAAGCAACCGGGAGGCAGGTGATGGGATGCTCTAGAGGAGAAGGAGAGAAAACAGATGGCAGGGGTGGATCCCAGGCGCAGGCAGGACAATGGTCCTGCTCAAGCATCCCCGTCCTCTGCTCAGGGAGCTGCCAGACCCTGTTCCTGCACTGCTTGCCCGTGCTCCCTGCCCTCTCCTTTGGCTTTTTGAGATATGGACCATACCAGCAAGTCCAGAAAAGCTTCTTAATACAAGGGTGCAAGGCTGACTCCCGCCCCATCCCTGCCATGCATCCCATCCCTGCCCGAGCTCTGGAGGCGAGGTACTGCTGGCAGACAGGTCACCTCCCGCTCCTGGGAGGGTTTCAATTCGGGACAAGGAAAGAAAATAGCAAATGGTCCCTGCTGTAGCTCTGCTATCAGCATCCAAACACCCTTGTCGGACCCAGCTCAGCTCTGAGCACAATTTGTCACCAGGGGCCCTCCCTGCCCCTCTCCATCTGCGGCAGCCGGCGAGCGGGAGGGGGCACGGGGCCAGCACAGCCCTCATTACCGTCTCCATTTGCTCCTCATTTGGGCCAGGAGTCTTAAAAAAACAACAAACCCCGCGGAAGACAAGCAGGGCCAGGAGGAGCAAACCGAAAGCCGCAGCTCACCCTGTTGGGCACCGGGAGTTCAACCTGCTGGCGCTTCACTGCCCCTCCGACCCCAGCACCGGTGACACAGCCCAAAGCGGACACATGGATGGTGGCACACGGTCACCCACCGGCCACCAAGGCTGGCCAGAAAGGTGACAGCAAGCCACAGACCTGACCCACCGAGGCAAACCTACCCTGATAATTAATAGACAACAAGCAAAACGAGGCATCCCAGCTCCCCAATCTTTCCCGATGCCGAAAGGGTTTAATTCTGCTCTGCACTAAGCCTCTGATCCAGGCTGAGATTTGCAGGTGGATTTTGCAAAGCCGTAGCTAAACAATTCGCAGCCCCTGATCCCCTGGGCCGGGGCCCCGGCTGCTCGCCCTGCCCCGACCAGCCACCTCCGGTCCCGGGTGACCCTCGGTCCCACACCGCGTCTCCAGCCACCTCCGTAAGTACCGCAGACCTCTGGCGTCACCCTCCCGTGCCTTTTCGCCAGCTCCCCAAGGTGTTTCTTTTGCAGCAACACCCCTGAGACGGAGCGGGAGGTCTTGGTTAGTGCACAGGAGAGGAGACAGAAAGTTGGGAAACTTTGGTGCCAAGCATTGGAGGTGCCGGTGGGGGGGACAGGGAGAGGAATGGAGGTGCTGGGTGATGGCAGCACTCAGCTGGGAGCATTCCCTGGGCGGGAGGCTGCTGGCTGCAGTGTCGGCACGGTGTGGTGTGGGCTCAGTCCGGTTTCACAAGACACCGCGGGAGAGGGAATTTTGAAACAAGGCAGAGGGAAAACAAACCACCCCACCCCACTTCACTGCCTCTGCCAAAATCCGCCCAGGGCTGCAGGCAGGAGATGGCACCGGCAGAAAAATCCCTGCTGACGGCAGTGAGCACAAGCTGCACCCCAGTGCGCTCACCCCTCCGAGGGACGGGTCGCCCGGCTCCGGGGAAGCATCCCCAAGGTGCTGCCAGTGTGCTTCGCCCCGATGTAATCCTGCCCTCCATGGACCTCCGGGCTCTCCTGGGGACGCAGGCATCCCTGTCACCTGCATCCCTCTGCATCGTTGTCCCCAGCAGCACGAAAAGGTTGATAACCGTGGTTCAGTCTAAGGTGGGCGCATCCCGTTGTCCCGCCGGAGCCTCAGGAGCTCGGGGTGGGTGGTGGGGGACCGCAGATGCCTTGGGTGAGCCCCCCGCAGATGGGGAGGAGGTGCAATCCCCCTTCCTCGGCTGGGAGAACCTCAGGGCCACCACCTGCAGTCACCTCTGGCAGGTCCCAAAGAACAGGGCGCAGCTGTAGACTTTTTGGCTTCCTCGGCTCAGGACGTCGCAGCAGACAAGGGACCCCCAGGAAGGCAGCGGGCATTTTCCCCGCCAGTGGCCGACTCTCCATCCCTGCCTGCGGCCCCGGCGCAAGGGAGGGCTTTGGCATCCTTCCCGGGCAGTGCTGCTCTGCCTCTGAAGTCTGGCTGGGGAGATAGTGGAGGTGAAAGGGCGCTTGGCGCTCCTCCACGGGCTTGGGTCAATCGTTAATCGGGGAGGGACTGCTTTCCACTCTTCGCAGGTAACCTCTCCTCCCCTCCGGCTCCCACCCACGCGCCAGTGCCCACACAAAACCGGCACCTCCGGGAGAGGGGTGGAGCTGCGGCACAGCCGGCAGAGCAGCCGGCAGGGCCATGGGAAGGTAAGCGCGCCGGAGCGAGCCACTGGCAAGCCGGGTGAGAAGCCACGAGCCCCAGGGAGGTGACAGCCAGCCCCCACCATGGTGTCCATGGGACTCCAGCTGCTGGGCTATGCCGTGGCCTTCCTGGGCTACATTGGCACGCTGACGGCCACGCTGCTGCCCACCTGGAAGACCAGCTCCTACATCGGGTCCAGCATCGTGACGGCCGTGAGCTTCACCAAGGGGCTGTGGATGGAGTGTGCCACTTACAGCACGGGCATCACCCAGTGCGACATCTACAGCTCCCTGCTCAACCTGCCCGCCGACATCCAGGCAGCCCAAGCCCTGATGGTGAGCTCCTGCGCCGTCTCCTCCCTCGCCTGCCTCCTCACCGTCGTGGGCATGAGGTGCACCGTCTTCAGCCAGGGCTCGCCAGGCAAGGACCGGGTGGCGGTGGCGGGCGGCGTGGTCTTCATCCTCGGGGGGCTGCTCTGCTTCATCCCGCTGGTGTGGAACATCCACGTGGTGCTGCGGGATTTCCACAATCCCGTCCTCCCCGACAGCATAAAGTTTGAGCTCGGGGAGGCACTTTACCTGGGCATCATCTCCTCCCTCCTCTCCCTCATCGGTGGCTTCATCCTCTGCACCTCCTGCCCTTCCCGGGACACAACGGCCACGTACACAAGCACCTACCAGCCCCGGCTGCTGGCAGGCAAGAGCCCCCGGCCCTCCGTTAGCCAGGCACAGAAGACCAAGAGCGAGCTCAACTCCTACAACCTGACAGGATACGTGTAGCGGCCGCGGGTGGAAATGGGGCTGGCATCTCTCCCAGCTCCCCAAAGCATCCGGGCTGGCACCGAGGGAGCGCGGGAAGAGGAGAGGACACAGCGGCATCTCCCGTGCTCGGCCCTCTCACTCGCAGGCTTGGGGGGATGGGGGGGTTGATCCCACTCTCTCCCCAGGGATCCCGAGAGCCTTGCGACTGCTCAGAGATCCCAGCCGGTGGCTTACATCAGTGAAGGACCCCGAATCCAGCTTCTGTTCCCTCCTCTGTGCTGCCAGCCCGCAGGTAGCCCCTGGCACAGCGGGACCCCGCAGCCCCAACGAGCCTGCCCGTGTGGGGATAGGTGGGCTTGTGCCCCCAGAGACTCACTGGCCACAGAGGCATCACAGGGGGTCAGGGCGTCCGCACGGGTCCGGACTTGCCGCTGGGGCGGTTGCGTGCTGGTTGCAAACCAATGTCGCAATAAATCTGTGTTTCTAGCCAGGCTGTGGCTGAGCTTTCCTCCGGCAGCGAGTGGCCCTGGCAGCTCCCCCGGCAGGGTGGGCTGTGGTGGGGGCCGTGCTGGCCCAGCTGGTGGGTCCATGGGGCTGAGGGCTCCCCGGCCCTTGCTCTGGCCTGTCCCCCCCACCCCATGGCTTTGCCACCCTGGAGCCCAGGGGGGTGGGAGCACTGTTGGGAGGGGGGTGTCACTCCTTTGCACGGTTTGTCCCTGGGCACCACGCTGGGAGGTTGCCATGTGCCACCACTGCGAGGGTGCCAGTGGGAGCAAGCGTGGCTCCACAGGGGCTAACGGCAGGCAACACACACACCCCCCCAGCCCTACTCGCTTCTGAGGGTGCAGGTATGACTGGGACTGAGGTATCCACAGGGAAATTCACTGCCCCTGGGTGGATGTGGCACCCCGAGGTCCCCAGGCAGTGGGGAGAGCCCCAGCATCATCACATCTCCATCCCAGGACGCTGTGAGCACCAGCACCCAGGAGGCAACACGGTCCCAAGCACCCAACGCGGCCACTGGCCACGGCGGGGGCTGAGCACCCCAACACAGCTGCAGAGGGGTCTCGCAGGCGGGTCCTGAGCCCGGGGGTCCTTGCAGGGGCTGCTTTGGGAGGAAAAAACCCACCAGTGAGCTCCAAGGGATGGGCAGGCAGGGACCAAGACTGCTCCACGTAACCCCTCATCAGCGGCAGGACACGCAGTGTGGTTGCAGCCCTGCACAGCAGCAGCATGACAGCCGGTGGCATAGTGGCACCGGGGGATGCCCGGCATGTGCCAGGGCACGGTAGGAGGACAGGAGGTGCAGGCAGCCCTGCAGCCCACCGAGGAGCAAGTACCTTTTAACCACCATGTCCCCTCTGACATCCCACCACTGGAGGCGAGATAACCCTTGCGCTGCTGTGCCACAGCTCCGGGCCACCCAGCGACCCCCTCGCCCTGGCTCCCTGTCCCCCAGGGAGCAGGAGGCTTTGGTCCACCTGCTGGCCCCTCCTAGAGCAATTTAGATTAGGTCCCAGAGAGGAGGGGACCGTGTTCCCCGCTCAGACGTCACCACTGTTACCCTTGCACCAGTGAAATCATGTTTGCCATGGGGTTAACACGCTCCTGATAACGGCGGGAGTCATGATTTCTCCCCTCCTCGCCGAGCAAGGGGCCACCCAGGGACCCATCCCCAGGGTGACACTCGCTGGAGGGGACCAGGGAAGATTTCAAGGCAAAGGCCAGTCATCCCCTTTCCATGGCCAAGGGACAAAGCACCGGCTCAGCCCCGGGCGGGCTGAGTTACTTATTGCTGCCCTGGGGAAAAGAGAGCCTTGGGAGCAGAGGATGGAAAGCGCTCAAGGAGCTTTGCCCACCGGCTGCAGCCCCCCCAGGAGATGCCGCGAGTTCACTTAAGTCCTTCAGCCGTAAATGTTTTGTTTCTGGGCAGCCGACACAGAGAGGAGGCGAGAAAATAGTTGGTACGAGAGGTCGTGCCTCCGAAGAGGAGGAATTCCCGGGCGCCGCGTCCTCGCCCCCCGCCTCCCACCCTGGGCTGCGGGGCCAGACAGCGCTGCCTGTGTCTGCGGGCAGGGGCTCCGCTAATTACACAAAGGGGCATTTGAAACCGCTCGATTCAGAGTTTGATTGCCGTGTTTATTAACACAGTGTCTATTAACACATTAATTCAAGCAGCAGAAGGGAAGATTTCTGGTTTTAGAAGAGTCAGCTTTTGCACGGCTTCCCCCCCCGCGCCCCGCGACAGGGAGAGGGACAGGCAAGGGCAGGCAGAGCTCAGAGCTCGGGTACGGGAGCAGCCCTGGTTTGGACAGACGAGCACAGGGCAGAGGCACCGCAAGGGGCCCCCAACGTCCCCAACAGCCCCTCGGGTTTCTTTCTCACCTGTGCAGAGCCAGACCCCCCATTCCTTGGCTGCAGCACGGCAGAAGAGGAGCTGACAAGCACCACACCAAAAAGGGGGCGAGCCTTTCCCCAGCACCCCCGTGCCCCCGGCCATGCCAAGGGGGACCCCCTTGCATGCAAGGGGGTTTCTCCTGTCCAGCTTTCCTGGCCTTTAACTTGAACGCACCCAAAGATGTGAAACTTGGCCCCAGGGCAAGGCAGGTTGAAAAGGATTTTCCTCTTCTTCACCAGCGGGAGGGGAGGATGGGGAAGGGAAGGACATCGAGTGCACAAACGCGGTGGCGGTGGTTATCTCTGCCTGGTGCAATCGCCGCCTTCCCTGTTAGCAATAAGCCGGGTCCTCGAGGGCAGGCTGGATGTGGCCCAGCCCGGGGCCAGAGAGGACGGGAGCCCAGGCTGCCCTGGGGGCCACCACCGCCAACAGGGAGCGTGAGCGGAGGGATGGGGCCGAGCCAACCCCTCGGGTCTCCTCTTGCCCCTCACCAGCTCAGCAGGAAAAGCTGAGGGCACTCCGGGTTTTCCTGCAGGAAAGCCATAGAGGAGCGTGGGCCCAGCTCAGGACGGGAGCGGGATGCGAGGGGGACAGGCAGCCAGGGGGAAAGCAGAGGAGGGGTGGGAAGAGGGCTGGGCGGTGGAGCAGGGACCCTTCCAGCCCCTCGATGGACGGCCAGGCTGCAATGACTAATCCTCCATCATAAGGAAATTAGCCCTTCCCCTCTCTTCTTGCTCGGGATGATGCCTCACATGAAGAAAGGGGGCAATAAAATACTAATGTGTCCTTATCTTCAAAAGCAATAGAGGCACGATAAACACTCAGCACACCTGAACCTGCAGCCACACCTAGGCCAGGGGCTGCGACCTCATCGGACGGTCCTGAGAAACACGCAGAAAGTCACAACTTCTTCTTTCTGCCCCCCCGCCACAGAGCGCCCCTGGGGATGCCCTGGCCAAAGCCCCCTCCTGCTTCCCTGGCTGCTGCCCCGTGGGAGCAGAGCCCCTTCCCTTGCAGAGCACTGGGAAGGGATGCCCGGGGGGGGCGAAAAGGCGCAGGTTTGTCCCAGAGCCATCCAGATCCCACACCTCCTGCCTCCCTGGAACCCCCCAGCCAAGCAGAGCTCAGCGCCTTCTGGCATCCCTCTGGTTCCTGCCTAACGCAGGGTCTGATAGAGCAGCAAATAATCCATGAGGAGTATCGGGCCAGGTGCTGGGAGAGCCCGTCTCTGCCTGCAGCCCCCGGGCAGTGCTCAGATAGCAGAGGCAGGAGGGGGAAGAAAATTCAGGCCAAGTTCCTGATGGCTGAGGCTCTTGGAAAGGGCATCCACATTCCTCCACCCAGCTGCTGCACCCTCCCAGCCGCCTCCCGCGCCGTGCCGGAGCCTCCCGGCCCCTCGGCAAGCCAGGGCTGGCATGGAAGAGCACAAAGCCTTCCTACCCATGGTGTTGCAGCCATCTTTTCAGGAGCAGCGGAGGATGCACTATGGAGAGGGGATGCTCTCAGGCACTTCAAATCCTGACTCCCGGGCTGGGCTAAGCAACAGCTTAAGTCATGGATTGTGCTGGTGGGAATGGGAGACGCGCTCCTTGCCCCAGCCATGCCTCAAGCCCCACCTGATATCCCCGCTGGTGGCCAAGCTCTAGCCTCGTGGTTTCACCTCAGGGCATCTGTGATGCTCGGCTGGCAATTGCACTCACCTCCCAAGGCTTCCCATCCTCCCAAAGCCTTGGGGATGGCCCCGTCTGGAGTCCCACAGCCAGGACACTGCCATGAGACCGTTGGTGCCTGGATCTTCTGGTTTTAATGGGAGACATTGCAATGGAGGTGAGGGAACGTGAGAAACCAGCTCCTCTTTGGAAAACACCTTCAGTCGGAGGGAAAAGCCTGTCCACAAACTCACAGCTTTCCATAGCCTCCTGGAAGAGACCTGTTTAAAGGCACTTTAAAGGATTCTTGTGGTCTTTAAAGAAAGATATGAGGGAAACAGGGCGGAATGAACTCCATGGTACCGCAGGGGACAGAGACCT
The DNA here is from genome assembly GCF_964199755.1 of Larus michahellis. Taxonomy (NCBI): domain Eukaryota; kingdom Metazoa; phylum Chordata; class Aves; order Charadriiformes; family Laridae; genus Larus; species Larus michahellis. The sequence continues at coordinate 45,532,968 of NC_133904.1, forward strand.
TTGGGTGCACCAGAGATCACTAGAAAGCTCGTTCCTGTCTGGGTTTGAACAACTGCTCAGAACTCTATCAGGAGAGTTATAAAAAGTCTTTATCTCGGAAACCCATGCTACCTCTGAAGAGGACATGGATGTTTGATCTTCCAGGCACTACATTAACATCACAATCAGATTTTTCCATAATTTGAGTCTAATTTATGTTAGTGGAGCTTCAGGTTAGCGACTTCAGCAAACCTAGAATACATGCAACGCATAGCAGCGAGAGCAGGCTTTATCAGTAGAATCTACACCCAATTCAGTGAGTAAAATAAGCTTTATCAGCAAGACACATTTTCATAGTGGTGTAAACATAAGTTCTTCCAGGGATTTTACAGAACCATCAGTGAAAACAGACTCCATCCCTAGCCAAGGAGACCTGGCTGAGAGAACTGAAGAGAAATTGTCCCACACCCTCGGTATCTCCACTGCCGATTGATGGTTAAGCAGCACTGCACTGCACTGCATAGAAGAGATGAAGACCAGAGGATCCCAAACACCTTTACATGGACAAACGCAGATGCAACCGCATTAGGCTGTAGGCAGAGTCATCCCAAGCAATCCAGTCTACCAGCCGGTCATCTCCATGCTCAGGGTACATTTGAGGGCACCAACATTTCGGCAGCTGCTGACCTAGGATCATGCCTAGAAGATGTTCAGACCCCAGACACAGCTGAGCCCCTCCAAGCTCTCTGCTCTGTGCCAGGAGTCTGGAATAAACAAGAAGTCATCCCATAAGCAGAGAAACCAGGGAGGCTTCGCCAGCTGTGGGGTTGCCTCTTATCTCCGTTCAGGATTTCAGAGGAAGGTTGTGCTTTGACGAAGCTTTTCCCACACCGGAGAACTAATCTTTCCTCAAGGCAGGTGCCTTTTTTCACAAAACGTACGCACCATCTATTTCTGGGATATCCAGCCTGCTAAAAAAGGACAAAACCAGGACAAAACCCACGTCACAAAGAGCGTGATTGCCTTGAACTCGCTTTCCTAGAAAAGGTGTCTCTCTAGGTTTCTCAGTTCACTGGAGCAAAGTCCCACACCACCGGCTATACCTGGCAGGTGCTCCCAAGATTGCTCCGACAGATGCATTTTCATTACCCAATTTTTTAAGCCCTTTCCTTTTGGGGTGGTGGGAATGATTCCAGCCTTCAATATTTTCCGAGGCGTAGAGAAGCCCAAGGAGTCTGCAGGCATTACAGAGCTAAGGGCAGACCACAGGCATCGCTGGCTCCACGACCATGATGCCCCGTGCCCTTTGAGCTATTCCAGTACGCTTTTACAGGAATAAGGGTGCTGCCCTTTGCCTTTGGGTTTTCCCCCGGCTGCAGGGGAGGCCAGGCACCACATCTCGCAGAGCGTGGGTAGGCGAGGAGGCAATTAACCTCTGATCTTCCCCCGCGACTTAACGCAACATCGTTGGCCTTCTGCTCTTCCCAACCCACCTTTATTTTAATGGTGTTTCCAGATTGCCAACTGGCAGGTCGTTTCGCCTCAAGTCCCACTCTCTCCATCCCCGACAGGCTGAGGAGGCAGAGGCTGCCTGCGCCCGTGGGAGGCCGGCAGGTAAGAGAAAGCAGATGGAAAAAATGATTAACTCCTTGTTTTCAAGGCGAGGAGAGCAGGCACTTTGGGACCAGGGACATTCCTCGGCAAGGGGAAGGACGTCTCTGCTGCAAAGCCCCTGGAAGGGGAAAGTGGCTCCCAGCAGAAAGCCCCCGTAGCCCAGCCCTAGGGAGCGAGATGTGAAGAACTGCAGCTGCCAGGAGCCTGCTAATCACGGAATCACAGAATGGCTAGAGTTGGAAGGGACCTTAAAGACCATCTAGTTCCATCTGCCCTGGGCAGGGACACCTCCCATCAGACCAGGTTGCTCAAAGCCCCGTCCAACCTGGCCTTGAACCCCTCCAGGGATGGGGCAGCCACAATTTCCGTTAAATTTCCACCTCCCCAGGCAGAGCTGCCTACAGACCTCTGTAGCTGATGTCCCAGGACCTGGTCACAAACAAGGGTCTTGCTGTGAGTTATGGCCTCCTTCCCAAAACTGAAGCAACCCCTCTCCCAGATGTGCTAGAGTGGCTAACATCCCACATAAGCCACATGGGCTGATTTCTGGCTTGTAAGTCTGCAGCTGAAAATAGTCAAGTTTTACTGCAGAGGACACAGGTAGATGCAGCTAATCCACCCGACTTCAGTACTTCTGGCTGAGTAAAAGCCTCAAGGGGAAAAAGAAAGGGAGAAAAGCACACCATAAAGGCAGCCTAGTCCTGTATGAAGCGATAATTTTGTATCCTCAGCTGTCCTTGAGCGCAGCTGCCCTTTCCCATGGGAGATATTTGCAAAACAGAGGGAGGCTGCCCACAAAATACAGCATTAAACCTCCCAGCTCAGGGGTGGGATGGAGAGACCCTCGCCGACCACGGCAGCGTGAGCCCAGGGGAAACGCGGCACCGCTCTTCCCTGGCTCCTCGCACCTCCTGCAACGCAGGACAGCAAGGGCAGGACAGGCTGGGTTTCCTCTCTGCCCCGAGCCTTGCCAGGGCTGCTGGCTACAGCCCCAGGACTCCACAGGACACAGCACGGTACAATCAGTACCTCAGGGAGGACGCGGAGAGCTCTGGGAGGCGAAAGCTCTGCTAAACAGCCTTATCTTCGAGATGCTTTTCTGACCTCCTCACCTGCAATAAGTATTTATCTTCACTACACAACTTAATCCCCTCCAAACTACTATGGCATCAAGCTTCCGGCACGGGCACTGTTGAGCAAGCTTTGCGAGATGCAGGAGAAGTGCCAAGTTTCAAAACCAGGTACTTTGATACCACCTTATCTAAGGAAAATTAATAGCGGCACTGTTTGCCAAGTTACATCCATTTAGGAAACGCTCCATCACAGAACCACTTTGCGTGTTATTTCTTTACACCGAGAGAAACAAGTCAGCTCAAGAAATGTCAAAAGACCCACGTATTGCTATAAGGAGGATATATTTTGCCTTGCTGGTAATGTGAGACAGGGAGAGGTGAGAGCACGAAGCCTGCTCACTGTTCACAAGTTGTGAAACGCTTCCGTAGGCTCACGGAGCTCTGCCGAGTGATGCTTGCATCAAAGCTGCCCTTTGCTCACCACCTCCTCGTTCAGCAAAGCCCACTCCTATCACTAAGTCCGAAGCGTCTGTTTTCCATACAACGTGCAAACAAACACCTTCTCCTTTCCCCGTGCGGCAGGAATTAACCAAGAGGAGCTCAGAGCTCTGCCACGGCTCCCTGCTGGGGATGGGGTCTAGCCCGAGGGCTCTGCACGTGACGTGACAAACATCAGGGATGTCTGTGAATAATCTTCTAAAAAAAATAAGGTCAAGTAGTATTAGGGATAAAGCTCAGATCCCAGAGCTAGTTATACTGCGATGGAATAAACAAGATGCAAAGAGGAGCAGCATCAGCTAAGATTACTAGCACAACACATATGTGCTGTGAAGAGCATCGAGATCAAGCCTGAAGGAGGTGTGGACATTTCCTGCTTTAGAAGCAGCTTTGGAGGAGAAAATAACAGTCTGCCTCTTCCCTTGCCCTGGGTAGATGCTTTCAAAGGATGACTGGCTTTTGGGATAAAACTACATGACCAGAAGCACGACAGCTCCCTGAGATCGCTGGCTATTTTGCACTTCAGAAACTGTATTTCATGCAATCGTTTCAGAAAAACTAACGCACGCAAGTGTCCTGGACGTTGTGAAAGGAAACTTCAGCTCATTGGGATTTCCTGGTACAGAATCAATCTCCTCAATAGCTCTATTGAGAATTAAACGCGATGGGGGCGTAGTCCTGTGGTTTGAGGACCAGCTGGCGAGACGCCAAGAGCAAAAAAAAAAAACCAAACATGAATGGAGATAAGAAACGCTACCTTCCAACCATGAATGGAGGGAGATAAGGGAGCTAACCTTCAAGCTCAAGTGTTACCACCCGCAGCACTGACCTGGAAACACAGTAAACAGCACAATCTGAAAACATCAAGAGAGGTCACAGAAACAACTCGGAGATCTAGAAACAGGAGCTGAAAACACACCAGGATTCGACCGGACAGGAAATCAGGAGACGCAGAGACAGCACCTACAGACTGCAGAAAAAGCACAGTTGTGTAGACACGTCCTCTCTATCTCCACTACCACCAGGGAAAGTAACTTCCGTGGTAACGTGTGTAAGTCCAGCCATGGGGGAAAGGACGTGGCAAAGTCTGTACCCTGCAGGATGGGGTAAACCGTCCACATAACTCTGTTGCTCAACTCGGACTTTCAGGCCACACACGCTACACATGTTTGGTGATAGCACCTAAGCCACTGGTTTCTGTCACGTGGTCTCGTGCCATTCCAGGACAAATGAAGTGTTTGAGTCAAAGGATCAACGCTGTGCTGGCCACCCAGCACTCCCTCCTCCATACCCACCATCCCGGCAAGAGAACGCGCCTCAGGAAGGACAGCAAGTGCACGACTGCAAGGGGGGGCGTCTCCTCAGCTCCTTTAAGCCAGTCTCCCTGTACGGGGGGCCTACATGAAAGCTGGGGAGGGGCTGTTTGCAAGGGCATGTAGCGACAGGACGAGGGGCAATGGCTTTAAACTAGAGCAGGGCAGGTTTAGATCAGACATTAGGAAGAAGTTCTTTACCCTGAGGATGGTGAGACACTGGCCCGGGTTGCCCAGAGAGGGGGTGGAGGCCCCATCCCTGGAGACATTCAAGGCCAGGCTGGATGAGGCTCTGAGCAACCTGATCTAGTTGAAGATGTCCCTGCTCCCTGCAGGTTGGACTAGATGGCCTTTAAAGGTCCCTTCTAACCCAACCCATTCTGTGATTTTGTGATTCTGTGATTTTATACCTGTAAGAAACCATGTTGGATTTAGGAAGCTTCTGAGCTGGAAACAAGTACAGGCTTGAACTCTACTGAACTATATGCACTTGCCCTTTGTTTTTCCCCAGGAACCATGCTGGGGGCAGGACAGGGAGCTGCAGCACCCTTTGGTCTGAGAGAGATCGTTCCCCCATGTCACGTCTGGCTGCTCTCAAGCCCCACGTCTTCCTCCAAACACCCCATCGTCCCCAACATTTCCCAGGTTAAAAGGATAGCCAGCAGCGTGACCAAAGAAGAGTCTATGAAAACAAGCCTAAAAAGCACGTTTAGAGGTGAAGCTCCCACAGGACAGCCTCTGTTGAACGAAGCTGGGCTCAGCCACGCTGGCCCTGAGCCTTGCAGCAGACCCGACTGCCAGCCCCAGCGTCACCGTACCACCAACTGTTCCCATAGCTACACAGGAAGACAAATTTAGTTCAAGGAACCTTGCGTTGCTACATTATTTAACAAACAAACAGACACGCTCAAGAGGAAAAGGCAGGCAGGGACCTAGTTTAGCTGCTGCTGCTGCGTGGGCTGATCAGACCTATGAACTCGAAACTGCTTCCCAGAGGGAAAGGGGCCAAATCCTGACCCTCAGCACCATTCTTCTCTAGCCTGGTCAGCTGTGTTAGTCACACGAGGACTCCAGCATGGCCACTGAGGAGTGCCCGGGCTGCACTTTCCTGGGATACTTCTTGCACCAGGAGCTGGGCAGCCACCAGCAGGGTCTCCCTGCCTCTCCGCCACGCCACCCAGAGTGCTAAGGAGGGTGGCCAAGGGGTTGCTGGGGTGTCCCTTGGCCAGGCGGGACCCAGCCTGGCTGTGCTGGGAGCCGTGCCTGCGCTGCAGTCCCCTCTGCTCACATTGCCTCTGGGTTTCCACCGCCTGGGGAACACCAGCCCCAGCGATGGGGAGCAGAAGAGCCATGCCGGTCCTGCAAAACCAGAGGAGGGGAAGGAGAACACCCTGCCCCACCAGAATGATGACCTAGAGCATGAGCAAAGAAACCAGGGTTTTATTAATGACCAGGTGCAAAAGGCACGGTGGCAGGAGGGAGGGGACTACTCCACCATGAGGTTTGCCTCCTCCAGTATGGTCTGCAAGATCTCATCCACCCGATCCACCTTAATCAAAGGTAATATCCTGGATGAACGAGAGAAGCCAGCTCACGTTCACAGGCAGGTTCTTAAGTTTCTCCATAACACTGTGGGCAAGAGGGCAAAAGCCAAGAGGAGAGTCAGTGGCGAGAGCCTGGATCTGATACCTCCCATCACACGCCCTTCTTGTCCCCCTTCCTACCAGCAGTACCACGTGCGCTGGGGTTCCTTGCTCCATCCCATTCTTATCTCCATTACAGACCCAAGACTGTGCAAGGGATCCAGCGGAAAGGTATAGGACAGAGATAGCTTGGATAAAGCATGTTTCTGTAGGTCATCTTTGAAGCCAGATCAATTGTTTGGATTCATCTGGTGATTCTACCTCCTCACAACAGCAGGATCCTCACTTACAACCCAGTTACATATACAGCAGGGTGATAGATACCAGGGAAGCAGTGTCCTGTGGAAACAGCAGCCCACCATCACTCCTGCCCTCTCCCACACCTTAGGGATAACGGGGACCGCCATCCAGCCAACCCACAGCTCTGACCTCTTCACGTCTTCTTTCTCTGGGGCCCTGCAGGAAACCTGTGCCTCCCTCAGCACCCCCTAAGTGCATCTCTGTATCCTTGAGTCTCTCCATCAGTTCAGCCTTCTCCTCTGCAGGCCTCGCCAGCTTTGCTTTCTGCTTCTGCCATGCAGCTTGGCAGTAACACGTGCATTTCTTGCTGCAGGGCAAGTCTTCCATCTTCTGAGCTCTGAGCAGCGCCAGTTCCTGTTGGTATTTCAGGAACTCTGTTTTCAGGCAACACTTCTCATGTCAATTTTCTCCACCTGAAATGGGAGGAGGACGCACACGCAGGAATTAGCTCAATTGGTGTCACGGTTTAACCTTGGGCAGCAACTAAGCCCCACACAGCCACACACTCACACCCCCCCGGTGGGATCGGGGAGGGAATTGGGAGGGTAAACATAAGAAAACTCATGGGTTGAGATAAGACAGTTTAATAGGTAAAGCAAAAGCCGCGCATGTATGCAAATCAAAATAAGGAATTCATTCATTACTTCCCATCGGCAGGCAGGCGATCAGCCATCTCCAGGAGAGCATGGCCCCATCATGCCTAATGGTTGCCAGAGAAGACAAACGCCATCACTCCAAACGTCCGCTCCTTCCTTCTTCTTCCCCCGCTTTTATTGCTGGGCATGACGGCACATGGTCTGGAATATCCCCTCGGTCAGTTGGGGTCGGCTGTCCCAGCTGTGTGTCCCCCCAGCTGCTTGTGCACCCCCAGCCCATCGCTGGTGGGGTGGTGTGAGGAGCAGGAAAGGCCTCGGTTCTGCATGAGCCCTGCTCAGCGGTAGCTAAAACACGGGTGTGTTAGCAAGGCTAGTTTAGTCACTACACTAAAACATAGCACCATACAAGCTAATATGAAGAAAAGTAACTCTGTCCCAGCCAAAATCAGAACAATCAGCAAGATCAAGAGAGCTTTGTGAAGCCTGAAGAAGTTAGAGTCAGCAGATCTTTACGGAGAAGTCACTCCTTCTCAACCCACTTTGACCTGCTCTCTCCAAAACCCTCCAAACCAGCACAGATGCAAGGCCACAAATTCACTACCTTGCACTGGAGCACATCCCACTCTGCTGAAATAGTCATCAGTTCCACAAAGATCTGGTCTTCCAGGTTCCACTGGTCTTCTCACATCGCCCTGCTCCATTATATCCTCCTGCTCCTGTGCGTTAAGGACCTGCAATTCTCTTCCTCCTCTATCTCCAGTGCTGAGACATGGAGCTTTCTCCCCCTTTGATCTGTCAAGTCTTGCCTTCCAACCAAACGGGAAGAGCCGAGTGGGAGCATCACCACTTGCAGCAGTCTTCAAAACACCAACCACCACAAAGAATCCCTTGTCTATGTCTTTTGTGCTCCTGTATGAATTTACGCAGGCACTCAAGTCTATAGCCTGTCTTTCTGCTATTAAGTTTGGCATTTGCTTTCCAGCTTCCCCTGGACCACTCCAGCCTCCCTCGGTTCTCCTGCTGAGCTGCTGGGCAGTGATGGAGTCTCTGCCTTGAGGCAGCATCACACACTGTTAGCGGGGCTGGTACTGCTCTGAGTGCCCGGCTGCTCTTTGAGCAGACAGATCATAGAATCACAGAATGGTTCGGGTTGGAAAGGACCTTAAAGATCATCTAGTTCCAAACCCCCTGCCATGGGCAGGGACACCTCCCACTAGACCAGGCTGCTCAAAGCCCCGTCCAGCCTGGCCGTGAACACTTCCAGGGATGCATCATCCAAAACCTCCCTGGGCAACCTACGCAAGATTTGCAAGCTGCCACCTGCGTTCAGGTTCTCCTGTTTCACGTGCAGAAGTTTTCCCCTTTCTCAGTAAGATACTGCAAAGCTCTTCTGAAGGGGAGAGGTCGAAGGGCTGGGACAAGTCAGGTCTGGGCATGAAGATTCCACCAGGCACCCCACGCTTTTCCAGTATTTCTTCTTTTATGGTCAACTTGGTCTTGCTGGGGGGAAAAAAAAAAAAAAAAAAAGAAAAAAGAAAAAAGAGAGGGTGAGCAGGCTGGAGTGTCCCCAGTTCACAGCACTGCTGACCTCAGAGCTCAATACCTGACTCACTTGTAACACGATCAAAAGCCTGACTTCAGGAAGGGAAAGGCCAGTCCATCTGCAAGTCTGTGTTACGGCCCGGGCTGTCGGATGGATTCCCAAACAGCGGTGAGCAAACAGGACAAGGAACACGGGCATAAAGGGGGAGCAAAGGAAAAAGCAGAGTGTGGGGGAGTTATAGGGATGTTGAGAGAGAGGAACAGGGTTGGAGGGCCAAGATGTTGATGGAGTTCATTGGAGGTGCTGCAGAGAGCTCATAGAATCACACAGTGGTTCAGGTTAGAAGGGACTTTAAAGATTGTCTAGTTCCAAACCCCCTGCCCTGGACAGGGACATCTCCCACTAGACCAGGTTGCCTAAAGCCCCATCCAGCCTGGCCTTGAACAATTCCAGGGTCATGTTTGGAAAAAGTGGTTCAGCATGGCAGCAGTGACAAGAAACAAGAGGGGCCTGGGGAAGAGCTGAGGCAGGGAAAACAAGATATGTCAGGAGATATCACGATGAGAGAAGCAGCTTTGAGAATTACTGCTCTGAGCTAGCTAGGGGTGAGCAGGACTGTTCTCATCACACGTTTTCAAAGCTGCTGTAACCCACTGGTCTTCTCCCTCCCCAAGATCCCGCAAGGAGGAGCAGAAGGTCAACCAGACAGATCTCTGATCCACCAACCAGCTGCATCATGTGCAGGGGGCCACAGAGAGAGAGGTGCCAAGAGCTCGACTGCTGACAACCCAACAGCCCCATTGCAGGTCTTCCCCTGGGCAACCGGTGGGCAGGCGCAGGGGCCAGGCAGAAGGGACAAGTGCGGGACACGACCAGGCAGCCCCTCAGCCGGGCAAGTAGTGCCACCGTGTGGGAGCAGCCCACATTGTTCTCCCATGACACGGGCAGTGAGGGTTTCGGGAAGGGTGAAGGAGAGAAGTTGAAAATATATACATAAATAAATCTTCTCTGACACCCCCCTCCCTCCCATCAAAAAAGTTAAAGAGAACGTGAGACTTATCCAGATAAATTCTCTCAGCCAGAAAACTGCCTCCTTGCTGGAAGCCAAATGGTATCTGGCTTCTCCTGGGTAAAAACATCCTCTGTAAAGAGCAACTCAGAGAGCGACAGAGGCGAGTGCTCCAGCGGTGGAGAGGCTGTCACGGCAGCTGTCATCCGGACTGGCCACGGGGCTGGAAAACATGGAGATGAATTTAGCTCAGAGGGGTGCGAATGTGTTAACGCTGACACACAGAAACCAGGAGGATTTGAAAACACCAACCTGGCAAGGATTTCTCTTCCTCCCGCTGTTCCACCCTGCTCCCCTTCTCTGTCTGGATACAGGAGGATGAAGGAGCATTTGAGTCCTGCAGATCCCTCTCTCCAAAAGGGAGGGAAGAGAAAACTATCCAGGACAGATCCACTAGCTCTGGCCAGGGTTCCTTCCAGCAAACCGTGTCTCACCAAGGCCTTCCACACTGCTGAAACCCAAAGGGAGAAACCTCACAGCCTTCTGCATCCTCTTCTAGCCACGGGAGGCAGAAAGGAACACACTAGGACTGGGGGGACAAGGTAGGATTGAGCGCAGGCACCGGACCTGCCCTGATCCCTGTTACTGTTAAGAGCTTTGAGCGTGTCCAAGCTGTACACAAACAAGAATCAAAGTCTCATTTTATATGATGCTGCAACATCTTCATGTCTTGGCATCTCTCTTGGCAGGAGGAAACACGGATAACAGCGAGGCAGGGCTGAGAGCCTGCCAAGCCCTGCAGCACCACGCATCAAGGCTTTCCTTGTGCTGGCTCCTGCAAGTCTTCTCCCTCTTGCCTCACTTGCTGTCCCATGGTCTCCACAAATGATGATGACAGTCTCCTCCTGTTCTCTGTGTCCAGCTCCCTAGACCAACAAAAGGGGAAAAAAAAAAAAAGAGCAAGTTTCTCCTTGCTGCATTACCAAGGGGTAACCCGCAGAACAGAACAAGAAAAAAAACAGCAGACATCTCCTGTATGCAGGACACCCAATGCCTCTCCTTCTCCAGTCCTTGCTCCAGGTAGCTGAGCTGCAAACTGGAACTGGATATACTCACCCTTTCTGGCATTTCCGTCTGTATCTGGGCCTCTTCTCCTCATCACTGTATTCCTGCTCCTCAGGTGCCAAACGGCTTCTGCAACAAGAGCAGTCAACCATGCCCGAGTGTGTGACAGAACAGTTTGACTCCCCTCTCCCACCAAAAATCTCCATGGTTTGGACATCTATGCAATGTCTCTAATCCTTTAGGATTTCAGATAAAAGAAGGTCAAGAGAACAGCTGAAGAATGAAACACTCTGCTTAAGGGCTAACAGGCAAAGGAGCCACGTGAATCCCCAAATAACACAGATGAAATGAAGCACAGACTATGAGACCAGAGTTCAGCACAGCACACATTTTGCCAGTCATCTCTGCTTCAAGTTTTGAGTTGCCAGAGAAACGCGTCGTAACCCATGTGGGCAGTATACACCACTAACACCAGCTCCTTCAAAGGAAAGGAACCGTCACAGGCATGAGTTATGTGGAAACGGTCTATATGAAGAGTTCCCTCTTCGCACTACTATACATTTGCAGGGATGTCCTGAAGCACAAGATAAAAATCCTGCATATACAGGTTTAAAAGAGAACCGTAACTTACTTTTCTGGCAGCCACAAGTACTGCACAGGTGTTTTCACTGAACTGTCCAACGCATTCTTAGGTCTCAGACTTCAGACGATGCTGCTAACTCAGAAATCATCTGTACACCTAGGCAATCCTAGTTACTCCCTCTACAGCACCTTCCTTGCTTGCTCTGGTCCGCCGCCACCTTGCTGCGTGCTCAGTTGAGCCAGGTCAGTCTGAAGGTACCCACGAATCCCACGGTCCGTTTGTCTGGCTTGACAAGGACTGTCTCCCATCTGTAATCTGTGCTGCTTTCTCTTCCAGATCAATGACTTTTAATGTACCAGAGAGCTTTAAATGGAAGCAGTTCTGTATTAGCTTCCTCCTCTGCTGAAAAGTGGCTTTATTATCTAGTTTCTAGGCTATAAAAAATTACTCCTCAGCCTCCAGAGCCAACTGATTTCCTTAATAGTTCGGCATGAAGGCCATCTTATCTACATTTGTGGAATGCCGAAATCCAACAGATAACGGCAATTCGGCCGTATAAACTGGTTGCACCCTGGAATTAGTTGATCAGAGAAAAGGAATTTCCTTCAGTAACATCACAACAGTTGGTCTCAGTCACAGCTCTACCAGTTTTTTCTGGTTAGCATTTAAGCTGATATTCTTGGTAAGAAAGTAAAGCTTTTTATTTTCTCCAACAGGTCAGATCTCAACATGAAACTATATTTTGTTATTAGCAGTTTTGCCATTTGACTGTAATTCAATCAGCACATTTAACTAAAGCCCATCCAATCCTACAGAAGGACTGTAATTAAATGGCCAGATTCCTCTAGATCAAAGGCTGTTACTTTAAAGGCATCAGGAAAAAAGGGGTCAGGCAGTGACCAAAGCAAGCATGCACTGAAACATGTTCCCATTGTAACATCGCCTATTTTAATGAAGATCTGTATTCACAGGTATGTGGAAGGAAAGCAGGAAGTCAAGCATTTGACAGAAACCATTTGTATTTTGAGGATGCGAGATGGCATGGAAAAAAGTCATCCAGGACTCAATTCACAAGTCTCCTACCTGTATTTGGGGAGGGGATGGAGACGACAAAAGGAGCTTTCTGGTAACAATGGTAGGGTCAACCTGGTCAGGAAGCTTCCTCCACTTCAGATATTCTTCACATTGTACCCACGTCTGGTCTGGTCTCTCTCTGCAAAAACCAACACTCAGTCTGGGTATTTTAAGCGTGGAGCAAACACCAGGAAAGGCTGTTCAGAACAAGCGCTGCCACCTGACCCCAAAGCAATCCCAGCCCATTTGGCCCAGGTCATGGGATGGTCTGGGGCAGCCAACAAGTCTCTGCTCTCCTGAGGACACCCTGCCTGTGGTGTGGCATCCCTCCCAGTAACCACCGGGCCAAACTCCACAGGTTCAAATCTCAATTGCCTATAGGAAGGAGGAGTCCAGTCACCCTTTGTCCAGTCCAGTCACACCTCTGCTCCTCCTGGTGGCACATTCCCACCCTACCTTGGCCAAGGGAAACCCTCAGGCCTTTAATGCTGCAAAGATCAGAGCAGTGGCAAACTGGTTCCTATGCTGTCATGCAAGCTGCATCCAGATTTCACAAGTTCCTCTGTGCCATCTTCGCTTTCCAACAGCTTTTGAGTTTCTGTCCCAGCACAGCGATCGTCTGTTTGGAAGGAAGAACTCCGTAAGAAGCTGAGCAACTCCCACTGGCACAACAGGCAGTGGCGAGGAACAACCAGGGCAGACACAAACCCCTTCCCCAAGAACTTGACTTAGACTTATGACTGCAGGTTTTAGGTTGGCACCTTAGCAGCCCTTCTGCATCACTTACCCCACAGCTGCCAAAACTGGACCAGTATCATCATAAAAAAGTTCAGGCTACAGGTCCCTTTCCCCAAGTGCAGCCTCTCCCAAAGTGTGGAGTGCTGCACCCCCCCGAAGAACAGTGGCTAGTGCCTGGAGGGCACCCCTTAGGCTGGAGGCTCTACATGAGCATCAGACTTCTTCTTTTGGCTTTATAGGCGTGTTCCCGGTTTGGGCAGCTCCGCTGATGTGTACACAAACACAGGCTCCGTTTTATTTCCGATGAGTCTCCTCAGGGCTGGAGTCTTGTGCAGGAATGAGCTGGAAGAACACAGAGACTGTGCCCTTTCCTCAGCCCAAGGCTTTATGTTTGTACCGGGCTTTCAAGATAAAATTCTCCATGCCCTCTAGGGGCACTAGAGAAGGAAAAATTGGGCCAATTTGGGGCTACTTCACAATAAACAGACCTAAGAACATGCACAGTGCTCAGAACAAAGGCTGTATCAGAGTGCAACCCTCTCCAACCAGCAGCCTTGGGCAAAGGTCTCTATCATTGGTACTCTTTGCCTTCTTCAAAGTCCTTTTCGTTGTGTGCTCAATTCAGGAAGGTGCATTCAATTACACCAATCACACCTACACCTCCTCACTGCACCAGGGGCCAGAAATGAAAGGAAAGAGCTGCTTTAGCCAATTCTGCTCAGAACGAAAAAAAAAGCAGTCTTTTGGGCAGGACTCGCTAACACCCTAAACCCCTAATACAAAGGTTGATGGCAAGATCATGGCCTGTGTATTGCATGCAATATAAAGTAGAAACAATATGAGGTACAAACACCTGGCAAACCTCCCAGCAAATGTATTTTGGGCATAATACGGAAGCTTTTTCTTCCAGAAACCAGAGGACAGGCTGGCTTAACTAACAGACCAGAATTATCTGTGGCATAGATGGTCACCCCCAAGGCATGCCATAGCTCTGAGATACCACTGCAAGACAACACCTAGAAGTAAATCCTTCAGCGACCACTTCCTATCAGAGTGCAGGCTATCCTGCCATAGCAGATTCCCTCCTGGAAATCATCCTGGAGGAGAGGCAGGCTGTCCATGCCATGGGAGCACCTCCAACCACAGCCGTATTGAACAGTAGGTGGACATCTCTAGTCACCTAAAACACGGACAGATACCCATTGCCCAGATGCACACACTAAGCTGATCCTAAGGACGCACCAGGTCTCCTTGTTCAACTCTGGACATCATGCAATGTAGAAGCAAAGATCTAAAGCACGGCTGCTTTTTACAAAGCTCCATTCTCCCCTTTCTCAGACAAAAAGGGGTAAGAGACTAGTCCAACTACTCACCTTTGACAGCCCAGCTTCTCATAGGATCCAATGAGCCGGTTGTTGTGGCACATCACGATCCTGTAGTGGCTTTTGCTCTTGCAGGTGAACCCAAAGGTGATCTTCATCCTTTTGCTCCGAAGGAAAATGTGTCAAGGAAGAAATAAAGAACAAGGTCCAGAGGTAGAGCAGGGGAGATGCAAAAGTTCTGCCGGAAGGAGTGAAACACACCGGAGAGGACACAGCATCAAGCAGTCCATGGTGTGTTCCTCAGCTCAACACCTTCCCTCTTCAGGAGGGAAAAAGTGCTCAGCCTTGGCCTGCTAACAACAACCCCGTGCACGCAGCCAACAGTCACAGATAAGAACACGCGTAACTGACTGGAAGGGAGTTGGATACAGCCGTACTGAGCAGAGACAGTCTGTCCTTGCCAAGTCAAAATATGCCTTGGTTACAGCTTTAATAAAAACTCTGATATGCTTTTATACTACACTGATAACAGAACAGGCAAGACCTGGCCAAAGAAAACTGTCTATCACAAATGAGATAACTAATGATTTTACTAGTGATGAAAAGATAAGTGACAAATGTTTACAAAACCAAATCAAGCCCATCCAGTCAGGGCTGAAGAGATCTTAACAACTAACAATGAGACTAAGGTCCATCAAAAAAAAAAGCGAGCTCTCCTTCAGCAGACTAGAGCTTCACAAATTGAGTTCTAGACAGGCCACTATTAGAGGGGGAACTGGGACAGGGTGGGCAGAGTGTGGTCTGTTTACAGCTCTGCGGCCCAGAACCATCCTGCGGCGATGCCGGCTCCTCTGGAGCTTGGACAGGGCAAAGCCTGCCAGCACCAGGGCAAAGCAGGTGCTCAGCGACACCACAGCCCCTTTTCTCTTTCCATTTCTCAGTTTGCTCTGAATCACAATCACCTCCTTGTAGATCCAGTGCAGCCTTGGCCAGATGGGTACATCTGTGTGTTGTTGCAAGTGCATTTACCAGAAGGACAGCCTGGAGGAGGACATGTCAGCAGGGGGAAAAACAGCAGCTCTTGGGAGCCTTCCTCTTCTCCACGTGGCTGTATTTAGGTGCGCAGAGGAAGCCTGCAACTTGGCTCTGCTGGGCAAGCCTGGGTTCCCATCACCGAGAGCTCGGGTGTTGCTCTCTCAGGAGCACTGGGATACTGTGGGAAGCATATGACATTAGCTTGCCTTGTTCACAAAAAGCGCTAAAACAGGTCAGCAGATAAACCATGGTGTCTGCCACAATGGTACCCCACCAGAACAACCATGCCACGTGCTTTACAGGGATCAATAGTAAGGAGCCAAGACATTTGCAATCATAAAGCATCTGTGTAATTAGATACCTGTGCAACCAAAGCGCCTGGGAGAAAAGGGGAAGCCTTTTTTCTTGTCCTAAAGCAACATATCTTTATGTTGCCACCAGACACAGGGCAGCAGCCCCACCAGTCCCTGCACCAGTCAGGTACTCCAGCTCCCAGCACAGAGGCCAGGACTGAACTCTGCTGGCACAGTCCGGCATCAGCAGAGCGCAGCACACATGGCTCTAGAAGATTTGTGCAGGACAAAGATGAATCAACACACACTAAGGAAATATCACAATAAATACATTTATTTATATGGCTTCCTCCCTCCCTGCTTGCCACAAAGGGCTGAGAAGGCAGACACACGTGTAGAACAGGAGGAAAAAGCCAGTACATCCAACAGTGTAAAGACACTGCCCATCTCTCTCCAGGAAGAGCTTAGTCCCCAGCTCTCTCTTCCCCGCTTTGAGATTTATGGAGCTGCATGTTAACTCCCAACAGTCCCGCACTGTCCCAGTTACAACCAAGGAGTTCCCATGGCCCGTGCAAATCCACAAGGTTCCTGGCTATCCACGCCTTACGTGGCAGGGGGATTCTCTCCAGCCGAGGAGCAGGGGATGGCAGAGTCAGCCTCTGGCAAACGCCCCTTGCTTTTCCCAAATTCAATCACCAGTGGCTTCCCCTGCAGATTGTACCCGTTCACCAACAGCATGGCGTCCTGGGCCGACTGAATATCTGCAACAAGAGAGCAAAATGGGTGCAGGTGACACAGCAAGTTCTGGCACAGACACACACAATGCTCACACAGACGTTCCTGGCACACAGACCCTCAGCCCACACCGCGACACAGTGCGGTGCTGGGATCCTCCAACCAGAGTGATATGCTGAATAGAAATGCAGCACGTAGCAGACTGCAGCCCTTCTGTTTTGTTGAATCCTCTTGCAATCCAGGGAAAAGGCTACGACGCGATCGGAAGAAGAGGGAGTGGACTCCCCTCCTCCTCCTTGGAGAGCAGGGTTGGCGCCAGCCCAGTGCCCTGCAGGAAGACCTGGCACCTTTGTGAGTGAGGGAAGAACTAAGAGGCAAAAGGCAGCAACTCACCAGGGAAGGTGATGAAAGCCTGACCCCTCATACGGCCGCTCAGGAGGCGGAACTGGATCGGTGGGCTGTCCTCTTTCTGGAACCGAGCAAACAAGGACACCAGGTCCTTCATCGTCACTCGAGAGCCCAGGTTCTTCAAATACAGCACCTGTTCCAGAGACAGAGAGGGTCAGCCGGCCTGTGCCACGCAAACAGACACCTTTCAACCTGGTCCCAAGTCCTTACACCTCAAATGTATGAACCAGTTCAGCCCCTCTGCCAACCCAGAGTCCTCCTTCCACCCCCATGCTAACAGTGGAGTTTGGAAGACAGGTTGGTGTACAGAGAAAGGCAGCTCTGGACTCAAGGTATCATCATGTTTGCCTGTGCCAAGTGCTGATAGCTCTAGTTATTTATAAAAGGCAACAAGCTCCAGCTACCAGTTAAACACAGTTTGAGTCAAGTCAAGCTGGTTTCGGTCAGGTCCAAACAGGGGGAGAGCATCTTGACTAGTGACCTGCCAGAGCCAGGAAGGGCTGAGGTCTGACGCACAGCACTCTGCCAGCCAGGTGACCTCCCACTAGAGCCAAAGGTCCCCTTCCCTCCCAGGGTGCAGGCTGCTCTCCCTTGGGAGGAAGGATCAACCAAGCACTCTCCGGGCAACAGCAAAGAGAAGCCTTTGCCTGCCAAAGCAGGGCATGCTAGTGAGGAAGAGGAATAAATCCCGATTCATCACTACATACCTTGTTGGGCTCCCCAGGACGGTAGGACGAGAACCTGGGTATATTCCGGAGTTCTTCCTCTGAGAGACGGTTCTTGCAGATCTCCTCTTCTGGGACAAACTCTACAGGCTCTTTGATAATTGTCAGTGTTGGAGGGGACTGGTTGGGCCTTGTTGCAGAAAGGCTGGGACTTCTTGCCTGTTCTGCCTGCTCTTCCTGGTCTGGAAGCGATGGTTCCTCAGCTACGGGCCCATGCGGGGCTAGGGAAGGGCACAAGCATGGCTCACTCTTGGTAGGCTGGACTTCTTCAGGACACTTTTTGCTCAGCAGCTCTTGGTAGACGCTGTCCAGATGAACCATGGGGTCCTTTTCATCTGTTACCCTCTTCTGAGTATCATCTAATCCACAACAGAGAAACATGGTAATATGACTATCACCAAGAACCTGGAAAACGCACAGACTGCAGGAAGAGACACAGACAGGAGAAAGCCTGTTCCAACCCAGCCTCCATGCACCCACCAACCAGGCCCTGCAGGTTATTCAGAACAAGAATAGCGCCAGCAGACAGCAAGTGCTGGTGTCCCAGCTCAGGATGAACCTGCAGAGAGCAGCACCTCAACCAGTGCTTTGTACAGAGCTCATTTCTTCCAGCGGTGTCCTCATTAGCTTATCTGCAGCCACATTTCAGCACATTCTAGTGACTCCTTCAACACACCTTCCTCCTCCTGCATGCATGGCCAGGATGTATCACGCTGCCTTTCTACACCACTACATGGAATATAAACCTTTTGCTTACAGGGACATCATCAGATTAAGCTCCTGGGTTTAAAAAAGGTCCATGGTACGGACAGAGCAAGGATATCTCCTTTATTTAATGGAAATGTGGACAGAAGTGAGCAGGGTATTCCCCAGCCTACAAACCTCAACCTTGTGCCTCTTGGTTTTGCTAAATGCCACAACAATGACACCAAAGGAGGGAGAAGGGGCAAAAGGATGCTGGGTCAGCTGGACATTGTATCTTGAACAGCATCAACACTGATCAAAGTGGGTGTTTTGGGAGTTTAGAAGCTCCTCCTCATCTTCTACTTAATACTGTCCTTAGAAAAATCAGTCTGGGCTGGAGCTTCATGCCCACACATTCTCCAGCTAAAGCAGACTGGAGCAGTTTTTGCCATCTCTGGACAACACTTGACTCTCCATCCAGAAAAGCCACATTAAGCCACAATACTGCCAGGGCAAGAAATGCTGTTATCCCATGGACACGGTACTGGGAATCAGCAACTGGGCTGCAATTCCACTTCAGCTACTGGGAGGAGCCTTTTAGAAGTCACTCCTTCTCTTTCCTGCTCTGCACATTTACTTCCCTCTCACCCTTTTTAGACTGCAGTAATATCAGAGAAAGGATGATCTCTAGCCCCACACAGGCACCTCGTGTCACTTGGCGCAGCTCGGTGGGGACCTCTGGGCTCTACCAAAGCATAACCTTGGCTGCTCGTCCACATACCGAGCTGGGCTCTGCAGTACACGCAACATGTCAACAAGATCCACGCTCTCCAAACAGAGATTGACTTTACAAGCCTCTATATTAAACCCTTCAGAGAGCCCACTCTCTGTCTACTCATGTAACACAGGAAAATATCTCCTCCTACACAGTGCCAAAACAGAACTATGTCTTCAGGGACAGAAGGCCAGACAGAAATGTGTTGGACTCCCACACACCCTGGCTCTCTGTGCTGGAGCAAAGGCAGGAACAGCCTTGAGCCCACAAACCTTCATGGTAGAGTGCCCGGAGGAAGGAGTGGCGGTCTGTTCCCTGAAAGAGGGCATTTTCAATCTCCATCTCCCGCCGGCTCAGCTGCTTGCTGCCAGCAAACCTCTGGGGCAGAGCGAGTATGCGCTGACGCTCTTCCATCTTCTCCTGGATGGCATGGAGTCGGTCCTGCGTGGCCTCCGGGGCTGCTCCCAGACCAGAGCCCTAGAAGACAGGTACAGGTTTGCTCAGATACGGCATGTGCCTCCTTTTCAGAGGCTCGGCCAGCAGTCAAACTTCACATCCTCCAGCCCTGGAGTGCAACCAGAAGTCACGCCCCAAAGAGCGGGTCACCAAGAGGCCCTGTCACTGCAAGGGTAGGACAGAAATACAACCACTCAGCAAGCCTCAGCTCTTGACAGAAGTGGAGAAACAGCCCCTTTCTCCTACCTTTCCGTGCTGCTTTCCTTTCCCTGGCCTCACTGTCTGATGTTGCCTGTGTCCCTCTGTCCCAGCAGTCCCTGCCTCTGCCAGCTATAGCCATTTTCTAAGGCCACCTACAGTAACCGCACAAACCCCCTGTGGCATTTCTTTCGCCACACCTATAGCATCCCTGAGCTCAAGTTTCCACCAAGGTTTTGGTCTACAACCCTAGTGTCACTGACACAACCTCATTTGTGAAAAGTGGATCCCAAGCTGCCGTTCGGCACCCGAGGGTAGGTTTATGCTGGGGACTAAACCCTTGGCCAGCTTCACATGAGCCACCTTGCAGAAACCACCCAGCTACTGCGACACAGACCTCAGAGCTAACCTGGCTACGAGCGAGCATTCCTGTGTAAATAAACCTCACTGACTGCCCAGGGCCAGGGCGCTGCCAAGACTCACCAGACTCATGCTGCCAAAGCACAGAGACATACCCCAGTTTCTGGAGGGCCATTTCTGTTCCCCCATCCACCTCTATCAGAACCCAGTGAACACACTTTTATGGGGCTGTAGGTGGATTTTCTTTCCTCAAATTGAGTTCAGTAATTACTGTGGCATACCCTTCTGCCTCAGGCAAGAAACCAGGCTTTCTCCCTGCACTGAGCACAATCTAACAAAGACTTTCCCATGGGTACCTCTCCCTTCCCGCCTGACTGCATGGGCCCACATCTGCCCGGCTTCCATTCACCATTTCACAGCTTCCCTGGGGCACAAAAGGCTGTTTATATGAAAAAGTAATTCCAGGAAATCATTTGTAGTACTTTGTTTTCAAAAAAGCTGCAACTTAGCAGCTGAAAATAACAGAAGTGTGCACTCAGTACTTTGCCAAGAGCTCCATGGGCAATTTGAAGTCCTCTCTGTCTCAGCCGATTCCTCCTTGGTGGAATCTTTCACTCAGGGCCTCCACATACAAAACTGCACATCGCTACCTGACTTGGGCTTTCTCTCTAAACATTCTTCTTCGCTCGTGAGCTGTACCCTAATGTCACTGCTTCTTTCTGTCAGAGTAGTGTTTTCCATGTTAATCTTTATTTCTAAACATCCCAGAACTGATTTCACACCAAATCCAACAGCTGGTATTGCTGACATTAATTTTCAATCTTAAATTAACAGCACACCCCTCTCTATGATTCTATGATTCTCTAACCCAAGCTTTAACGCAGGCCACACCAGGGCTGGGTTTGCATTTAAACACCAAAGCAAGTAATGACTTCAGCTGAAGAGAGGCAAACCCATGATTACCACAGATGGCTTCCTTCTGCACACAGCCATTGCTCAGGAAAAGGAGGTGGGACAGAGGGAAGCCAAGGGTCAGCCCAAGTCCTGTTTTGCACCTTCTGGTGCACCCAATTAATAGCAGGACACTCCAGTGCACCTGACACAGAACAACCCTGAAATACCCTTGTCTCTGGAACGTGAAAGAAAAGGATGAAGGTAGGGGAAGGGGAGAAACCTGCTCTGGCACTGCTCTGCTGCAAACTCCACCCAAAGAGGAGCACATCACTGCAATCACACACTTGGTCTAACAGCTCTGCACTGCTATTTTTACATGGCTATTTCTAGTCCCCTGAAGCATCTGCAAGCCCCTGAGGGGAATGTACAAAACCCTCCCTCTACAAGCAGCTATCCCAAGACAGCTATGGGATCCAGGGATGTGTCAGAATACAGAAAGGAGGAGGCTGAGGTGCTTTGAAATGTTTCCTCCTTTTTCTCCTCCAGCCTTTAAATCCTTCATACACAGGCATAAACAGGTGAAACGATTTCCTTGAGACCATCGAGGCAAAGGCAGGAATATAGTCAGGTCCTGCTGTGCTCCAAAGGACCAACTCTTCTCTCCACCATAGCTTTTAACACAGACCATTCCACCAAAGAAAACAGGCCACAAGAAATGTGGGATCACGCTGGCCTAAAGGCAAGAGATAGATGGAGCAGCTATTCTTTACCAGAGGGCTTACAAAAGACTTGAATTTTCTACCAGGGTACCACAGGGCATGGGGTTAGAGGGACTTGATCACATTCACATCAGAGCAGAGCATGCCTACCTTCCCTGTTGATGCCCGGTTCTTCCAGAGCAGGATCTCCGAATCGGAGAGCCCCAGTTCCCGGAGTGAGGCAGTTTCTTTGTTGCTCTCCTGCAGGGCCTGGAACTGCGACAAGGTCAAAGCCCCTGCAGCCTCTTCCCCAAAAGGCTTGTAGAAAGCTGCAGGGGCAAAGCATCTCCGCTTTGACTTGCACCTGTAACCCAAAGCAACAGAACAGCAGAAAAAACTCAGCATGGAGAAAATGGGGGAATAGGAAAGGGCTGGCCTCTCCCCCCACCCACGCTTGGTCCTGCTGCACCTAGGCAGAGATGCCGTGTTTCCAACACACAGCTGAGCCCTGCTCTCCCGACCCTCTTCCAAGCCCAGAAGATCCCACAGGGCAGGATGCTGCCCCAACATGGGCAGGAGGCACCTCGTGACACTGTAACACCAAGCGCCCTGCAGGTGCAAACACAAGCCAGCCTGGCGGGGACGAGCTCACCAGCCTAGAAACTCAACATCTCTGTTTGGCCCAGGCAAATCAATCATTTTTGGTGAAAGTAAGTTACTGCCAGCATTTGCTCCAGAAGACAAGGAGTGCTTATCTCCTGCTGGGGTGTCCAGGCAGGAGACCCAGGAAAGGAGAAAGAGTTTGTGCAGCTATTTTGGCAGACAACAGCGCGGACCAAACATCCCCCTGGGGAGGAGGCCCCAGTGAGGCGACACTGCTGTTGCCCCTAATATGGCCAGAATCCACTCACCGGCCCCACCGGCAGCCCCCCCAGGGGCCAGATCAGGACTTACTGCTCGATGGATACAGTGGTATCGAGCTGATGGTGGAGGAGGCTCTTCAGCTGCCTCTCTCCTTCCGTCTCCAAGTCTTCCAGGAGGAGCTCATCGTTGGGCAGGCTGCTGTTGACCCTGGGGTACACAAGCACAGCACGGAGGTGATATGGAAACAAGAAAAACACTGCTCAAAACACACCACCACGACAGCCTCTCGATTTCCTTCACTGTTTTTACAGGATTTAAAGCACAACAAGGAACCAAAACTACTTAACCAAAGCTCCCACTAATGTTAACTAGAAAAACTAACAGATTTGGGACTACTTTGAGAACATTAAAAACACTAAAAATACCGAAGGAGATTTTTTTTTTTTTTTAAAGTCACATGCAATCTTATTTTCATTACTGGAAAGTCGGTTTGTATCAGCATTTAAACAGACATTTCTAGTTCCAAGTGGCTCAAAACAGAAAACTGCAAGGGAGAAATAGTGAATTTGACCAGTGCTCTATAGAAAGCTCCCTTTTCCCTTCCTGGGGGGGTCACCTGCTTCCATCCAGAGAGACCGACGGACACCCCCTCCACCCTCTCCCCGCAGACAGCACGGCTTTTCGGGTGCTGGCAGGGGGCTGCTGACCCCTCCTTTGGAGGCAGAGCTCCTACATCCTGGGCTTCTGCTGAGCTGCTGGGCGCCCCAGAGCCAAGCCATGGGGGGCCCGAGAGCCAGGCCATCAGGCACCCCGCCGCCATGCCACGGGGTGCCCCAGAGCCGGGCCATGGGCCCTGCTCAGCTCGGCCTTTCCGCGGGCCAGAGGGAAGGCCGAGAAGTCCACGCCGGTCCCGGGGAGCCCTTTTGGGCCGACCCAGCCCCGGCGAGGGGTGGACAAGCGGCCCAGTTCCAGGTGACAGCTCTCCCTGCCACCTTCGGGCCCCCGGCAGCCCCAGGAGGGTGTGAGGCCTGCGGCGGACCCCCCCCAGAAAGCCGCTTCCCAAGGCATCGCCGCCTCCAGCGGAACGCCGTGCCGGAGGAAGGGCTGACAGGGCTCCATGCCGGCTGCCCTGGGGCAAAGGGACACCGCGGATCCCCTCATCCCCGCTCACCTCCGCATGGCGGCGGCCCCGGCTCCCAGCAGCGCCCCGGAGCGCAGGGGCCGCCGGGAGTTGTAGTGCGGGGCCGGGGGAAGGGAGGCCGCGGCCATGGCGGGCATCCGCGGCCTCCACGGCCCTGCCCGCCCCCGGGATAAAACTGTGTTAGCGTTACCAAGGTCAGGCCTCTGCTTTGTTTATAACAATATGCTAACTAAAATGTTGTTTGTTTCCTACTAACCTTCTAACTGTGTGAGAAAATAGCTAATTACTGACCTTCTTACTGCGTGAGAAAATAGTCACTGAGCTGATGTTACAAATAGCGATAATGAGCAGCCAGCCAGAAGTAGCTAATCGCCAAGGATGGGATAACAAGTAGCCACTTCAAGGCTCTTTTATGCATCAAGCATGTACACCTATATCAATTAGGACAGAGCTGTGGCTACTTCAGGGAACATCCTTATCATCCACAACAAGTTGGCAAACACAGTGAACTACTGTTCCGAGATGACTCAATACCTTAAAAGGATAATGTGAGGAAGGGTCTCCTTATCCAAACAACCACTGAGATACTCACAGTTGCACAGAAGTGTTTTGCCAATGGAGCAAAGTTTGATACACATGTGCAAAAAGGCTATTTGGTCATCCTAATGACTATGTAAGCCTAGGTGGAGTTATGTGTTAGGTAGGTGGAATTATGAGACTGTTTTGTGTATAAATAATAGGTGAATATCCCCGGTAAGGTGTGTTCGATCTGTGGGTTTTCCCCCTAGCACCCGACATCAAATAAAGCAATATCTCCTCCCCAAACTACTTTTGGTTTTCAGAGCTTTTATTTCAGGTAACATTAGTACCAGAGGTCATTGAGGCAGCAAAGTGGCTCCACTCCCAGGTGAAAATCCACAGCAAAGTGTCTGGAGCCCTCTGCAAGGGTTTCCCCACAGTCAACAACACTCTCACCTACAGCATCTGTGAGACTCCCCTCCCTCCCCACTGAAGATGATGAAATCTGCACACTGGAAAAAGTGAAAGAGCAACTCACACGTTTAAACTCACATTAAAGCCAGTAAATTACTTCAGGAAGCAGCCCCTTCCCTTTCTTCCAGGGGATTATACATAAGGCAGATAGGGTGTAGAGAGAGGAAAGTAAGTATAGAGTAAAGCTCATTACTCATTATTTGCACCCCTTCAGCACTTGGCAAAATAGAAGCCTAAAGTGCAAAGCAGAAATGAGTATTAGGACAGTTCTGCTAAATATGTGATCGTTCACTTCCCTGTGCGTGCATTAGAGCCGCCATTTATCAAAAAGCAGCGATATGAGACTCTGTCTCTTAAAAAAAGTCTTCACAGCAGACTTATTGACTGTGTTCGTTCCTGCACCCTTGTGACTGAACAAGCTATACTACCCCAAATCACCACACAAGCACCATTTTTCTAATAGCACATCTAATAATTTTTAATTGAGTAGAAATTCTGCTTACAGGTACCTGCACAAAAGCAGTTTATTACCCAAAAGTACAAAAAACAAGGCCCACTTTCACAAGTGGAAGCATACCAAACTTAAACACAAAATCCAGGCAGCAACAGGAGGAATCTGAGTCTCTCAGACTGCTGCAGCTCCTTCTGAGGACAGCTCTTCCTTAAACTGCCTCTGTAAGGACCTGAGTCAAAGCTCATGAAGGCCCAGCTGAACACAATCAAGTTACTTTTAAGCACTGCAGAGCTCAGCCATGGAGGCACAGGCAGCTTAAATCCCTCAGGGCCAGCCTTTGTGTATCTCACCAGCCTGCAGGCAGTTAGAAAGAACAGGGAGTAGGAACACCTACTTCCAGCACAAACCTCATGCTGTCTCTCAGGCTGCAGTGGGGGAATTCCAGTCAGACACTGCAAAGACTGGCTTTGGAACAAACAACAAGTTTTATTGCAAGAAGAGAAACCAACCCAGATCGTCACTGGAGACCTAGGTCCCCACCAACCTCTCTCTTCTCTGGAGATGTTACGGTAATCCTTGAAACTTTGAGTCTTTCAGTCAAATGCAAACCGAAAATTGCGCTCTTGCTCTTTGCGGCGGCTCTCGCAAACCTTGGTCACCTCTTCGACCTTTCTCTGCAACACGGCTGTGGGAGAAACAAGGCATTAGGCTTACAATCACCCTGAAACACAACCCTCAGTTCAGATTGCAAAAGGAGAAAGCAAAACATTTGAATTTTGACAGTCACTCAGATTTGACAGTGCACAAAGGAGGAGGAAAACCCAACACAAAGCACTGCTAACCCTCCAAAACAAAGAAGATTGGCTAAAAAAGTATTCCGAGGCATTCAGCAACCACCAGGCAGAAGCGCAAGAGTCCTGGGACAGGTTGTTGACTCTTTTTGCCATGCCAGTTTGGTGTGGTGTCAGGGCACGGCATCAGAGAGCAGAGCAAACCCTCCCTGAACAGGAACTGCAGGTCTGCAGCTTGAGGAAAAGTAACTGCTCTAGAAACCAGTTTCCCCTATCCAACCTCCTGCTAAACTCACTTTGAATTATGCAAATGACAGGCCAACCACACAATCTGCTAGAAGTACAGAAATATTTTCGTGCAGGATATAACACAGCAATCACAAGCTTTTAACTGAAAATACAGAAAAGACAGTGCAATTGCACAGAACTTGCAGCCACAACACAGATCATCCGTTATTTGCCAACAATCACTGATTTGGAAATAGGTAAGGCACAGATTGATCATCAACTTGAAATGCTCAACTCTTTCTTTAAATGTACATTTCCAGGCAAAAAGAATTATTGTTATTAACCGATAAGACAATTTCTTTGGCACTGAATGACAGGGGAAAAAATAGGCCTCCTTCCTAGGAAAATTTAAAGGAAACAGGCTGCTATTTTCACACACGTTCTGTAAAGTCAGGATTCTGATGCCACAGAAGTTGCACCGTATTTCCCAAAAAAGGCATGTTCGGAATGCAAAAAGTTGGCATATATGCTCTGGAAGAAAAAGCCAAATTAAACCCTGACTTAAGCCAAGAACACTACTTAAACTTGGAGAGCAGCATGCCTGCTTTCACCCAAGCAGGACAGCAGCTGTGAGCACTTCTCACAGCACAGCAGCCAGACAGTGCAGTTTGGTGCTGGCAAGAGCAGCACTGCTTTATTCTGCCATGCCCCCGTGTGGCTGCTAACATAAGCTCAAATCAAACCCGGGTAGAATTCCTAAATCCCTCACAAGGAGGCACTCCCCGGGAGAAACGTTCCTTTGTTCTGCTTGTTTTTAGCATGGCATCACGGTGCCGTAATAGTTAAGGGTGAATGCAAGAAAAGAAGCAACAGTAACTACACTATCAAGTTTTCGCTATTGAGTGCATCTTCTGACCAGCACCACATCTCAGGTTATTGCTACTCTGAAGTTTCCACAGTCCGGAGTTACTGTGCCTGCAGAAAAACCCACGCTGATCAGTCTTACCTGGATTTGGCTTTCCCTTTGCAGGGGAAGTCGGGGAGGATGACAGCATTACAGACACAGCCCTCCTCACCAGTCTCCCTGTTCCAAAGGGAAACCCCACACCATCTGAGAAGTTGAAATATTCAACCATAGTTTGACAGAACAAAGCACAAGGTTTACAAGTCCTCTGCTTTGCACTGAGGCATTTCAAGCAGTGCTTTCTGTAAAACATCAGCTGCTGCCAGGAACCACTTCTCGGCAGAGGCCTTTAATGCACATCAGGAGAATTCAAGCACAGAAGGGACAGTGGCGTTGAAGGTGAGGAGGAGAAGATTCCTCAGGGATCTTCAGGAATTCATCGATGGTCAAAAGGCATTTGCCCACATGCTACACGCTTTCTGTTTACGTTCCCCAAAGGCTGCTAGACCACTCTCACCTGAATTCTGGTCAATCCACTGCAATGAATCCATATGTGCGTTCAAGATTTTACAGATCTGCTGAAGCTGAGCAGAAAGAAAAGGTGCAGGTCAGTTTCTACTTAGTGTAACAAATCAGAACAGTAAAAGACAGCCTGCCTGTCCCTGCCTTTGGAACATGATGCAAAATCAAATCCCTCATCTGTACAGCCCCACTAACTGCCCAGACGCTTTCCCGGGGAAGTCTGTCCAGCAACCATGTTGCTTTGCTTCTCTTTACCACCAAGAACACAGGCTGGTTTCAAGTATATGCCTGTGGCTTAGGCTTATTCCAATTCACACCTAGGAACCACTGCCACTTTAGCCACCTTGGGTGTGAGGTGGCAAAAGTAAAAGGGAATGGGAAAAAACTCAGTCTGTAACAGTGAAGGGATATTTTACTAAAAAAAAATAAAAGCTTCTCAGTAAAGCCACAAGGAGCATCAAGATCGAATGAACACTTATCAGAAAGAGCTGGTAATTCAGATCTTGCTTTCATGAGAATGCAAAAGCAGCGTAATAAAAAAGTATCAGCTGTTATAGAGGGCATTCTGAACAAAATTTAGATTTGCCAGAAGGAGCACTCAAGTGGTAGCGCAGGCAGCCAGATCAACATTAAGAAATGCCTCCAAAACAAGTAGTAAACTAGGAAAAATTAGACAACAAGCAAACAACCAGAACTCATACCAGAAGGAGATACTTTGAAATCTATGTGCTGTGTTATAATGCACTTTGACCAAAAGAGAACCAACCCAAGGAGAAAGAATGCCCTTCTGAGGTTGTAACTACAAGCAGACGAGTATCCAAGAGAGGACAATCAAAAAGTTAGAACTGTTTAAATATCCTTTGACTCTTACCAACACACACAAAAAACCTAAAGCTTGGATTTACCGGGTCACTTGTGTCTGCTGGGCCTCTTGATGTATTCAAGTGCTCAGTGATGTCTTTCAGATCTTGTGCCATACGCTTCAACTGAGCATCTATGTTTTCAGCCAGTTTATAGCTGCAAAACACACAGGAACCCAGGTCAGAATATTTCATGTGAGCTTCAGAAGACCCACTCCCAGTCACACCAACTTCGGGCAATCACAATTAGATTCCACACCTTTCAACTGAGGCCGGTATACACATGGGAACAGCACCAGGAGAGACATCCTATCACACAGATGAAGGAACTCCCACCCTCTTTCTCTCTTGACAGATACACAGAGACAGACAAGCAACAGTGTGGAGCACTCTCTGGAAGGCTTGGTCAGAACTCAAGGAACCAGCCAGTCCAGGTTCCTCAAGGTTCATCTCTCTTGAACCAGAGAAACACTTCTGTTCATAACCCTGCTAAGATTCAACACTTAAGGCTTATAAGGATGCTTGAACCACACATAATGCATTCTGCTCTCATCACTTCTGTCACTAAATAACCACTAATTTTCTGAGATTATGCCAAAATTAGTAACCTTGCCCAGACAGCTGATTACACCAACACCCAGAGAGCTTTTCATGCTGATTCAAGGGCTTCCAGTTGCACTCCCCCTGTTTCTAACACATAAAATCTAAGTTGCTATGCGTAAAACAGGATTACATGTTTGACACAGGCCGCTGATACATCCCAACTCTACTTCTTGTGCATCAACCACCACCATAGCAGCTTCCTCATCACACATTCCACACAGACTGTTGTCTTACGTCCTCTCCCGTTCTTCATCCGCATGCTGCAAGTAGATAGTCCCGCTCTGTTCCTTCACAGACTCCTCCAGAGGGGTCAGCAAGTCTTCAAGCTCTTTTTGCTGTGACAGAATGAAGTCTAGTTCCTGATCCAGTCTGAAAAGAGAAAGCGTTAACGACTCCACTGAGAGGTTACAGACATTCTGCATCTGCCATACTACAATGCAGGAAGATGCAAACAGGAAACAAAATCATCTCAAGTGTTCATAGTTTCCTACCTCTTCTGATCAAGCTTCACTTTCTCTACTTCTCTGTGTAACGAAGTAATCTGGAAACAGAAGACACTTCATTATATTTCCAAAGATCAAAAGTCAACCCATAAAAGAAGAGTGGTGGAACAAAGAAAGACAGCACCATACAAATGGCTACTCTTTCTACAAGAAACAGTTACGTCAGAATTACAAACCAAAAACTGAATAAGGGAGGTTTGGCTTTGAAAGCTCCACCCTAAGATAACTCGTTACCATACTGTAAACACACCGAACAGATTGCCAAGCTTCAAAGCCTATAGACCAGAACAGACATACAGCAGGGCTTTCACAAGCACCCAGGTGTAACTCACATCTATTTTTTTTTTTTTTTTTTACAAGTAGGAAGTCCCACTAGATGGCTTGCTGCATCTCTAACACTTAAGGCCTTGAAGGATCTGAGCAAGCAAAATCACGTTACAACAGACATCACCTTACCTTCTCCCCATTCTCTATCAGAGTCTGATCCCAAGCATTAACTTGCGTTGCTTGATGGAGAAAGTGTTTCTCCTGGTCTTCCAGTTCCAGACTCCACTTGTTTATCAAACTCTCCAGCTGGGCATAAGTCATCACTGGAGGCGCACTGAGAGGAAGGGCAAGACAGTACCGAACACAAGATCAAAAAAACAAAATATAAACATGACACCACTCCTTTTCCCTTCCTCCGCCAGACACCGGCATTAATACAGCCTCTTGCACCAGTCAAGAAACAGTCGGTTACAACAAAATACTCACCTGGTTGTTGTGGTGGTGGTTACGGCAGTTGTAGAAGTCCCAGCTCCAATGGCACCAGTCGTAGTTAATGACTTAATATTCAGAGCAAAGCCAGAAGCAGTAGTAGTGCCTGAAAGAAGAGATTCAAGTCAAGCAGCAGCAGACGACGTATCTGCTACCTAACAAATCGAGAACAGGTCCAATATACACTCCTAAGTGCAGTGCTGTATGAGCTCAAACAGGTCCCTTTTACAAAAAAAAAATCCCACATCTGTCAAGATGGGAATGAAGCACACCTTGACACAAAAGCAGGGGACTCTAAATGGCTCACTAGTAGCTCTAGTAATATGAGGAACCATCAGCCTCCACTTAACCTGGGCATTATCTGAGGAAACACAGTATTAGCCCACATATCCCTCTCAATCTCCTTATGGTTTAAAATTCGACCTAGTAACTACTAGCACACCCAGTTCTTCTCCTGCATCTTTGGGGAAGATCAGATTTCTACGTTTTCAAAAAGCTAAGAGCATCTATCAGATGGTACTGTCAGTCTGTCAGGGTGGCACTTCTAGGCACTGAGCTCAAATTCTTCACAGTTACTCCACAAACAAGCTTTAGAAAGACCTTGAGAGCTGAGCAGCACCCATGTATTTACACTGAAAACTGCATCCAGAAAAAGATGTTCAGGCCTGAATCCTAACACTATTCAGCAGCAAATTCCACTGCAGATTGTCACATGAGGCTGGCCACTTAAATACTGCACTCATCGCTGCTTTATTTTATATTTTTGGAAGAAAAAGTTAATGAAATACAATACTTTGAAACTTACAATATGGAAGAAACAGATTCATGGGACAGAACTGAAACAAAAAACATCTCTCCCTAGTACTCCCTCCAAGTCTCTGGCCTCTCCCTCCCATCACCAGCACACTTCGCCTTCCCTTCAGCTACTTTCAGCATCTAGATCTTACTAGCTGCAGTGCTTGTTGTGGCAGCTGTTGTTCCAGGAACTTTTAATCCAAACCCAAGCGTTCCAAGACCGGCTGTCCCAGTGGATGGGGCACCAACTGTAAAGAGAAGACAACATTAGGAGTTTCTGTAACCCATTAAATACAGTGCCCCTTGGAAAAATCTCTGCAGAAGTCTATTTGCTAAAGCAATACGATTGCACATACTACAGGAAACACACTGGTCACATCTCAGTTGCCTGGAAACAACCCACCTATTATCATCCAAGAACCAGCTCTGAGACACCCTGATAAACAGGGAATGCCCATTAGCTTAAAAGCATTCTTAAACACAAAGATTAAGCTTGGCTTTCGAACTAGAGAGACAATGCAAGCATTTTAGGCACACGAAAATAAGAGCTGTCAGGTTGGTATCTATGGCATCTACAAGTTGTGGCTGATTAGCAAAAAGTAATCGGTGTGGCTTTGTCATAAAACTTGTGATGGTCCTTGGGAGCAGCTGCCTAAGTTTTCAGAGGTAGGTGTAAGACAGCATTAGGCACGGAATAGTTAATACAACTATTTGTATTAGCAATAGTTAATACAACTATTACTAATAGTTAATACAACTATTACTAATACTAACTCCAGGAAACACTGACGTTGACTGCAGCCAGTCTCCATCATCAAAGCAAACAGAAGCATTAACACCTCACTGCAGGTTCACAAAGAAACTGTTAGGACTGTCTTCAAAATGGGCTACTGCCTTAAAGCTATCACAAAGCAGACACTATTTCCTGACACAAAAATCATTTTGCAAGGAGAAACTTGCCAGTTATTACCAGGGCAACTTGCAGACACACAGCTGTGCAAATACTTGTTTTCAGAACCCTGCATCTCCAGTGTCACAGGCCACTGTTATTAAAGAAGTGAGAATGCTTAATGCAGGACTCAGAGGCAGACATAAGCAGACTCAAGGCACTGGGGTCTGGAGGACAGCAGCTTCAACAACACCAGAAAGCTCCGTTGTCACGATACTACCCAGACAGAGAAACAAAAAAGTCACATACAGCTAAAACTGCCTTCGGCTGCTGGCCCACTCTGAGTCTAAAGCGTGCTTTGGTTTGAAGAAAACCCTCCAAGCCTCACCACTGAAGACAGTGTGGCAGAAATCACACAGAGGGGAGGTGGCAAACAGCGACAAGAGATGGCCTTTTGAATTCTCCCCTATTACTCCACCATCTGCAGGCTCCACTACTCACAGGCAACAGCAACCATGCTGCTCCTTTCTTCCCCCAACAGAGAAAATCCGTATATCGTGTCTTACGTGAGAGGCCCGTGGTGGTAGACGATGTCGGTGCTGAAGAACTCACTATAGATGCAAACAACGTAGGCCCCGTTGAACCAAGAATGGAGGTTGTGGTGGTGGCGGCGGCGGCAGTTGTAGCAGCTGTGGATGTTACTACAAATGGAAAACACATCAGCCTTGTACAATCATGCTGAGAATGCAATACAGGTTTCCCCATCTACACCAGTTTCTTATGGATGCAAGAATTCTAAACTTTTTTTCCCCCCTGTATTCTACCTCAACTCTCTCCCTTTGCCAATGTGCCCCTTGAACCTGTGGCTTCCTTCCACTACGCTCCAGCAACAAGTACAGAATACAATTCGGCACCTTGGACACAAGAAAAAATACAGGATACTCTGTTCAATGGCTCTATAAACTCTCACAGATTACGGATGCCATTGCAAAGTCACAGTAACAAAACACTTGTAGCCCATTTCCAGACTCCACGTTAGAAAATTCTTCCCAGAAGGACACCAGATTCACCAAGTCCAGAGTGATCTCAAGTTTCCCAAAATCACCTCCTACCTCCAAGTTTGGTTCCAAAGGACAGAGTGGGTTTCTGGCTGGTACTTGTAGCCAGCGTTGCCACAGGGGCACTCGTGGCTGCTGTTGAAGGCAATGACCCAAAGTTTAGCCCTGGAACAAGTAGCACAAGTAAAAAGAAAACATGAACCTTTCACTACAGAGAAACCGATCACAACAATGTGCAAATTAAAATCAGAAAGACTATCACAAAAAACATTAATATTCAATGTAACAAATACTCTGCATTACCCTGGAAATGAACTCGGGCTAACAAGCTTGTTGCCTACAAAGCTTTTCAAGAATGATTCGAACACAGAAGAACATCGCCCTCATCCCAGAG